>NC_045777.1:27733725-28363517 GCF_008692025.1 Phocoena sinus | reverse complement strand
TAATGCGTGCAGTGCACATCACACAGGAGAAAGCTAACAAATAGTACAGGAACTCATCCTACATATGAACGAGTTCTGTTCCGAGAGCACATTTGTCAGTCCACTTTGTTCGTTAAGTCCAACAGGTTAGCTTAGGTACCCAACTAACACAGTTGGCTGTATAGTACTTTAATAGGTTTATAATACTTGTCACACAAATAATACATAAAAACAAACACAAAAAATAAAGAAAACATTTTTAATCTCACAGTCCAGCACCTTAAAAGTACAGTAGTAGAGTACAACAGCTGGCACACAGGGGCTGGCACCGAGTGAACAGGCAAGAAGAGTCACTGACTGGAGGAGGGAGAGGAGGTGGGAGATGGTAGAGCTGAAAGATCATTAGCAATAAGAGACGGAGGGCAAGCTGCAATTTCACTCACACGTGATGTTGATGGCACAGGTTCCGGTTCCTTGCTGGATTCAATTCTATCTAACCTCTTGAAAAAAACAATCCAGTGATGTCTGGGTACTAGCTCTTTTTTTCTCATCATAGATGACATGGTAGCACTGGATTGCATTCTGAACCGCTTCGTGTACCGTTCTACATTCGGGTCCTATGCCTCAAAAACTAACAGTGTCTCCTCAGATAAAGAAAATCCCCTTGCCATTTCCCACCTCATGAATCTCTTCGGTTCTTCAGTTACTTCTTCTCCCTCTTGTCTCTCTTTGTCCTTTCTCTGGGCCTCCAACTCCATCAAGACTTCATTAGTAAGCCCCTCGTGTTGCACGGCAAGGAGTTCAGTGAAGTCGTCCTCTTGCAGATCTAGCTCCAGCTTCTCGCTGAGAGTCACTAAGTGGATGAAGACCTCTTTGGACTCCTAATCCACCTTCTCAAATCCACAAAAATCATGAACAAACTGTGGGCAAAGGTTCTTCCAAACCCCATTCATGGTGATGGCCATAAACACATGCCAAGCAAAGTCAATGTTTTTATGGCCTTGTAGATGTTATAGTCTTTCCAAAATTGTCAAAATGTTGTTCCTGAATTGTCACTCGCCTTTACAGCCTGACGAAAAGTGTGATGTAAGTAATGTCTTGAAAGTCGCTATAACTCCCTTGTCCATAGGTTGGATAAGCGACATAGTATTTGACTTTGACATTGGGATGAAAGTTGTCCATGAATGGGGGTGTGGCCTGGAGCACTGTCGAGCAGCAAAAGAATGTTGAATGGGATGTCCTTCTCCAAGCAATATTTCTCTACCTCTGGGATAAAGTGGTGGAAAAACCACTCCTGGAAAATGGCCTGTGTAACCCATGCATTGGAGTTACTCTTCCACACAACAGGAAGAGAGTCCTTGGGTATGTTTTTAAGGGCTCTTTGGTTCTCTGAAAGATAAACTAAGAAAGGCTTCAGCTTCATATCACCAGAAGCGTTGCCACCAAACAACAGAGTTAGCTTATCCTTTGCTGCTTTATAACCTGGCATCAACTTTTCCTCCTTACTGATGTAACTTCAGTCTGACATCCTCTTCCAGTACAGTCCTGTCTCATGCACATTAAAAACCTACTCAGGTAAATCCACGCCTTCATCAATAATTTCTCAAAGCATTTCAGGAAATTCCCTGGCAGCTACCGTATCTGCACTCGCTGCCTCGCCACTTACTTTTACGTTCTGAAGGTTGGCTCTAGGCTTGAACTGATGAACCCAGCCATGGCTGACAGTAAAAGATGCACCCTCTGATTTCTTCACTGTGTTTCTTCTTCAAGTCTTCATAAAGGCTTTTAGCTTTCTCTTGAATCAGCATTAAGCTGAGCCGGGACTCGATGCTGATGCCAATCCTTCATCCACACACTGAGAAGTTTCTCCACCTTCTCCATCACTTTTCTATGCTTCTTCAATATTTTTGTTGACATCATTGGCACAGCAGACTTCACATGTTCCATGATCTTGTCCTTGTTCTTTAGAATCCTGCCAATGGTTGAACGACTCATGTTACAAGAACAAGCGACGACTACCATCTTTTCGCCTCGGTCCATTCTCTCAATTATTTTCACTTTTGTTTCCATCGTTATAGCTTGGTTCTTCTTATTAGTACCAGCTACATCACTGCTGGTTTTATGCTTGCTTCCAGACATCCTGGGCTTGAAATAAAGATAATGTACGGGGACTTCCCTGGTGGTCCAGTGGTTAAGAATCCACCTTCCAATGCAGGGGACACAGGTTCGAGCCCCGGTAGGGGAACTAAGATCCCACAAGCCACGGGGCAACTAAGCCTGCGTGCCGCAGCTACCGAGCCTGCGCACTCTGGAGCCTGCGCACTGCAATTAGAGAAGCCCGCACACTGCAGTGAAGAACCTGTGTACCGAAATGAAGACCCAGCACAGTCAAAAAAAGAAAAAAGATACTGTACTACTGTACTCTATACAGTACTGTACAGTAAAGTACACGAAAGTACAACCACTTGTAGAGGATGCACACACATGACAATGTATGCCAGACATGTGAACGCACATTTGCATCTTTGAAAGTTCAAAACTTGAAGGTTCGTATGTAGGGAACTTACTGTAATTCAAAATGGCAGCTTAGAATTCCAGCATCTTCAACAAAGAACAGTAAGTTTGTAGAGAAATGACAGGACAGAGGAAAGCAGTTTTAGTCTTCCAAAGATGGCGATTGTGGGAAAGTAAATAAATGGGAGGGAACAAATGGAAGAAGGTTTGTTCGCAGATTCCTCTGGTGTCATCTCTGGGCTGAAAAGTCTGTCTCTAATAAAAGGAGAATATCCTGCCTTTAGGGGGAAAAATGGGGGAAGCTTCTTCTGGGTTTGCTGCTCCTTAATTGTCTTCAGTTTAAAATAATTTTTATGTCAAAGAGGCACATTTTGGGATGACATATTCTGCTTTCCTTCACTTCCATCCATATAAAATAAAATTGATACAAATATGTATTTGCTTGTATCTGTATAGACACCACACACACGCTGGAAAGACACACCAAATGGTGATTGTGGGGAGAGGAGGCACCTGTGTGGCTCAGGGACAGAGTAGGAGGACTTATGTTACACTGTTTTTGTTTTTGTTTTTTTTAAACTTTAGAATTTTGAACTGTGCACTTTTATTGTCTATTAAAGATCATGCTGGCTGGGGGAAGGGAACGGATTGGTAACACATACACTGTGGATGAGAGTGTAAATTGTTAGGATCACCTTGGAAAACAAATTCTCCTAGGTGTGTACCCAAGAGAAATGAGCACATTTGTTTAAAAAAGGCATTTCAATAGCCCCAAACTGGAAATGGTGACATGAAACAAATAGACTGCCAGATATTTCTCCAGCAAAGATAGATTTATTCAGGATCAGCAGAGAATTGCACCTCAGGGTCTGCAACCATGGTGAGCCACGTGCAAGCCCCTGCACTGCAAGGAAAGGAGATCGCTTTTATAGAGGGGAAAAGGAAGTTGGAGGGCTGTAGTAAACAAAGAGTCAATGGCTTTTCCTTGGCTGAGTCCTTGCCAGGAGAGAAGAGTCGTCCTTCTTCTTCCTGTTGGGCTCTGCTGTCATCGCAGGGTGTGAGAGCTCCCCCTACTGGTCTCCCCACTCTGTTTAATTGCGGTTTCTGTTTATTAATTTCTTTACAGAAACAGCCAAAGTTTCCATTAATGGTAGAATATATAAATAAACGTGGTATGTTTACACAGTGGAATACTCTGAACAGTGCAAGTGAACCGATGACTGCTACCTGCAAATAACTGATGAATTTCACAAACATAAAGTTAATCAAAATAATCCAGACACAAAAGAGCAAATACCCCATGATTCCATTTATATAAAACTAATCTGAAAAAAAAAACTAATCTGTGGTGTTGGAAGTCAGGATAGAGGGTACCCTTGGGAAAAGAAAAGGAGCCAAGGAAAGGGCCCAAGGGGACTTCTTACTTAGAGGCTGGTCATATGCTATTTCTTGTTTGGGTGATGGTTTCTCAAGTGTATTCAGTTTGTGAAAATTCAACAAGATGCACACTTTTGATTTTGCAGTTATCTATATGTATGTTACACATGAGTAAACGACTTTAAAATGAAAAAGAGAAAAGCATGGAGGGGTTTGCAATCGGCGGGGTGGGAGATGAGAGAGTGATGGAACCTGGCCTGCGGAGCTGGCAGTGGGGTGGGGAGAAGTGGGTGATTTGAGGGGTGGGGAGGGAGTAGGATTTTCTCAATTGGTGAAGGGGGCATGAGAAGCCAGGAGGGTGCCCCGCTTCTGGCCGCTGCTTATGGTGGTGCCATCAGAGACATGGAGAAGCTGGTGGGAGACACAGGCCTGTGAGAGTATGAGAAGCTCAGCTTTTGCAGTGCCTGCGAGATGTGCAGGAAAAACGTCATGCAGAGAAGTGGCTGGAGGGGTCTGGATTCACAAGAAAGATCTGGAATCTTTCATTTCACAAAGCCCAACCTGGAGCTCAATCCAGGAGGAATTCTACTCACTGGGAACCTATCTGGTCAAGAGAAACACAGCCTTGTGCCTCTGAGATTTGTCACTGGAGCCCTGGTGGCTTTATGGAACCTGGCAGGTCTAGCTGGTTGGGGGCAGAGTGGGGACAGATCCTGCCTTTCTCAGTGGTCAGGGCTCTGGAGCTGGGCCTCAGGAAGGTCAGTGAATGAGAAGGGGTGGAATAGATGTCCTCCGGGGCCACAGCCCTTTGCTTTAGGAGAAGTTAGGTCAAGGGCAGGCTGAGTTACAGTAACTCAGCGGGCCATTGCCAGGTGGTTCCGGTGTGGGCCACTGGGGCCCATCTGTACCACAATCAAGGGGGTGGACACAGGAAACTGATGTTTCACAAAGAAACTCAATGTAGTCTCTCTATGGAAAGTGAAATATGCTCCCGCCTTAGAGAGGTCGGAGGATCCCACTACAAGGTATCTATTTCCAAGTGGTCACAAGACGAAGCACTCCAAGCCACATGCACCACTGCCTGCACCACCGTCTTCCACCACTCCTCCCCCGGCAGCCATCACCTTTACCACCATCCCCACTATTATCTGTACCTCCCCCTCCTCCACCATCTCCCCCTCCCCCTCCTTCCTCCATCTCCCCCTCCTCCACCCTCCATTTCCACAACCATCATCCCTATTTCTTCCAAACCTAAGCTATCTGAGAATGCCCCCACTGCACAAGGACGCTTTTTTTAAGGAAATATATTAATAGCTATTTTTTCTGGGTATACCTAATCATTTGAAACATAAAAAAAAACACAGATAAAGTTACTGGCCTCCATAATCCACTATCACCATCCAAGATAGGGGCAATGTGTCATTTAATGTAGATCCTCCCCGACATTTTTCTATGATGACAGCTAATATTCACTGAGTGCTTACTTCCTGCCAAACACTCTTCTGAGTGCTTAAATGAAAATTTTCCACAGCAGAATGAGAAATTAAATCCTGGCAACAACCTTATGAAGGGTGTACCATTGTCTCCTCAGTTTTGCAGATGACGAAACTGGGGCACAGAGAGGGGGACTGAGGGCTCCCCCAGCCCTGCCCCCGACGCTGGGCCTCCCTGCTGTTCCTCAGATGCACCCAGCACCCTCCCACCTTTGCACATACTTTTCTCTCTGCCTGGAACACACTCTGCCCAGATCTTTACATGGCCTGTTCTCCACATAGACACATACACACACACACACACACACACACACACACACACACACACACACACACACACACAGTATTCAGGTCTCTTCAAACGTCACTTCCTGGAAGTGGCCTCCTCGACCCCCAGCTTCAACCAGCTTCGTTTTGCTTCATAACAACTTCCTCCACCTGCCACATTAATCATCCATTCAGCATGTATTTATTGAGGCCTTACTGTGTGCCGAGCACAGTTCTGTGCACTGGGGCTGCAGCAGGGAAAAGATAGACACAAGCTCTACCCACGCAGAACTGATGTCTGTGGGGGAAACAGACATTACATATAGGTGAGTGGTAAGCAGAGCACAGGAGGGACCCGAAGTGTTTGCTGTGGGGAAGCAGGGAAGGGGAGATCAAGCTGCAATTTTAAGTGGTGAGTTCAGGGGGAAGCCTCACTGATAAGGTGACATTTGAGCAGAGAGCTGAAGGAGGCAAGGGGGCGAGTCATGCAGGTACCTGGAGGAAGAATGTTCCAGGTCCAGGGAACAGCAGTGGGAGGGCTTAGGCAGGAACAGCTTATGAGCACCAGGAGAGCAGGGACTTTGCTTTGCTCACAGCTGAATCCACAGCACCCAGCACAGCGCCTGGCACATGGTAGGCACTCAGTAAATGCTCTCTGGATGGCTGAGCACTTTCTATACCCCAGGCACAGTTCTAAGTGCATCGTACACATTTTCCCGTTGGTTCCTAACAGCTGGCTTATCTCTTGGCTCCACGTATGAGCTGTGTGGCTTGGGCAGCTTCTTAACTTTTCTGAGCCTCAGTCCTCTCACCTGTAAAGTGGGACGAATCACAGAGCCCGCCTTTGAGAGATGTTGCAGGGATGAAATGAGTTAATATAATAGGAACTGTTCAATAATTGTTAGCAGTTATTATTGTGGTTTTTGTTAGCATCGCTAGGCTGTGTAGGGAGGCAGAAGAAGTAGTCACTATTTCCTCCGTCAACGAGGCGGCAGCTGAGTTAGGAAGTCGGGAAGGACACATAGGAGATGACCCTGTGTCGCAGAAGTTTTTCAGGGCAGACGGAGAGATCAGTGGGGGCAGAGGAGGCATTCGAGAGAAAGCAGGCCTTGAGCCAGGACTCAAAGAGGCGGTGGGATTTGAAGAGGCGGGAGATGGGGAGAAAAGACCCTCCAGGTGAGAGTCATGTACAAACAGAGGTGTGGAGGTGGGACTGAGCACCCAGGCCCAAGTGTGCCTCTCATTCCTTCCTCCTGTTGCTTAGAGGAAGCCATGCGTTCCTGATGGCACCCCCAGATGCCTCTCCTGCCCTGGGGACTGTGAGCGTGAGGCTGTGGTGACATCCAGACAGAGGAGAATCGTCACCAAAGTATTAAATGAGGCTTCATCCACCCCTGAACCTGGCTGAGCCCCAGTAGGGTGGCAGAGTGGAGCCCAGCCTGGCCAGAGCCACTTGGCCCTGGTGAAGATGGCGCAGCCCAGGTGTGATGATCATTTTGTCCCACCTTTCTGCTCTGTCAAATTCATCAACACCTCCAATGGTCACTGCTCTGAGCCTTTGTCCTCCTGGGCCCACTGGCCCCTTGGGGCTTCTAGGATACCCCACTCTCACGCACCTGGCCCCTCCCAGCCCCCTTTGCCAGATTCTCCGGGGGGTGGGGGGTGCCTGAGCACTTTTCAACTTTCTATCACTACAAGATGCTCCAGCCTTATCCTGTATATTTCTACCCTCATTCGAGAATCAACTGTTTATCCAAGGAGCCCCAATTTCTTTTATTGGAGAATGGTATTAGAAACCAAGATCCGGGTGTTAGGTATGCTCTTTGCTCTTTGGGTGTCTTTCTTTTAGGCCATCTCAGCTAACAGAGCAAAGAAATACATGCATGCATACTAACCCATAATATACACATACCTATAAATGTTTCTATCGGTAACCATCTGTATCTATATTAAATTAAACATGAGTTTCTACTGAAGCCTCTTTTTTATAAGGTCTATTACCTTGCTGAGATTTTTTCTATTTCCTCCCCCCCTTGTTTCTGTAATTGATTACTGAAGCATTTTTATGATGGCTGCTTTAAAATCCTTGTCAGATAATTCTAACATCGGATTCAACTCGGCATTGGAGTCAGTTGCTTGTCTAGTATGTTCGGAAACTCTGGGTCCTAGTTATGGTCTTTATTTTAGCAGCCAATCACCCTGTTTAGGCTGAACGTGCAGGTCCTGGACTACTTTTGCAGGCTGTGGTTCCATTGACAGTTTCATTTTCAGAGCCTCTGGTGGTATTATTTTATTCTGCTTGGTTTATCTGGTGCTCCTGGGTTTCCCAGTGGCCTCAGCTTATGCTGCCAAGACGGGGGAAGGGGTTTCCTTGGGCCTGGCCGCTGTGTGTCTCTTGCTGGGGAGGGAAGTGTCAGACCTGCTGTGGTTGCTTGCTGTGGCAGGATCCCTCCTGCCTGCCCCACCTGCTCACCCCATGTCTCCCTGTGGGGAAGGGGGGTGCTTCCCCTGCGTGCTTATTGTTAGTGGGACTCCCCATCAACCCCCCCTTGCCAGTGGTGTTGGGATCACCTGATGTTGGCAGAGGGGCTCCCCTTTCATCCAGGGCTGCCTACCTGGGCTGCCTTCTGTTGGGCTGCCTTCTGTTGCTAGGTTGGGGGTCGGGAAATGATAGGTCCAGGTCGCCTTCCTCTGTTGGGTAGAGGGACGTAAGGTGCCCTGCCTCTGTGTTGCTCCTCCAGAGCTGGGGTTCCAAACCGGTTCACCTTCCTCTACTACCTGTCAGAGTTGCTCCTCTGGTTGCCCCTTGCTTTATGGTCTTCCTCAACAGGCAGGAGCAGGGAGAAATTGGTCAATGTCAACTTGTCCAACCCCAAGTCTGGTAAGCACATATTTAAGGCTATTGATTTGTGTGGCCAAACTGCTTTCTTGCAAGGCCATTCTAATATATATGTCCCCACAAATGATGCATGAGAGTGCCTACAGTTCTCCTGTCACAGAGAAGGAAACTGGCACTCAGAGTAAGGTCACCTGCCCAGTGTCACACCGGAGCACAGAAGCAATGCGGAGTCCTGCTCAAATCCTGCGTTCTTCCCCTGACACCCCGACATGCTCAGCACCCTCCCCAGTGCTCCGGGAAGCTCACAGCCTGGCCAGGAGAGCACACCACAGTCTGAGATCTAGGCCCTGTTCTGTACTGACGAGCTGGCTTAAGAAGACCCTGGTCTATCGGAGAACTTGCTGACATGATGGAGAGAGAGAACGTGCATGTGATTTGGACACCCCATGGGAATTCAGCCAGTGTGGGTGCCCTTACCCAAGTTCCCCATCAGGAGCTCACAAAGAGCAGACATCGTATCAGTACCAGCTACCCAGCAGGGCACCCAGAGTGTGGGAATCAGAGGAATAGGAGCCATGGCTCTGCCACCACAAGCCTCCTCTAATCACGGAGAACGTGCAAAACCCAAGGGCTGTGGTTGAATTGTATCACACACGTTTAACTGTCAGGGATTGAACTCATACACAAAGCAGAGAGAGAGAGAGAGGAAGAGGGAGGAGGAGAGGGAGGGAAAGATACTACTCAGCAGTGAAAGGCTAACTCAGCAGGAAAAATAACTTGCTGAACAACAGAAAATAGAATGGTGGTTGCCAGGGACTGGGGAGAGGGGAGAACAGGGAGTTTTGTTTAATGGGTGCAGAGTTTCAGTTTTACAAAAAAGTTCTGGAGGTGGATGTGGATAATGGTTGCACAACAATGTGAACGTACGCAATGCCACTGAAGTGCACACTTAAAACTGGTGAAAATGGTAAATCTTATGTTATGTATATTTTACCACAATTAAAATAAATTTCAGGGCTTCCCTGCTGGCGCAGTGGTTGAGAGTCCACCTGCCGATGCAGGGGACACGGGTTCGCGCCCGGGTCTGGGAAGATCCCACATGCCGCGGAGCGGCTGGGCCCACGAGCCATGGCCGCTGAGCCTGCGCGTCCGGAGCCTGTGCTCCGCAACGGGAGAGGCCACAACAGTGAGAGGCCCGCGTACCGCATAAAAAATAAATAAATAAAAAATAAATAAATTTCCAAAAAATTTTTAAACTTACTCCTGAGGCACATGACAACATGAACAAATCTCAAAGACGTTATGTTGAAACAAAGAATACAGTGTTATCCACTATACATTTAGACTAATTAAAATTAAATAGAATAAAAAATTCAGTCTTCAGTTGCACTTGCCACATTTTAAGCGCCTAATAACCATATGTGGCCAGTGTATACTGTAAATGTGTGTGTGTGTATCAGTTATAGAATATTTCCATCATTGCAGAAAGCTCTGTGGAACAGTGCTGTTCTAGAACTAATCTGCAGGCATAAAAATCAGAGCAGTGATTGCCTCTTGTGGGGTGGTTGACAGGAAAGTGGCCATAAGGGAACTTTCGAAGGAGATGGCAATGGTCCATATCTTGTTTGGGGTGTTGCCTACGACTGTGTATACATTTTTCAAAACTCTATCTGTACACTTAAGATCAGTGCATTTTACTATACTAATTCATAAAGACAGTGGAGAATTCCCCAAATGGGCATCAGGAGAGAGGCAGGTTCCATCCCTCACCTCTTAGAGGGAGGGAATTTATGCACTGGGGGTGACCGGGTCTGCCTTTCACACAAACACAGTAGACTCGTCTGGAGCTCATCCAAGGAAAAGGCGGCTGATGGATAAAGTGGTCCTGGAGGACTCAGTGAGAGCCAGACACCTCCAACAGGGCAGTCTCCAAGGAACTGTCAAGAGTGATGTCGACTTTCTGCAACTTGTGTCTTTCACAGAGAGTTTGGAAATTAACTGTGGACTAGACTTCCGCTCTCCTGTAATCGACAGCAGCCCACACTGGCTGAGGAATGTCCCTAAGCCCTTCCCAAGAGTGTTCGGGCACCACTGGGCTTTTTAGAGGGGTGAACACATTCTGCCTCTTCCTCTGTTGCCCCCATCTCACCACCAACAGAGGGGAGGCCTCAGTGCATACCATTTCCCCCACCCCCTCACCGATCACGACCTTATACTTCATTCAGCAACTCACATTTGAGCCTCTACTATGTGCCAGGAACTGTTCTAGAGTCACAGATCGTTACAGCCTTCCTGGGCCTTGGCGGTCATCTAGACAAACCCCTTCTCTTTACAGAAGCCCACAGAGGGGGATGGACTTACCCAAGTCACATGTTAGTCACTGGCAGTGCTGGATCTAGAACCCAGAACTCCCACCCCCCTGCCCACAGCTCTTCCCACTTCACCCTGAAAACTTTCACAGGGTTCCTCGTTCCCTGTGAAGGGCTCATATTTGTAGGGAAATGCTCTGTGCTGGTGCCCCGCCAGCATTGCACGTATCCACCTAGACCACAGAGGAAAGGCTTAACCACAGCTGACCTAAGCCTTGGTGGAACCCGCGAGATCTGCTGGAACGTGGAAAGTCAGGCAGTCTTGTGAGGAGCTGCCACGAGGCCCGTTCTGCTGTCTTGGCTACCCTGGTTCTGATGAGGTGGGGCTTCCGCGTGCCCTCCTCCCCACAGGGTACAGCTCCGGCTGTAAAACCCCGTTGGTCCTGGTGCACGTCGTCTGGCCCCTTTCATTTCAAAGTCATCCTGCGGACAAGGGAGGCAGGGAGCTGACAGCATGGCTGATCTTGCTTCTGCTGTTTATGTAAACAATAAACAACTGCCATCCATCAGGGCTTGATGTGTTCCCACCTGCTAAATCCACGCTAACCTAACACTTGGAATCTATTAGCCTGTCTGACCATATTACTTCCAGGTCAGCATGACTGTCCCCTCTGAGGAGCATCTGTGGCGCATCCCTCATCCTGGGTTGTCCCTGCCCACCATCCTGGGGACCCACATTAGGATCCCCAGTGATTCAGAAGCCTGAGCATTTTTCAGACTACCACATGTAGCAAAGTCGATCTTCATAACAATAATTTTTTAGAAGCACACCATGCTCCCCAAGCCAAATAATGGTCCCAAGTGGCTTCTCCACACCCACTCCACCTCCATTAGTGCCACCATGGCAGGGGGGAGCATTTGTTTTCTCCACTGTGGCTCCACGGTGCACGGGAAGCAGCGGAGCTGTTGGAGCCAGACAGACCTGGGCACACTTCTGGCCTTATGTGATGTATTAGTTTCCTGAGGCTGTGGTAGCAAATGGCCACAGACTTGGTGGCTTGAAACAACAGGAATTTATTCTCTCAGTTCTGGAGTCCAGAAGTCCAAAATCAGTATCACTGGGGTAAAACCAAGGTGTCGACAGGGGCATGCTTCTTCTGGAGGCTCTAGGGGAGAAACTGTTCTTTGGCTCTTCCAGCTTCTGGTGGCTAATATTCCTTGGCTTGTGACTGCATCACCCCTGTTTTCAAAGCCAGCATCTTCAAATCTCTCAGCTCCATGATCCCATCCCCTTCGTGTGTGTGTGTGTGTGTGTGTGTGTGTGTGTGTGTGTGTGTGTGTGTGAAGTCTCCCTCTGCTTGCCTCTCACATACATGTGATTACATTTAGGGCCCACCCTGATAATCCAGGATAATCTCCCCATCTCAAGAACATTAGCCTAACCTGCAAACGTTCTGTTTTCATGTAAGGTAACATTTACAGTTTCCAGGCATTACGACCTGATTTCTTTGGGAGGCCACTTTTCAGGCTACCTATAGGCAACTTACCCAATGTCACTAAGCCTCAGCTTTCCTTTTGGTAAAAGTGATATTGGGATGGGGATTGTATAAACCACTATATGCAAAGCACCTATCACTGCATTTCTTGCAATCAGGTCAGCTACCTCTTGCCTTGCTAGAGGGGAAGAAAGATTCCACTATGGGAGAAGGGTGGGGGTCACTAAGGGTGGGAGGCAGGTGGGTAGATGTCTGTGTGTCCTGGCTTCCTCACAAATCTTGGGGAGGGCAGTGTTAGTTAGGATAAGGGGGAAATCAAAAGCACTGGAGAAAAGTCACATCAGGAAGTAAAGCCCTACATCTTAGGTGAGGCATACAATGTTTCCTGAAGTTTCCCACACATCTGGTCGGGCTGGGGCCCTGTTGCTATGTAGTAACTGTTTTGGAGGTATTTCAGTATTTTAACAATCATTGAGATCTTTGTGGCGGATTGCACATCCCAAAAGGGCCAGAACAAGATCCACCATCCGACATGTTCTTCTTAATGATGTGACTTTGACACTCCTCCCATTGAGAAGTGGGGTCTAATTTCCCTTTCCTTTAATCTGAGGAAGGGGGTTAACTATGGAGTAAGTAATGTGATGTGAGTTCCAAGATTAGGTCATAAAATGTGATATAGCTTCCACCTGGTTCTCTTGGGACACTCCCTATAGGAACCCAGCCACCATGCTGTGAGGAAGCCAAACAGCCATATAGAAAGTCCATACATAGGTATTCTGGCTGTCACGGATTGAGTATCCATATCCTCTCTGAAATTCATATGTTGAAGCCCTAACCCCTGATGTGATGGTGTTTGGAGGGGGTCCTCTGGGAGGTAATTAGGTTTAGATGAGGTTATGAGGGTGGAGCCCCCACGAAAGGATTAATGCCTTATTAAAAAAGGAGGAGACACCAGAGCTTCCTCTCTCCACCATGTGAGGATACAGCAGAAAGGCAGCCCATCTGCAAGCCAGGAAGAGGGCCCTCACCAAGAACAGAATTGGCTGGCACCTTGATCTTAGATCTCCCAGCCTCCAGAACTATGAGAAATAAATGTATGTTTTTTTAAGCCACCCGGTCTATGGTATTTTGTTACGGTAGCTCAAGCTAAGACCCTGGCCAAGAGACCAAGCTGAGATCCCAGCAACCGTCTACATCAACTACCAGACACATGAGTGAGTGAACCTTTTGATGATTTCAGCCTCAGCCTTCAAGCTGCCCCAGATGACAATGCATGGAACACAGACTAGCTTTCCCCATCAAGCCCTGCTCAAATTGGACTGCATTCGGGGTCAAGAGACAACCAGAAACATCTTTAGCCATAGATGCCCAGAGGAACATCAGACTGGCCACCTCTCCATGGGTACTACACATGAACACCCAAGGCAGCATCCCCTGCCTCTAGTTCCAGGAGGACCTTAAGCCTTTACCTTCCCAGACACCATCTTGGGAAGGGGGATAGGGAGGCAAGAAATAGCTTTGAGGAGTTGTCTCAATATTTACCCCCAGACTGATTGTTTGAAATAAAAAGAAATGGTTCTGTTGTTGTTGTAATTTTTTATTACCATTTTTAATGAGGACTTTCCATACCAGCCACATTTATCCAGTTTAACAATTTTTTTGAAAATAATTTCAAACTTACAAAAAAGTTGCAAAATTGGTATGAAGACTTCACATTATAGTCATTCAGATTCCCCAACTGTTAACAATTTACACATGCATTATCACTCTCCCTCTCTGTCTCTGGAGGAAGCTCTTTCTAGAATCAAACAGGACTGGGTCTGGCTCAGGTAGGACAGAGTAAGCACAGTGCACTTTATTTATTCCAATGAATGCAACTATAAAACCCGTACAGAATGCAGAGAGTAGCTATTTAAGAACTCTGAAGAATAAGTAGTAGCAGGTAGATTGAGGAACCAGACCAGAATTTGAGGTACTACCAATCCAGCCGTGAGTTAACCATTTTTTTCTTCCAGTACTTCCCAGCCTGGACTCAGTGCAGCTTGAAAACTAGAAGTATAGGAATTCCCTGAAGGTCCAGTGGTTAGGACTCTACACTTTCACTGCCAAGGGCCCAGGTTTGATCCCTGGTCAGAGAACTAAGATCCCACAAGCCTCACTGCACAACCAAAAACAAACGAACAAACAAAAGACTGGAAGTATACACCAGGGCAGACAGAGAAGCTCTAGGAGAAGCCCTCTAATTCTGATTTGAGGAGCAAGAAAATGTCTCCTAATTCTCAGCATAAGGGCAATCTCCCAGCTTTTTCTTTCTTTTTTCTGTTCACGTTCACTGCAGCCCCCAGGAAATCCTATGATGAGGGTGGCAGCTAAAGCAACAGCAACGATGGCCTGTACCTGCAGGAGCCTAAAACTCTGAAAGATGGGAATCTTCCTCTCCAGTCAGAGGAGCGATGGCCCCAAGAGCATAGGGCAAACTCCTGATGCTTTTTCTTTCTCTCTCTTCACTCACTGCTTGGTCCTGAATACAGGTGCAGTCATGGGAACTGACTGACATAACAGGGTAAATAACATCCCAGACTTCTGGTTAGAGGACCAAAAAGGGAAGCCCCAGTGAACCAAACATTATTGAGGCAATCACAGGGAAGAGTTCAGGAAAGCTACCCAATAGCATTGTTTATGAACTTCTGGGCTCCTCCCCCTGTTTTGCATGTGTGAGTTAAGTACTAAACAGCTCACACGGACTTTGAGAATTTATTACAGTTTAAACTACTGCCCAAGTCCCAGATAGACCACTGAGTGTTGCATACCCGGGAAAGATCCAAATGACATTGGAAAGGCTCTGGAAATAAAAATAACATTAAAGCCACAGAAGGCTGGTTGAAACTCACAGCCTAAGCCCAATCTGGTCAATTTCCTGCTAAAACAGAAATATCAACATTCTTTATAGGATTTTTAAAAGACTCAAGTATTATGATATTCAAAATGTCCAGGGTATATTCCAAATCACTTGACATATGAAGAAACATGGAAATCTCAAATTTTATGGGAAGACAATCAACAGATGCCAATGCTGAGACAACACAGCTGTTGGAATTATCTGACAAAGTCTTTAAAGCAGCTACTATAAAAATGCTCCAGCAAGTACAGCAAACCATCTAGAAACAAATAGAAAGATAGAAAGTTTAAACAAATAAATAGAACATATAAAGAACAAAATGGAAATCTTAGAACTGAAAAATAAAAATAACCAAAGATTTTAAAACTCCTTGGATGGGTGTGTAGCAGAATAGAGATGGCAGAGAAACAAGTCAGTGAAGACAGAAAAATAAAATATTTCCAATCTGAACATCAGAGAGAAAAAAGATTGGAAAAATGAACAGAATTTCAGGGACCTGTAGGACAATTCCAGAAGAGCTAATGATTGTGTCATCAGAATCTGAGAAGAACAGGAGAAATAGAGTGGTACAGAAAAATTTTTTTAAAGAAATAATGGCTGAAAACTTTTCATATTTGTAGAAAGATATAAACACATGGTCAAGGAGCTGAATGAAACACAAACAAGATAAACCCAAAGAAATCTAAGCCCCATTTTTCAGATTTTGGAGGTGCAAGGAAGGAATCACTTACCCTGTCATCAGGGATGCTTACACTTTGAGATTCAAATTACTCCCTGTCTCCTTTATAAACCATAAAAATAATACACACACAGAGTAAAAATAAAGTCAATCCGTTAAGAATGATATTAAAGGAAAAGTGAAACCTCCTGTTCTTTCTCCCAATCCCACCTCTTAGGGTCACTCACTATTTCTAAGTTCTTCTGGTTGCTAAATAGGTGATTTTAAAAGATTTGAACACTTAACATTTTTATTAACTAATAACTAGGCTTAAAATAACAACTAACAAATTAACAATTTTGTTGTTAATCGACAATAACAAATTAAGTCACGTAAGAAAATAAACCACATTTTTGTGGAAAAATTAAGAACTAAGGCTATAGATTATGAACATAGAATCAAAACCAATTTGGAAACGAACTCTTCCAGTTATTATAAAAATCTACAAATGTTTAGTAAGTGTCCCTTGTGCACAGCATGCATCAGTTCTGGGGTTCAAGTCACCTCAGGCCTACCCAGTACATCAACACTGGTGGCTCAAATGGGCACCACATGTTTTCTTTCCTTTCCTCAAAGCAGTGAAGAAGAGGTGGTGCAAACATGAGGTTCTTGGTGAATCCCCACAGGAAAAGGTAAACAAAGTCTTATATTGGACCCAAGAACTCTCTGCAGTCTGACTTTCTCTAGGTAGTGGTACAGTGAAGAGGGTATGCGTGGCATAGTGTCCTGGCAACTGCTGGGATCTCCCTTTTAAACTTTGTCTCTTAATATTCATTTTTCTCTTCTTCAGTAGGCACAGAATGCCTGATTTTCTGTTGGGCAAATGGCCACCCAAAATGAAGATTATATTCCTCAGCCTTCCATGCAGCTACATTTGGCCATACAATAGGTTGTTGCTAATGAGGTGTAAGTGGAAGAGATGTATGTAACTTCTAGGTCATGCACTTAAAGAGAGGGGGATATGCCGTCATATTCCACCTTTCCCCCTTTCCACTAGTTGGAATGCAAATATGTTGGAGAGCTGTCTTGGACCATGCGTATGACAGTAGGATCTTAAGAATGGAGAAGCACAAGTAGAAAGAGCACGGGTTCCTGGACAGCCTGTGAAGCCAAGCTGTCCTACCTGCCTCTAGACTGTTGTAAGAGAGAGACACCAACTTCTGCCTCATTTCAGCCACTGTTAATTTGGTTTCCGTTACAGCCCATATCCTAAATAATGCGAAAATTGCCAAAGCAGTCACAAGGCTCCCTGAGATTCTAGGGAAAGAGGGGACACAGATGCTGAGAAGAGTGTTAAAGAACTTTGGGGTCATGTTTAAAACACCTCAGGAGCACATGCAGGGAAATACAGAGGATTGGTCCACATCTGCCTCCCTCAGGTCTTAGACTATGTCACAATGCTCCTTCTGGCTGCAACGCCTCTACCTGTTCCTTCTGCCTCACCTGCCCCAACACACACACAGCTGGTCAACACGTTCCGACCTAGACTAAACCTGGCTACTCCAGGGAAGCATGTCACCACAGTCCACGTTAAGTCAGGCATCTCTATTAATGTCCCTCAGAGCACAATGCCATGAACCGCTCTCACAGTACTTACAGATTTGAAACTTTACATTTACCTGCGTGGTTGATTGTCTCTTCCTCGCGAGACCGTTAAGTTCTGTAAGGTCAGGTACGGAGTTTTCTTTACCCACGTTTCCTCAGCACCTAACACAGTGCATGGCACAGAGTAGGTGCTCAATAAGAATATATGTATGCAAGCTGTGAATGGATGAATGAATGAATGAATTCGGACAAGAGAGGACAGGCTTCATGCAGGGCAGTGTAAATGCTGATGCCTCCTCCAAATCAGAAAAACAGAACTCAGAATCGTGACCCACTGATTGAACGCTAACGCGAACGCACATTTGCTCGGACCTCTCACAACCATCCTTTCCACAGGGTAGGTGTGGACTTATCAGTCCCCCGGTCAGTAACTGGTAACTGGCCGACCCCTAATTCTGATTTCCATTTCTCGGATGCGGACACTGGGTTAGAGATGCCTGCCCGGCTGGAAAAACGGAGAAAGGAAAGGTGAGGGAAGAAGTCCGGCCCCCCGGAACGACTGCATCCGGAGGCCTCGGGGCTTCCGGGCTTCCGGCCCCCCGGCCCCGCGGCCCGGGCTCCGGGGACGTGCGCGCCGTGTGGGGCGCGCACGCAGGGCGGGGCTGCGGGGGCGCGCGCGTGCGCAGCCGTTCCGCGGAGGGACGAGGCACAGCCGCGGAAACGCCGCCAGATTCGCTCCCTGTCCACGCCGCCTGTCGCGCCGGCCGTCGCGCCGCCCGCCCTCCCGCCCGCCCCGCGTCCGCCGCCGCCGCCGCCGCCGCCGCCGCCGCCATGGGAGTGCAGGTGGAGACCATCTCCCCCGGAGACGGTGAGTAGGTGCGCCCAGCGGCCTCGGAGTGCCCCGGCTGCCGCGCGCATCCGCTCACCGCGCCCGTCTGTCTCCTCAGGGCGCACCTTCCCGAAGCGCGGCCAGACCTGCGTGGTGCACTACACGGGTGAGTCGGCGGGCCCGCGGGGTGGGGTTGGGGGGCGGCCAGCGCGGCCTGGGGGCAAAGGCCCGGGGCTTGGCGGCGGCGGGCCCGCGTGGCCCGAGGCCGAGGCCTGGGCGGTGGCAGCGCCCCCGAGGGGACAGCGTCGGGCCTGCGGAACCCCGGACGGTCTGAGCCGGTGTGTGCGAGCGCTGACCGCGGGCCCGACGTTATCCTGCACTCCGAAAGCGGTTCTGTGCCTCAAATGCTGCCGTTTTGCCCACAGCGCGGATGGGGAAACTGAGGCTTGGGGAGGCGAAGTCACTTTTCCAAGTCACACGCTCAGGAATGGGCAGAGCACTGGCCAAGGACCATCAGAGAGGATTTATATCATTTCTGTGTCCCGGTTGACACCGTATCCCGGCTTCCTCCCCGCCCTTCGATGGAGATAAGAAGGGCGAAGTAATTCTCAGTCCGTGGGAATTCAGCCTCTTCCCCGAGGAACTCGGCCCTGCGCTGCGGGTGGGGAGACGTCCCACTTTCTAAGTCATTGCTCTGGCCCAGCCCGGCCTTGGAAGAACCAGATCTGCACGGTCTTTTTCCTCTTACTTTTGAGCCACTTCACAAATCCATGCCTCAGTGGCAGTGATGGCCCAGGCTGACAGAACATGTAATTTAGCCCCCCCAACCCTTCTAAGAGTAGAGACCTATCCCCATTCTAAAAATAAGGAAACTGAGGCCCAGTTAGGGAAACAGACAGTACTGTAAGCCAAAGGAAATATTAAGACTCTCAGCCACAATTCTAACATGACAGTCATATGCCTTGAGACCATCTTTTACTCCATGCCCTTACAAGGTCCTCCTGGGTTGTACTTGGTGGGGGAAGGGAGGGAGGAGGCTGAACAGGCGGAGACTTCTTAGCTGTAGGGGTGTGCTGGTGATTGGTGTAGCCCCAGTTGTTCATGTGAACAACCTTCCCTCCCTTTCCTCCTTCCCCTTTCTCCGCTTTCCCACCCTTTCCTCTGTTCCTCCTCCTCCTTCCTCTGTTTCTTCTCCTTCCCTCCCTTTTCCTCCTCCTCCTGGGTAGTCTTCTGTAGGCAGTTCTGACCCCGCTGCTCAGGGATTAGCTCTACCCTTCTCTTCCAGATCATGGGGGGAGCCCCCTGTTGAGGGAAATGACTTTCTTTGGGAAGGAAAAA
This sequence comes from Phocoena sinus, assembly GCF_008692025.1. Taxonomy (NCBI): domain Eukaryota; kingdom Metazoa; phylum Chordata; class Mammalia; order Artiodactyla; family Phocoenidae; genus Phocoena; species Phocoena sinus. The sequence goes on along the minus strand of NC_045777.1, from coordinate 28,343,914 downwards.
AAAGCAACTAACATTCCCTCCTCCTGTGCTCTTTTATTTCTCTGGCTTTTTTATTCCTCTGGCCCTTCTCCATGTGTAGAAAAGGGGGCCAGGGGGGTGGAGGGAGTTAGGGACTTGAACTTTTCAAAAGGCTACCAAAGGAGGAGGTACTGAAACCTGTCTTCACGGGAAGATCTCGTGCCTGCAAACGAAGCTGGAAAGTGGTTTTGATGTTTTAAATGGCTGTCTTTGTGGACCACAGTCAGCACCTAGGAGGTCCGCTGGAGGAGAACCTGCCAGTTTGGTTGTTTTTGATCTGCAGGATGAGAAGGGTAACAGTTGCCTTTTACAGTGCTGGGTGAGTGGGCAGTTCATTCAGTTCCCACAGCCAACTGGGGCAGAGACTGGGACTCAGAGAGATGATGAGGTGACTTCTGACCCCTTCCCCCAGTTTGTAGGTAGACACATTAGGATAATTGGCTACACCTGTCCCACTCCCAAGTCTGTGCCTCTTGTCCTTGGATCACCCATCTTCTGGTGCTGATGGTAGGACTGGACACCCACACGTAGGCAGAACAACATTTCACTGTGCCTCTTGGTGAAGTGTCCCCGCACAGCATGTCTGGAGCCTTTTCCTAAGAGAACAGATGGTCGTGGGACCCAGAGCACCATCAGGGCTCCCATTGCCTCTTCTCCAAGTCCGTGTTTTCCTCGAGGGCGGCACCCACCCACACGTTCCCAGAACAGCAGCAGGACCCTGGCATGCATTAGGACAAAAGCTTTCTTTTTTATTTCATTTTTGATAAGCCCTACAGAGACGCCCTGGTGAGAAGCCAGCTCTGCCTCTCACACTCACAGAATAGGCTGTTCTTGGGCAGGCGGCTTTGTTCCTGTGGGTCTTTGCCACCAGCCTCCCAGAAAGAACCCATTTGAGACCTGTGGGGGCGTGAGAGGAATGGGTAGGCGCTTTGAGATTTCATCTAGAGCAGTTATGGCTTTTAAGGCACTGGGAACAGAATCCATCTCGAGGGAACATGGTGGGGAGTATCATAAAAATCTGGGGGTCCTCAAAGGCAAGAGGCCCACTGGATCTCGAGAACGGAGAAATTCTCACGATGCTCCTACTTTTCATCTGTGTTTCTCTCTACCTCCCTGCCTCAGTAGTCTCCTGTTACAGCTCTCTGTTTTCCTGCTTCTCCCGAGTTGTAGATGGTGGACGTTCCTGCCTGCCCACCCAGCCTCCTCCCACCCCCGTGCCCCGTTTCTGTCTTCTTTTGCAGATCTAGCTCAGATTGCTTGGCTGTGTGGCTCCAGTGGTTACAGTTCCTAGGAGGGAGAATCTCATTGACCCAGGTTCAGGTCGGGTGAATACTCTAGATCCAGTCCGCTCTGGTCAGGTGTCTGCTACAGCTGATTTGGGGGCAGCTTCTAAGAATCAGCATTGGAAGTAAGGAAGCCAAAATCTTCTCTCAGTCACCAGAGATGTGATCATCACAGACTGACTTGGACCACATGGATGTTTTAAATGCTACTGGTGGCTGCCAGTTGTATCCTGGATGCTACTCTGGGCTCCCTCTGATACCTTCTGTGGCCTCTAGCAGAGCACAGCATGGGCACCGCCCCAAAAAAGGCCTGTGCCGCCTCATCGTAGTGCCAGAAGGGAAAATGCAAACTGTACTGTCACCGGCCAAGCACCTCCTAGTAGCGTGACAGGCAGGCGTTGAGGTGGGAGGAAGGAGGTGGAATGGTAATCTGCCAAATATGTGCCTTGAGGATCAAGTGGATCCTCACGGCTCTCTCCTTGCCTCCGGTAGCTTCATCGTCTTTATAGTTGAGCTTGTCCGGACACACAGCTAGGCTTATGTCCCTTTTACTCACATCAGCAGGCCACATGCCTGCCATTGTCAGAGCAGCCTCAAGTGGATTGAAGAATTCTTTTTTTATAGTTGACATCTTGTCCTTGGGATCGGGTTTAAGTTGTCTATAGCCTGGCTTCTGACTGAGAAAAACCGAGGGGCTCTTGGCTTCATCTCCTCAGGAGGTCCACTTGGAGGGACGATGCAGCTCCCAGGGCAGGTGTGGTCCCTTTCCTGCAGCCCCCCTCCCCACCCCAGCCCCTTGCTTTTCTTTAGCCTCTGTCTCCCCTCTCCTCTCTGCTTTATTCCACCCACTCCCCTGCTGGGTGTTTCTTGGCTGATGATCTGATGTCTGGAGGAAGGGTCGCCCCCAGCAGAGACTGCTCAGATGGATTCCGCGATGTGTGGCGGCTTCAGGCAGACAGGCTGTAACTGTTTGGGCGGGGCCACAACAGGACCCTTTTCCTTCCTATAGCAGATTGAGCAACAGAAACCAGCCAGGCACAGGGACACAGCCAGTGAACTAAACAAAGACCTGATCTGGTGGGGATGAGAGTAATAGCACGAAGGTGTGACACGTCAGGTGGTGAGAAGCTCTGTGGAGAGAGATTAAAGCAGAGGACCTGGGAAGGGGATTTGCTGCTTTTAGTGAGGGTGGTTGGAAGAGGCCTCTGACAAAATGACATTTTAATATTTGCCCAAAGGAAGTTGGGGAGTGAGCAGTGTGGCTGTCTAGGGAAGAGTGTTCCAGGCAGAGGGAGGAGCTACTGCAGAGGCCCTGAGGCTGGAGCATGCTTGGTGTATGAGAGGGACAGTGAGGAGGCCAGCATGGCTGGAGCGGATTGTGTGAGGGAGAAAGTGGCAGGAGATGAGGTGGGGCCTTGTAGGTTATTATCAAAACACTGGCTTTCTCTCTGAGATGAACCATTAGAGGGTCATGAGCTGATTTGGACTTTTAACAGGACACACTGCATTCTGGCTACTATGTGGACTCTTGGTGGCAAGTGCAGAAACAGGGCCCCGGTTGTGTCCTGGGTGTATAGAGTGTGCAGAGGTTGTACCAGGTGGACAGTGATCCCCAAAGAAGATGTGGGTCCTTTGCTGGGTTCAGATCTTAGCTTGGGTGAATTGATCTGCTTTTCTCAGCTTCCATGTGCCATCTGTAGAATGGGAGTAACAGTGCCTGCTATGAGGAGTTGCTGGGGGCAGGTGCATTCTGGGATGGGCAGCAGCAACAGTGACGCTGTCATAATCTCATTAAAGGTCCCTGCGTCTTAGGCACTAAGTGGTGTATTGTCCCTGCAGTTTAGCGTTGGCAGAGTTGGATAGGCTGAGACCTTATCACCCTTCCATTTCCCAGATGGGGAAATAGGTAATTATAAAAAAGAGATGAATCTGAGTGAGGATTCACCTCAAAACAGGCCTACACATTGCCTACAGAATATATTGGCTAAGAAAGCTGCAGTTGTTCTCTTCAATTTGGGGACCAAGGGAGGTTTTTAGTGTTTGTTGTTGTTTCTTGGTGGGTATGAGAGGGGCAGGGTTGGGCTACATCAGCTTGGCTGTGTGAGCAAGTTAAGGTGTCAGTCCTTTTTCTCCTCAAGTTTCCTTAACATAACTGGATTTTAACATTTTGAAAATAGACCTTGCTATGGAAGCATTATTTTCTTTCCTCTGGGACTGTGATTACCAAAAAACAGAATCACACGGATGCCGAGCTCTCTTCTTCCACAGGTGAGAGCAGAAGAAGGCTCACTTTAAGTGAACCAAAGACCTCATAGTATTGTTGCATCTACGTGCAACTCTTATTTATGAAGTTGTCAGACATAGAGAAAAACCAAAAAAGAATAATAGGGCTTCCCTGGTGGCGCAGTGGTTGGGAGTCCGCCTGCCGATGCAGGGGACACGGGTTCGTGCTTCGGTGCGGGAGGATCCCACATGCCGCGGAGCGGCTGGGCCCGTGAGCCGTGGCCGCTGGGCCTGCGCGTCTGGAGCCTGTGCTCCGCAACGGGAGAGGCCACAGCAGTGAGAGGCCCGCGTACCGCAAAAAAAAAAAAAAAAAAAAAAAAAGAATATTAAATACCATGTGCTCACTACCTAGATTCCACGATGGTTGACTTTTTGTCATATTTGCCATTTCTGTCTACTTATAGGTATATGTAGGTAGATATCTGTGTCCGGTTTTTTGCTGAGCCATGTAAGTTGCAGACATCATGATACTTCTCTAAGTTCTTGAGCATGCTGTAAGAATGAGAGTTTTCTCCCTATCCTGCTACTGGTCACATCTGAGAAAATTTTAAATGATTCAGTAGTATCTAAAGCCAAATGATTCAGTAGTATCTAAAGCCAAATTCATACTGAATCTACCCCAGTTGTCTTCAAAGTGAAAACCAGAATTCAGTTGAGGTTCGGTTGGGTATTATGTCTATAGTAACAATCTAGAAGAGTCTTTATACATCACACTCCTTTTCCAAAGAGAGGAGGCTTATTATCTTATAGAATACCCCATGTCTGTCTCATTGTTTTCTCTTGGTTGTTGTCTAAACTCCTTTCACTGCCTTGATTTCCAGTAAACTAGGAGTTGAAATGTCTAAATAGTTTCTGGTTAAAACATTTTAACGTGAAGACTTCTTACAGAATGTTGTGCACTTTGTACTCAGCACACAGTGGGGAACATCACTATTTGTAATGCTAAATTTGATCTTTTTTGTGAAGGTGCATTTTACCCTTTGCAATTAGTGGGCGGTCTGTGAAGTGCTTGGACATCCTCCACGTGCTCTGCTCCTCATCAACCTTTCACCTACTGGTTTTTACATCAATTGATGATTCTTACCAGAAGAAACTATTTCATTGGCATTTACAAAGTGGTAATTTAAAATTTTTTCTTCATATCTTCTATATTTATTAACTACCATTCTACTATTACACAGGGTAAAACTTAATTCTTTAATCACCAATCACCAAGGTCAGGAGTTGGCTTTATAGTCATCCCCCATGGTGACAAGGGACTTTCCCCCCCTCTGTTTATTTGTTTGTTTTTAGTATACTAGGAGCTCATATTTTACTTGGAGCCTTAAAATCATAGTTATTCATTATTGTTTTTGGTGCTCACATTGCCCCAAAATTGGCCAGTAGGAGCCCCTTCAGGCAGGCTCCAGTACCTTTTTGACATGCTCCCACTATTTTTAATCATTTCCTTGTTTTACTTCTCTGATACTGGCATCAGTCACCTCTGCAAAGAGCTCTGGTTCCTTTCAGTGGGTCTCACAGACTTTTTTTTTTTCATTAACAACTTTATTGGGTATAATTTATACCATAAAAATTTTAACTTGAACATGTTTGGTGGTTAAAAACTGATTTTTATAAAGTACTGATAGAGTTCATTGTATCTATAAACTCATTTGTCTGCCTTGGAGTTTTCTCTAAAAATAGTATTGTCACCTGCTATTTCCCATGGAAAAGGCCAGGGGTGTTTTGGATAACTTAGGCATGTATTATCCAGTTCTCCCTTTGGTGCTCATGGCAGTACTTGTTGATTCATATTTCTGTTTTTCCTATTTTTTCTTTAACCTACTGAGGAACTCAACTGAGTCCTTGCATTTCTTCTCTCAGGCCCCTTTAACTTTGGCCTGATAAGTTCTAGCAGTATAAAGAGCAGGAGGAGGAAAGGGAGAGAAAAGGGGGAATAATCAGCTCCTGGATGCTGCTGTCTCTGCTCTCATTGCCTTTACTTTTCCCTTCCCAGGAGCTCAGGCCACCCTGGCCTGCATTCAGTTCCCCAAACACACCAAGTTTTCCCCCCAGGAAGGTCTCTGCCCCTGTGCTTAGGTGTAGCCACACTGCCCCCACTTCCCACCACATGGCAGGCTCTTCTTGCAGCTTAAGTGACACCCCCTCAGTGGGTCTCCCCTGACCCTTGACTAATGTGTGTCTTCACACATGCACACACACTCACGCCTCTGTCTCCAGCAAGGCTCCCGTCCTTTGCTTTCCTCACAGTCAGGCTGTGTGTAGTTAGTTACATCTACCCTTTCCCCAGGAGACTTCAGGCTGCAGGAGGCCAGACCCACACAAGTGGTGTTCTCCAGGTTCTCTCCCCGTTGGTGCCTGGCGTGGAGTAGGTACTCAGTGACCATTTTGAGTGGTCAGTTAGGACCTGGCATTAGACTCCAGCTGGAGTGTGGAAAGCCCACATTCCTGTTATGATTGGTATCATACTTCTGTTGCCTTTGGGTTAGAATACGAAAGAGAATATTTACAACATTCTGGACTTTGCCCAATCCCTGTGGATTGATACAGTTGTAACCACTCCTTCCTCTCTCACCCACACACACAGATCAGCACACCAAACCTTTCCCTCAGTCATTCAACAAATGTGTTAGGAGCTGGGCAGGGGGGGAAGCCTCAACCTTGCCCTGGAGGTGCCTACCATGTAGGGAGTGCCTTCCCTTGTGCTTAACATTATAAGGGAAGTGCCTTGAGTAGCCCACACTTGGGGCTAGAAGCGCGACATGGTTTTGGATGTGTGTGGCTCAGTCAGGGGCTTGCCAAGTGTGTGCAAGGCCTGATGGGGGCAAAGGTGCCTTTGATTTTTCTACAGGTGTTGTTGACCATCTGTTATATGCAAGGCACTGTTCTGGGAACCAGGAATATAGGCGTGAAGAAGGCAGAGTCCCTGCCTTCATAGATCTTAAACTGTAATGGGAAAGACAGATGATAAATAGGATTAATAAGCAAACATTGGACATTAGCCAGTAGTGCTGAGGGAACAGGAGAAGGTTGAAACTTTAGATAGAACAATGAAGGTGACATTTGAACAAAGACCTGAAGGAGGTAAGGGAGTAATCCATGTGACTGGGTAAGAGCATTTTAGGCAGAGGAAACAGCAAGCTCAGAGGCCCTATGGTGGGATATTCCTGGTGTGTGTATACAGAACATAAGAAAAGTGTTCTCGAGTGGAGAAGTGTGAGAGGAATCAGAGATGAAGTCAGAGAGGTGGTGCTGTGGGGTGGCAGCTCTTACAGGGCCTTGTAGGCCATTTTAAGGACTTCAGCTTCTATTCTGAGTGAAATGAAGAACTAGGGGAGGGTTTTGAACACAAGGGTAATAGGGTCTGACCTGTATTTTAAAAGAATGTCACTCTGGCTGCCATGTCAAATTTAAACTGTAGGAGAGCAAGGGCAGAAACAGGGAGACCAGCAGGGACTTACTGTAATAATCTGGAGCCAGCCTCCAGGATTCATGCCTTTAACCATTATACCTGACAGCTCCCGCCTCTGTGTTTCCTGGAAAACAGAAAAAATAGGATTAATAAGCAAACATTGGACATGAATAGGAGAGCAATGAGAGCATGGAGTCCTAACCACTGGACAGGCAGGGAATTCCCTGGCCTTGGGTCTTAACCACTGCTTCTATGACATGGGCTGAGCATCAGAGACACAGTCCGAGGGACCTTTGCACAGCAGCTGCTGGCCAAGTCTGCCTCTGCTCGTTCATTTGGAGCAAGAAAGAACCCTCCCTAACAGATGAGCAGCAGAAAGAGCCGAGCCGTGGGAGGAGTGCTGGGGGGAGAGGGCCTGGAGACTTCCCCACGCTCATGCGCACGCTCTCTCTGTTTTTTTAAAGCCCTCCTGCTCCCTCTCCAGGGATTTGAGTCTAGTTCTTCCCCCAAAGAACAGCTAAAAACAGTTTGGGAGGAGACCCAGGCGAAGGTGATGTCAACTGCCTTCCAGCCAGAGGCTGCTTTAACAGTCCCTCAGGCAGCCATAGCTTTCACTCTTTTCATGGCCTTGTGCATTTAACTGGAGACCCCCCCAAATTTTCACATTTTTCTTACTGACTAGTAATTTAAAAGTGCCAAAAGTAAAAACTACCATTCTGGGACTACCCCTCAGATTCTTCTTACCATATAGGGAAGAGGTCCAGAAATGGAAGCCTCACGCTTGTCCTGCTAGTTCTTAAAAATCATGCAAATGAAGCAAATCGAAAAGTGCTCGTGAGTGCCAGTGTTGTGAGTGTTAGGGGTTGAGCTGAGTGCCACAGGGACATAGAACTCTGAGTCCCGGTCTGTGACCTTGAGCTGCGTTCAGTCAGGAGAGACGAGAATTCTTGAAATCGAGAATACTTGGTTGGCTATCCTAGGCAATTTCTGGGTCATGAGGTATAGATTTGTGTGGAATCAGAAGTGGAATCAGTCAGTTCTGCAGATAGAAGGTCATGCTGGTGACCCAGGTTTTTGCTAAGAGTGGCTGTCATGTCTGTAACCTCAGTTGCCTTCTCTCAGCAGAGCGTGCTTTCTCTAGGAAATTACAGTGCTAACTTGGCAGGTGGTTTCACTGTTCAGGGGCTCCAGGTCCTGGCACGGAGATGTCCAGAGTTAAAATGGGAACAACTGCTGAGTCTTGACTTGCTGCCTGCTTTACCTGCTCCTTCCCAGACAGAGGAAGCGCCTGCCATCCACTGCCAGGTTGGGTGTAGGAGGTAAACATATGTAGGATTTTAGTAAATCTACTTTTTTCCCTTTCTCCCCGTTTTTTTAAAATAACAGTTTTACAGAGGCATGATTGACATGCAGTAAACTGCTGCTACTTAGCGCGTACAGCTTCATAGGTTTTGGTATGTTTCTTTGTTCCTCTTTGAAACCTCCCCCTTCTTCCCATCGCCAACAACCCCTGATATGCTTTTCTGTCAGCATAGGTCAGTTTGCATTTTTCTGAAGTTTTATATAAGTGGAATTATATAGTATGTACTGTTTTGTCTGGCTTCTTGCACTCAGCATAATTATGTTGAGATTATGTTGTTCCATGTGTCAATAATTCATTCGTTTTTAATGCCAAATAATTTTCTGTTGTATGGATATATTTGGTTATCTGTTCATCAGTTGGCAGATGTTTGGGTTGTTCCAATTATTGGCTGTTACAGGTAAGTCTGCTGTGGACGTTTGTGTATATAAGTCTTTTTGTATAGCCATAAGTGTCATTTCTCTAAATATCCAAGAGTAGAATGGCTGGGTCAAATGGGAGGTGTATGTTTAATTTAAACGGCCAAACTGTTTTCCAAAGTGGTTGTTTGTTTTAAGTTGCCACCAGCCATGTGTGAGAATTCCAGTTCCTCTACATCCTCACCAGTACATACATAATATGATGAGTCTTTCTAGTTGTACTCATTCTAATCGGTAGTAGTCATACCTCCTAGTGGTTTTAACTTGCGTTTTTGTAATGATGATAAGGTTGAACATCTTCATGTGCTTACTTGCCATTTTTTTATCTTTTTCAGTGAAATCTATTCAAATCTTTTGCCCTTTTTTAATTAAGTTGTTTTCTTGTTGAGTTTTGAGGGCTCTTTATATATTCTGGACACAAGTCCTTTATGAGATATATGCTTCATAAAGATTTTCTCCCAGTCTGTGGCTTGACTTTTCATTCTCTTAAAAGTATTTTTTAAAGTGAAGAAGTTTTCATTTTTGATGAAGTTCATTTTATCCTTTATGGATTGTGCTTTTTATCTCATATCTAAGAAATCTTTGTCTAACCCACAGTCACAAAGATTATTTCCCTATGTTTTCATCTAGAAGTTTTATAGTGTTCATTTAGAGTTGATTTTTAGTTGATATTTGATTATGATGTGAAGGTTGATCCAGGTTTTTACTTTTTGCCTACGGATATCCAGTTGTTCTAAAAGCCCACTGTATTTTTCATCTCAGGCATTGTAGTTTTCATCCCTGGAAGTTTGACTTAAATCTTATTGTCCTTCTCTGCTAATTCTAACCTCTGTATCAGTTCTGAGTTGTTTTCAATTGATTGATTAGTTGCATTGTGGGTTGTGTTTTCCTGCCTCTTTGCATGCTTGGTAATCTTTGGATGCTAGACGTTGTGAATTTTATGTTTTGGGGTGCTGCATATTTTTATTCCTAAAAATATTCTTGAGCTTTGTACTGGGAAACACTTAAGTTACTTGGAAATAGTTTGATCCTTTGGGGTCTTGCTTTTTTTTTTTTTTAATTCTTCCTTTCTTCCTTCATTTTTTAGCCGCACCACACGGCATGCGGGATCTTAGTTCCCCATCAGGGATCAAACTCATGCCCCCTTCAGTGGAAGCACGGAGTCTTAATCACTGGCCTGTCAGGGAAGTCCCTGGGGCCTTGCTTTTGCGATTTGTTAGGGGGTCCCGAGCAGTGCTCAGTTTGGGGCTGATTATTCCTCACTGATGAGGCAATATCTTCCTGGGTTCCTACCCAGTGCCTCATGAACCATTACTTTCTTCAGTCTGGCTGATGGGAACAGACACTGATCCCAGCCCTGTGTAAGCTCTGAGCACTGTTTCTTCTAAACCTTTTGGATGCTCTTACAGGCCTTGAGAAGCTTCCTCAAACACATGCATTGATTAGTACTTACTGTACCGAATACCCAAGGAGGACCCTCTGTATACCTCTGGGGGTCTTCCTCTACAGCCCTCTCCTCCCTGGTACTTGTCCTGTGGACTTGAGCTTCGTCCCACTTTCTTCTCCCTGGAAACTCCCAAGGATATAAGCTGGGGAAGTCATAGGGCTCGCCTTGTTAGTTTCCCATCTCTCAGGGATCACAGTTTTTCATTGCAGTGTCCAGTGTCCTAAGTGTTTAACTACTGTCGGGGTTGTTTCTCTCTCTTCTTTTCATTTCATTTCGCTTATTTTCTTTTGTTAGTTTGTTGTCTTTTTGTTTTTGTTTTAATTTTTGTTTGTTTAGTTAGGAGGGTAAATCTGATCCCTTTTCCTCCATCTTGGCCGAAACTACTGGTTTTGATGTCACAGCTTCTCTTATGTTCTGCATTCAGTACCGACAAACCTAATTCCCACTCCAGAAAGCATTGTATGCACATTCATTCCTGCTTCTTAATGGACATTGCTTCCTCTCTTGCATCACCTCCTTCCTCACCCTGCAAATTATAGCCATATAGAAGGTGGTCTCTTCCTCCGCGTTGGAGAAGCCTTTTTTCTAGCACCTCCTGGCCCCTTTAGCCTTTGCCAGTTGTGTGACATCCTGCTCAGATCTTTGGATATCGTTTACCCTTTGGACTTAGATTATAGGAAATTCCCTCCTCACATGTAAGGAACCCATTACCAACACCACCACCTAACCGTCCCTGTGAAGATTTCTTCTCCGAGGAAGTAGGTGAGATTGACAGAGGATGACCATGCTCTCAAGTTCTGGAGAGAGGCTTATGTCCTCTTCCCAGGGACAACAGCTCATCTGAAATAGGGTAGGAGAATAAGGATCCTTGGCAAAGCTCCTGCTTAAAGCCCCTTTACTTAGAAATCCTGTATCTTGGCTTTAATGTTTCTTTTTGCCCTTCAGTGTCCCAGAAAAGCTTAAGGGGGACATTTTCCCAGACCCACAGTCTCTGCACTGAAGAGCATCCACTTCTCCAGTTTGGCTCAGCAGCAGGTAGAGGCTGAGTCTCACCTGTGCCCGCAGCCTGGTACCAGTCAGACAGTTGAAACATGTCACCTTCAGGCAAAGCAGGATGGATGCATGTAACATCTAGAAGTTGCTTGGCAATGCATTTGATCAGGAATAAAAGGAAAGTGTAGGGAGTTTGTCTCAGTACCCAGTGGTTTTTATTGCAGTCAAAATACGATCTTGCTCTGATTGGGCGCATGTTCAAATTTGGTAGGAAATAGTATAATTCTTTTGTAGGTATACTGTATTTTTTTAAACTGTGAGTTGCAACCCATTAATGTATCATGAAATAAATCTAGGGAGTCAAAATCAGCAGTCTTTTTAAAAATGAGAAGTGCATGCCACATAGTAACTTACATGTAAATTTTGCTTCATTTATACACATTTATGTGTGTACTGGTTCCTGACATAACACACTGGTCTGTCGTCACAGTGATAGCTCTTACTGATGTGGATTGTTGAGTTCCATTTCTTTGTTACTTCTCTCATGGCAGCGCTACAGTGGGGTGTACTAAGTAAATGTCAAATAAAATATTTACCTCATTCCAATTAGGTTACTTTCAGTTGCAAGTAACTGGAAATCTGACTTAAGGCAAAGCAGATTTTTAATCACCTCAGAATGCAGGTCTTAAAGGAGGTGGTTTGGGGCTGGTTCAGAGCAATGGGACTACCATTCTGGGGTTCCTGGCTGACTTTGTGGTTACAAGGTGGCTGCCATGGCTCCAGACATCACATCCTCACATGACATCATGCAACAGGAAGGGAGGGCAGGAGCTTTCCTCCTGGATGTGTTTCTTTTTTTAACCATTGAGGCAGGTCTTTCCTGCAAGATTCCAGTAGATTTCACAGTTAGTCCAAGTGCCCATACTGGCCCATACGGCCACCTCACACCAACTCTGGCATAGGAGGAAGGCTTGGATTGATTCCAGTTCGTCTCCTGGGCCAGGCTGTTGCTGCTCCTGGAAATTTGATGTTGTTAGAATGGGGGGTGGGGGTGCTGTGTCTGGGTTTTCCAAAGGTCTGGAATGTGCTACAGCCTGTGTTTCAGGTGCTCCTCTGGGCAGGTTTTCTCTTTGAGTTTTGTCCAGCCAGCCTTTGCAGATAGTCAGGACTTAGAGGCCAGGGACCACCCTCCCATCCCCGGCTCTTTCCCACGTGGCTTCCTCACCTAGTAGTTACCTGTCTACCGTGGTTGCTCAGGAAGCCCTGGGGCTCTACTCAGGGTCTGCTCTAAAGAGCATAGACCAGGAAGAGACTAGTTCTGGTCTTCAGTCTCCTCTCACCCTTAATGCTGAGTTCAGTTGGGGTGGGGTCAGTGTACGAAGAACCTGAAATGGGATAAAGGGAACATCCGTTGTATTATGGAAAGTGGAGACCTAGTCTTCTCCCAGTTTCTCATTTATAAAAAACTATTCAAGTCCTGCCGTTTATCATTCCTTTTATCAGGTAGTGATTGTGTTCTGGTAAAGGAGGAGCTACATGTACACCCCAGCTTGTTAGTTCTGGGGTGCCAGTTCCTGGCTCTGCACTGACTTGGCATGGGTAGATCTCCATCTTCCTGTCTCCCTCTCAGTCCTCAGCTCCAGGCTTCAGGCAGTGTCAGCACCCACTCTGCGCCCAGGACATCTGTCTCCCCGTCTATTCTGTTAGGACAGCAGTTCCTTCCCGCCTCCCCCACCCTGTTTCCTATTTTGTCAAAATACAGAAAGTCTGGTGGCTGTGATAAAGCTGTCAATTGGTCTCTGCTTCCCCATTCCACCTACCAGTGTTGACATTGTTTTTTAGGCTGGGATTTCCCTCCACCTCTGAAAACATACAAACACAACAGACTTCTGTGTTTTGCTGGGTCTTCTGAGTGTTGCTTAATTTAGAACCATGGTGGCTGCCCAATCGCCGCCTCCAATGAAATCAGCTTTGTGTTAGTTACATGTCAGCAACTGGCTGGGCCCTTCCAGTCTAGGATCCTGGTGTGAGTTTTCAGGACCTCAGTGACAGCTATCACAATTGGCTGATACTGGCTTCCGGAGAAACCAATGTGATGGTCTTTTTTGAGCAAGGAGTTGCAGGTGTCTATTCGTCTTTTGTCGTGGCACTCACCCACTGGCATCTCCATCTCTGGAATGCCCCCTTTTAGTCGAGGTTGCCATTATGGGTTGTCTCGCTTCTGGGAAGCTGGAATAGTAGAATGAACATGGTTTTTGGATTTATAGCCTAGCTTAACAAGTTCACTTCTCTCTGCCTCAGTTCTGTGAAATGGGGACAGTGCTGTGGGAAGGACTGAATAAGTTCATATGTGGGGAGTGCCTAGCCCAGTCTCTGACTCGTAGTAGAAACACTGCCCACAGTTCAGAGTCGTTAGCAGTTCACTGGTGAAAGGTTTTTGGTGTCTTCCGATGCCACTTCTCTGATTCTCCGACACCAGCTGGTATCCTACAGTTCAGTTAAGTTCTGACACTACCCACATTTCTGTAAAAGATGACGAATGAATTGAGGAAGGAATATGGCTTCTTGCACATGGAGTGACTTTGAGCTGTCCTGTGTGCCTGAAGGGCCCACCGTTACTCTGTCTGGGAGGAAACCCACAGGGTGCTGGCAATTCCTGCCAGGAGTGTGTCCACTTCCCCATTCTCCAGAACAAGGTAGTCTACTGCCTGCCTCTGTATCAACTTACTGCTTGGAACTGGGGAAGAGCGTTCCCAAGCCTGGAGTAGAAGGACTACCCCAGCTCCTCAGAGGCCCACTGAGGACACAGGAAGTCCTCCTAGGACACCCTGCCAGGCCCTCCAGTGCTGGCCCGTGGGACTGGCACCCTGCTGCTGACTCTGACTTGCCTCATGTCATTACTCCTCGTTGCTCATGTTACAACTGCCCTTTTCCACAGGGATGCTTGAAGATGGAAAGAAATTCGATTCCTCCCGGGACAGAAACAAGCCCTTTAAGTTTGTGCTGGGTAAGCAGGAGGTGATCCGAGGCTGGGAAGAAGGGGTTGCCCAGGTATGCTCTCCATTGTTTCTTTGTGTTTCCTAGTGTCTACTTCTTAAATTACGTTTATAGGTGGGAAAAATTTCACTCCTAGCTCTGTCACCCAAATAACTCCTTTTATTAATGTTTCTTGTAGAATTTCTTTAAGTGCCCCCCCTCTTTTCTTTTAAACACACACACACATTGTTCTATGCTTTGCTTTTTCACTTAATCCATCTCTGATACTTTATATACCAGGATATAAAAGAGGAGGAAGCTCTACTCCTCATAGAGCTACACAGTGTAGGCAGACCTCAGAGATATTGCAGGTTCGGTTCCAGATCACCACAATAAAGCAAATCTTGCAATAAAACAAGTCACGTGAAGTTTTTGGTTTCCGAGGGCATATTAAAGTTATGTTTACACTGTACTGTAGTCTGTTAAGTGTGCAATGGCATCATGTCTAAAAAAACAAGGGACAGCTTACCTTTGAACAATGTGGGGGTAGGGGCATTCCTCCCCCGCCCCCTGAACAGTTGAAAATCCACGTATAACTTCACAGTCGGCCCTCTGTGTCTGCAGTTCCTCATCCAGGGATTCAACCGACCACGGATCACGTAGTATTTAGTATTGAAAAAAATTCACGTGTAAGTGGACCCACATAGTTCAAACCCGTGTTGTTCAAGGGTCAACTGTACATACCTTAATTTAAAAATACTTTATTGCAAAAAAATGCTAACCATCATCTGAGCCTTCAACAAGTCATAATCTTTTTGCAGTAGTAACATCAAAGATCACAGATCGCCATCCAAATAATAATAATGAAAAGGTTGGAAATACTGAGTGAATTACCAAAATGTGGCAGACATGAAGTGAGCAAATGCTATGGAAAAAATGGCACCAGTAGATTTACTCAACACAGGGTTGCCACAAACCTTCAATCTGTAAAAAACAGTATCTGTGAAGCACAGTAAAATGAGGTATGCCTGTATTCCCTGTATTCCCGTGGGTGTGCTGTTATTTATTTGACAAGTACCCTATTGATGGCCATTTGGGTCATTTCCAGTATTTTGATATTGTAAACAATACTGCAGTGACTAATCTTGAATGGACTTTATTTTACATTTGTGCAAGTGTTGCCATAGGCAGATTCTTAAAAGTGGAGTGAGTGGTTCAGTGGCTGTGTGCACTGGATTTTGACATACTGCCAGGTTGCCATCTGTGGGGATTACACTGAGTTGCCACCAGCGGGCTGTGAAGGTGCCTGCTCCTCCCAGGCCCTCCAGCGCAGTGTGTTGTTAAAAACTTTTGGCTTCAGGACAATTTAATGAGTGAAAAATGTTATCTCGGTATCATTTTAATTTGTGTTTGTCTTATTATTGACCATGTTGTGTCGGACCACTTCTGAGAGGTCAGACTCATGGAGAAAGTCATTTTGCTTGTCTTAAGTGTGTTTCTTCACCTCTCACCTCCCAATTTGTGTAAACAGCTTTTGTTCTGCCAACTCTTCAAAATTCCCAGTAGATAGTAGGGGACCCAGGGTTGCCAAATTGCAGTTGGATTTTATCCTTCCACTAAGCCCAGGAATTTTCTTCTTGGCACTAACCAGGTAAAGGGATGTTTACGGTGGCCTAAGACCCAGCGAGCTTTATAACAGGCCCTGCCACGATGGATAAATTAGTCTATTTCCTCTCACCAAAGAGAATTGGAGATTTAACCAGTGTGGAGAGAAGGATTTGTCTTTCTCTTTTCCAGAATACACTTTGCTCTACTTCCTCTATAAAATATCACTGATTTATCTCCAAATAAACTGCTTAACTTTCAGAAACTTTAAGCTATCCCATTCCCAGGTGTCTAGATTTTTGTTCCAGCATGACTGAGGGTTGGCAGTACAAAGAGGAGAGGATCTTTGTGGCTTACTTCCCTTTGGAAGCCTCTTCAACTATACCTTTCTGTCCCATCCTGTTCCCACCCCAGAAGTCTGGCAGGCTCTTGGGTCTGTAGCCCATCCCCCATCTCCCGTGCCAACCATTGTCCACCCCACAACTCATCTTCTGTGGCTGTTCCAGCACTGGAACAATCGTTGTGTTGTGTGTTGCAGGAACCATAGCTGCCACCAAGATAGTGTTACCAGTCTATTTCACATCCCAGGCTTGGTGAGGCATGGTGGGGTGTTGGGGAGATGCCCAGTCTCCCCCTGCACCCAGGGTTCTTTGGGTCAGTCACAGCTGTTACTTGTGAGAAGTCTGGGTGGTCTGAGACCTACATAGAGCATCTTCTTTTAAATTCCTCTTTAAATTCCTCTGTAGAATATTTATTTAGCAACTAAGTTAAAAGCACAGGAAGAAGGGGGGTTGTCTTGTGCCCCTTTTCCTATTCTTTTGCTATTGTGTTCTGGTTTTCTGTGTTTACAGGTCTGCAATCCTGCCACATGTACTATTTTGGCAGCTTGCTTTTTTCATGTAACGATGTGTCTTGGACATCTTTCCATGTTAGTATAATTAAAGCCACTGTATTCTTTCTGTTGGCTAACCCGTGGTGCACATGTGCTGTGAAACCACTCCCCTTGCAGTGGGCATTTGGGTTGCTAGCAGATTCTGGAAGTGGAATTGCTGGGTAAAAGGATAAGATTGTTTTGAATTTTATTAGATTAAGCCATATGCTTTCAACTGTCCTTATTACTGCCTTGGTCCAACATGTCCCAGTTTCTGAAGGGAGCTGTAGGAAGTAAGCCTGAAGCTTTCTCTTCAGTCACCATCTCTTGTTCTGGGTCAGAGAGCCAGGAACGCACACATGGAGACTTAAAAAAGATAGGTAAAGGGTGGGAATAGAGCAGAGAACCTGCTCACTGTTCAAAAAATAAATACTTAAGCTTGTGTATTTGATTAGAAAATGAAAAACTACAAATACATTTTAATAAGTGAAAAATTTCCCCCCACCCTCTGTTCTCCCCATAGAGAAATGATGGCATTATTTGTGTCCTTCCAAAGATGTTTTCTGTTGATACAGGCAGGTATAAATATATACTTTCCTCTTTTCCACACAGTTGGTAGCATGCTGCTTTGTACAGTGTAGTTTGTACCCCAGAAAATCATACTGTCTTTTTTAGTTTTTCTGTATTTCTGAGTACAAGTATAAATCTAGAAAGTATAGAAAAGTATACTGCCTCAAATATTACTTTCTGTGTGTTTTCTTTTAAAGCAAAATTTTGATCAAAGCACTCCTTTTTGAAGAGTATAGATGCCTCTAGTGACAGGCCACTGAAGGATTAGGTGGTGACACTTCTAGAGTGATGGCTGCCCAGAGTCAGATCAGTGGGACCTGGACAGAAAGCGTGAGAGCCTGATGGTTCTGGGAGTCGAGAGGGATTTTTATCTGCTGTTGGCTACCTTGGAGCCAGATATAGGGCTCATCCAGCCTGATCGCCTACCTCCACATCCCATAGAGGGTGTGCCCGCTGCCCAGGCAGCCGTGCAGTCACTGGAATGTCCTAGTCACACCGTCCTGGCAGGTAACCACAGCTCTGCTTCTTAAGGAGACATTTGGGGGGCGCCTCAGCTCATTCATTCTTCCTTGCTCTTTTCACAGATGAGCGTGGGTCAGAGAGCCAAGCTGACTATCTCCCCAGACTACGCCTATGGCGCCACTGGGCACCCAGGCATCATCCCACCAAATGCCACTCTTGTCTTTGATGTGGAGCTTCTAAAACTGGAATGACAGGAATGGCCTCCTCCCTGATCTCCCCATTCTTGGGTAAGGAACTTAGTGCTGAAGGACCTTCCTTTAACTCCCTTTGCTCCTCCCAAGTCAGGCACAGTATTTGATGAGCATCAGAGAGAACCAAAAATGCCATGGGTTTTTTTCCCTTTACATTCTTCCTCTATTGGCTCTCCTTTCAGTTTTAAGTGTACACCTTGGAAAGGGACGGCATGTGCTCTTGAAAGAACTCGTGGGGATGGGGAGCTGATGGTAGCTGTTTAAATTAAGTATTTTAATATGTAGCCTATAAACTAAAACTGAGTTGGAACTGGAAATACAGGCCAAATTTTTAGTGCCAGCATTTTAGTTCTTTAGAGGTAAGATTGGGATGACTGACTTTGTTTGCCCTGCCTAGTTTCTGCAGCTCCCTCATCCATACAGTCTGTGGTTACTGCCTGTTAGAGGATATGAGAGAGGCACTACCACCTGGGCCACCTGCCTCGGGGAGCAAGCCCAGGACACACGAGGACAGACAGCAGGCCAGCTTGTTATCAGTGGGTTGAAAGGTGAGGCCTAAGGATGCTTATGAAGTGTAAAGGATGCTCTCAGTCTAGGAGAGGCTCTTAGGGACCTAAGTCAGCCTTTCTGTGCAACAGGTGAGGAGGCTGAGGCCCAGAGAGAGAGAGGTCTTACTCAAGGTCACATCCAGACAGTGGCAAATTAGGACAGAACCCTTTTCTGCATCTCCTTCCTGGACCTATTTTTCCTTCCTCTACCCTCATTTCTAGGCAGCCAAACTCAATATCCTAATGGCGTCTAACTTTTCATGTGGGTATTAGAATCATAAAACACATGAATGTTTGTCATCTTCTTTCTACATGGCCCCAGACCTCTGCATTTGCTCCCCTCCCACCCCTGGAACCAGAGGGTCACAGCCAGGGGCTGGGTGAGAATGCTTTTGTTTGAAAATGGTAGCAAGTGGCATCCAGCCTGTTAAGGAGTTCCTTTGTCCTACTATGGACTTTTTAAATAGAGGAGCCTTTTTTATTATTAGCTATTTCCTCCCAGTGGTTTGATCCCTAAACACCTGGGTCTTCCAGACCTGGTCAGGTTTGAGGACTCTGGCTGCTCCACTTGTCATTCCTGCCGGGAGGGAATTCAGACGCTTTATAGAGCCTCTCTCTGCCCAGAGGTCTACACCTAGTCCTCACCCTGGAAAGCTGAGTCCTTTGAACATAATATACTTGAGGAAGCCTTGGAGTTACCCTGATTTGGGAACAGGCTTTCTGGAAATCTGGAAGAACAGAGGAAGGGGAGAAAGAGGGGAGAGAGGGCTGAATGGCTATGAGTCACCCTGGCCTAAGCCTCCCCACACACTGCCAAAGCACAGCTCAGAGCTTCTCAAAAGGGTCTTGAGGGAAAGCCCAAGGGCAAACCCAGAAAGTTACAGGTTCGAGTGAGTGAATGAAGACTGCAGACATTTTCTCAGTCTGTTCAACATGAGGAAAACCAGCTTCGGGCTGTGCACATTAAAGCCCCTGGGAAGCTTTAAAGACTTTCTTGATGGTCTCAGGCTACCCCTCAGACCAGTTAACCGCCACCACTGGTAGTGGGGTCCAAGTGTTCAGGTTTTTTAAAGCCCCCAGGTGATTCCTATATGCAGCCAGGTTGGAGACTCATTGATAATGGGAAACTGTATTGTCAGCTGCATTGGTGGACTTTGCCTCTCCTGCTATCCTCAGCAACAGAAATGTGACCTTAGGTTTAAAAAAACACAACCAAGGTGAGCAGAAAGGAGCTGCTCACCTGGGAATCCAGCCCGAGCCCAGTGGGCCCTCCCCAGCTGGAGCAGAAGGGGCGAGGGCCAAGTCAGACCTCACAGCTGTTAGGGAAGGGACTTGGTGTGGCAGCAGCCTGTGGCTGTCCCTACTGCACCCAAAAAGCACTGAGTTGCTGGAACTCACCAACTTTCTGTCCCCAACAGATGTGCCATGGAAGGATCTGGCGCCTCCAGATGCGCACAGCGAGTCCGTACGGAGCTTTTCCTGATGTTCCACTACACTCTTTGTATAAACATCTTCCCTGACTGAATGTGTTCTGTCACCGGCTTTGCTCTTCCCCTTTCTCCTCGTATGTGTGTTGACCTGAACTATATGCCATAAACCTCAAGTTACCCATTTTAGTTTGTTTTCGTTTTGGAGTGAAGATTGAGTTTCAGTCCTTTGGATCTAGGTTTCCAGTTAAGTACTAGTCAAGTATTAACAGCACAAATAATGGGTTAACTTTAGAATAGGAATTGGTGTTGGGGGGAGTGCAAGAATCTTTATTTTATTTTTTTTTTGGATGAAAGTTTTATCTATTATATATTAAACATTCTTGCTGCTGCGCTGCAAAGCCATAGCAGATTTGAGGCGCTTTTGAGGGCCGAATTATTCTCCAAGTTGAGAGATGTCCTCGGGTTGAATTAAAAGCCCTACCCAAAACTAAAGTGGGAAGGGGAGAGCCTTTGCCTCCACTGCCCCACCCCCACCCTCCCCTTAAGCCTCTGCCTTTTGAAAGCAGATCATTTTCACTGAGTTGTTGGACACTACAGGTGTGTGTCACCGGGCCAGCAGGGACCTCTGAAGCCTTCTTCATGGCCTGGCTTTTTTTTTTTTTTTTTTTTTTTTTTTTTTTTTTTTTTTTTCCATCCTGTGGTTTTTCTAATGGATATTTAGGACTTTTGTAATCTCATAGCTATCCAGGCCCCACTTCCTAAATTTTAAGAACTTTAATCGAAAGTTAAATTGAAGGTGCTGTTTGTAGACACTTAACACCCATGAAAGCCCAGCCATCA
Organism: Phocoena sinus; assembly: GCF_008692025.1. NCBI lineage: Eukaryota > Metazoa > Chordata > Mammalia > Artiodactyla > Phocoenidae > Phocoena > Phocoena sinus. The sequence continues at coordinate 28,323,146 of NC_045777.1, read as the reverse complement.
TGACAAATCCTTGAGTGTTGTCTTAAGAAAATGATGCTGGTCATCACAGCTTCAGCATCTCCTGTTTTTTGATGCTCAGCTCCCCCTGCTGATCTCAGAGTTTCCTGGCTTCTCCTTCCTCCCTCTCACCCTCTGCTGTCCTGTGTAGTGATTTGGTGAGAGAAATTGCTGCCTACTCGCCCACCCCTACCCCACCCCCTGCACTACATATGAGTTTCAAGTTTTATTATTGCAATAAAAGTGCTTTATGCTGGCTTTTCTCAGCTCTGTGTGATGGTGGTTACTTTCAGGTGCCTCCCCCTGCCCTTTGGTGCAAGGGGATGGGGTTGGGGTGTGGCAGTGGGGGTGCAGTGCTGGAGGCTGTGTCTTAGCAGAAGAACTGCAGCAGGAACATCCTTCCCCGTTGCCCTCTTGGGAGATGGGATGGGGGGCAGTAGATCTGCATCTTCACCCATGGAGGGAACTTTGTGGAGGTCAGGCTGGGGTCGTCAGGGAGCCCCATCCGCTTGCTCATCATCAGATGTTCATTAAATGTGTGGTCTGGGTAGAGTTCTATGCTGGGTTCTCTGTGCTTGCCAAGAAGTCGGGGATGCAACCAGCAGCAGAACTGAGCCACCACCCATTTGGAGATGTGTTACCAGTAAATTGATGAAATGTTACGAAGGGGAAGATTCGGGTTTTAAATACGTGTTTCTTGGTGACACTTGGTGTGGAGGCTTTTTGTCACGTGGACAGTTTGGTTGCAGTAGCTTCCCTGGCCCTACCCTGATTATGCTAGTAATATTCCCCTCCCTCTGGTCATGGACACCAAAAATTGTGGTGTCCCACACCTTTCTAGACACCTTCCACAATTTCCCTGGTTGAGAGCCTTTGATTTTAAATAGGGAGATGGTTTAAAGACTTGCTTAATGATTTTCCAAATCCATCCTTTTATTAATTTAAGTCACCAGAGTATCATTTCAGGGTTGTGTCTTATTTTCCTCAAAATTCTTTTATCAAAATTGCCAAGCAACAAATAAAAGATTTTTCCCGTGAATATCCATATACCCACCACCTAGATTCTGCCATAAACATGTTACTACTACTGTACACCTATTTATCACATATTTATTCATCCCTCTGTCAGTCCCTTTATGTTACATTTCAGAATAAACAGCAGACATCGCTACAATTTCCCCTAAGTAGATGCCATTAGAATTTAATATTTGTTTACACTTTTGTACCCTAAAACCCTATCAAAATACAGAAGATCATCTCAGAAAGTTCCCTTATGCCCTTTCCCAGTCAGTCCCCAGCCCACCCCCAGAGGCAACAATTGTTTTGCTTTTTCTACCATAGTGTTGCCTGTTACAGAATTTAATTTCAGTATGATCTTAAATGCTATGTCTTCCTTCACTCAGACACATAGGGAAACTTTTAGTTCTCACTGAACTTAAAAGTTCAAAGAAATCGTCTGGATCAGGGTCAGGTATCTGACAGGCAGAACCATGGGCCCCAAAGATGCACACATCCTGATTCCCAGAGCCTGTGAGTACCTTACATGGCAAAAGAGATTTTGCAGATGTCATTACATTAAGGACCTTGATGTGGGGAGACTGTCATGGATTACATTGGTGGGTCTAGTGTAATCACAAGGGTCCTTAAATGAGTCAGAGATGTGAGGACGGGAAGACATCTGAAGATGCCATGCTGCTGCCTTTGAAGATGGATGAAGGGGCCACAAGCCAAGGAATGCTGGCAGTCTCTAGGAGCTGGACAAGGTGAGGAGAAGAATCCTCCCCTAGGGCCTGAAAGAACCAACCCTGCCAACACTTGGATTTTAGCCCTGTGAGAGCCATTTTGGACTTCTGACCTCCAGAACTGTAAGATGATAAATCTGTGTTATTTTAAGCCACTAAGTTTGTGGCGATTTGTTACAGTGGCAATTTGAGCAAGAGGAAACTCGTACAGAGTCTTTGTTTCTTTTACTGTATAACAGAACAGAAAAATAACAAATCAGGATTTTTTAAAAATCTCCAGGATTCTACAGCTCTAACAAATCAGACTTCAGTTTTTTTCTGCTTCTTCCCCTCTAGTTCTTGCCCTAGGCACCTGCCATTTTTAGTTTTAGTCACACAGCCTAGTATAAATTTTGCATTCTGGTTTTTTCTCCACTGAATGTTTTTGATTAAGAATATTTGTTCTTGTTGCTGTAAGGTCTTTATAACTATCTTAAGAGGGCTGTAAGTAAAATCAAATGAATACACTAAATTTAACTGCCTTTTTTTTTGTCCATGGCTTGCAGGGTCTTAGCTCCCCAACCAGGGTTTGAACCTGGGCCCCGGCAGTGAAAGCGCCAAGTCCTAACCACTGGACCGCCAGGGAATTTCCCTTAACCACCTTGTTAAAGGACAAATGTTTTTAGGAAGTAAAATCATGACTCAAATACAAAATGAACATGTTAAAGACTTCAGTTAACTCATTAATTAATGAGAGAACCAGTAAGACGTTTTAATAATAAGTCCAGTAGGAATGCTGAAATGAATTTGCTTAATATATACAAAACTGGCAAAATTGGCCAGTATCCACAGACAATCAGTTAAATTCCACTGGATGAAATCTGCATTCCTCTGCAGAAGAATCATCTGCATTGTCGGTTTCCCTCAATGGACATCACTGTAAGGTCGCTTAAAGAGTGAAAGGTGGAGACGAGAAGGGTGGAGGGTGGATGGGTGAATGGAACACCCAGCAACTGGGGAGGGAGGGAAGCTCTTTCAAAGTCTTTCACGTTTCCTCACACCCTATTGTTGGTTACTTAGGTTATTTCCAATCTTTTGCTTTTATTAAAAAGTCAATATACATCTTTAAACATGTAGTTTTTTTCTTTCCTAAATATCTTGATTCTATAGGATAAAACACTAGAAGGAGGACTGTAGGGTCAAAAGATTTTTATGACTTTCAGTTTGCGTTGCCAAGTTGTATAAGCCTTTTGCCACACACCGAAAACAAACCCCACCTATGTCGCATGGCAGAAAATGGGTTGTCTCTTCCATGGTCTCCTTAAAAAACAAGCACTTTCTTTTTCAAGACACCCACCCACCCATCCACCCACCCACTTTTCCCTCATGGTCCTTGGTCAGAATTAAATCTGTGGAGAATTGACTGATCTGGACCAGAGATGATACATCACCCCTTCCCCAGTGCTGGCTCCTCTGAAGCCCAGCGCCTCTGAGCCCCAGAACGGTATCCAGGATCTACTGACTTTATTTTCCTTTTCTTCGTTTTTGTTTTATTTTTGAGAAGCATGACAGTTATTTTCACAGTCCTAAGATTCAGGAGAACTCTAATTCTGCTTCTGACCTTTGCTACAGCTTAGACACGGAACTACCCTGTTTCTGAGTGTTTCCATTTGTTGAATGGATTCGGGGTGGAGGCTGGGGCATGCATGGTAGGTCAGGGTGACCAGGTGAACTTTAAGATAACTTCCAACTCTAAAACTGTAATTACCATGTGGCCACACACCTCCCCTGCCCCCCAATAACCAGGATGACATTTTTACTACAAAAAAGCGTTCTACTCACCCGTTTGTTCCAGGAAAGGGCTGGCCACACACCCTCTGCCCCTTCCTCTTTTGAAATGTGCCCAAACTGCCTGGCCCCTTGCAAGCTAACCGAGGATGGCCAAATGTATTTGACTGGTTAGTCTGTCCCTCGTTCCACAAATCCTGCCTTACGGGAACGTTTTCCAATGAGATACCGCGTCGGTATTTCCTTTTTATTCAATAAAATATACTCCCTGACACCTTTGAACTGCTGCTGAAGCAAAGGTGACAGCAAAAGAGTTCCCATGCTGCAAGTTTCTGAACAAACAGGCTTTATTAACTTTATCTTGAACTTAGATTTGTCTTTGACACATGTGGGATGTGTGTCTGTAAGAATTCTGCCCTCAGCATGCACCTGCTTCCTGGATAAATGTGGGTTCACTTTGGTTGACAGCCTTGGACTGAACCGTGTTCTTAGGAACCACCAAGAAAGCAGAGTTGAGGGATTCTTGTTCAGCTCTCTAATTAAATTCAGTGAATTAATAAGAGACAGCTGACAGCAAAAATGCATTAAAATTAAAATGCCAAGGGCAGCACTCCCCTGGCTTCTGCCCAGAGTGGGTCTTCTGAGTTCCCCGAGTTCCCTACATGCATCAGGCAGATTGATTACAGACCATCAGAAGCCAGGCTTTGCAGCAGCTGCCCTTTAGAGTACACGGGAAAACAGCTGTCAGCTTTTATTAGGAAGGTGGAAATATTTGCTAGTGAGTATGTAGGTCTGATATATTGTTGGATCTGTCTGCCAAATGCCACTGTAGTTTTTCCTAGTTTAGAATTAATTTGTATATTTCTCAAAGCAATAGATTCCCAAGATTTAGGGAAATAAATTCAGTTAACCACAGAGTATATATATTATGGTATGCCATCCCTGTGATCAGTGCTGTTCTAGGTGTTAGAAGTGAGTACAGGATAGGAAAGAGAAAGGTGCCACCTGCAAGGACCTTCCATTCTAGTGGAGTTCCAAAACATGAACAAATAAATAATGTCAGGGATCCAGAGTGTGACAGCAGTGAGGAGAGTGGTGAAGTAGTAGCTGAAGGCTGGGAGGAAAACTGTTCTAGGATGATGGAACAGCACATAAACGAACAACCACCTCAGCTCAGGGAAACCACAGAACTGTGAGACTTAAGACCCGGGTTTCAAAGTGGTTTATTTCACAGCCATGGATAATTGAAACGGGGGTAAGGAGGGAAGCACACACCAAGGAGCTGTCTGTTGGGGTTGCTCCAGCCAGAGATGAAGGAGGCCTTGACCCGACTGGTAGGAGCGAGGGTAGTAAGGAAGCAGTCAGGTTCAGGACACACTTTATCAGTGTGATTTTCAGGCTGGACTGTGAAGGAAGGAGTCCTCCTTTCCCGCCTGGCCCTTACCCCAGCCAGTCCATAGAGACAACTAGTTCAAACTCCTCACGCTCTCTTCTACAGTTACCACCATGTTGCACCAATTGCTTATACTGTTGTTGTTGTTGAAGAATATAAGATTAAAGTAAATCTTTGGAAAGAGCCTGCTTAATCAAGAAACAGAATCTCAGAGACACAAGGGAAATTACTGATAGATGTGACCACCTAAAAATGAAATAAAGAACAAAACTTCTGCATCATAAAGAATACCATAAGCAAGAGAGCCATAATGGAGAGAAAATTTTTGCAAAATATAACAAAAATCTCATACCCTAAATATATAAATAATTCTAAAGAAAAAGGCAATTTAGTAGAAAATAACATTAAGCTACTCTAAGAATTTTACATTACATTGCTGTGTCTCGACCTATCACTTTTAGATACCTTCTCATGTGGCCTCTTGTCCTCCAGTAGACATGCCCAGGCCTCTTCACAGCATGGTGGTCTCAGCTCCACCCTGCACTAATGTGATCGGGGTGGGGGGGAGGGGGGCAGGGGGACACCCCTCCCCCACACACACACTCCACAGCGTGCTATGGACAGTGCAGGGTGGAGCCCTGTCATTCTCCATGCTCTGCACTAAGCAAAGGTGACAAAGGGGCAGCACCCACCCCCTCACAGCCAGAGTGTGTGGGGAGGGTTACAGAGAAGGGGGAGCTGCAGAAAGAGATTCTTTCAGTTTGTGTATGAAGTCCTGGGCACACACTAAAGTGTCTCATGTGTGAAACCCACCAGAATTAACATACTGAAATCGTTGAGAACTGAACTGTGAAGTGGAATACTGCATGGTTTCAGGTTGGTCTCTGGGTAGCACACAAGCGAGGCAGACCAAAATAGCCCTGAATTTGTAACTAAATTGACCTTCAAACACACAGACCACAAAAGTGAGCCATGATATGCATTCTGAACTGAAACAGGTTGAATGCATGCTAAAATGGAAGGTTTTAAAAGGGAACAGAGTCTTGTAACATAATACCCAAAAAGTCCAGGATAATATCAAATATTACCAGTCTGAACTGGAATGAGAAAAGGCAATCAACAGATGCCAATATCAAGATGACACAGATGTTGGGGTCATCTGACAAGGATTTTAAAGCAGCCATCATAAGAAAAAAGGAAGAGGGGAGGGGGAGAAAGGAAAAGGAAAAGGATCAACAAGCAACTATTAACACCCTTGAAACACAGAAATCCAAGATATAAAGGAAAACCAAATGGAAATTTTAGAACTAAAGAATACAAAAATAAAAAACTCATTGGATGGACACAGTGGCAGAATGGAGATGACAGAGGAAAGAAGCAGTGAACCTGAAGATGTACCAATAAAAATTATATAACCTGAACAAAGAAATAATAGATGAGAAAAACAAACAGAACTTTAGGAGCCTGTGGAACAATACCCAATCCACCAATACTTATGTCATTGGAGTCCCAGAGGAGAGGAGAAAGAGTGCAGTGCAGAAAATATACAAACAAATAATAACTGGAAAATTCCCAAATTTGGCAAAAGAACATAATAACCTTCAGATTTAAGAAGCTGAGTGAACCCCAGACTGAGAAGACATAACAGTCCTAAAATAGTATGCACTAAAAGCCACATTCATAGAGACAGACAGTAGAATGGTGGATTCTAGGGGCTGGAGATGGAGGAAACTGGGAGATATTGGTCAAAGGGTACAAACTTCCAGTTGTAAGATGAATAAATTTTGAGATCTAAAGTACTGCATGGTGACTATAGTTAACAATACTGTATTATGTACTTGAAAGTTACTAAGAATGTTTTCACCACAAAAAAAGAAATGGTAGTTATGTGAAGTGATGGAGGTATTAACTAATGCTACTGTGGTAATCATTTTGCAATACATAAGCGTATCAAATCATCACATTGTATACCTTAAACTTACACAGTGTTATACATCAACTATATCTCAATAAAGCTGGAAAAAATGCAAAGTGGAAAAAAATCTAGAACAGAATATCTATGAATTGTGGGACATTTACAAAAGGTATAACATACACATAATGAGAAAACGAGAAGAAGAGAGAAAGAAGCAGAAGACATATCTGAAGTAGTAATGACTTACAATTTTCCAAAATTAATGATAGACACCAGACTACAAAGCCAGGAAGCTCAAATAATACCAAGCAGGATAAATACCAAAAAATCTACAACTAAGCATGTCATATTCAAACTACAGGAAACCAAAGACAAGAGAAAACCTTGAAAGAAGCCATAGGGTCGGGGGGACATCTTACTTGCAGAGGAACAAGGATGAAAATTACACTGGACTTTCTCATCAGAAACCATGCAAACAAGAAGAGAGTGGAGTGAGATATCCAAGTGCTGAAAGAAAATAACCACCAACCTAGAAGGTTGTATCCAGCAAAATTATCATTCAAAAATGGAAAAACAAATTCTTTCTCAAACAAAAAAGTGAAGGAATTTGTGCTAAGTAGACCTGCCTTGCAAGAAATGTTCAAAGTTCTTCAGAGAGAAGGAAAATGATACAGGTTGGAAACTCAGATCTACATAAGGAAGGAAGAGTATCAGAGGAGGAAGAAATGAAGGTAAAATAAACTCTTTGTTGCTTGTATACCTACCTAATCTTAGAGATAACCATTTGTCCAAAGTAATAATAGCAAGAATGAACTGGGTGATTATAGCATATGGAAAGTGAAATGAATGGCAGCAATGTTACAAGGGATGAGAGGGAGGAATTGGGAATACACTGTTATAAGGCACCTGTACTGTATACCCATGAAGTGGTATAGTGTTATTTGAAAGTGGACTTAAAAACAAATATCAAATCATTATGTTATACACCTTTCAGGTAATATAATGTTATATGTCAGTTGTACCTCAATAATTAAAAACAGAAAGTGGACTTAGATTAGTTGCAAACATATATTGCACACTCTACGGAAACCGTTAACAACTTTTTTAAAGAAGTAATTGAGAGAAGAGAGAAAATGGAATCATAAAATTAAAACCCAGAGAAAGGAAAAGAGGGGACATTTTTAAAAGAAAAAGCAGAATGAATACAAAACAGTTACAAAACAGTAATAGCAATAATTACTTTAAATGTGAATGGTTTAACTACACTAACTAAAAGATCAATTCAAATCCATTGTCAGCGTGGATGAAAAAACAAGACCCAACTATGTTTTCTACAGGAAACCCACTTTATAAAGACACACATGGATTAAAAAGTAAAGGGATGGAGAAGGATATACCATGCCAACATCAATCAAAGGAAATCTGGAGTAGCTATATTAATTTCAGACAAAGCAGACCAGAGCAAGGAAAATTATCAGGGATAGAGAGGGGCATTACATAATGATGGAGTCATTCTATAAGAAGCAATAAAAATCCTTAATTTGTATGCACTTAACAACAGAGCAAGAAAGAATATGCAAGGCAAAAACTGATAGGACTGTAAAGAGAAACAGATGAGTCCACTGTTAGAGTTGGAGATATCAACACCTCTCAATCAGTAATTGACAGATCCAGCAGGCAGAAAATCAGTAAGGATATAGCTGAACTGAATAGCACCAATGATCGACTAGATCTTACTGATGTTTACAAAATACTTAACAGCAGCGGAATTCACATCCTTGTGAAGTTCACATGGAACATTCACCAAGACAGACTACATTCTGGGCCATAAACACACCTTAAAATTTTGAAAGAATAGAAATCATACAAAGTTTGCTTATAGACCACAATGGAATTAGTTAGAAATCAATAACAGAAAGACAACTAGAAAATCTCAAACTATTTAGAGATTAAACAATACACTTCTAAATCGCACATGGCTCAAAGAAGTCTTGAGAAATTTTAAAATATTTTGAGCTAAACGAAAGTGAAAATACAATTATCAAATTTGGGAGATGCAGTAAAAGCAGTGCTCAGGGGGAAATTTATAACATTAAATACATACTTTAGAAAAGACTATTGATTAATCTTTTTGCTTAATTATTGATTAAGCAATTATCTGAGCTTCCACCTCAATAAATGAAAGAAGAGTAATATAGGCAGAAGAAAAGAGATCATACAAAATTAGACTAGAAATCAATGAAATTGAAAACAGGAAATCAACAGAGATCAATGAAACCAAAACTGGTTCTTTGAAAAACAATCAAGAAAAAAGAAAGAAAACACGAATTACAAATATCAGAAATGAAGGAGGGGTCACGTTTATTGATCATGTGGACATTGAAAGGATAGGAGAGGAATATTATGAATAGCTTTATGCCTACAAATTTGATAACAGGTGAAATGGACCAATTACTTAAAAAACAAAAACTACCAAAACTTATAAAAAGAGAAATAGATAATCTGAATAGACCTATATCTATTAAAGAAATTGAATCAATAATTAATAACCTCACAAAACAAAAAGCACAAGGCACAGATGGTTTCACTGGCTAATTCTACCAGACATTTAAGGAATAAATGATATCAGTTCTCTATAATCTCTTCCAGAAAATACTTACAGAAGCAGAGGGAATACTTCCTAACTCATTCTGTGAGGCCAGTGTTACCCCAATACTAAAAGCAGATTAAGACATTTATAAGAAAGGAATATTACAGACCTATATCTCTCATAAACACAGATGCAAAGATTCTCAAAAAAATCAACAAAATGAATCCAACAATGTATAGGAAATTATACAGCATGACCAAGTGAGATTTATTCTAGGTATGGAAATCTGGTTCACCATTCAAAAACCAGTTATTATAATCCCTCACATCGATAGGCTGAAGGAGAAAAATCATATGATCATATCAATAGATGCAGAAAAAGCACTTGACAAAATTTAACACCCATTAATGATAAAAACTCAGTGACCTAGGAATAATATGGAACGTTCTCAAACATTGATAAAGGGCATTTACAATAATCCTACAGTTAGCATCATACTTAGTGGTGAGAAATTGGATGCTTTCCTCCTAAGATTAGGAAATGCAAAGATGTCCTCTCTCACCACTCCTATTCAGCATCATACTGGACATCCTAGCTAATGCAATAAGTAAAAGAAAGGTATACAGATTGGCAAGAAAGAAATAAAACTGTGCACAGATGACATGATTATCTATTTATAAAATCATAAAGACTTGACCAAAAAAAACTAGAACTAATAAATGATTATAGCAAGGTCACAGGATATAAAATTAGTATGTAAAAATTGATTGCTTTCCTATATGCCAGCAATGAACAGTTGGAATTTGAAATTAGAAACACAATACCATTTACATTAGCACCAAACGTGATTAAACACTTAGACATAAATCTAACAAAATATGTACAGGGTCTACATGAGGAAAGTTATAAAAGTCTGATGAAAGAAAGAAAGAAATGGAGAGATATTCCCTGTACATGGATAAAAAGATTCAATATTTTTAAGGTGTAAGTTCTCCCCAGTTCAATCTGTAGATTCAACACAATCTGAATAAAAACCCCAGTAACTTTTTTTGTTGACATTGACAAACTGATTCTAAGTATATATGAAAAGGCAGAAGATCCAGAACGGGTAGCACAGTACTAAAGAAAAGTCACAGGATTGACACCACCTGACTCTGAAGCCTTATTATAAAGCCACAGTGATCAAGACAGTGTGGATTGGTGAAGGAATAGACATATTGATCAATGCAACAGAATAAATAGCCCAGAAATAGACCCACGCAAATACAGTCAACTGATCGTTGACAAAGGAGCAAAGGCAGTTCAATAAGGGAAAGGATAGTCTTTTTAACAAATGGTGCTAGAATAATTTGACATCCATAGGCAAAAACAGTGAAGCTAGACATAGCCTTTAAATTTACTACAGAAGTAAATTCAAAATGGATCTTAGGCCTAAATGTAAAATGCAACACTATAAAACTTATAGAAGATAAATTAGAGCAAATCCAAGTGAACTTGGGTTTGATGATGAATTTTAAATTCAGCACCAAAATCACAATCCATAGAAGAAAAATTGATTACACTGGACTTTATTAAAAGTAAAAACTTCTGCTCTCTGTTAGAATGTTAAGAGATTGAAGAGGTAAGTCACAGATTGGGAGAAGATATTTGCAAAACACGTATCTGATAAAGGACTGGTATCCAAAATATACAAAGAACATTTTAAACTCAACAGTACGAAAACAAACAACCCAATTCAAAAATGGGCAGAACTTCTGAACAGACACCTCACCAAAGAAGATGTACAGGTGCAAAATAAGCATGTGAAAAAATGCTCAACATCATATGTCATTAGGGGATTGCAAATTAAAATGAGATATCACTCCATACCTTTTGGAGTGGCTAAAATCCACAAAACTGACAATACTAAATGCTGACAAGGATACAGACCAAAAAGGACGCTTATTCATTGCTGATGCAAATGCAAAACAGTACAGCCACTTTGGAAGACGATTAGCAGTTTCTTACAGAACTAACATATTCTTACCATACGATCCAGCAATTGTGCTCCTAGGTCTTACCCAACTGAATTGAAAACATGTCTACACAAAAAACTGCACATGCATGTTTATAGCAGCTTTATTCATAATCTCCTAAAACTGGAAGCAACCAAAATGTCCTTCCGTTGGTGAAAGGATAAACAAACTTTAGTAACAAACCTTGGTAACCATTCCTTTTGAGGAACTACCTATGTTACTATATTGGTTCTCCTGGAATTCGAGGGAACGTGAATGTGAAAGACCTTGTGGCATAGCAAGCACTCAGCCTTGTTCTCTGCTCTGGAAGGACCGTAACCACTCAGAGAAAGTAGCAACAGCTGCCAGGTCCTGCAGGGAAAGGGAGAAGCCCAGCCGCCGCCTGCTGCACCTGCTCTTGCCCCTGTGGCCACCTTGCTTCCATGAGATCTGTACCCTTGGCTAAATCCTTTTGATATTAGGGTGTGTATTCTCTTCCAGGCAGCCTGGTGTCCCCACGGCCATCAGATTAAAAGTGGGAAGGGAGCAGAGGTTCGGAGCAGGGAATGAGGCTGCCTCTTAACCAACTTCCCCTGCAGCACAGCCTACAAGAAAGGAGATGGCCGAGTGACAGGATTGAAAAAGGAGGTCATTTGGGGCCCCAGTCTGGGGCTGTGGGGCCTCTGCAACAGCTGGACACTGGGAGGACACTTCTGTACAGGCTGGGAAAGAGGTGGCCACAGTGGCAACCATGAGGCAACTCCAGTGGCAGGGGTCACTGGCAGTTGGGGGCATCCAGGGCACTGGAGATCAGCCCCTTCACGTGAGGGGGGCATTACAGCGCATTAAAGGCCTACGGATAGCTAGGCAGCTGAAGCAGGATGGGTAACAGCGAGCGAGGCTGCGCCAGCGTGGGTTCGACTCCTAGAGGGGTGTCCAGGGCTGGAGCAGGCATGCATTTGTCACTTGCTTCTGCCCCTAGGCCCAACCTCTCCATCACCAGGGCTGAGTAAAGCAGGGGAGGGATAACCCATCCCGTTGGAAGCACAGAGAGGGTGTGACTTCTTAAAGACACACAGCTTGTTATAAGGAGTTAGGCCTGGGACTCAAGAGGCGATGGCTCCCTGTTCTGGTCTCCCTCCCTCCTTCCCTCATTCACCCCTCTCTGGGGGTGCCCAATGGTTAAAGCTTGTGTTGATCATCAAAATGACACTTACCAGGGAATGAGCACAGTGGAGGGCCAAGGGTGGGCAAGGGGAGGCTGTGCAGTGCAGGCAATGAGCGGGGTGTTATCTGTAGAGTTTAGAAGCAATAATGAAACCACTGAAAGTCGCCTGCTTTTTATTATCACCCTGCACTGGCAATTCTAACTGAAGTCAGTGCTTAAATTTCTCCTCCTGGTAAAAATTTTTTGTTAGTCTAGGTTCTAAATAGTCACTGTAGTTACTGTTAAGTTTTGATAATAGGCTATTAATACATTTTTTTTAATACATTTTAAAACTACTTTTCCTGTAATAAACACTGTGTTCTGCATGGAAGCTAATGCAGAGAACTTCATCATACACTTGGCTCCCAACACCCCCAGATTCAACTACAGGCATTCGTTTCAAGTTTGGTAACATTTTGTAACGGTTAAACTCAACTCCAGACACAGCTGGTGCTCCCTCCGGTGTTCTGCACACCCCTGCACCTGAACAGCAAGTGAATAAGCAGTTGACAGCGCTGTGACCGTGAGGGGCAGAAACGGAGCCCGAATGACCTCACGCCATCGCTTCATGTGCAGATCACACTCCAAACTTCTCGGATTCATTTTTTTGGAAGCATTTCTTAATGTGTTGTTTTTTTGTAAAAAAAAAAAAAAAATTAATATGACTTAAAAGTATTAATTCATTACTGTTTTCCTTTTTTTTGTACTATAATACTGTATTTGTTGATTTAGTTCATTATTTTTCACTGCCACAATTATATAAATGTGAAGTCTAATAAAAACATTTTCACACTGAATTTCTTTTCTGTACATTATTCTTATTATTTATTTTATTTTGTGATTATTAATGACAATAACTATGTTGCATACAGGAGGGGGTAGTGAGAAAACAGCTGATCATGAAGGCTAATTCCTAGTCAGGCTGCGCCCAGCCCTGACCTCACCTGAAATTTCCCATCGACCCCATGAGATGGGCTTCTGTAGCCCATTTTACAGGTGAGGAAACTGAGGTTCAGAGAGAGGGGGAAAGAACCCAGGATTACATAGGTAATAAGTGGCAGGAAGAGGATTCAAATCCAAGCTTGGCCTGACTCCATAGGCGATGTCTGAAATGCCAGCAAATATTGAGACCCTACCAGAGAAATGAACAGGGACATGGACTGGGGTGGTCAGGCAGGGCTTCTTGGAGGATGTGGTGCCAGGAGGGTCTATGGGGAGCAGTGAAGCATGAGGACCATGTGAGGAGTCAGAGAACAGGGGTTCCAGCCTGAACCCAGGTCACTCCCTGGCCATATGGCCTTGGACAAGTCCCTGGGCCTTGGTGTTTCCTCTCTGGAGTTTACAAAGGCCCAGGATTCACGAATCAGGCTGAGACAGTGGTCTGGGCAGTGAGTTTGGCTGGTGAGCGAGTATGATCTTTCCCTGCTCCGGCTAAGAACTGGACCCACAAGCCCTCCCTGGCCCACCCCACCCCAAACCTCTGGGGTTAGGAGCCCCGCTACCGGCTGGAAGTCCAGATGGCATTAGTTACAGACATAAGGCTGGGTACTGGACAGGCCTGGCTTTGAGTCCCAGATCCACCACCTCCTTCTCAGATGAGTGACCTTGGACTTGACACTTCTTGTCCCTGTTCTTAGTGTCCTAAACCTTAAAGTAGATCATATTGATCTCAAAGAGCAGTTGTGAGAATGAAACAAAATAATAATACCTGATATTTATTGGGCAATTCTGATATGCCAAAGCTTCTCTAAGAGTTTTACATTGATTGTTCTCATTAAACCTTCCCAACGACCCTGGGAAACTATTATTCTCACTTACAGTTGTGGCAGTTGAGGAAGAGAGTGGTGTTACTTGTCCAAGGTCCCACCTCGTTCTGCTTAGCCCAGTGCCTGTCCCACAGCAAATGTCTCATAGTTATGATCGTAACTGCAGTCGTTCTGACACATGGGTCCCACACACACATTTCACTGGTTCTGGAATGAGGATGTGTCCCACAACTGATGTCCAAGGAACATGCCAGCCAGCAGGCAGAGGGGGAGTTTGGTGTCCTCACCGTCTGCTTCCAGTTGCTCGGGTGGCTGAGATCCAACCTGATGGAATTTTACCAGATTGGATCCTTAATTATCACTTAAAGTGGCTTCTAAAGTGATGCTGCATGGAAATAAAAGGTTACTGAGTGTTCAAAAGGCTATCATCAGCCAGGCAAAATAAAAATTGCGGAATTCATCCAAAGAATGTGAAGAACTTTGATCAAGTCACCAAAGTGACTGTGATGTGCAATTTTAGAAATAAAAACATACTGCTCTCCGTTTTTAAAGGGCACACCTAATATGCTGCTTTTTTTCACCGAGAAGTTATTAAATACTGTAGATATATTTTTCTTAAAAAAAAATCTTACAATTGATGGTGTCATAGAATCAAGTAAACCCCAAAATGGTCATGATTCTTTAGGTTGTGAGCACCAGAAAACCCACTTCAAACTGGTTTAAGTGAAAAGGTATTTTGGCTCTTGGACAAGGAAAACCTAAGGTAGGCAGTAGGCTTCAGGCACGTAGCTTCAGGCTACGGCGCCAAGCCCTGACGCCCCAGTCCCCAGCTCTGCCTGCTCTGCAAAGGCTCCATTCCCAGCAGAGGCAACTCCAGCCGCCAGCCCTCCCAGGTTTGATGCTTCCATTCTTCTCAACATTTGGGACAAGTCCTAAGCCCGACTGCTGGTGACGGGAACAGGGCTGCCTGACTACCCCCTGGACAGTTCACCGGAGCCTCGGGGAACGGAACTCGGGTGTTGGCCTGGCCTGGTCACTCTCATCCCCTTGTAGTCAGGGGTAGACTCAACTCCACCCACTGCACGAGGCTGAGGTGGGAGGAGGAAGGCTTCCCCTGAAGAAAATTGGGGCTTGATACCATAAGAAGGGAAAGTGGATGCTGGGTGACCCCCAAATTACAGCCATCTTTGGAAGATAATAATTGGTGATGAAAGGAAGGTTCAGAGAGGTGACTTGTACCAGATCATACACCTGGGCAGCTCAGGTGGCCCCAGAAAGGGAAAGTGCTGTTGTCAGACCACCTGTCAGAGTGGGAAGAGTCCTTGGAGGTCCCTGGTGTGGTAGGGATGGGAAGCTAGAGGCCCAGAGAGGGAGAATGATTGGTCCAAAGCCATACAGCAGCCCCCGACGGGGATAAAACCAGAACACAGATCTCAGGTATCCTGGTTCCCCATCCAGTGCTCTCAGCTGACCTTGTGAGGGCAAGAAGGCTTCGGGAGGGGGGTCTCCAGCTGGTTCATCATTTTTGGAGGAGAAGCCCCATCAGCCTCTTTGGGAAAAGGGCTTTCTCCCAGCAGATGTAGTGGAGTGGCTTTAGCAATCCCCCGCCTCATCCCTGCTGCACCTGGGGATCCCAGTCTGTCTCAGTTGGGAGTAAGAGGTGCCCTAGATTCTCACGTGCCTTCCCAGTCGTTGGCGGTGCCAATTTGACGCCTTAATCTCGTATAAAATGCAAGCCCCAGCCCGGCGCCTCCACCTGCTCCAGCTACCCAGGCCTTCTGGAGATTCTGGAGCCACCACCGCTGGCCGGGCTGGGTCTTCCCGTGTCTCCCGCGGCTCTGGGAAGGGCCAGTCTTACCCAACCGGATCCTAAGAAACCTGCAGTGTTTCCTCACCTTGTGTTCAACGGTGGGAACCGGGCAAGCACGAACCCACCAGCCTGCTGTCTCCGGAAATTCTCTGTGGGAGGAGCTTGGGTGCAGCAGTCTAATTGGGGTGGGAAGGAGGCCGGTCTTAAAAGTTTCATTTGCATAATAAACACGTCATTTTATCTAGATGGTGCGTCTTTTTAGGTGGTGGAGGTGCTTCTGATGGAGATTAGGAGGTTCTTAAGCACCCACGAGCCCACCCCTGGGTGCCACCAATTTAAGTTAGAGGAACCAAACCTAACTCAATGATAGGGCACCAGTGGTGGAAACCCAGGCGCCTCAAATGGTGGGAGAGACGTAGGGGGTGGGGGCTGGGTGCACGGACATCTCCTCAGAATGTTAGGACTTTAAACAAGGCTGAGGACTATATTTATGACATAGAAAGCTGTTAATGCTTTAAGTGAAAAAAGGAAATTTACGAGAAAATGTGGGGGTGGGGTAGGGTGTATAGAGTTTATGGTGGTTAAGAGCATAGGATTTGGAGCCACGCTTGACTAGGTTCAAATCTCGCTTTCACCTCTTACTTACCTTGGGCATTTTATTTAAACTCTCTGTGCCTCAATTTCTTCATCTGTGAAATGGGGCTAAATAGGGATAAGGTGCGGATTCCTCTAAAGCGTTGAAGGCAGGTCCTGGCATACAGTGAGTGCTCAAAAGACGTTAGTCGTTAATCTCATTAGTCTCCTGCGCAGGCACCTCGTTCCCACAGTCTTTGTGGCCGCCAGGCCCCAGCCCGCCCCACCCCTGCTCCGGAAACCAGCAGCCCCGCTGCAGCCGCTGCCCATTGTTCCCACCTTCCTGCTCAGCCCTGCTCTGGGAACCCCGCGGGGCAGCTCCAGCCGGCTGGGGTCGCATCCGGGATAAGGGGCCCGCCCCCGCGCCCCGCCCCGTGTGGCGCTCCGCCAGGCCCCTCCCGCCTTGAGCGCCGTGGGTTGGAGCACTGGACTGCGAGTCCCGAGGCCTTGGTCCTACTCACCCCAGTTTCCTCTCTGGAAAAATCGAAAACAGCGGGGGTGCTCAACTCACGGGGTTGCCTGAGGGTTCAATGAGATCACATGTGCAGAAGGCCGAGCCCCACGCCTGGCTTCCCACCCTGGGCACGGCTGTACTCGCAGGTACTGTCTCTCTGGGGTGGGCTCGCCAGGGCGCAAGGGGGACCGGTTCAGTCCTAGTGTCTGGACCTGAGTGGAGTTCTTAGATCACGCTGCCTCTCCTCATCCCACCCGCTCCACCTCTCCCCCAGCACAGGCCAAAAGTGGGTGAAAGGGCTGGGCAGCTTTCCCAGGCTGGCAGCCAGAAGAGATAGGACCTGGAGTCCCTGCTTCCTGGCTCTGCTATGGAATTGCTGTGTGACCTTGGGCAAGGCCTTCCCCTCTCTGTGCTCCAGTTTCTAACCTCCAATGGCTGTAGAACCCTGGCTGTACCACTGCCTGGCTGGGTTACTGTGGGAAAGCTGAGCCCTCCAGGACTCAGTTTGTCCTATCTGCCACGTGGCCTGCACACCTAGACTAATGGGATAACTCCAGATCTCAGGAAGTTTCTTTCTTGTCTTTCTGCCACCCTGTCCCCCATTTCTCCGCTCAGAGGAGGAGCCGCGCCACCACACTGGGGCTGGCCATTTGAGGCTTCTGGAAGTGTACATACAAGCCTTATTGGCGTGTCTCTCTGTGCTGGGCAGGACCAGGATCTGGGTTTTTTTTGTTTGTTTGTTTACAATACGCGGGCCTCTCACTGTTGTGGCCTCTCCTGTTGCGGAGCACAGGCTCCAGACACGCAGGCTCAGCGGCCATGGCTCTCGGGCCCAGCCGCTCTGCGGCATGTGGGATCTTCCCGGACCGGGGCACGAACCCGTGTCCCCTGCATCGGCAGGCGGACTCTCAACCACTGCGCCACCAAGGAAGCCCAGGATCCGGTTTTTGATATGCTTTCTCACCGTCCTCTGCCCAGGAAGCAGAGCAGGCCTCCATGTCCACCGGTTGGCTTTGATGTGACATGGACAGCACAGAGCAGCATGTTAAGTGACCGCTGTGCAGGAGTGAGCCTCCTGTCATCAGAGGGAGTTTGCTCAAAACCTGAGGAGTGGGAAGGAACTGGGACTTACGTCACATCTCACCTTCAAAGCCTCACCCTATTCTGCGAGTAGCCTCCTGCTGCCTTCACGCACCCAGAGGACTTCCCTGGCGGTTAGGTACACGCCACCCTCTGTCATCATGCTGCCTTCCCTCTCCTGCTCCCCTCTTTTTGCTCCTGCATCTTGTGGACTGCCACAGGAACCCCCAAACCTTCTCTTCCTGTTATACAGAACAATTGATCTGTTCCCAGTTTCGATAGGTGCAGTTGTGGGGGCTTGGATGCCCCCATAATCTCCATCAACTCCCCCCAAGCCATCCCATATAAACAAGGTCACCCCCAAAGAAATCTTAAGAATATTGTGCTTTTTAAGCACAATTTTTAAAATAAACCCCTTCCAACCTGCCTCCCCCAAGCTCCATTTCGCCAAGCTCCTGCTGTCACATTTTCCCACACGAGTTCATCAAAGAGCTCAGAGGGCAGCAGGCCTTCCACTGAAAAGCTATTTCCTTCCGTGGAAGGCGGCTGGGAGTATAAAGGCACATTTCCCCATGTTACTCGTGTATTTTAATTAATCTTCACTAAAATCTGCTGGATGGGAAATACCATTCCAATTTTGCAGAAGGGGAACCTGGCTCCTGGCTGGATTGGAAGGCCTGTCTGGCATGACAACCCCAGGCTCTGGGGTGTCAGATGTCTTTCCTCTCTTCAGCCCCCTCACGCCAGGTGGGTCCCCGCTGGGCTCAATGCAGCACCACCCCACCCCCGAGACATAGCTGCTCCCTCTGCCCCTGCACAGGTGACCACAGCTGCCTGGCAGACACCCCAGACAGAGGCCTGAGGTGGTCCTTAGTGTCATTCTCCATATTATTTCCCAGGCTCTGCCCTCCAGGCATGTGAGTAGATGGCACTTCCTGTCCCCTTGTGATCGAGTGGGGTCATATGTCCAGCCCTGGCCGATGAGGTGTGAGTAGAAGTGACTTGTGTCACATCAGGCTGGAGCATTCAGTTGCCAGGTGGAGACCCTCTTCCTCCGCTGTGGCTTCGCACGACCTTTGAGGTGGTGGCTGCTCCATCGCCTGGGCCCTGGGGGGGAGCCCTGCCAGCCCTCCGTAGACGTGCAGGTGCCTGGGAAATAACCTCATGTTGGGAGCCGCTAAGACTTGGGTTATTTGTTATTATTGCAGTACGACCTCGCCTACCTTGACTAGTACAGATCTCTGGAAAGGAAAACCAAGATGGAGCTGAGAAATGGCGTGGAGGACATTCTGTCTCTGGAGACCTGTTTCGTATTCTTTTATGGGATGGCCCATCAGCTGCGGCCACAGAGGAGACAGAGGAGAGGCTCGGGAAAACAAAGGTTCTTCTACGCACAGGTCCTAGAGACAGGAGGCACGTGTGCCACATGTGGAAAAACCCAGGGTGCTCAGGAGGGGCAGGGGAGAATGCTTAGGCCACAGCCTTTATTGGGGTTTCCATGGGAAAGACAAGACAGGGCGGGGTGAACAGTTTGGGCTAGACTGGTCTGAATAATTATAGTGGGCTCGGGGCTGCAGGGGTCTTCAGCTGCTGGGCCCCTGGCCCTGGGGTGTTTGAGGCAGAGGAGTATGGCCTCCTGGGGTGCCCGGCCTGATGGAGGTCTGGTTCAGCATGTGTGATGCCAAAAGCCCAGGCTGGATACCTGTGGTGTCTCGGCCCAGCAGGGACCAGGTGACGCTGAGGTGGCCCCTTGTTGGACCTTAGCACATCTTGACATGAGTGATTGAGATTGCTTGTTGCCTACGCAGTACCCACGCTTCCGTTGTCCTTTGTAACAGAGCCCCAATATTATCTGGCAACATGCCCAGCCTCGCATGCCACTGCGTGGCCACGTGATTAGATTCTTGCTGCCTAAGTAAGTTGAAGTCCACCTGGACTTCTTGGTGGGCTTCCTACGGGAGCTGACTCAGCTGGAGGTCCTTCTGCCTCCTTCCTGCTACTAGAAACATAGCTGTCGAGGCTGCAGCCCCAGTAGCTGTCTTGGGTGGTACAGGTGGTTGACGGTGAGTGTGAAAATTGTGAAGACTGGGAAGAAGTTTCAATATCTAATGAAGGCGTCATAAAATCTCCTATAAAAATTGACTGTCGGGGGGGACCTTGAAGATGGCGGAAGAGTAAGACGCGGAGATCGCCTTCCTCCCCACGGATACACCAGAAATACATCCACACGTGGAACAACTCCTATAGAACTCCTACTGAAGGCTGGCAGAAGACCTCAGACCTCCCAAAAGGCAAGAAACTCCCCACGTAACTGGGTAGGGCAAAAGAAAAAAACAGAGACAAAAGAATAAGGACGGCACCTGCACCAGTGGGAGGGAGCTGTGAAGGAGGAAAAGTTTCCACACACTAGGAAGCCCCTCCGCGGGCGGAGACTGCGGGAGGCAGAGGGGGGAGTTTCGGGACCGCGGAGTAGTGCACAGCGACGGGTGCGGAGGGCAAAGCGGGGAGATTCCTGCACAGACGATCGGTGCTGACCGGCACTCACCAGCCCGAGTGGCTTGTCTGCTCACCCGCCGGGGCGGGCGGGGCTGCGAGCTGAGGCTCGGGTTTTGGTTTTGGACGGAGCTCAGGGAGAGGACTGGGGTTGGCGGCTTGAACATAGCCTGAAGGGGTTAGTGCACCACGACTAGCCGGGAGGGAGTTCGGGGAAAAGCCTGCACCGGCCGAAGAGGCAAGAGACTTTTTCTTCCCTCTTTGTTTCCTGGTGCGCGAGGAGAGGGGTTTAAGAGCGCTGCTTAAAGGAACTCCAGAGACGGGCGCGAGCCGCGGCTAAAAGCGCGAACCCCAGAGACGGGCGCGAGCCGCGGCTGAGGGCGCGAGCCCCCGAGACGGGCGCGAGCCGCGGCTGAAAGCGCAAACCCCAGAGACGGGCGCGAGCCGCGGCTAAAACCGCGGACCCCAGAGACGGGCGGGAGACGCTAAGGCTGCTGCTGCCGCCACCAAGGGGCCTGTGTGCGAGCACAGGTCACTCTCCACACCCCTCTTCCGCGGAGCCTGTGCAGCCCGCCACTGCCAGGTTCCCGGGATCCAGGGACAACTTCCCCGGGAGTACGCACGGCGGGCCTCATGCTGGTGCAACGTCACGCCGGCCTCTGCCGCAACGTCACGCTGCCTCTGCAGCCGCAGGCCCGCCCCGCACGTAGTGCCCCTCCTACCCCCATCCCCCAACCCCCGGCCTGAGTGAGCCGGAGGCCCCGAATCAGCGGCTCCTTTAACCCCGTCCTGTCTGAGCGAAAAAACAGACGCCCTCCAGCGACCTACACGCAGAGGCAGGGCCAAATCCAAAGCTGAGCTCCTGTGAGCTGTGAGAACAAAGAAGAGAAAGGGAAATCTCTCCCAGCAGCCACAGAAGCAGCGGATTAAAGCTCCACAATCAACTTGATATACCCTGCATCTGTGGAATACCTGAATAGACAAGGAATGATCCCAAATTGAAGAGGTGGAATTTAGGAGCGAGATCTATGATTTTTTTTCCCTTTTCCTCTTTTTGTGAATGTGTACGTGTATGCTTCTGTGTGAGATCCTGTCTGTATACTCTTGCTTCCACCATTTGTCCTAGGGCTCTATCCGTCCATGACTTTTTTTTAAAAATTCTTTTTCTTAATAATTAAGTTTAATTGTAATAACTTTATTATACTTTACCTTCGTTCTTTCTTTCTTTCCTTCCTTCCTTCCCTCCTTTAGACAACGAATCACCCCAAATTGAGGAGGTGGTCTCAGGGAGCAGGATTTATGATTTTTCCCCCTTTACCTCTTTTTGTGAAGGTGTATGTGTATGCTTCTGTGTAAGATTTTCTCTGTATAGCTTTGCTTCTAACATTTGTCCTAAGGTTCTATCCGTCCCTTTTTTTTTTTCTAAATATTTTTTAATTCAATAACTATATTATACTTTATTTTATTTTTACTGTATCATCTTTCTTTCTGTCTTTTTTCCTTCTTTCCCTCCTTCCTTCCTTCCTCCCTCCATCCCTCCCTCCCTCCTTTCTTTCCTTCTTTGCTTCTTTCTTCCTTCCTTCCTTTCCTCCTTTCCTTCTTTCTTTACTCATACTTCTACTAATTCTCCCTACTTTTTCTCCCTTTTATTCTGAGCTGTGTGGATGAAAGGCTCTTGGTGCTCCAGCCAGGAGTCAGGGCTCTGCCTCTGAGGTAGGAGAGCCAACTTCAGGACACTGGTCAACAAGAGACCTCCCAGCTCCACATAATATTAAACGGTGGAAATCTCCCAGAGACCTCCATCTTAACACCAGCACCCAGCTTCACTCAACGACCAGCAAGCCACAGTGCTGGACAACCTATGCCAAACAACTAGCAAAACAGGAACACAACCCCACCCTTTAGCAGAGAGGCTGCCTAAAATCATAATAAGGCCACAGACACCCCAAAACACACCACCAGACGTGAACCTGCCCACTAGAGAGACAAGATCCAGCCTCATCCAGCACAACACAGGCACTAGTCCCCTCCACCAGGAAGCCTACACAACCCACTGAAACAACCTTAGCCACTGGAGACAGACATCAAAAACAATGGGAACTACGAAAGTGCAGCCTGCAAAAAGGAGACCCCAAACACAGTAAGATAAGCAAAATGAGAAGACAGAAAAACACACAGCAGATGAAGGAGCAAGATAAAAACCCACCAGACCTAACAAATGAAGAGGAAATAGGCAATCTACCTGAAAAAGAATTCAGAATAATGATAGTAAGGATGATCCGAAATCTTGGAAGTAGAATGGACAAAATGCAAGAAACAGTTAACAAGGACCTACAAGAACTAAAGATGAAACAAGCAACGATGAACAATGCAATAAATGAAATTAAAATCACTCTAGATAGGATCAATAGCAGAATAACTGAGGCAGAAGAACGGATAAGTGACCTGGAAGATAAAGTAGTGGAAATAACTACTGCAGAGCAGAATAAAGAAAAAAAGAATGAAAAGAACTGAGGACAGTCTCAGAGACCTCTGGGACAACATGAAACGCACCAACATTCGAATTATAGGGGTTCCAGAAGAAGAAGAAAGAAAGAAAGGGACTGAGAAAATATTTGAAGAGATTATAGTTGAAAACTTCCCTAATATGGGAAAGGAAATAGTTAATCAAGTCCAGGAAGCACAGAGGGTCCCATACAGGATAAATACAAGGAGAAACACGCCAAGACACATATTAATCAAACTGTCAAAAATTAAATACAAAGAAAGCATATTAAAAGCAGCAAGGGAAAAACAACAAATAACACACAAGGGAATCCCCATAAGGTTAACAGCTGATCTCTCAGCAGAAACCCTACAAGCCAGAAGGGAGTGGCAGGACATACTGAAAGTGATGAAGGAGAATAGCCTGCAACCAAGACTACTCTACCCAGCAAGGATCTCATTCACATTTGATGGAGAAATTAAAACCTTTACAGACAAGCAAAAGCTGAGAGAGTTCAGCACCACCAAACCAGCTTTACAACAAATGCTAAAGGAACTTCTCTAGACACGAAACACAAGAGAAGGAAATGACCTATAGTAGCGAACCCAAAACAATATATAAAATGGAAATAGGAACATACATATCGATAATTACCTTAAATGTAAATGGACTAAATGCTCCCACCAAAAGACACAGATTGGCTGAATGGATACAAAAACAAGACCCTTATATATGCTGTCTACAAGAGACCCACTTCAGAACTAGAGACACATACAGACTGAAAGTAAGGGGATGGAAAAAGATATTCCATGCAAATGGAAACCAAAAGAAAGCTGGAGTAGCAATTCTCATATCAGACAAAATAGACTTTAAAATAAGGACTATTAAAAGGGACAAAGAAGGACACTACATAATGATCAAGGGATCGATCCAAGAAGAAGATATAACAATTGTAAATATTTATGCACCCAACATAGGAGCACCTCAATACATAAGGCAAATACTAACAACCATAAAAGGGGAGATCAA
The DNA here is from genome assembly GCF_008692025.1 of Phocoena sinus. Classification (NCBI taxonomy): domain Eukaryota; kingdom Metazoa; phylum Chordata; class Mammalia; order Artiodactyla; family Phocoenidae; genus Phocoena; species Phocoena sinus. The sequence continues at coordinate 28,298,791 of NC_045777.1, read as the reverse complement.
CAGTAACACATTCATAGTAGGGGACTTTAACACCCCACTTTCACCCATGGACAGATCATCCAAAATGAAAATAAATAAGGAAACACAAGCTTTAAATGATACATTAAACAAGATGGACTTAATTGATATTTATAGGACACTCCATCCAAAAACAACAGAATACACATTTTTCTCAAGTGCTCATGGAACATTCTCCAGGATAGATCATATCTTGGGTCACAAATCAAGCCTTGGTAAATTTAAGAAAACTGAAATTGTGTCAAGTATCTTTTCCGACCACAACGCCATGAGACTAGATATCAATTACAGGAAAAGATCTTTAAAAAATACAAACACATGGAGGCTAAACAATACACTACTTAATAATGAAGTGATCACTGAAGAAATCAAAGAGGAAATAAAAAAATACCTAGAAACAAATGACAATGGAGACTCAACGACCCAAAACCTATGGGATGCAGCAAAAGCAGTTCTAAGGGGGAAGTTTATAGCAATACAAGCCCACCTTAAGAAGCAGGAAACATCTCGAATAAACAACCTAACCTTGCACCTCAAGCAATTAGAGAAAGAAGAACAAAAAAACCCCAAAGCTAGCAGAAGGAAAGAAATCATAAAAATCAGATCAGAAATAAATGAAAAAGAAATGAAGGAAACAATAGCAAAGATCAATAAAACTAAAAGCTGGTTCTTTGAGAAGATAAACAAAATAGATAAACCACTAGCCAGACTCATCAAGAAAAAAAGGGAGAAGACTCAAATCAATAGAATTAGAAATGAAAAAGGAGAAGTAACAACTGACACTGCAGAAATAAAAAAAATCATGAGAGATTACTACAAGCAACTCTATGCCAATAAAATGGACAATCTGGAAGAAATGGACAAATTCTTAGAAATGCACAACCTGCCAAGACTGAATCAGGAAGAAATAGAAAATATGAACAGACCAATCACAAGCACTGAAATTGAAACTGTGATTAAAAACCTTCCAACAAACAAAAGCCCAGGACCAGATGGCTTCACAGGTGAATTCTATCAAACGTTTAGAGAAGAGCTAACACCTATCCTTCTCAAACTCTTCCAAAATATAGCAGAGGGAGGAACACTCCCAAATTCCTTCTACGAAGCCACCATCACCTTGATACCAAAACCAGACAAGGATGTCACAAAGAAAGAAAACTACAGGCCAATATCACTGATGAACATAGATGCAAAAATCCTCAACAAAATACTAGCAAACAGAATCCAACAGCACATTAAAAGGATCATACACCATGATCAAGTGGGGTTTATTCCAGGAATGCAAGGATTCTTCAATATACGCAAATCTATCAATGTGATAAACCATATTAACAAATTGAAGGAGAAAAACCATATGATCATCTCAATAGATGCAGAGAAAGCTTTCGACAAAATTCAACACCCATTTATGATAAAAACCCTCCAGAAAGTAGGCATAGAGGGAACTTTCCTAAACATAATAAAAGCCATATATGACAAGCCCACAGCAAACATCATCCTCAATGGTGAAAATCTGAAAGCATTTCCACTAAGATCAGGAACAAGACAAGGTTGCCCCCTCTCACCACTCTTATTCAACATAGTTTTGGAAGTTTTAGCCACAGCAATCAGAGAAGAAAAGGAAATAAAAGGAATCCAAATCGGAAAAGAAGAAGTAAAGCTGTCACTGTTTGCAGATGACATGATACTATACATAGAGAATCCTAAAGATGCTACCAGAAAACTACTAGAGCTAATCAATGAATTTGGTAAAGTAGCAGGATACAAAATTAATGCACAGAAATCTCTGGCATTCCTATATACTAATGATGAAAAATCTGAAAGTGAAATCAAGAAAACACTCCCATTTACCATTGCAACAAAAAGAATAAAATATCTAGGAATAAACCTACCTAAGGAGACGAAAGACCTGTATGCAGAAAATTATAAGACACTGATGAAAGAAATTAAAGATGATACAAATAGATGGAGAGATATACCATGTTCTTGGATGGGAAGAATCAACATTGTGAAAATGACTCTACTACCCAAAGCAATCTACAGATTCAATGCAATCCCTATCAAACTACCACTGGCATTTTTCACAGAACTAGAACAAAAAATTTCGCAATTTGTATGGAAACACAAAAGACCCCGAATAGCCAAAGCAATCTTGAGAACGAAAAAAGGAGCTGGAGGAATAAGGCTCCCTGACTTCAGACTATATTACAAAGCAACAGTAATCAAGACAGTATGGTACTGGCACAAAAACAGAAAGATAGATCAGTGGAACAGGATAGAAAGCCCAGAGATAAACCCACGCACATATGGACACCTTATCTTTGATAAAGGAGGCAGGAATGTACAGTGGAGAAAGGACAGCCTCTTCAATAAATGGTGCTGGGAAAACTGGACAGGTACATGTAAAAGTATGAGATTAGATCACTCCCTAACACCATACACAAAAATAAGCTCAAAATGGATTAAAGACCTAAATGTAAGGCCAGAAACTATCAAACTCTTAGAAGAAAACATAGGAAGAAACTCTATGACATAAATCACAGCAAGATCCTTTCTGACCCACCTCCTAGAGGAATGGAAATAAAAACAAAAATAAACAAATGGGACCTAATGAAATTTCAAAGCTTTTGCACAGCCAAGGAAACCATAACCAAGACCAAAAGACAACCCTCAGAATGGGAGAAAACATTTGCAAATGAAGCAACTGACAAAGGATTAATCTCCAAAATTTACAAGCAGCTCATGCAGCTCAATAACAAAAAAACAAACAACCCCATCCAAAAATGGGCAGAAGACCTAAATAGACATTTCTCCAAAGAAGATATACAGAATGCCAACAAACACATGAAAGAATGCTCAACATCATTAATCATTAGAGAAATGCAAATCAAAACTACAATGAGATATCATCTCACACCAGTCAGAATGGCCATCATCAAAAAATCTAGAAACAATAAATGCTGGAGAGGGTGTGGAGAAAAGGGGACACTCTTGCACTGCTGGTGGGAATGTGAATTGGTTCAGCCACTGTGGAGAACAGTATGGAGGTTCCTTAAAAAACTACAAATAGAATTACCATATGACCCAGCAATCCCACTACTTGGCATATACCCTGAGAAAACCAAAATTCAAAAAGAGTCATGTACCAAAATGTTCATTGCAGCTCTATTTACAATAGCCAGGACATGGAAACAACCTAAGCGCCCATCATCGGATGAATGGATAAAGAAGATGTGGCACATATACACAATGGAATATTACTCAGCCTTAAAAAGAAATGAAATTGAGCTATTTGTAATGAGATGGATAGACCTAGAGTCTGTCATACAGAGTGAAGTAAGTCAGAAAGAAAAAGACAAATACCGTATGCTAACTCATATATATGGAATTTAAGGGAAAAAAATGTCATGAAGAACCTAGGGGTAAGATAGGAATAAAGACGCAGACCTACTGGAGAACGGACTTGAGGGTATGGGGAGGGGGAGGGGTGAGTTTTGACAGGGCGAGAGAGAGTCATGGACATATACACACTAACAAACGTAGTAAGGTAGATAGCTGGGGGGAAGCAGCCGCAAGGCAGAGGGATATTAGCTTGGTGCTTTGTGACAGCCTGGAAGGGTGGGATGGGGAGAATGGGAGGGAGGGAGACGCAAGAGGGAAGACATATGGGAACATATGTATATGTATAGCTGATTCACTTTGTTATAAAGCAGAAACTAACACACCATTGTAAAGCAATTATACCCCAATAAAGATGTTTAAAAAAAAAAAAAAAAAAAAAAATTGACTGTCCAGGAAGATGGGCCACAATTCCCATGTGGCTTTTGTACCCAGCTAGCAAAGCCCTACTGTATCAAGTAAGTCACAGAAGGGGCTGGAAGAGATATCTCTGGGTGGGCTGAAGGCACTGGGGACATTTCTCCAGCCCTGGAGGAGGGCAGTTCTTTGGCAGAGCAACTCAAACAGCTGGAGAAGCAGGGCTTTGATCGTATATTCTAGGGCTCTCTTCACCTTCCTTCTCCTGCCCAAGTTGCACCAGGGCCCCCGCACTCCCACCCCACAGCCTCCCGCAGAAGCTGGCTCTCTGCCAGGCTAAGGTAGTGGGGTGGGGTGTTCTCGGCTGGCTCTCCAAGCTGCCTTCAGAAGAGCAGCCGGGCCTCCCCAGGAAATGGGGCAGAGAGTAAGTGAGAGAAGGCCGGTGTGGGGAGACCCCAGACCTACAATGACTGCTTCCTGATCTAGACAAATCCCTCCCCCCAACTTAGGTTCGCCGTCTATAAAATGGGATAATAGTACTCACCCTGCCTCCCTCCCAGGGATGCTGAGGGGTCAGCCTCTGAGCTAGGAGGCGCGCAGGAGGCGGGTGAAAGGCAGGTGTGCAGTCTGGAGGGGTGGGGGGCTGGTCCCAGTCACAGGAAGCAGAAAGCAATGACGTATGTCCTGGTGGTCCCCAGCCCTGGCTCAAGTGTCTGATGGACCCAGGCTCGATAGCGTGACCTGTCACTCACGCATCTTATGATCCTGGGCCTGAGCTTTCTCATCTGTAAACTGGGCATTATTTCTGTAGCTAAAGATTGAAGCTAACAGATGTGAACCACTTGGCACAGTGCCTGGTGCATGGCAGCCCTCAGCAACTGGTGGGTCTTTGACCACCCGTTCCTGGTCTCAGTTGGACATCTGCATTCTTACTGGACGCCCTGTTTTCAAGCCACCTTCCCATGTCTGGTGAATTCCCCACCTAATGACACTTGCGACAGAGCAGCCTCAGTTTACCAGCACGCTTTGTATAAGGGCTGAGCACAGGACCCAGACTCCCCCAGTCACACCCCCCAGCACAGAGCTTTGAGGGAATCCATGGCCAAAGAGGCAGGGGCACACAGACCCACTTTGGCAGTGCCTACATCCAGTGTCTGGAGTCACCAGGGATAGAGGTTCTGCAGGGTCTGGCCAAGATCTGGGTGTCGGTGGGACAGGCTGCCATGTCAGTGCCTCATGGTGGGGGGCTGAGGGGTGATCTGACCATGAGACCTCCAGGCTGGGCTCTCTGAGTCTCTCAGAGGTTATGGGCTCCCCAGTAACCTTTAATAAGTTCCCTTCCTGCTTAAGTAACCCACAGCCGGTTTCTGTTGATGGGTGATCACAAACCCCAGCTGGCTCCCCTCCTCAGACCCAAATGCTGACACCTTCCCTACCCCAAGTTGCCCGTGTATATTTAGACGCTCCTGCTGTGCCTCTGGCCAAGAAGCTTGGCTGTAGCAGCCAGCTTTCACCGGCAAATTACAAAGTTAGACCCCGGCCCAGACTAATGAGGGTCCTCGGGCACAGCCACATTTATGGGAGAGCAGCATTTGCAAGGGGAAAGAAGACAGATTCTGGGTTCAAATCCCAGTTCCACGGCTTACCACATGTGATCATGGGCCCACAGCATACCTCTCTGAGCCTCAGTTTCTTTATCTGTCACAACTCCCCAGTGGTCATTTTTTGTATGTTTTAGGGGTTTAAAGGAGGCAAGGGATGGAAAGCCCCTTGCCTCATGCTTAGCTCACTGTAGGCATTGGATCTGAGAAGAAACTGGGTCAGGAAGGAGCAGGACATCCATTCTCACGTTATAGTTCACAGCTCAATCACCTGGAAAGGTAAGTCAAATGCAGGGCCGGATGCAGCAAGCCTGGCTGTGCCCCTGGGATCTGTATTTTTAGCAAGTGTTCCCTGCCCAGAGGTCTTTGTTGCAGGTGGCTGGGGTCAGTGCACTTGGAGAAATACAGGATCCAAGTCCAAGAACAGAGGAGGGGAAGGCACAGATAGCTGGGCCACCACAGCAGTGGGGCCTCTGAGGACCTTAGCTTCCCTCTTGCTGGAAGCTTCTACAGTGACCATCTCAGGGAGGATCCAACCTGGATTTATGTTCCAGAAAGGATACAAGTAATTTCTGTTTGTTTGATCTTTGATCACATTTAGAACAGTAGTGGATACATTTTTCTCACTTAGATGATGCAAAAATCCAATAATGTGCATATTACAATGGTTCAAATTTAGCTGGCTCTTCCCGTGAGCCCCGCAGTACTTTGTCTGTGCTAATAAATACAAAGTGAAATCATTCTCCCCATCTCACAGGTGAGGAAACTGAGGCCCAGAGAGGTAAAGTGACCTGCCCAAGGTCACGTGGCCTAAGCGTAGGGATTTAAGCCCAGGCAGGCTGGGATTCCACAGCTATACAATATGCCGTGGCCCCTTTAGGATATCACTTTGGGGTACTGTAAGGGCATTATAGGTTGTGGTCTCTGGCAGGTGCCTGTGCTTCCAAGCAAGGGGCTGGGGTCCTGGGCAGGACTAAGTGGGGTGAAGTGTGAGGGGGTCAGCCCCCCACCGGGCCTCTGACTCACCAGGGCCCTTGGCCACCACCTGGGAAATCCATGACTCAGCTGCGTGGGGATGGGAAAGGCTCCCGGAGCCCCAGTGGCTCCATTCAGTTCACAGCCAAGGCCTGTTCACACGCTCAGGCTGTGTGACCTTGGGCAAGGTGCTCCACTCTCTGAATCTGGGGCTGCTGGGAACAATGTGAGACCAGGTTCTACCCCATGCCCAGCAGAGTGCCCAGCATGCAGACAGAGCACTTCCTGTTATCATTCAGTGGTACTGATGCAGCTGTGGTGATGTAACCTGGGTTTTCTACGCCATCCCGATTCCATGCAGAGGGTAGAAGTGCACAGCTGGTACTTCTCTCTGCCCAGCAGCCATTCCCCCTTCTTCCCCAAAAAGCACCCCCATTTTCACTTGAACCGATGACTTTTGTTTCTGTAACTTGTAGCTGGACTCATTCCAAGAGGAAGTTGGGAACTTACATTTATTGAGCGCCAGCCATGTCCTAGGCACTGTGCATGATTCATTTAATCCTCAGGACAAGCCTGTAAAGCAGGTACCAACACTCCATTTATAGATGTGGAAACCGAAGTTCACAGAGGTTTGGTAACTTGTGCAATGTCACAGATCTGGGACACAGATCTGATGCCCCAGCCCAGCCCATATTTTAAATGAGTTAGCCATTACATTTATAACTGAGATTGACTTTTCTAGGAGGGGCATTCATTCACTCCATAGATACTTACTGAGAGCCTACTATGTGCCAGGCATGATGCTAGGCCCTATGGATAAGAACCCCACAGACAAGTCCATGCCCTCAGGGAGTGCCCATTCCAGATGGCACAGAGGTTTCATCTCACAGGCCAAATCCAGGTGGCACTAGCTACCTGCAACATTACTGTGAGAGAATTCTGAGCCACCTCTGGGCTCAGCAGGAAGGGGTAAAGTGGCTGATTACTCAGATCTGTGAAGGGTGCTGTTAGAGAGTTTCCAAGCATATGGTCCATATTGGATACCCATGGTTTAGACTTTGAAGATTGTTCATACAAATGTATAACAAAGCAGAAACATACCCTGGTCAGAGCACAGGTTCCAGTTTTCATTTTGAAAATAGCCACTGTAGATCTAATAACTAGGCCGTACCCTCAAGGAACTTAGGGTCTAATTTGTAGCCTAAGACAGATGAACAATACAAGATGATTACTATGAAAGAACAGAACGGGACAGCACAGTCTGATCCAGAGCTCAGAGGCGGGACAGGCCGCGTGGATGGGGGTGACAGGGAGACTTCCTGGAAGACGAGCTCAGTGGGTTTGGCTAGGTGGAATGGGGGCAGGGGGAAGGCATTCTGGGAGAAGCAGCAGCACAGGCAAAGGTATGGAAGTGTGAGGTGGGAGTGGAGAGGATTGTGGCTTGGCTGGGGTAGAAGCACTGGGGGAACAAGGCTGAAATGGTAACGATGGGGCTGGACCGTGAGTGTCAATGTCAGGCCCGGGAATTCAGTTCTGATCCTCACGCTCCCTGCTTCCCCCTCCAGTAGGGAGCCACTGAGGACTTTGGGCAAGGGATGCCAACAAAAAGTACCAAAATGTTCATTGCAACTCTATTTACAATAGCCCAGAGATGGAAACAACCTAAGTGTCCATCATCGGATGAATGGATAAAGAAGATGTGGCACATATATACAATGGAATATTACTCAGCCATAAACAGAAACGAAATTGAGCTATTTGTAGTGAGGTGGATGGACCTAGAGTCTATCCTACAGAGTGAAGTAAGTCAGAAAGAGAAAGACAAATACCGTATGCTAACACATATATATGGAATTTAAGAAAAAAAAATGTCATGAAGAACCTAGGGGTAAGACAGGAATAAAGACACAGACCTACTACAGAATGGACTTGAGGATATGGGGAGGGGGAAGGGTAAGCTGTGACAAAGCGAGAGAGAGGCATGGACATATATACACTACCAAACGTAAGGTAGATAGCTAGTGGGAAGCAGCCGCATAGCACAGGGAGATCGTGACCGCCTGGAGGGGTGGGATAGGGAGGGTGGGAGGGAGGGAGATGCAAGAGGGAAGAGATATGGGAACTGATTCACTTTGTTATAAAGCAGAAGCTAACACACCATTGTAAAGCAATTATACTCCAATAAAGATGTAAAAAAAATTTTTTTTAATTAAAATTAAAAAGTACTTATTGTTGGCTGGAACAGGAGAGAAGTCAGAGGTGGAGGTGGCTGTAACACCAGGGCATGGAGTGAGTGCCCCTGCACGTAGGTGGAGGTGAGGGGATGTGGGTTCTAGTCCCAGATCTGTGCCAATGTGCTGTGTGACCGCGGGCAAGTTCCATACCCTTCTGGAAAAGGCCCCTTTTAGACCTTGGCTGAGTGAACTGAGGTTCACTTGGTTCACTTAAGGTCTCTATTTTCTACTTTTCTTTGGTCTTAAAGACCTGACCTAAGGTGGGTTCATCACTCATGGTTTACCACATGCTTCAGGACCATATGGTTCAGCCCTTGGGTGTGTCCACACCTCAGCTTCAAGTGCATTTGTCTCACAGAAGAGAAAACAGAAGCTTGGAGGCACTCTGCAGCTGTGTTACTTGAGAGAGGGACTTTGCCTCTCACCTGCTTCACAGGGATGGCAGGAGCCACTGAGATAATGACTGTGAAGCACCTGGGGCAGGATCTCGTACTCTGCAGGCCATGAGGGCTCCATTATTGGCCACTGCCTTTCTTGCCATGGTTCCTGTTTCTTGCTGTTGTCTCCAGTGTGGGCCTCTTGGCTGTAAGCCCCTGAGGCTGGCAGTGTGTCCTGCATGGGCTGAACACCAGCTGGGCCCCGGTCAGCATCTGACGCCCAAGGCTAGTGCCCCTCCACCCAGGATCGTCATGGGGACTGTGATGTGGGCCCGCCTGGCCTGCCGAGCAGCCCCGACGCTCACCCCACCCTGGGCGGCTTCCCTGCAACATTCCTCCCAGGACCACCCAGCACGGGGGGTGCGGCCCTCCCCAGGCACCAGGTGTGACAGGCACCTCTATACATCCAAACCCACCAGGACCTCAGCTAAATTCCTCCCCCTTTTCTGTTTAATTTTATATGATTATTTGGAGGGATAGTCAAAAGTTAAATTTTTTCAAAATTTAAAAGGCACCAAAAAGTGTGCTATTCAAAAATCCCCTCCCACCTCAGCACACAGCCCCCTAGTTCTCCTTCCTGGAGACAACCCATCTAAATTCCTTTTTAAAACAATTAACCTTAATTTGATCCCCCCCCCTTACAAAAATCGTAAACATTCAAAGCAAAAACTAACTTCAAAAGCAAACAAAACAAAACCCCACCACCTTGAAACAGACACAAAAGTACAAACCAAACCCCACCCACAATCCCCCCATCCGGATTTCCAGCGTTTTAGGATGCGCCCTCCCAGACTGTTTTCAGTGCATATTCACTTTTCAAAAAATGAAGACAAAACACAAGATGGTTATCACGATATTGATTTTTCAATGTCTTGCCGGAACACTTCCTCACGGCTTCTTCCTTAAGGACGTTGCCAGCTTTGTGATCTTCCACAGATGCTGCCTTATTTAACTGACCCTAGTGATGGGCATTTGGGGATTTCTAGATTTCTCTATTATAAGAAACACGGTGGGGGGGCTTCCCTGGTGGCGCAGTGGTTGAGAATCCGCCTGCCGATGCAGGGGACACAGGTTCGTGCCCCAGTCCGGGAAGATCCCACATGCCGCGGAGCGGCTGGGCCCGTGAGCCATGGCCACTGAGCCTGTGCATCCAGAGCCTGTGCTCCGAAATGGGAGAGGCCACAACAGTGAGAGGCCCACGTACCGCAAAAAAAAAAAAAAAAAAAAAAAAAAGAAACACGGTGGGCCCTGAGACCTCACTGCCTACTTGTTTATTTTCTTGTAACAAATTCCTACAAGAGGAAATGCTGGGTCACAAGGTACAGCCTCTTTTTTTTTTTTTTTTTTTTTGCGGTACTTAGGCCTCTCACTGTTGTGGCCTCTCCCGTTGCGGAGCACAGGCTCCGGACGCGCAGGCTCAGTGGCCATGGCTCACGGGCCCAGCCGGTCCGCGGCATGTGGGATCTTCCCGGACCGGGGCACGAACCCGCGTCCCCTGCATCGGCAGGCGGACTCTCAACCACTGCGCCACCAGGGAAGCCCAGGTATGGCCATTTTTTAAGACCCATCAAACTGCCCTCAGTGAGTTCAGCAGGACTGGTTGTCCAATCCAAATCCGATTTCCTCAAGGCCAAGAAGTCTCGGTTCATCACCCTCTCAACAGGAGCTGTGAGCCCCTGACCCCACCTCCACATCCAGACCACAGCCAAAGCCCTCCTCTGAGCCTGGTGACCTAGGAGCAGGCTGAGTCAGCCACAGGTCCTTACCTGGGCCCATCCCAGTCCAGAGTGAGTCAGCTGACCAGGGAGTAGGAACCCAGCTGGGACAAGGGCCGCCACCTTCCAGGGAGGGGACCAGACTCCATCAGCAGTGGCTAGAGAAGGACGAGCAGCAGCACCTGGCCTGCAGGTAAGAGCAGGGCAAGGGGCCCCTAGAGGTGGGCACAGGGATAAGGGAGACCTGCTCTCACCTGTCTTCTTCCCTGCCTGTCCCGACCCTCTGGGACTTCCAGGCCTTTTTCTCTCAAGGTGCTTTTCTCTGGCAGTGAAATGTGAACTGGGGTTTCCTCTTCTGAGCCCAGCCCCGGGCCAGGTTCAAGGGCTGGGTGATGTTTATCCAGACATCACTAGGGCTCCAGGCTCCTCCTCACTGCCTGGGTCCGTTCTCACGGAGATGGGACCCACACTTTGCTCCTTGAAATGGGCCCCTGGAAAACCAAAGAGCAACTCCCACAGGGAACTGAGTGGGGGCCTCAGTTTCTGTCACTTACTTCTCTGCCTGAAGCTGTTTCCATTAACAAGCTCCCTACCACGGCAAGGAGAACCTGCTGGGGGAACGGGGCCAGTGGCCTGATCTGAACACTGGTTTCCTCCTGCGGGAACTCCCATGCAATCAGGGGAACTGAATGAGGCAATGGATATAAGGGGCTGGAACATGCCCTCCACACAGCAAGCCTCAGAAAATGGTGCTTAAGATGGGGCTGCTGTGTGCTGGGCCAGCACTGCACTGGCTGCTGTACGTACGGTGGCCCCAACTACTAACAACTGCACCACCATCACTTCTCGCCTGGGCTCCCTGTCCACCCATGCCCCCTAATCTATCCTTCAAATGAAAGTCAGACCATGTCACTCTGCTGCTCAGAATTCTCCAGGGGCTCCCTTCTCATCAGAGTAAATGCCAAGCCGTCAGCATGACCCACAGGCCCTACAGGATCTAGTCCCTCTCGCTACCTCTCCAGTCTCCTCTCCTACTACTTCCCCTATGAACAAGTGACTTCAGTCTCACTGGTCAGATGTTCCCTAAACAGAGGGCAGTGGCTTGCCCTCAGCCTCAATGCTTCTCCCTCCCCACTTAGGCTTTTACTCAAAAGCCACCTGTCACCCCCCACCCACCCACCCCCTGGCAGTGAGGCTCTTCCGCACCTCCAGGCTCTACCCTCCACTCTGCTTTATCTTTCTTCCCATCACTTCCCACCACCTAACGTGGCATAAGCACTTATTTAATCCAGCTAGAAAGTGACACTCAAGGACAGATTTTTCTTTTGTTCCCTGCCTTATTACTGGTACTTAGAACAGTACTGGGACTTAGGTGCCCAGTAAATGTACTGAATGAACAATAGCTAACGATTACTGCATGCCCTTTATGCACTAGTGCTTTCTGTACGTATCTCTTTTATTTAAGAATCTTTTAATTAATCTCCACAATAACTCTGTGATGCAAGTATTGTTACCCATGTTACAAAGGAATGAATGACATGCCGAAGGGACTTGTCCATGCTTGCTCTCCCAAGTCAGATGCAGCAGTCTGAACCCATCCTGCCTGCCTCCAAGGTCCTTGGCTTCGCTCTGCCTCTCCTGCGCCTGGGTTCAGGAGTGTCCGCACTCCTTGAAGAAGTCCACAGCTTTTCTCCAGCAGGTAGTACAGCCTAAGAGAAGGAGGGGAGTACATGCTGGGGGCTTAGCAACAGCCTCTTCCTTTCCAACTCACCACGTCCCTGGGCTAATTTGGCCTTCCAGGAGCTGTTCTGTTCCTCTGACACTCTAACCCACGCTTCCCTCCCGCACACTGTCTTCTGAAGGATGGATGAGTTGTCCACGGGAACAAGTGGGCGTCCCATAGTTTCAGCTCTTTGGAACAAAGTGTTCCAAAGGAGTGTTCTCATTCCGAAGTCCAAAGATGGGGGCTGGCGACCCCTTTTCAGCCCTGCTGGTCTCTGAGGACCTGATTGCTGCTTTGTTGTGGGAGTTGTTATTGCTCAGAATACAGCAGCTCAGGGATGGAAATCCTGGAAAATGCAGCGGGAGAGGAAAATTTCTCTGGGTGAGATAGGTTAGATGGGTTCCTTTCTTTTCAGAGGAGCCAGTTAATTTCGGGAAGTCATCAGCACCGAAATGAGCAAACTCTTCCGTTGTCAGACCGCAGGAGCCAGCCTTTCAACCTACCTCATCAGGGCACTGGTTTTACTCTCCTTCTAGGCCAGGGTTTTTCTTCAAAGGACTTTTTGAGGCTTTCTCTTCCCCTTGGGTCTGCTTTTCTACTTCTTTAAGGAACAGTAACTGGATGCCTGCTGTGTAGCAGGCAGTGGGCACAGCACTGGGGCTTCAGAAATGAGCGACATTCCTGACCAAAGAGGGCGACAGGCAAACAAATACAGCTCAGTGGAAATCCAACCCAGGAAATGCAGAAGACCTTGCTCACAGTGGGTGCTTAATAAACAGTAGTGGAATGAATGATGAATAGGCAAATATGAGATTCTGTGGTCTAGAGAAGGGAGGCTTGCCTAACGCTGTGTTTGGTTTTGGGGATTTGGGGGGAAAAGAAGAGGGGTTCACCAGATGAACAAGGTGGTGGTGGCTGGGGGGAGGTGTGAATGGCATTCAAGACAAAGGGAACAGCACCTACTGTAAAAGCACAGAGGCATGAACTAGCAGGGTGAGTTTGGAATTAATGAAATGCAGGGTGAGTGTGCAAGAGTGAGGAGGTCACCAGGAGTCAGTGGAGAAGGTACCAGGAGTCACATCATAGAGACTGGAATATCAAGTTGAAGTCCCATATTTTCTCCTGAGGGCAAGAGCTGGGTATGGCTGGAGAGCAGGAGCTAAGGATAACTCCCAGATTTCTGGCTCAGACCGTGAGGTGCATTTGGTGGTGTCACTGTAGAGGGGCAGCAAAGCTGGGGGAAAATGAATTCAATGTGAATAAACTGCAGGAGGTAGTAAAGATCTGGAAGGCAGCTGGACTCTTGAGCCTGGGCCTCCCTATCCCTGGAGTAACATACTGCACTCTCACCCTGCTGAACTCCATCCTTCACGGTCCACTAGGCGTCTCCTACCTTCCTCCAGGCCTTCCCCGTTGCCCTAGACTTTTATCCTGCACCCCGCAAACCCAACTGCCTCAATCTCTAAAAATGTGCAGTGGGTCCATTGTTGCTGTGAAAAGTGATCTGCCTGGCCGAGCCCAAGACCTCTACCCTGGGGGGCAGGCACTCAGTCATTCTTGGGTGGGATCCCAGGGTAAATCTTCGTGGAGTGGGGCGGGGCACGTGCAGCTCAGCACTAGGACTGGAAGTCAGGGCCGGGCAAGAAACCTGGGATGGTGGGAAGGACGGTGAAGTCACAACGGTAGGGCATACTCGGGGATCCGAGGAGCTTCCGAAATCCTAGGGAGCGAGGGAGCTTCCTCTTCATTATGAGCAACAGGCAGCCCGGAGCGCAGGCGTGTCAACTTTGCCCTCCTCCCTCCCACAGCTGCCTTAGAACGGAATCTTATCAGCCAGCCGGGGGCGGCTCAACCGCACCCTCGCCCCTTCGGGAAGCCGTTAATGGACCAGGGTCGGGGGCGTGGGGAGGCGAAGGGACACTCGCCTCTTTAAAGCGCGATTTGATCCGCGTAGACTCCAGGCGCGTAAAGAGCGGACGCAGACCCTAACCGAGACTTCCCATCTCTTACTCTGCTGCTTTACCTGTTCTGTGTGTGTGTGTGTGTATGCGCGCGCGCCAGCCACGAGCGCCTGGAAAAAACAAGAAGCCGGGTGAGTTTAGCCGGCCAGCAACCCGCGGGGCAAGGAGACCGCCATTTGCCACCCCACAATCGCAGGATACCCTGGGAAGCGTCCGTAGCCACGCGCAGCCCTGTGTGGGTGACACGCATGCGCCCTAGCGGCCCCAGCGCCTTCTAGTGGCTCGGCGGGGTTTCTGCGCAGGCGCTGTAACCCATAGCAACCAGTGGAGGTCGCCTCAGGCGGAGTTTGGAGCTACCGGAGCGTCAGGGTGGGGAGTCGTTTGAAGAGCTTTGATCCAAGATCGTTGGACAGATTGGGAAACTGAGGCCTGGGGTGAAGAACAGGCCCTAGGAACCGTTGGGGCTTTCTCCGGTGCCCGAGTGCTCGGAGTTTTGTACCTGGCTGCATTCAAAAAGCGGGAAATTGAGGCTGAGGGAGGGGGCGGGTTCGTCTTGAGTGGTGGTTCAGTGTCCGCCCCCGCTGCCGCCTGGGTTAAAAAAAAAATAAACGTGATGCCCTCTCTGTACTATAAAGGAGAAATGAGAGCAATGAAAGTAATTTATAATAAACGAATATGCCCTTCACTATGTAAAAGCTCAGACTGGATGACACCCGGTCACGTCTGTACCTAACTTAAAATGAGAAAGTTTGGATTTAATAGTATTCAACTAAATTTTGCCAGTTTACATTCGGCATCTTTTGTTTGTTTGGCTGTGTGGGGTATTAGTTCACCGACCAGGGATGGAACCTTCTTCCCCTGCGTTGGAAGGCGGATTCTTTACCACTGGACCACCAGAGAAGTCCCTCTATGTGGTATCTTGAGTCGAAGGTTAAATGTATTTGTATACAGGTGTGCCATCACTGTGACAGCTACAAACGCAGACACACATGGGTGCGTTCTGGTGACTCACCTGTGCTCAGAAGGATAGACAGTGATTTTCCACAATAGTGAACAAAACAAAGAATAACTTCCTCGGTTAAGCTGGTGTATACATTTCTGGATAATATATTGTATATTAAAACCAGGGAAAGTTTCATTGTATTTGCATATAAAACGGTTATAAACAGGCTTTTTGCCTCCATGAAGGTTTGGCAGGGTATTGGAAAGTTGTGCAGGACAGCTTTGTTGGGGTGAGCTGTTCTGTGCATTACAGGAGGTCCGGGTCTCTACTCCCTGCTTCCTAAATGCTAGTAGTGTCCCCTCAGTCGTGTGACACCCAAAACTGCCCCCACAAATTTCCAATCTGTTCCTTGGAAAACCACTGATTTATTCAGTCGAATAGCAATTTTTGCCGACATCCATGTGCTGGGTGCTGTTTTGGTGGGGAGGCATAGGGTGGTGAACAGGACACAGTCCCCACCCTTCCGAGTTGGGGCCCAGTATGAGGAAATACCCAGATAGTAATCATACAATATGATAAATAACTTGACAGTAGGGGCGGTACAAGTCAGTTTGGGAACACGTGAAGACCCGGCCAGCTAGCAGGGGGTCCCATGGTCTGAAAAAGCCAACCAGAGAAGAAACATTTGAGCTGAGCCTTGAAAGAGCACCATGCAGAGAAGGGTGGTGTGCCAAGCAGAGGGATCAGCATGACTGAAACAGATCCAGTGTTGCTAGCACGCAGTGGACACTCCAGTGTCGTGAATGAGTAGATGGATGACTGAATGAGACACGCATATTTGCTGGCAGGGAGCCATTCCCCACTATATCATGAACCGCTAAACCTGCCTCTTGATTCCACCCAGAGCCCAAACCTTAGTTGAGACCCAGAGTAGGTGGCAATGGTGAAAGGGTCCCAGACACAGAGGAAGGGTTGTGTGGTCTTAGCCTGGGAGTGATTTCCAAGAAGTAGATCTCTGATTCTGCTCTCCCAGAAAATATAACCGGCTCTGCTGCTTCAGTGTTTGAAAAAGCAGGGCAGGGGTGCCTCTTATTTTCACACCTGTCGTTCACGTGTGATCCTGGTAGCAGGGCATGTTTTTGGCAGATGGTACCTCCTCCTAGAGTGTGTGCACAGTGGAGAAGACCACAGACAAAGTGGTCTCTTCCCTCAGCTGATTTAAAGGAGGTCAGGGCCAGTCTCTCTCTCCCCCTAGGACAATCCCTGTCCTCTTGAGATGATCATTCCTGCCCCAAAGGCTAAGGCAAAGATCTGCGGCTGCCTGCCTGCAGGAGCCAAGCAGGCAGCGTAAGTCAGCTGGATGGGCACTTCCGGAAGCAAGGAGGTGCGTGCAGCCCCATGTTATGGCAGGCTGCGACTTGGGCCTGGCTGACTGTTGCCGTGCATGATTCCTGCTCTTGCATTGCCAAATAGTGTGATTTTTCTTTTCTGTACAAGTTAGAAGTGAAGAATTTTATATTTCCAGTTTTTAAAATGTTGGCACTAATTCAAATGAAAACAAAAAAAAAACAAGCCTGTGAGAGGCGAACAAAACCTGTTTGGGACCTCTCATCCTTGTTTCCATCCTAGGAAGGTGCATGTCCATAGGACATCAGAGCTTTACTTTACAAGGAGAAAAGTGGAAGCCCGGGCAGAATGCATTGCTTCTGGAAATATTATTGCATTGGTGTCCGTGCTAGGGGCTAGGAGTTCCATAGCAAATTAGAAGGTCCAGTTCCTGCCCTTCTGGAACTCCCAATAGGTAGACAAAGAGGCAACTACAGGAGGAGAGAATGATCAACAGAGTAAGAACATGAGTTGGGTGAGGAGGGGGGTTTGGGGGCGGGGGGAGCACCAATCAAGGCAAGCTTCCTAAACGAAGAGCCCTCTGGTCTGGGACTTGAAAATAATTGGGAGTTAGCTAGGTAGGGAGTGGAGGGGGTAGAAACGTATTCCAAATAGAGGGAATAATAATACATGCAAAGGCCTGGGGACATGAGAAAATTCGATTAATTCGAGGATCTGAAAGCAGCTCATTATGGCTGAAGCTGAGGGTGGGGGTTGGGAGAAGGATGTGTGGCAAGCAGGCAGGCAGGCAGGCAGGCAGGCAGGCAGGCAGGCAGGCAGGCAGGCAGGCAGGCAGGCAGGCAAGCAAGCAAGCAGGAGAGGGCTTCCCGGGTGGCGCAGTGGTTGACAATCTGCCTGCTAATGCAGGGAACACAGGTTCGAGCCCAGGTCTAGGAGGATCCCACATGCCGCGGAGCAACTGGGCCCGTGAGCCACAACTACTGAGCCTGCGCGTCTGGAGCCTGTGCTCCACAAGAAGAGAGGCTATGATAGTGAGAGGCCTGCGCACCGCGATGAAGAGTGACCCCCGCTTCCCACAGCTAGAGAAAGCCCTCGCACAGAAACGAAGACCCAACACCGCAAAAATAAATTAATTAATTAAACTCCTACCCCCAACATCTTCCTTAAAAAAAAAAAAGAAAGAAAGCAGGAGAATTAGGCGGGGGGGGGGCGGTGCAAGCAAATGTCTATAGGGTCTCAGTGCCAGTGAGTAAAGCGGTCTTGATGTAAGAGACAGCAGAGGCTGGTGGGGTCTGGGACTCCCGGGAGTCAGCTGCGACTCAGCTGTAGCCACTCAGCAGCGGTCCAGGGTTGCCAGAATGTCGTGTTTTTCAGGAGCAATGTGAAGTTAGATTATTAAAAGCAGCGTCTTGGACTTCTCTGGTGGAGCAGTGGTTGGGAATCTGCCTGCCAATGCAGGGGACGTGGGTTCGAGCCCTGGTCCAGGAAGATCCCACAGGCCTTGGAGCAACTAAGCCCATGCACCACAACTACTGAGCCTGCGCTCTAGAGCCCCTGAGCCACAACTACGGAGCCCGCGTGCCTAGAGCCCGTGCTCTGTAACAAGAGAAGCCACCGCAATGAGAAGCCTGCGCACCACAATGAAAAGTAGGCCCCACTCGCTGCAACTAGAGAAAGCCCGCGTGCAGCAATGAAGACCCAACACAGCCAAAAATAAAATTAATTAATTAAAAAAAAAGCAGCGTCTTGAGTTATGCATTTAGGGGGCTAGTTTGAATGTATACAGCACTTGGCAACAGATTTTTTTTTAAAACATCTTTATTGGAGTATAATTGCTTTACAATGTTTGCGTCTGGCCTTTGAGCCACCAGTTCCAATCTTTGGAGGAATCGTAAAGGGAATGTGGGCTCGATTCTGAGAGTGTGGAGCCACTGGGGGTTTTCAGCAGGGCGTGACATTCCAGGCTCATGCAGAAAGGACCTGTCGGCTAGAGAACAACAATAGAGGAGCTAGGACTCATTGGAGATGTTGTGGTACCAGCAGAAGGGCAGGGAGATGGTGGAGATCTGCAGACAGCATGGGGATTAGGGATGGGATGTGGGAGAGATGGGATTTGACGGCAGATTAGGAGGGATGGGGGAGGTCGTTGGGGAGTGTTAAGGTTGATACAAGGGTCAAGGCAGCAGGTACAGAGGAAGGACGAGGAACAGTGATGGATGAAGATGACCTCAGCCCCTGTGGGTCACTCAGGGGAGATGCCCAGAGGATCTGGACCTGGTCCAGAGAATGTGGGCCCAGTGGGGTGAATAGGACACCCCTTGACCCCAAGGAACTGCAGTTCAGGTGGGAAGACAGACTGAGGACGATTGAAGAGTCCAGGGCCAGAGGCTGGCCCAGAGTCTCTTCTGAAGGCAGGGCCCTTGGGAGCAGCAGTGACCTCATTGTCTGAGAAGCCAGGGTGGGAGGGCGGGGCAGAGACATCCAGCTAGTGACGACTGGCCCAACAAAGGCCCGGAGACGTGACAGAGACAATGTGTTAGTGGGTAAACGGAAAAGAATCCAGAAAGACAAACTGCTCCTTCCTCACATTTCAACTAGGAAGGAAATAAAGCATTTCTGGGAGGTAATTTCTTTGAATTTCTTTTGGTACCTTGCTCCGAGGTCCCTGGTTCTCCTCTGGACAGCTAGAAGGCGTTCAGTAAATGTTTATCGTGCTTCCCCCCATTTCCTTCTCCCTCTGGAGCAATGCTCTGCTGAGTGTATAAATCCTGCTACAGTTTGTGTGCATGTTTTTAAGAGTTGCCTTTGACCTTACCTCATTGTGGTCAAGATCAAGAGTCACCAGTGAGACCGGAAATGGCTGGTATGCAGTAGGAGCTCAAATGCCCAGAGATGGAGAGGCATGTGGGGGCTGGGGAGGACTTCTAAAGTGCCTGCTGCCTTTCTGTTGTAATATTAAGTCCCCGCCCACTTGACACTGGACTGAACCCTGCGTAGTTGTGGGGTGATGCTGTGCAAACCCCTAACAGTGGCCGGGTATACAGCAGGTACTCACTACCCACCAGCTGGACTGGATCTAGGTCTCGAGTGATCAGACCTCATAAGCCTGTCTGACCTTTGAAACAGGACAGGGAGGGACGTGGCCCCCAATCCTGCTTTGCCTGGTCGGCATGTGCTATAGGTGACCCCGGGTCTCGGGTTCTAAAGCCCAGAGTCGGCTGAACATGGTGGGATGGGATTTTTGCGGGGTTGAGAGCACGGGCTTGGGAACCAAACAGACTTTGGGTCAAATCCCAGCTCCCCCATCTCTAAAATGGGGATAATAATACCTTTGTGACATCTTTCTCGTCCTGAGAGTGCTGAGTGGCACACGTCCGTGCCTCCTCTCAGCCTTCAGCCCTCCTCACCCTATGTGCCCTGCAGGGTGTTCCAAAGAGCAGCCATGTCCACCCTGTACCCATCTCTGGAGGACCTGAAGGTAGACCAAGCCATGCAGGTAAAGTGCCAGGCTACAAGCCTGGGGTCCCCTGACGGGGCCTTCTGGATTGCGCCAGGGTAGCTAAGGGAGGCTTGTCTTGGGTCAAGTGTTGGGGACCCCTGGGAGTTCCTGACTGGCCCCAGGGCATGCAGGTCCCCACTGCAGGGCCTGCTGAGCAGAGCAGGTGTCCAGAGGCCAAGGCAATGGAATTACAGCAGGTGGAGAAGACCACGCAGCTGCAGACCGGCCTGTCTGGTGCCTGCTCTGTCCCAGTGCTTCTTCCATCCGGGTTCGTGTAGAACCCATGCTCTAGGACAAGCTTCCAGAGTAAACCCCGTGGCCGTGGCGTTTGGCCTACTCAGCCCCCAGAAGCCCTTTTCTCCTCCATCCCACATGAGGTCCTAGTGGGTTTTGAGAATTGGGGGCTTTTCGACTAAAAATTTGCCTTGGCTGCCTCAGGTAGTAAACGAGTTGTGACATTTGGTGGGTCGCGGGCTCCTGGGAGAACCTCCCTCCAGAAGCGTGGACATCTGCAGAGGCCATATTTACTCCAAGGGTCATGGACATCCCCCCTCAGGCCGCCAGCATACCTAATGCCCTGACCCCAGCCTCAGGGAGCCCCAGGCCTCAAGGGCTCTGCGGCTCATGGCCACAGCTGACTGGCACTCCCCATCCATCCCCAGGCCGAGGCCAGAGCCGTACCCAGGATGCCCGCCCTGCCGGGGCAGGGAACAGACTCCGAGCCGTCAGGTGAGTGAGTGGGCTGGGGCTCTCCTGGCTGAGAGTGACCTCTGCTGGACATTTCTGAGAGCCTGCCTCCTTCCTGCCGCTGAGCCGTGGGCACTATGCAGGTTGACCCTCCCTAGAACCCTTTGAGGGGGACACTGAGAAACCTGCAGCTTTGTGAGGGCACTGACTGCCCTGACTTGGGGCCACCAAGGAAGGCTGCATGTGGAGACCAGGATGTGTGTGGTGGCCCTGGAGCTGCTCGTGGCCGTCTTGATTCAGGCCCCGTGGTAGCAAACTTGAACTCAGGCCCAGCTCTTCTCCTCCTCACCATGCAGTTCCCCAGAGCTGACCTCGGGTCTGGCCGGTGCCAAATAAAGTCAGTTAAATTGAACACCAAAGTGATACATGAGGCACTCAGCATCCCAGGCTGCTCCTGGAGAAAGCAGACCGTCTGAGGGGAGGACCCACAGTGCCAGCGAGCGTTCCTGGGAGTGCAGAGCCAACTCAGGGGTACACTGCATTCTTGGGAGTAAACAGCATCCCCAGGCCCTGTTTCTTAATAAAAATGAGTGACCACCTGGGAGCCAGGCAGGTGTGGCTAATCTCAGGCCCGGAGTAACACCTTTCTTCTTCCTTCCTTCCCTTCCCATCAGTTTTGTACCCAAACCTGTCGGAATTGGAAGGTTATATGGGTCTTTCGTTCTCCAGCCACGAAGTCCAGCAGAACCTGCCTCAGATTCCAGAAGGTGCCAGTGTAGGTATTTGTCTCTTGCCTGATGTGGGCCCTCCTTCTTGGTCTTACCATTTAAACAGACTTGAATCTCCTCTTTCCCCAGCGTTGCTGCGCCTCTGTTTTTTGATGGCGCTTCGTATTTTCAGCCTTCATTGAAAGTGCTGTGGGGTTTCGTGGTTTCCTGCGGGCCTTGGGGCTGAAGGGCCACTGCCTGCCCTTTGACCTCTGACCTGCTGGCCTGAGCCTGCTGGAGGAGAAGGGAGGACATTAAACCTGGCCTGAGCCTGGGTGCTTCTACTGAAGGGCTGCCTGTGACTTGACAGCAGCTGCATGGTTAGGCAGAGCCCAGTGGGAAGGGGCTTGTCATCCAGCCCCACTCCCCAAATTAAACAATAATGCCTGATTCCTGCTCCGCATGGCTTCAGGGAGCAAAGGAAATCATAACATTGAAATATTCACTCCTGAAAATGTATTCACCTATAGAATCAGTCCCAAACCCTCTCCCAATCAGCTCCAGCCTCCCTGTGGACCATGTGTCAGCTGTCCTTGTCTGCCAGCCCCTCCCTGGTCCAGTGCAAATCGACTGCAGAGTGCGAATGCAAATCTTACTAAGGCCGCAGGATTTCATGAAATTGATGGAAATGAGGATGAGAACTGCCACACTGACAAATGAGGATTTCATAGGAAAAATCAGAAAGGATGAGGACATGTGGGACCCTGAGAAAAACTGGTGACACCCTGGGGTGTTTCTCCAAAATGACCCTCCTGACAGTCATGTAGGGAAGTACACACAAGAAGCAAAGTAGGTCATGTTGCAGATAGTCCAATTTTAATCCATCGATTTAATCCCTCTTTGGCCCAATAATTAGGACAACCTAAATTTTGATTAAAAATTACAGATAGGGCTTCCCTGGTGGAGCAGTGGTTGAGAGTCCGCCTGCCGATGCAGGGGACACGGGTTCGTGCCCCAGTCCGCGAAGATCCCACATGCCGCGGAGTGGCTGGGCCCGTGAGCCATGGCCGCTGAGCCTGTGCATCCGGAGCCTGTACTCCGCAACGGGAGAGGCCACAACAGTGAGAGGCCCGTGTACCGCAAAAAAAAAAAAAAAAAGATAATACATTTTTATAATGAAAATTTTTTAGTTATTTTATTTCATTTTAACTTTTTATTTTTAAGTAATCATAAATTCATAGGAAGTTGCAAAGATAGAGAAGTCCTCTGTACTCTTCACTCAGTTTTCCCAGTAGTTCCGTTTTATGTAACTACACTATAACGTCAAAACCAGGCATTTTACATTGGTACAATGTGTGTCTGTGGTTCAATGTCATTTTATCACCTGCAACCACCAGCGCAATCAAGATAGAGAACTATGTCATCACCACAAAGGTATCTCTAATCTCTAGTGTTGTCCCTTCATAATCGTTCCCAGCCTCCCTCTCACCATCCGCAGCCCCTTGGCAACCACTAGCGTGTTTTTGTCCCTATAATTTTGCCATTTCAGAAGGTTATGTAAGTGGAATCACGCGGTGTGTGACTTTTTCAGATAGACTCTTTCCACTCAGTATCCTGCCCTGGAGATCCTTCGAGGCTGTTGCCTGTATCAACAGTTCATTCCTTTTTATCGCTGGGTTGTGTTCCATGGTGTGTCTGTACCCCCAGTTTGTTTAACCTCTTGAGGGACATTTTAGTTGTTTCCAGTTTTTGTCTATTATAAACTAAGCTATTATGGATGTTTGTGTACAGCTTTTTGTACGGATATAAGTTTTCGTTTCTCTGGGATAAATGCCCAGGAGTGCAATTCCTAGGTAGTGTTATAAATGTATGGTTAATTCTTTAAAAAAGAGAGTGCCAAACTATTTCCAGAATGGCTGTGCTATTTTATTTTCCTGCCAGCAATGCATGAGTGTTTTCAGTTTCTTCACATCCTTGCCAGCATTTGGTATTATCACTATTTTAAATTTTAATCATTATGGTAGATGTGTAGCATTGACCTATCATTGTCTTAATTTGTATTTCCCTAACGCTAGTGATGCTGAACATCTTTTCATGTGCTCAGTTACCAGCTGTATATTCTTTTCGGTAAAATGTTTCTTCATATCTTTTGCTCATTTTCTAAATGGATTGTTTTTTCTAAGTCAACATTTGAGACTTTATTCTAGAGTCCTTTGTCAGATATTTGATTTGTAAATATTTTCTCCCACTGTGTAGTTTCTCCTTTGATCGTATTAAAAGGGTTTCTTGCAGAGCAAAAAGTCTTTCATTTTGATGAGGTCCAAGTTATTGATTTTTTTCTTTTGTGGATTATGCTTTAGTGTCCTAAGAAATTTCACTGAGCCCTAGGTCCTAAAGATTTTCCCTTTTACTTTTGTACTGAGCCCTAGGTCCTAAAGATTTTCCCTTTTACTTTCTTCTAAAACTGCTATAGTTTTATGTTTAAATTTATAGTTGAATTTGAGTTAATTTGTGTATAACCTGTGGAGTCAGTGCTCACATTTTGCCCACGGATGTTCAGTTGCTCCCTCACCATCTGTTGAAAAGACTCTTCTTTCTCCAGTGGATTCCTCTTGCACCTCTGTTAAGAAGCAGTTGCCCCTCCTTGTGTGAGGCTATTTCTGGATTCTCTCTTCTGCTCCATGATCCATGTGTCTGTCGCACCCCAATACAACACTGTCTTAATTACTGTAGCTATATAATAAATCTGGAAATTTGGTAGAGTGATTTCTCCTGTTTTATTCTTTTTATCAGAATAGTTTTAGCTATTCTAGTTCCTTTGTCTTTTCATAGAAAGTTTAGACTAACCTTGCATGTATCTACAAAACATCTTGTAGAGATTGTGATAAGAATTGCATTAAATCTGTACATCAATCTGGGGACAGTTGACAGCTTTACTGTTTTCCCAATCCATGAATACAGAATATCTCTCTATTTATTTAGATCTTCCTTGATATCTTTTATCAGTGTTTTTTTCATTTCCAGCATACAATTCCTGCATATGTTTTATTAGATTTACACCTAAGTATTTCTTTTTTTTTTTTTGAGTGATTGTAAGTGGTATTGTATTTTTAATTTTAGCTTCCACATGTTCATTGTTAGTATTTAGAAGTACAATTGATTTTTTTGTATATGTTGGTCTTGTATCCTGTGACCTTGTTGAACTCACTTATGAGTTCTAGGAGTTTACTTGTAGATTCCTTGGAATTTTCTAGTGAAGTATCATCTCATCTGCAAATAGAGACCATTTTATGTCTTCTTTTCCAATCTATATGCCTTTTATTTCCTTTTCTTGCCTTATTGCTCTGGATAGTTTTTCCATTACTGTATTTAATAGTAGTGGTGAGAGTGGACATCCTGACCTTGTTCCAGATCTTAGGGGGGAAAGCACTCACTCATTTTGGTACTTTTACCTTAATTTTTTTCAAGGCAGAGATCAAATTGAGCCCATTTCCCCCCATCGTTCACTATTTTCTGTGGAACTTTTACTTTTAAGTGGATTTTAAAGGGCTCTTCTCCTGACCCCAGTTTGCCTTGGAAAACGAGGACCCCTTTCCTATTTACCTGTCCTCTCTTCTCTCCCTACTTTCCCGGCTGTTTTTCAGGGGTGTGGACTTTGACGCCCCCTAGTGGCGTCATTAAGCCATGTTCCCTCTCGCCCGCACGCGGGAAAGTGTGTGAGCTGGGGTGGACTGCGGCCCAGGGTCCACTCCATTCTCCTTACCCCATCCCTGCTCCCACCCCGGGGACTCTTGTGGCACGAGGCCCCAGGCGCTGGCTGACCGCCTGCTCTTCTGATGTCTGCAGGCAGCGGTCTCGGGCCCCTCACCGGACCAGGTGGTGGCGCCGGTGTCCGGGAACAGCTTGGGCGTGCTGCCTGGGGAGGTCAAGCCCGGGGTGCGCGAGATCCACCTGTGCAAGGACGAGCGCGGCAAGACGGGGCTGCGGCTGCGGGCCATCGACAAGGTGGGACTGGGGGTCGGGGGGGAGAGGAAGGGCCCCGCGGAGGGCGGAGGGCGAGCCCGCGTGCTGGACAGCGCCTGCCCGCAGCCCGAGTTGCCCGCCCTCCTCCGCGCGCCTCCGGGGTTCTGGCCGCCTCGTCCACCAGCGGGAGAGGAGGCAGAGCGGGGAGCCCCAGCCACAGTAAGGAAGGGGCTGCGCGGGCTGGGAGCCGAGGCCCACCTGACCCCTAGGCCAGGCTCTTCCTCTCAAGCCCCTCCTACAAGGCCCGAGGGCTGGCTCTGGGTTGCGCCAGGGATCCTCTACCTGCCCCTCCGTGGGCTCCTTGCCTCCTTGCCCCCCAGTCAAAGGGATCTGGCTTCTGGGCGGCTGTCTGCAGACAGTGGAAGCTGGGGGCCCTGGATGCCAGTGTGAGAGGCCTTGTAGTCCAGTGGTTGGGGGTGCAGCCTCCAGTTGGGGTTGAATTCCTGACCCCGTTGCTTCCTAGCTGTGTGGCCTGGAGTGTTTCCTCGCCAGGAAAATGGGGTTGCCCTTGTCTGCTGCGCAGAGCTGCAGTCCCAGTGCCCTGCAGGCTCTGGGAGGATCGGGAGGCAAACAGCAGCTTGGAGGAGGGAGCTGGGCTCATGGTGGGCCGGGAGAGCTGACTGTGGGGACCGCCTCCCCCAGGGGCTCTTTGTGCAGCTGGTCCAGGCCAACACCCCCGCGTCCCTGGTGGGGCTGCGCTTTGGGGACCAGATCCTGCAGATTGATGGGCGCAACTGTGTCGGGTGGAGCACAGACAAAGCCCACCGGGTGGTGAAGAAGGCGTCGGCTGAGAAGATTGTCATGGTTGTTCGGGACAGGTGAGTAGCTGGGTCCCAGGAGCCTCTCTGTCCACCCCCAGCCACGCCCCAGGCTCAGATCACTGTCCGTCCCTGCCAGGCCATTCCAGCGGACCGTCACCATGCACAAGGACAGCACAGGCCACATCGGCTTCGTCATCAAGAAGGGGAAGATCATCTCTTTGGTCAAAGGGAGTTCTGCGGCCCGCAACGGGCTCCTAGTCAACCACTACGTGTGCGAGGTGAACGGGCAGAACGTCATTGGGCTGAAGGTAAGCTAGGCAGAGCAGCGGCTCTGTCCCGGGACGTCAGGGGCTGGGACACGCCAGGTGGTGGGCAGGTTCGTGTCTGCGGGTGGGCTGCTGCCCCCACCCCAGCCTCAGTCCCTCATCCTAAGGCTGCTACAGGGATTCAATGTGACAAGGTACACAGAGCTTCGAGCACAGTGCATGCACAAAGTAATTGCTCAGTAAATATAAGCTATTGTTACTTACACGTGGAGGCCAGAGGTGTGACAGGGAGCCGGGGGGTGGGGGTGGGGGTGGAGTTGATGACCTGTGTAAGGACGTAGGTGCCCAGGTGGCTCCTGGCTGCATGGACACCTCCCTACTCTGTGTGACACTTCTGTTTGTATCCTGGATCTTGTTCAGTAATAGGAATATTTTAGAAAATTGCTCTTCAGAAGTCCATTTTGACCTCTTTTTTTTGCCCTCCCAAGGGGGTTTGCGTGGCGAGTTTTATCTTTAAATACAGAAGGAGCAAGTGGTCTAGGCCCAGTGCTGTGACCTGGACTCGGGGGTGGGTGCCCTTGGGGAATGGACCCTGGAGGAGGATGAGTCATGCCGCTTCTGGTCCCTGGATAAGTGAGAGTGGTTTATCCCGACTTGATACCACCAGGACCGAGAGTGCTTCTTCATCCCAGCTGTGATTTAGAGTGAGGGTCCCTGCCCTGCTGCAGCCAGGGCTTTGGGGCTCACAGGTAGGGCTCCCCGGGTAGAGGTGGCTTGGGCGGTGGCATCTCACTCCACAGGTGGCACAGTCTTTTAAGCCAGTTCTCCTCCGCTTCACAAGGACCATCACCGTTCCTGTCGCACATCTTCCTCCCTGTGCTTGACAGTCTCCCCACCTTCCTTGGAGGCTTGTTCTGCTGGCTTATGAGCACTGTGATCAGCAAGTCCTTCCTAATGTCTGTCTGACATCCCTCCTGCTGCATCTCTCCCCTCCCTTGGGGATCAGGCGTGACAATCCAAAGGGAATCCGTTGTAGCTAAAAGGCTAAGTGCAGTCACACCAGTTCCGAGTGGCTGGCTCTACTGGGTGTTAGTGAGCCCACTCTTTTCAAAGCATGACAGTTCTTTGTTCTTAACTGTTCTGGAGAGCAGTCCTTCTAAAATGTGCTGCAGATTCTCTCGTCCTCACTGATGGTTCAAGGCTTCACTATGAACTTATCAGTTATCCTACCAAACAATGGCGTAAGGCTCTAAGGACTGGGCCTGTCCCTTTGCTGAATGGCCCCAGATAGCTATGCTTCTTGAGATCATTTATCTTCTCAAAGGTCTGTCTATTTCTACTCCGTGGCCATCACTAGTCCCACCTAGCACATCTTCTCCCATTTATCCTGGAACAGCTAAGAAAACACATACCTGGGTTAGACACCTGTGTAAAGTAAAGGTCATGGTGTCTGAGTAAGGGCCAGAGGCTCTTCTAGTGGCCA
The DNA here is from genome assembly GCF_008692025.1 of Phocoena sinus. Lineage (NCBI taxonomy): Eukaryota > Metazoa > Chordata > Mammalia > Artiodactyla > Phocoenidae > Phocoena > Phocoena sinus. The sequence goes on along the minus strand of NC_045777.1, from coordinate 28,270,655 downwards.
TAGCGTTTGTCTTTGGACTCTTTGGCACACTTTGTGTAGATGCCTTTTGTTTCTTGTTCTCCCCATGATCTGAATGGCTTCTGCGGGCCTCTCTTTTCACGAGTCGACAAGATGTAAGAGGAAGAAGTACCACACGGGCTCGGCTCAGGCTGACAGGAGCCCAGGGAAGAGGGTGGGGGAGCCCCTGCTGTGCCCCCACTGCACGGTTATTCTCTTTGTGCTTTGGGTCCAGAACCCGAGTGTGACGGGGTCCTGGGAAACGGCATACATGTGTGCTTGGTGAGATTCCCAGGGCTCTTTGGGGAAAGTCACGTTTGTGAGGCCCTGTTAGGTGTCAGGCCTACACAGGCCCTCGAGCTGAGGGGGGGAGGGGTACGCTCATTTTACTGACAGGGCCTCAGGTGGGAGGCCCACGTTCTTGTTCACCTGAGGGGCAGCCCTGTCCCTGATGTCAGAATGTCAGTGGCATCCTTCAGCGGGGGCCGTGCTGACCTCTCCACAGAGGTGCCTTCAGAGTTTCCCCTGGCCCCCGGGGTGACCGCTCACTCACCCCTTCTCCAGGACAAAGAAGTCACGGAGATTCTGGCCACAGCTGGGAACGTCATCAACCTGGCCATCATCCCCACTGTGATCTATGCGCACATGGTCAGAAAGTAAGGCTGGTCCCCTCCTGCCCCTCCCCCCTCAGCTCCCCACCTCCCGTCCACCCGGGCTTCCTCAAGGCTCCTGCAGAGCCCAGACCAGCCTGCCCTCTGCTCTCCTGCCCTTGCCTCCCTTCACGCTAGCCAGTGGCTTCTGGTGATTTGAAGGTCTTAGACTCGGTAGTGAGGGTCCACAAGGCATGCACAGGCTTTGCGGGGATGGGGGAAGGTGCTGCCAGTGTTGGCGACTGTCCTTGCTGCTGTATCTAGGTTGTCCCCAGCCCTGCTCCACCACACCATGGACCACTCCATCCCTGACATCTGAAGCCACGGGAGAGCAGCTCAGCCCTCTCACCCTCCAGCAGGAAAGGGAGAGTCCTCAGGGGACAGACTGTGGAGGCCTCTGCCTGGGGGCGGGGCTGTCTCGAGGCGGGCGCGTTCTGGGTGGGGCAACATTGGATCACATGGGCCTGTCCTTTATACACACTGGCCTCCTTGGAGCCTCAGCCTCTTAACTGGGCTAAGGCAGGGGCAGGGCCCACAGGCAGTGATTCTCTGAGCCGATTTAAATGCTGGGCACGTAGGCAGGCCAACTAAACACTTCCTAAAGTTGCAGCTGGGTCCCTTTCAAACTTTTGCCTCTACCAGTAAAAACATTTCCACGGTTTGAGAGAACAAATACATTTTTTTGGGAGAATTGTTTCTTTTTCCTTTAGTTGTTCTTTGTCACAAACTGTATTTAGTTATAACCCGTCACTGTCTTTGAATAAATATTTGATTTTACATAAAATCCCTTCCTCAAAAGTAACTGAAATTCCAGAATCTTCTGTCTCATGACATGCCAGAGCTGGTTTTCTTTTAAGCAGTGGTGAGACCAAGGCCTTTGCTACATATTGCCTCTGAGAGCAGTGACTGGGCTTTGCCACCATCACATGCCGCCGGTCCCGGGCATGGGTGACTATAGGGGGACAGTGTGGGGCCCTGGAAGGGGGCCCTGGCTTTTGCGCACCCCTGCCCAGCGACTGCAGCTGGCTTCCGCATCTGCAGAACGGGCGTGAGGACCACTTCAAGGGTGCTGGAGAGGATGGAACACGTGCACTTACAGGGCCCCACGGGTCTGATGGGGGGCGTGGGGTGCGCCAAGTGACCCCCTGGGGGGGAGTCAGAAGCACGCAGCTCTCTGGTTCCCTCAACCTCAGGAAGATCTGTCTGCTCAGCTTTTCCCAGGATGCGTGTTATGACCCCCATGCAGGTGGGGACAAGTGTGAGCCCCCTTCATCCCCCTCACCCCCACCCCCAAAAGACACAATATAAAGAAAACAGGCCAAGGATCTTGTTGTGTTTTCATGCTTTAATTCAGAGCTGTCTGCTGTAGGTACAACTCTGTCTGATCAAAAGGACAAAGAAGACAAAAGTGAAGACCCCTCCCCACCTCCCCCCTTCCTGTATCCCCTGAATTCTCTGTCAAGGGCATGGCTGAATGTAGCAGTGCACTGTGACTTGTGTGCACTGATTCCTAGGTCAGAGGGGGTAATGATTTCCCTGGGCAGAGGCCCCTCTGTAGGCCTTTACCCCAGAAGCTTGTCATCTGCCCCCACCCCACCCCCCAAGGTGCTGCCAGATACCCCTGTGCTAGTGGCGACTGGGAAGGGTATTCAGTGAAAAGCTAAGTTATCCCCTTGGGAGATATTTGGGATAAACTCCATTTGAGGCCAGCTCTCTGAGCAGAGTCCCGGCCCCAGACTGATTTCTGCTTTGAGCCTGGACGAGAGGAGCAGCAAAGCAGCTCTGGCCTGGACCTTATAGCTTAGGAGAAGCCACTTCTGGAGGTGGGACCCCAAGGGACCAGCAGTTCCAGAAGGTGGTTCCTGAGAACACGGTCCCTTAGGATCTAATCAGCTCTGGCCAGAGGCTGGGGACAGGGGAGACCCCAAAGATCTCTGCTGCAGAAGCGGAGGGCGGGAGGGAAAGGTCACAGCCCAGCAGGAGGTGGTATTAAGCAGGAAGGAAAAGGGGAGCCTTGGAGGATGAGCACTTAGCGGGAGGCCCCCGGGCCCTGGCCTTGCTTCCTGGTCCCACATCCTGTGTCCTGCAGTCAGGGCTTGGAGCCTGAGCCCATGGGCCGCTGTGCCTCCGCCTCCGCCCCTGGGAGCTGCCCAGGCAGCGCTGCCCCTTTTGCATAGATGCAGGATACCGAGCACACACACACACACACACACACACACACACACACACACACACACGCACAAGCCGGGGCCTGGCCGACACGGTCCCAGCGTCTGTCCCAGGCCTGGGCCAGAGAGCTGCCTCCTCCACCGACAAGAGGCAAAGCCCGTCAAGGTCCCACCAGACCCCCCAAAGGAGAGGCACCCCCAACACTGTGGGCTGGAGGCCCTCTGACCAGACAGGCAGGTCTTGAGCCACAGCAGGAGCAGAGGGCGGTGCCAGCTCCGCTCACCTTGTCCACAGTCCTCGGTCCACGCTCTTCACGAGTGGCTCCTCCAGCATCAGGGACAGAACGGACCACAGTCCCGGCCCTGACCACGTCCATCAAAACACAAGACACAGTAGGAAGGCCACAGACAGCAAGACGCAGACCGGAGCAGAGGGGCTACGCAGCTCGACTAGATTCCAGTGGTGAAAAATATATAGATTTTACGTTGTCAAATATAATAGTCATACATTTATTTTCTCAGCAAAGCTTTTGACTATTTCTAAGGAGACACCACGCAGCTCCGTGATTACGCGGCACAGGAGGCGGGGTCCGCAGCCAGTCCTGGCTTGGCTTTGGATTGGGTTTTTCCACTGCCCCTCCACGTCACGATCCCCAGGTCCTGTGGGGCAGCCCTGCCCGGCCCCCAGAGTTTGGGTTTGGTTCGACTGGGGTGGAGGGGTGCTCCACAAAGGATGGCAGGTCTGAGGCCCAGAGCGAGGAAGGGGAGCTTTGGAGGCACAAAGCGCGTGGCAGAGGGGCTCTCCCCACGATGGCTGGGCCGGCTGCCCACCCCAAGTGCATGCAGGCATCCCCCCTCAAGTAGGTGGCACAGAGAGGAAGGGCAGAGCCCATGCGTCAGGCAACAGCTGTCGGAGCAGCGGGGGTGGGCAAGCAACCTTGGCAGAACCAGAGTGGCCCCTAGGCCAGAGGGGTGAGTGAGATACAGGGTCCCACCCACACCCTCCCCCCGCCACAATGTAGGGCCTAACTCTGAAGAGTGGGTGGGATGACGAGATAGGTATAAGCCCTACAGAGGAAGAGGAATGGGTTTACTCTGTAAAATAATAATGCAAATAACATGTCAGCAGCTTTGCAGAGGGACCTAGATGTGGTCCCGGGGAAGGAGCGGGGGGCCAGTGAACCTTCCCAGGCTGACTGGGCTTGGGCTGGGAGCCCCACTCCACCCCCTACCTGGGAAACATCCCAGGACACCCTGCTTAGGCCTGGACGGACATCATGGCTTCAAAACCTCATCTTGCCATTCATCCCGCTGGAATTCCCCTCAGAGGCAGAAAGGTGTAAGATTTAGGAATCCTCATCCTAGAAAGCAAGCAGCCACCTCACAGGAGACCCTGGGACGCGTGAGAAGCAAGCCCCAAAGTGAACACAGTGCAAAGCAGAAGTCGGTCCTAAGGTCCCCGGATAAACCAGGGCGAGCTCCAGGGCAGTCAGACCTGGAGCAGTCAGCTGGTGGTTGCTGAGTCCAGCCCTGCCTCCCAGGCTGCAGGGCCCTGTCTCAGAAGGCTGGAGCTGCCCCCTTAAGCTGCCAGCCCCCGCCTCCTCCTTTCCTGTTGGCAGCGTCTCCAGACAGGAGCTGGGCTCAGGCTAGCGTTCCCACCCCGGCACTCGCCTGTCTGGCTCTCACAAAATTATCTGACACACTCAGAAGCGCCAGGAGGAAAACAGATGTGGGGAAGCTCTGGGACGAACAGACAGACACAGAACCCACACCGCCCTCTGCCCATCACCATCTTTCCTCCAGCCCATGGCCTTGACCGTGCTCCCAAAGCGGGGAGCAGCCGGAAGGGGATGGAGCTCAGCCCAGGCCAAGTGGTTCCAGACCCGCTCGGGGTCCCGGTCAGTTGCCTGTACTTTGGGTCGCAGCTGCCTCCATCTGAGGAGGTAATACCGGCCCAGAAGCCTGGGCTGAGGGCAAGGGGTGGGTTGGGAGAGAAGGCTTGGGGTGGGCAGGGAACTGGACAGGACACGGGGGTGGGGGACGGGGAGGCTTGGCACACAAGTTAAGCCCGGCCTCCCCAGATCAGCACAGCAGAGACTTCCTGAGCAGGGGCTGCCCTGTGTGAGAGGCCAGGTGGGCAGGGGGGCCAGGTTGGGGGCCTCACCACCTTCTTTCTCTGCAGTGTGTCCCATCCCTGTGCCTCCCTGCCCTTGGTCTCTCTTCCCTTCTCTCCTGTTGCAGTTTTGGGACACCTTCCCCCACCCCCCGCTCCCAGCCCCTGACACTGTTACCATTCTGAAAACACCACCTCCAAACCCAAAACTAAATAAATAAGATGATGCCCCACGGGAAGGTGCGAGAGGGAGGACGGCACCCCTACAATCGGTAGTCAGGCCTCCGGAGCCCGGGCCGGGATGGGGCCTCAGAGCTGCGAGCTGCCGCCTGCAGCAGTGCTGGCGCTTGGGCCCTGCTGGCTCAGCGAGCGACAGCTGATCCTGCGGATGGAGTGCAAGGCCACGGTGCAGCAGCCCCGCAGCAGGGAGCTGATGTTGTAAATGGGCTGGCCCTGGCGCCGCTGGGAGCGGCAGAGCCAGGCCACCGTGGGCACGGCTGGCACCACCACCGCCAGCAGATCCACGATATAGTGGCGGCTCCAGTAGCTCTTGGGCTCCTCCTCGGCTGCGGCCGCCTCCTCCTCCTCTTCCACGGGGCACGCCACGCTCACCGACGGGTTGGGGTTGGCACCAGGGTGGTGTGGGGTGGGCCCCCGCGTGATGGGCTCCGGGGCCTCGAGCTCGTCACCCACCGTCACCACCACTGCAGAGTTGGGGTCTCTGGGCCCCAGGGGGTGGGGATCCAACTCCGGGCACCTGTCCCCTGACTTGGGGGCTGTCCCGCAGACCTGGGCCTTGGTCACTTTCTCCAGGATGGTGTCCAGGTCCGGCTGGTACTGCACGAAGTCCGTCTGGATGGCGCGCTCCTGCATGCAGCTGGCCTGCACGCCGGCCTCCGTGCCGCACAGCAGCTTCTCGTAGGTGTTGCTGGCGGGGAAGCGGGGGCCCAGGCTGAAGGAGCCGTGCAGCAAGGAGCCCTCCTCGGGGCCGCAGTCCACCCCCGAAGATAGCAGGCTGCTGGCCTCCAGTGCATCCGTCCGGCTCAGAGTGTCGTCGGTCGCCACGAAGCCACTGTCAGCCCCGTCCTCCACAGAGGCGCCTGGGTGGTCACCCGGCAGGCGGTCGCCGCAGACAGCGGGGTCGCTCAGCTTTGTGTAGGTGGAGCTACGGGTAAGGGAGCGGGCGGGGGACCCGCCGGCCGACTCGGCGGCGCCGTCCTCCTTGGCGAAGCCGTTCTGGGCCACCTCCATGCTGTGCAGCAGCGTCTCCAGCTTCTTGTTCTGGATGTTGATGTCCACGAAGTACTTCTGCAGCCCCTTGTCCTTGTCAATCAGGTTGTTCTTGACGGTGTCGATGACCTGCTTGAGCTGCTTGATCTCCTTGCGGGCCTCCTTCAGGGCCAGCTGGGCCTCCACGCGGTGGCACTCCTCCTCGATCCAGTCCTCCTGCATGCGCGACAGCTGCATCTTCAGGTCATCGATCTCCGTGTCCCTGTGAGCAGATGAGGCACACATGCTCACCGCCTGGCCTGTCACCATCACCAAGGACAGACAAGGAGGGGGCTGTCCCCAAGGACACAGGGCCTTTGCTGCTGCCCCTCAGAGCTGAAAACAAAGGAACGACTCAGAGTTCCTCCCTCACCCTCTTTATTCCATCGGGGAAGCAGTGGGGATGGGAGAGGGGCCAGGGCTCAGGGCACGAGAGACCTCCTCTTCAGGGGCAAGAATGAGCCACCATCTCCTTCCCACCCCCTAGAGCCAAAATGCAGACAACTGTCCACATTTATATCCACTACCCAGAGAAGACAGCAGACGATAAAGATTCTCAGTTTAAAGATGCTACTGCTATAAAAACTTAATACACCCATTTACAAGTCTTAACATAAAACTAAACCTAAAATCTCTACTCTGCAGAAATGGATGTGGCCTCCTACAAAAGCCGGTGGTGGAAATTTTCAACGGAGGGCTACTTGGCCAGAGACCCCGGGGACAGAGTGATGATCCACTCTGTTTTTATGAGAGAAATTACTGCCTTGAATGTAGCTGATAATTTTACGTCTTCCCTCAGGTGGAGGGATGAGAAGTGGTGGATGAATCAGGAGAATGATGAGAACAGAGTGGCTGTCTTTTATCCATGCTAGATGCTTCCTCTCTGTATCTACCGTACAGAGGGAAGACCCAGAAGATTGCCGGAAAAGGCACAGAGCTATTCCCGAAAGAAGAGGCAACAGCAGGTAAACGAGACGGTCAGAGGACTCTTGTCCAGACACTCGCAGGCTTTTAAAATCCCTGAGGCACAGATGAATCCAGGGGGCGCAGGGGAAGGAGGTGAAGTAGAAAATGATGCCATCAAGTCCAGAGGTGAAGCCAGGGTGAGACTGAACAGGATGGACCAAAAGCAGTGAGAAAGGAGGAGACTCCTTCATGGGGCTGAACTCCCACCCTGGGTGCTCCTCCTTCGGCAAACGTCTTAGTGATCCAGCCCACACGCAGCCACTCAGCCCAAACCCTACATTCACACACAAATAAAATCCAATCACTTTGGATTTTATGAGTCCAGCAGAGCGACCAACCCAGATCAAGCACCATGCACTTTTCAAAGTCAAATTAGAAATTCAGGAAATGGGCCCAGGAATCTCACTCCACAAAACACTGAAGGGACTGGGCCTGCAGGGCTGCAGTGGCCACAAGGTCAGCAATGGCATCAACTGGAAGGGGAAGGAGGGGAAGGGCTGCCCTACAGGATACAGCTTGGTGATGGACGTGGGATGGCAGCAGGGACCTGGAGCTGCTCAAGGGCCATGATAACAGACATCCCCACAGGTGTGGGGATAGCGTTCATTCCTCCTGCCTCAGGGTGGGGGGGCTCATTCTAGGATAACCCTCCTCACTGACTCTGAGCCCTGGCGGGAAGAGTGAGTTTGAAAGGAGGGACTGGGCATGCTCAGCTCAGCTGGGCCCCACTCCTCCTGGGAGCCAGCAGGACCCCAGAGCTATGGCTTCCCAGCCCTGTCTAGGTCTCAGGGGGCTGCAGGATGTTACATTTGAACTGGGTCTTATAGGATGAGTTTTCCAAGGGAGCAAGATGAGAGAAAGGGTATCTTAGAAGTGGGGACACAATATATGAAAGCACAGAGTGTAGAAGCAGAGCTCCTTCTTTGAGGAGGAAGTAGGCTACTGCGGGAATGAGACGTACCAGACTGAATGTTCAGAGCCTGTGAGGAGGCTGACAATACAGCAAGTACAGAATGGCCACAGGTACTACAAGAGTATCAGGTGGAGAGGCCGGGGAGCTGAGGTGCAGGCGTGTCCACTACAGGGCGTCCTGCCCAAACCACACAGGGCAGACTGTCTGCTCTGAGCCACAGGGCAGCCCTAGAAAGGAAGCAGGGAGATGGGCTGTCTGCTTCCTGAGGACATCAGTGTAAATGGCCAAGCAGACGCAGGGCATCAGTGAGAAGACAGTGGGAAATATAAATAGAAATCCTAGCTCTACAGACAAGGAGGTCCACAGAATGCCACCTCTACCCTCCCCAAGTTCAAAAACACAACAGATACAAACTGGATCAGCTACCTGGCAGAGCTCTGGTCAAGAGAGACACGGTCACGCTCACTGTGTGCTCCAATTTACATGGAATATAATAGACAACTCCACAGAGGCAGAAAGATTAGTGGTTGCCAGGGACGGCGTGGCTGGGGAGAGATGGAGCGTGATTGTTACTGGGAACAGGGTTTCTTTCTGGAGTGATGGAACTGTTCTAGAATTAGATACTGTTGATGGTTGCACCGTTCTGTGAATACACTAAAAATCAGTGAATTGTTTACTTTAGATAGGTGAACTGTATGGTATGTGAATTACATCACAATAAAGCAGTTATATTACAAAGAATGAAAGAAAGAAAAGATGAAGGAAGGCGTGGTAGTGGTGGCCTCCCCGCCTGCCCTCCAGCGCCCTGCACGGCACCCTGTCCAGCTCACAGTCAGCTGCGTATCTGAATTGACACAGTCTGGAGAAGACGGGTAGGTGACGAAGAGATCAGAGGGCAGCCCTGAAGCTTCGATCATAAAGATGAAGCCGCCAGCCTGGAAACGGGGAGGCCGGGAGGATCAGGTCTGGAGAACGAGCTCAGACGGGCCCACGGGGGCTCCTGGGAGACCCCTGGGCTGGGTGGGAGCTCAGAGGAAGGTTTCTCACGATCTTACATCATCTATACGTGGATGAGGAGGAAGGCTTCTGGGGCCTGAATTGGTGGGTCACGAGCCCCTGGTGACCCCCTGGGAGGAAGCAAAGGAGGGCTAAGGGGTTGTTTCTCCCCCACAGAGACAGGTCAGCCAGGAAGAGTGCCCTGTGCCGCTCCTCCGCAGGCAGAAAGGAGCCAGGGCACGAGAAGTGGCCAAATGGGGCTGCCAGGCTACAACTGGGAGAGCACTGCCGTGGGTGGGAGGCCCGATAGACCCTCGCAGGGGAAACTGCTCCCAGCCTGGCCCCAAGCAGCTACCTGATGCTTCAAGGAGCAGCTGAGGAGCCCCCAGCCACGCCTTCCTCCCAGAGATACTGCAGGGCCCTGGCCGCCCGCTTACCGGTCCTGGAGCCGGTCCTGCGTGTCCTTCAGCCGGGCCTTCAGATGCCGGATGCACACCTCCTTCTGCTGCAGGGGGGTCAGGTACTGCTCCGGGGTGGGAGGCTTGATGCCATGGTTGTCACTGCACAGCGTGTACTTCATGGCGCGCCTGCCGGGGACGCTTGTCAGCAGGGAGGGAGGAAGGGGCCTGGCGAGGCACTGTGCCTCCAGGAGCTAGGGGCCCCGCCTACCCATCCTGGTCCCCTGGCCACTGGAGCGCTGCGGGCCAGGCCTCCCCCACGGGGCCCCTGTGGGCACGAGAACACGCAGCCCCTTTGGGAGGTGGGTTTCATTAAGGCTCTTTCGAGCACAGCGTCAGGGTGGGGAGCTCAGGGCTCCTCTAGCTTGGGCTGGGGAGACACGTCACAGAGCACGTGCACCAGCCTGGCGCCACCCGGGGTGGCGCCCCCTCCGCCAGCCCAGTCCCGGCACCGCAGCCCAGAGCTCAGGTGTCCACTCTCCCAACCCAGAGACCAAGGCTGAGGGTGGGAGAGGTCTCCCCCTCCGTGTAATTATCCTGAGGCCTGCATGGTGGGCCAGGATTTATCCGCTGTGTATGTGTATGAGTGATTTCATGTGAAAATCTAGTAACTGTATGGCAGCAACCGTTTGAGCCGTTTCCGTGTTGTCATCGTCACTACCCCCTCAGCATTCATCGTGTGTGCAAGACTGGTACTAAGGTGGCAGCCTGTCCTCACACTGGCATAAGGTGGGTGATAGTTGATATAATATTAATAATGCGTTCGTTTTCTTAGTGTTCTACAACTTTGCTTTCAAAGAATCACATTACCCTACAGTATGCCTTTCTCTCCCAATTGGAGAAAGTGCCTATCAGCCTATCATCACAGGTAAGAGGTTTGTAGAAAAATGTAACAATGTTTCTAATACCATATTTTGGATATGACTGTAATACTGCGTGCCATAAAACCTTCATAATGATTCATTCATCAGATAAGCTAGGCAACCATTGCTAGCTTCTCTGTTATCAACGCACGCACACTATACCTCTAAATAAATACGAGTTTCTTTTTCACATGATCTTTTCGTTTTTGATGTCTAGTCTTAGTAATACATGTAACAGCTACAGTGTTTTGTATCATGTAGGACAGTACTGATGTACTGACAGATGATTCATTTTAAAAACAATGTAAACTTACAGTATCAGTAAATACGGTATATTGCTATAAGTGTATATTCTTTCCTTATAATTGTCTTAACATTTTCTTTTCTCTGGTTTACTTTATTGTAAGAATACAATAAGTCCCCCTACATATGAACCTTCAAGTTGCACACTTTCAAAGACGAACGGGTGTTCCCAGGTCCAATCACGTGAGTTAGTTCACATGGCTGGTGTACTTTTCCAGGTACTGTAAGATTAAAAATGTTTTCTTTATTTTTTGTGTTTGCTTGTTTTTTATGTATTATTTGTGTGACAAGTGTTATAAACCTATTACAGTACAGTACTATAGAGCCAACTGCGTTAGTTGGGTACCTAGGCTAATTTTCTGGGACTTATGAACAAATTGGACTTAAAATGAATGCACTCTTGGAACAGAACTCGTTTGTATGTAGGGGGCTTACTCTATAGTTTATAATACATATAACACACCAAATACATGTCAATCAACTAATTACGTAATCAGGAAGGCTTCTGGCCAACAGTAGGATATTAGCAGTTACGTTTTGCGGGAGTAAAAAGTTATACGCGGATTTTCAACTGCACGAGGGGTCAGTACCCCAACCCCCTTGTTGGTCGGTCCAGGGTCAACTGCTCTAGGACACCAGCCCATGAACACATTCACACAAACGCAGGCAGACCCTTTCCATCTGCATGTGCACGCTCTGGGGGCACACGTGAGCACACACGGGAACACTGGCTGTCTCTGGACATTGCCCTGTTCACAGCTGTACCCTGGAGCCACAAACACCCTAGCACAGGGTGGCGCAGACGCGCGCACGCGCGTGTGTGTGTGTGTGTGTGTGGTAAGCATGCCCTGGTCCCACCAGGGCCGAGGTGGAAGAATTCCCACTCAGTGGAGGAGGGAGGGCCGAGGCTTTCACCCAGGGAAGGGGAGCACCCCATGCCACCAGCAGACCACGGCCAGGCCACCTCAACTCACAGCTTCCTGCCGGCTGTTCCGTTTGGGAAGAAACCTTCTTGGATTTTGGCTTAAACACCTGGGCGTGTTCTCACACAATTTGGCAGAGGCCTTGCCGCCATCCAACTCTGTTCCTTTAGGGGACAGGGAGTCCCAGGTCTAGCAAGAGGCAATCACATTTTATGGATGTAGAAAAGACAGGCCTTGGTGGGGCCCATTTGCTGAAGGAGCCAAGTTGGAGGCAGTTTTAAAAGTTTTGGGGAAGCTGTCTAACGTCTACCGAGGAAAAAGTATTTGTAAATCGTAAACTGTTGAAGAGAAAGTGTGGACAGAAGTGGAGGGAAAGAGAAACGATTCTCTTCTACTCACTCAGCTCCTGGCCTCTAAGTTTAACTCAAGTCAGGTCACACACTGGCTTGTTTTCTGTGTGGCAAGGGGAAGAGGCGCGGTGTCGGGTGGGACCCTGGGGTCCCCTCTGATGGGCTCTAAGAAATCTCCTTCCAAAAGAGAGGAAGCCAGCAAGGGCCCTGAGCCCCACGTGTTACGCCAGTAGACATCCTGGTGCCCTGCAAAGGCTATGACGAGAGGGACCCAGAGCTGTGGTGAGAAAAAGAGGCCTTTTCCCTGTGTCGGGGTAGAGGAACCAGGATTACTTAAACTAGTAAGAGCTGAGGATTATAAAGGAAGTAAATATTTTAACTTTTTTCCATATGCTTTCACGAGTTTTCCTTCTCAATATAACATTTAACACTCATATATTTTTAGTCACTAGCTCTTTGTGGGAAAAATATTTTTTAATATAGTATATATTTACATATATACTATACGTACCTGAGAAGAGAAGTATACTACAATTCATGTCCCTCAGCTATTCACACCTTGGAACACCTGGCAGAGCCGAGGCACTGCTCACCAGCAACTCGGATGGTGGCAAGGAGACCCTTGCATGGAAGCAGCTCTCAGCCTCAGGGTTGGGACTGCCCCCATGGGTTGCAGTTATGACATGTGTGGCAAAAATCTGCTACCAATAAAAAAGTATTAAAGTTGCCAACTATACACTTTTCAAAAGGTAAATTAATGCATCATCAATCTCACTCACACACCACCACCACCCCCGTTCTGGGGGCAGTTACAGACAGGATGCTGGGTCATGGGTCCGGCATATGTGTGTCACCCATCATGCGTGTCATGGTGGAAAACTCAGAACTGCCGCCTCAGTGTGATCTGGTCACACAAATGACGCTCACTCAAGACAAGCCTTCCCAGGAGGAGCTCTGGCCATGGGAGCTGCAGGCCAGAGTCTCCTGGCCTTCTCTTGCCTACGATTCTCAAGTTGAACCAAAGTCCTAATGAGAGCGGTTACGCGTTACGGGCCAGCAGCAGCGTGTGGTGGGCGCAGATATCAGCTCCCTGAAGCCTCCGGGTTGTGAGCTCCACTTTACAGATGAGGGAGTGGAGACTCAGACTGAATCACATCCTAAGCCCGTGCTCCCACCTCGCGCTCCTGGGAAGCAGGATGGGCGCCGCCATCACAGCCTGCACGTCCTGGTCTCTGAGGACCCACTGCTCTCCTTACCCGTCTCCCCAGCCCGATCCTGCCTTTCCTCTTTGCTGAGAGCCCAAAGCACGTGCTGCACTTGTCGCACACTTCACTTTCTAGAACCACTCCAGTCTGCCACCCTCACAGTGTGCCACCTGGAAGAGCAGGCTGGCGGACGCCGTGAGTTGCCTCCCAATATCCATTCTTGCCTTTTCTCCAACAGAACTCCCAGTTTGCTTGGGTGGCCCTACACTGGGAACCACTAACTCTCCCTGTGGCCAGTCATACCTGGCACCAGCCAGCACAGCATAGACAGAATTTCCTGGGCAACGTGTCCTGTCTCAAAAACACGAGTCTCTGGGGGTTCAGGGGCTTTGGTCTTTCCACCTTCTTCCTTCCTGGATGCTGACCTGATGCCTGGAGGTGTAGGAGCCAGCTGTACACCAAGGATGGTGGAGATGGGGTGCCTGACACTTCGGGGAGCTGCCCACCTCTGGCCCCTTGTTTTGAAAGCATCATCCCCAGTTTGTCTCAGCTACTGACTTTGGTTACGTGCAGCTGGGTATGATCACACCCATCTTACAGATGGGAACTGAGGCTCAGAGAGAAGTGACCTGCTCAAGGTCACACAGCTGGGAAGTGTGCTAGAGTCGGGGATGGTTAGAACGCCCACCTCCCCCGACCCCCAGGGCACTCAGGGTTCCAGCCAGCTTGGCCAGGCCGGGTGGGAGGGAGCAGCTGGTTACCTGGGCGTGGGGCTGCTGTCACTTCCCTTGCAGGAGCCCGAGTTACTGCTGCTGCTGAGGGAAGAGGCGCCGTGGGCATCCCGCACGCTCACGGGGGGAGAGGTGCGCCTGGAGGCAGGAAGAAGAGGCAGGTGCTCGTTCTGGCTGGTGGGCAGCCGCGGACACTGGGCGAACACCGCCAGGCCGCTGCGGCCCAAAGGGCCCCCACTTCAGGGTCACCGCCGGGGAGAGAAGCATGGCGGGGGGATGCACAGACAGGGGTGACAGAACAGACAGTGCAAATCAAGGTGGAAAACCAGAAGGAGGCCGGTCCTCGGGACTCCCCAGAAGGCTGAGCAGGGCTGCGGGCCAAGGGTGGGGTCCCAGCTACCCCTACCAAGGGTCCTCAACTTCCAGGGTCCCCCAAGCCCAGAGGGAAAGGTCCCTGCACGGACTGAAACAGAGGTGGAGAGGAATGGGGCAGGCAGGAGGAGGGACAGGAGCAGGGGCGCACGGGGAGGCCAGGGGAGCCTGGGTGGAAGGCTGCATGCCGTCCCTGCAGTAACTGTGAAGATCGAACAACAATACTGGTGACGGCAGGGATCCAATGGTTTAAGTCTTCAGAGAACTTTTATACCCACTGTGTCATTTGAGCCCATAAATAGTTCCTGAGGCCAGTGTCAGCAAACCCATTTTAAAGATGGGAAAACTGGGGCAACAACTTGCTCAAAAACAAGCCGGTGTTGGACTGGAGACAGAGACCCTCCCTGCCCCCACCTTCAGAGGCCAAGGGTCCGGGCATCGGGGAAACTCACCTGCGGGATCCAGCAGAGGCCCGTCTACTGCCTGGCAGGGACATGGCCATGAGGCTGTGGGTCCGGGTGAGGGGCGGGATGGGCGGTGTCCCCGGGGCTGAGGAGAGAGGGTGGGTTGGGGGGGCCGCGGGGGGGGCCGGGCCCGGCCACGTCATCCTCTCGCTGGGGCCGCTGCCCGGCATGGCTTCTCCTCTCACCCTTCAGCAGGACACCCAGGACCGAGCTGGGGGCTGGCAGGCCAGGCTCAGGCCACAGCTGCCTCCACCAACAAATTAGCAGGCTCTCACCCCACCACCCGACTTAAAATCATGATCTTCAGAGCCTCAGGGCGGGCAGAAATCATCAGTCCAACCCCGTGTCCTCCACATGAGCGAGTGTGCGCCAGAGAGAGCAAAGGCCTCACCCAAGGTCACCGACACTGGGGCCGGGCCTCCTAATTGGCTCGGCCCAGCACTGAGTCCTCTAAGCTATAAGCCAGGCCCCCAGACCCCTGACTCTCGGACCCCCACCCCCACGCTGGTCAATCCTCCCTCGGCGGAGGCTGCAGACTGGAGGCCTCCTGGAGCGGGACCAGGAACCCCAGGTTAGGCTGCGCTAGTCTCGATGTCACCTTCTCACAGTGCCCGCTGGTGCGTGGCTCGGGGCTTCCCGTCTACAGGGGAGATAAGACAGACCAACACACCACACACGTGTAGAAAGACATATGGATACACGCGGATATGAAAAGGTACCACGTCCCCTCCATTCCAAGGCATGCCACACGTGGCTCAGTGAACGTGCTCAGGGGGCCTGCCCACGATGCAGGACATGCAGCCCTCGCCTGCCCCGCCCCCCACTGCCCACACGCTGCACACAGGCATGGCCACGCCCATCCATGCAAATGCTCATGCTCATCGCGGGGTGCACCAGGAACTCAGGGCACAGGCTCAGAGCAAATGAGGAAGGAGACAGATGGGAGACGAGGACTCCTCCCTGCTCCCAGGGCGTGTCTCTGTAGGCTGCACCCAGTAGGAAGTGACCACGCCTGCAGAGATCCATCCTCGGCCCTCTTGACAAATCAGTAGAGAGACTCGGACCTGGCCTCCTGCCCAGGAATCCCAAGGCCCCTTTCCTGGGTAGAGGTTTGGGCTCCAAGGGCAGCCAGCCCTACAGAAGTTTAAGGAGGGGAGAGGCCCCATCCTGGGCTGGTGTTGGCTGCTGTGGAAGGAGGCCTGCACAGGGCATTAGCCCAGAGCTCCTGGAGTCCGAGGTGGAGAGGCCTGGGCTCTTTGCAGCCAATGTGCTAGTGCTGTGCCAGCTCCAGAGACCCTAGTTCCCTCCTTCCACGCTCAGAGCGAGAACTAAGGACAGTAGCCTGGGTTACAGGAGATTCAGCCAAGGACACAGTGTGCTGGACCTTCCCCCATGCGGGGAGAGAAGCAGTGACCAAGCCCTGCTCCACACCAGACCCCGTGCCAACCACATTACGTACATTATGCCATCGACTCCTCCCAACAACCCTATGAGGAAGTGCTGTGATTAGTCCCTTTACAGATGAGGAACCCGAGAGGGAACGGCCTGCCCGAGTCCCAGACCCCGTGTGGCAGGGCCAACAGCTGAACCAGGCCAACACCAGATGCTGAGGGGCTGGGTCTCAAACCCCAGAGCCCCTGCCCAGGGCACCACCCCTTCCCACGTCAGGGCCTCTGGGGATCCCGGTCATCCCGGCCAGCGGCGGGGCTGCGTCCTGAGTGGACAACGGCGCTACTCAGGTGGCCTGTTTCCTGGCTGTGACACAGACGTGGCGTGTTCCCTGGAGGGCTCGGACATTGCCAGCATTGTCTGCCTAGAGGTGTCAGGTGCCAGGCACAGGAGCCGCCGACACCCCACCTGTCACCTGAGCTGCTCGCCCCAGCTTGGCGATGCATCCCACCCACCATGCCCCAACTGCCCAGGCGGGGCCTCCTGGAACTGCAGGGCCGGCTTCCGGAGGAGGAACAGTGAGACAGGGGCTGAGGGGACAACAGTGCTACTCCACACTTGCCAGGAAGGCCACCAACGGCTCACCACCTCCTGGGCACAGGAGGGCCTCAACTAGGAGCAGCTTGGGAGGGGCTGACAGTCCTTGCTCGTGGGTGGACGAGGGCTTCAAGGATCACCTGTCACTGATTGAACACTTCTGCGGCCAGGTGACCGTGCTGAGTGCTTTTATGTGCCTTGGTCCATTACTTCAAATAAAAATCCTTCAAGGCAGGATTTTTTTTATCACATTTGGGTCCAAGGTCACACAGCTGCACGTCCAACAGACCCTGGCTTCTAGCCCCAGCCAGCCTGGTTTCACTGGCCATCCTCCCATCACCACTTCTGGCTTTTGGAAGGATGTTGTGATTTCAGGAGGACTTCTCAGCAGAGGCAGGACTCAGAGCTGAGGCAGGGCCTCGCTGTTCCAAGCCAGCTCTGGTGAGCATTGCTAAGGAGCTCAGAAAGTCCGGGTGGAGCTCTGGGCCCAGGTCCTGGGAGGCGGGAACGATGCCTGCTTTGCCTTGGAGCTGCGTGTGGCCTTGGTACAACGAGGGCTTTGTTGTCGCTGTCCCTGCTCCTACCTTGCTTGGCAACCCCACGCCTCCCTCCTCTCTCGCTCCCTCTTCCTTCCTCTCTGGCCAGGGGGGTGGGGGTGGGAAGGGGATGGCATTTGTACCTGGTTGGAGCAGACAGTCTCCTGGGAGGCCAAAGCCAGCCATTCATCTGGGACAGAGGTGGAAGTGGCATTTCCCCTGCTGGGACGGGACCTTGCAGGCTGGGGTCCCTCTGGGAGGGCAGAAGACACCCAGGCCCAAAGGGAGTTGCTTCCCCAGGATCTAGCCCAGAAGTGCCAGTGAGCACCCTGGGCTCTCTCAGGTCCTCCCTCCTCTCTGGGCCCCAGAGAGGAGGCAGATTGCCATGCCGTTTGTCTCCATGCCACCTGTTCGGCCTGGAGTCCCGCAGGCCTGTCCCCAGGTAGCCGCTTGGAATGGAAGGTGGAAAGGAAACCCCTAGCTGTGGGGAGCTGGGCTGATAGTTGCTTATCACCTCCACCCCAGGTTAAGCCCAGCCCCATTTCCCCATCCTGCCCACACCACGGCAACCCTGCTGCATCTACCCCTTTGATTAGTGCCTCACACACCGAACAGTGGGGGTTCAGGAGATATAGCAGGATCCAGGGAACAGGAGATGGAAGGAGTCAGAAATAGTCAAAGATATCTGGGCTCAAATCCCAGCTCTGTCACCCTCCAGCTGCAGGCAGTGGGCGAGTCACACCACTTCTCTGAGCCTAAGCTTCCTCATCTGTAAGTGGGGCTGTAACAGAACGCACCTCATGTGGTTACTGTGAGAAGAACACAGGATCGTGCATGCACAGGGCTTAGCCCAGTGCCCACCACACAATAAACACTCGAAAATGGGAACTCCCAGGATTTTGGCACTAGATAATTGCACGCAATGTGAGCTTCAAAACAGAAAGACTCAAGGCATAATAGTGCCAGGAGGGTCAGGGAAAGCGTCTCCAAAAGGAAATTTACACTAAGTCTTAAAGGGTGAATAAGAGGTCACCAGGCAGAGAAAGTGAAGGGGAGGGATGGAGAAGGGTGGGCAAAAGCCTTGAGTAATTCAATAGCATGGCTGCTCAGGAAACTAGGGGGCCTAGTGGAGGCAGAGGCACAGTGGGCCTGAGGCTGTAGAGGAAGGTGGGGCCAGGCCACACCGAGCCACAAAAGCCAGGATCTTGTCCTGTGAGCAACAGGGAGCCATGGAAGGGCCTTAAAAGGGGGACAGACACAATCAGACTTGTGTTTTAAAAAGCCCCTGCGTAGGGGGCCTTTGTGGACTATAGCTGGAAAGGGACAAGAATAGAGGCAGGGAGACCAGTTAGGAGGTTATCAAGAAATTAGAAGGGCCTGGGTCAGGGCAGCAGCAGGAGCGATGGTGAAAGGGGCCTGGAGCCTTCTCAAAATTCATCAGAGGCCCCCGATTAAGTAAAAATGAGGGCAAAACTCTTGATCCTGGCATTCAAGGCCCTCTTGTCTATACCCTTTCCAACCTGCTCTCAGCTGCTTGCTGGCCCCAGAGGAAAGCCCTGTTCATTGCTCCCACATCTTTGCGAAGGCCGTTTGCCCAGCCGACAGCACGTGCCCTGCCCTGCCCTGCCCTGCCCTCATGCACACGTCACACTTTCTGTAAGGCTCTGCCCTACAGGACTTTCGTCTTGGGACTTCACCCGTCACTTACTCTCTTGACCACTTAGCGTGCCATGCCTTAGGTTGAAACTCAGGGAGCACCCCCCTCTGAGGAATTTCATAAAAATAAACACAATCAACACACAACTGTTAGAAACGCAATGAGTTAAACAGGCACATTTGATAGACCAAGGGGTTGGATTAGATGGTCTCAAAGACACCTCTGGATCCAACATTCTCTGATTCTAGGGCTGTAAATGAAATAGAGTTCTAATTGACGCTTTCTTCCCTTTCAGTTACTGGGACTCCTGGATTTCCGTTTCTACATCTGTAAAACTAGGAAGCTGCATTCTTCAGAGACACTATGGCATTTTGCTCAATCAGCAAGTCATGGGGGAGAAACCAGGCACTAGGTTAATCTAATATTCTAGCTAAGTGAAAGTCCCTGTATGCACTATAAATTATCTTTTTTCCCCGAAGAATTAGCCATCGATAAGAGACGAAAGTTATCCTAAAATCCAAAGGAACAGAACAATCTGTGTCTGATGACTCAAGCCTCTCACAGTTGTGGAAAGCAGAGCAATGCAACCAATAGAACAGAACTTGGGAGGAATCTCGTCTCTGCCAAGGCAACACTAGAATGCAGAACATTCCACCCTCAAACAGTAGAACGCCTGGTGCTCCTAGAATGCTACTGCAGAGGGAAGCGGGACATGGAAGACGGGCCTGGGAGTGTTCCAGCCGACCTCTCTGGACCTCGGAGGATTAGTGCTATGAGGGCTACTCATGGCTGAGGAGTTTGGCAAACCTTCCATTGGCTTCACGACCTCATCAGCCGCTATGCTTCTCTCCGCTATCAGCAAAACCAGGACCTTTCTTCCTAGACTTGGGAAGGGGGGCAGTGGTGGCATTTCTCCAGTTTGCTTCCTGTTTCCTACACAAGCTGTCCTCAGAGCTGGAACCATAGATGGAGCCACTGGACTCCTTCTCACTGTGGCAACCCCAGCACAGCGCAGGGCAGACCCACAGCTTGGCCAAATGTTGCGAGGGCTCCCAAGGCAACCAGGATGGGCGTGAGGGCTGAGGCGCCTGCTATGCAGGTAGTCTCTGGTGGTTCGACTCAGATTCCAGAGCCTGGAGGGCACCAAGAGCCAGTGGTCTTCAAACCACCTGGAGAACTTGCCTCTGGCACTATGAGGGGGTGGGCTCAGGCCTCCTTCCCCATTTCACCTCGAGAGACTCCTCTTGTACCTGTTCTACATATGGAAGGTCTGAAGTAAGACTACATTTTTAAAAGGGTTTTGCAGGTTAAAAATCTAAGTAATATATATTTTCCACAATGAGATACTATTTCACATCCACTAGGACGGCTATAATCAAAAAGACAGACAATAACAAGTACAGACGAGGATGCAGAGAAATTGAAACCCTTGTGTATTGCTGATGGGAATGTAAAATGGTACAGCCGCTGTGGAAAACAGTCTGGCAGTTCCTCAAAAAGTAAAACAATGAATTACCAAATGATCTAGCAATTCCACTAGTGGGTATACACCCCCAAAGAATAGAAAATAGGTGTTCAAACAAAAACTTGTACAGGGATGTCCATAGCAGCGCTATTCACAACAGCCCAAAGGAGGAAATGACCCAAATGTCCATCAACGGATGAATGGACAAACAAAATGTGGCCTATGTCTAAACGATGGAATATCATTTAGACATAAAAAGGAATAAAGTACCGATACACGCTACAACATGGACGAACCTTGACAATATTATGCTAAACGAAAGAAGCCAGACACAAAAGGCCACATATCGCAATTCCATTTATATGAAGTGGCCAGAATAGGCAAATCCATAGACAGAAAGCAGATTAGCGGTTGCCAAGGGCTGGGCCAAGGAGGAAGAGGGGATGACTGTTAATGGGATTGATGAAAATGTTTTAGAGTTAGATAGTGGTGACAGATACACAACTTTGTGAATATACTAAAACCCTTTGTATTGTACATTTTAAAAGGGTGGATTTTATAGTATGTGGCTATATATCAATAAAAACCAAAAAAAATCTATATAATATATATTTAAAATGAACCACTGTAAAAGGACAGGCATGGTTCAGGAAGGGGAAGGGAATGGCCCAGGATGGCTCAGCAAGTAGTGACAGGACAGGAACTAGAAGCAGCCCTCCTGCCTCTACCTGACTTCAGGCAGCTGGGTCCAGGGCAGGTACTGCCCTGGTCCTCCTGACTCTGGGTCAGCCTGGAGGAGACAGGCGACTAAGACTGACCCTTTGAAGGTCTGGCATATCCCCAGCCTCATCTGATCCTCACAAATTCCCTGTGGAGGGAGGCCAGGTGGAGACTGATCCACAGGACACATGGGAAACCTGAAGCTGCGGAGCTTTCGAGATCACTCAAGGTCACACCTGGACGTCTAGGTCATGAGTGCCTGCATTTCTACTGCATCATGACTGTCTCATAGTACGAGAGAACTGGGACACATGCCTCTATGCTGCAGGGAAAAGCAAAATCTACTTTCCCAGGAGATTCTAAGATGCCAGGGTGGAGATGTGGGGGTTACATCCCCGCGTGCTGGGCTCCTCACGCTTCCATAAAAGCAGAACATCACATGTGGAGAAAAGGGAACCCTCGTCTACTGTTGACGGGAATGTAAAATGGTGCAGCCTCTGAGGAAAACAGTGTGGAGGTTCCTTAATATACCGAAAGTAGAACTACCATATGATCTAGCAATTCCACTCCTAGGTATATATCCAGAAAAAACACTAACTTGAAAAAGTACATGCACCCCAACATTCAACAGAAGCACTATTTACAATAGCCAAGACATGGAAACAACCCAAGTCCCATAAACAGACGATTGGATTAAGAAGGAATGGTATATATACATACACACACACACACACACACACACACACACACACACACACAATGAATATTATTCAGCCATAAAAAAGAATGAAATATTGCCATTTGCAACAATGTGGATGGACCTAGAGAATATTATGCTTAGTGAAATAAGTCAGACAGAGAAGGACAAATATATGATATCACTGATATGTGTAATCTAAAAACTAATATAAATGAATCTATACACAAAACAGAAATAGACTCACAGATGTAGAAAACAAACATGTGTTTACCAAAGGGGAGAGGGAAGGGGGAGGGACAAATTAGAGGTATGGGATTAACAGCTACGAACTACTATATATAAAATTGATAAGCAACAAGGATATACTATAAAGCACAGGGAATTATACCCATTATCTTGTAATAACCTGAAGGAATATAATCTGAAAAAAATACTGAATCACTAAGCTGTATACCTGAAACTAACCCAATACTGTAAATCAACTATACTTCAATAAAAAGACAATAAATAAAATAATATATTCCTGAAAAAAAGCAAGTGGACATCACAGAAACAGGAGGTGAACAGAGCAAGGAAGATTGTTCAAAAAGAAATTCTTCAAGTGTCTTCTCCCTAAACAGTGTAAGTCTCTCCACGTCCCTCCAAGAATCAGCCATGTGGGCAAAGGAGAAGCCCTCACCATGAGGTCCACTGTGTTCAACTCTTCCAACGGCTGCTG
Source organism: Phocoena sinus (assembly GCF_008692025.1). Taxonomy (NCBI): domain Eukaryota; kingdom Metazoa; phylum Chordata; class Mammalia; order Artiodactyla; family Phocoenidae; genus Phocoena; species Phocoena sinus. The sequence continues at coordinate 28,248,132 of NC_045777.1, read as the reverse complement.
CATCCTGCTCACCAGCCCAGGTGCTGCGCGAGCCCAGCACTGAGAGACCCTCAGCTCCTCAAGCCACATCACATGGTCCCTGTCGGTGACCTCGCACCCTTGACCTGAGTCTCAGCTGCCTCACGCATTCAGTGGGAACCACCCTCCCGACCCTGCCTTATCCAACCAAGGCAATGAATGGAGCAACGGGGGAATTCTAGACAAACAGAGGACAGAACATTTCTTGCCATTACTACTGCTACCACTACCTCTCATAGGGGATATTTTCTCCTTTCTCAGAGGTATTATTCCTTGCTTTAGTGCAAGTCAGAGCAAGCCCAGGTGGTGACTCTGAAATTACCGGCACCCTCTGCCGAGCCGACTGCCCTGGGGTGGCTCTCCAGGCCAATGCCTGGCAAGCCTCCTACATGGAGAGGGGCAGCAGGGGCAACAGTGGTTTCCATCCCTCCACAGCTGTGCCAAGGCCGCCCCTCTGCAGACAGCCATGGGGAGGTGTGGGGGACAGAGGGGCCCCGGTGCCAGCCCCAGCTTGGCAGCTGCTTGGCAAGTGGCTCCTGGCAGGTGGAGGTCCTTCAACGACCTTGGCCACAGCATATGCTTCCCTGGGCTTCCCGGCCGATAGAGCTGTCAAGCCGCAGCCTGGCTCCTCTCCTGCCACCGCCTCCTCCTGAGGTTCCGGCTTTAAAGCATGACCCCACGGACTCTCTTTTCTTCAGATCTCTGCTGCGGCTCTTAGGATCCTGGAGTTAGTGTGCAACCCTCCCCTGCATTTACCCCAAGTACCTACAGGAGCTACAACACACTCACAGAGCTCTAGAATGGAAAGAATGCTGGGTAGACTTTGTCACAGCCCACCGCTTTACAGACAGAAACTGAAAGCCAGAGGGAGCACGCCATATGTCTGAAGTTGCCCAGCAAGTGCAGCACAGAGCCTGGGCTGGGAGCTCACCTCCTGACTCTAGTGACAAAGCTTCTGCACTGCAGCCCCACCCCACACCCCTGTTCGAATCCAGGCAGGAGTCTGATGAAATAAGAACAGAAGGCGGCTTTTTGAGTAAAGAAGTCATGGAAGGAAAGCCAAGGGTAAAACAGAAGTCTCACCAATTTTAAGGCAGCTCACAAATGACACAGTAAAATATACATTGAAACCGAGGCCGGGGGAAGAAGGGAATACCACAGGCTGACCACACGTGCAAACATGGCAGCAATAACGAGGTTCAGATTCCACTCTGAGCTTCCTGGCCATCAAAGCAAAAAGAGAAATTATGCCCAGTCTTCTTGTTCTTATAGTTAGGGGAGAGCAGGAGGCAGACTAGTTCTTTAGGAGGCATAAAGCTCTCCCTAAAATGAATGCTGAAAGAAACATTATTGCATGTGATTTGCTGTAGGGATAGAGGACTGCCTGTTGTGAATCTGCAAGGAGGATCCCAAGATAAAGGAAAGATGGTGGCCTCAGAGCTCAGCCAAGTTACCCTGTATGTGCTGTGCTCTGCTGACATGAGATTGAAGGACCCATGGAACACAAGGACCAAAGGGCTAAAGGGATGTTCAGATGTCATCTGATCTGCCTGGGACCACAGCTCCTTTCCATGGAGATAGCCCCCACCCAATCTGAGATCAGAGAGCTCTATCTTCCTGGGAATCCAAAGCAGGGAACCACATAAACTCATGCTGTCTCTTGCATTCTCTCTCGCTCTCGCTCTCTCTCCTGGCATTTCATGACAATCTAGTCCAACTGCCACATTTTCTAAGCAGAGACTGATGACTTGCCAAAGGCCACAATGTGAGCTGTAGGAACAGGGGACATGAGACTGAAGGTGGGCCAGCTGATTCCAATCCCACCAGCCACTGTGGGCGTGCTGCTCCTGTTGGAAGCCAAGTCTCACCTATCTTCTTGAGGCTCCTGGGGGCTTTGTATGGAGATACAGGCCCAGCTCACCCAACTGTTCCTGTTTAGCCCAGGAGCCATGCTGATCCCAAATCAGCATCCTTCACCTCTCCTCCCAGACTCCCTTTCTTTCTCCAGCTGCCAGCTTCCCTGCCGTCCTCAGCAGCTGATTCCTGTCCAACTGATTTCCAGTGGCACTTCCCCCATCAAGCTGAATTCTTTTGCCTTCACTAAGATCTGGGGCCTTTGACAGCGCCCAACATGGCTCACACTTGCTGAAAGAGGGTGGGTAATTATAAACCTCTCTCCCCAAAAGACCTCCTACTCTGGAGAAGCTGCTCCACCCCTTAATTTAGCTAAAATGAGCATTTTTAAATGTTTTCAAAGGGAGACTCTGCAAAAATCTATGTCTATATTAAAATCCCTTTGTCTCAGAATGAGTTTTTCCCCTTTGCTGGGAGGCTAATTTAACAAAAAGAAACCATGGCTTTGGGCTCAAATATGCCAGGATTTGAATTCCAAACTGCACCACCCACCATCTTTATGACAGTGGGAATACCACTATACTTCTCTAAGCCTCAGTCTCCTTATCTGTAAAATGGAGCTAATTACAGATATCGTGCACAAGTACAGTCACGATTAGCAGTTATACGTGCTAAATGCCTAGCAAGGATCTGGCATAGGGAAAGCACTCCATAAACAGTATTTATTTATTCACCTAAATAGTCTCGTTCTTAATGTTGTTCATATATGTTACATCTTTATTCCACTCCAAAATCTTCATCTGAAATATTATAATAGTTTGTACTTCAGGGGTCTCTTTCTTTCTCCCCATGCTTTATTTTCTCCACAGTTCTTAGCAACACCTAATATATTTATGTACTTTGTTTATTGTCTCTAGAATATAAGCTCTAGGAAGGTAAGAATATTTGCCCATTTAGTTCTTAATTTAGTTCCCAGCGCTTAGACCAGTGCCTGGCACCCCACAGGCCCTCAACAAATATTTGCTGGATAATTAAGTGGTTCTGCACTCACTTGGGTTGATATCACTACCCAAGTAAGTGCGGGCTTCTTAGCAAGTAAAAAAAGGGGCAAGAAAAGCTTTGCAGTACTTAGTTTCTATTATTATAGTCCTTCTCACACATGGCGTCCTATTTAGGTGGGCTGGTCTCTCCTGCTAGATTTGTAAGCCAGGGATTTATCCATCTCCGAATCCTTAGTATCTAGCAGGGTCTTGAGTACAAAACCCTTAAAAACTGCATCTTAAGGGAAAGCATGAAAGCACAGTTTGAAAGCTGTCATTTAATCAGCCTCTTGCCAGGCACTGTCCTGGGTGTTCCACATTTATCCTCTCAGTTCACCCTCACGTTAGGGGGTGTGCCCTCCATTTTACCACCAAGGAAGCTTAGGCTCCAGAGACCAGCGAACTTGCAGGAGGGCACGTAGCAAGTAGGTGGTAATACTGAGAGGGGAACTCAAACGATTCCAGCTGCCCCTCTAAATTACATCTCCGCACTCAGAAAATCCAATTCGTTGTGTCAACAGCCCCAAATCCTGACAGCAGCCCTCAGAGAAAAGTGAAAGATGCAACATTACAATGGAGCCTCATGGTTTGCAGATTCTGTAGTTGTGAAGCATCTACTTGCTAACATTTATTCATAAGCCCCAAATCAATACCCAGTTCCTTCACAGTCATGGGTGGAATGCACAGAGCGGTGAAAAATTTTCAGTTGCCTGATGCCCATGTTCCCAGCTGAGTGGAGCAAGGCAACCTCTCGTTTCATTTCTTTTCTTCTTTCTTTTTTTTCAAAATAAAATTGATTTTAAAAAATCGTATTTTAAACTGCACAGTTTCCAGGAGTACACAGTTATCAAAAATGCACACACTTCACTTAGCTTGGCTCCTTTCTTATACTATAAACAAGTGTCCTTTTTGTGGTCTCTTTAGAGCTATGTTTTTAACATATTTTGTGCTTTGCTGGTGTGTGGCGGGGGTAATTTTGCCATTTAAAACGGCCCGCAAGCATAGTGCTGAAGCGCTGTCCAGTGTTCCTAAGCTCAGGAAGGCTGTGACGCGCCTTATGGAGAAAATAAATGTCAGATAAGGTTCGTCCAGGTGTGAGTTATAGTGCTGTTGGCACGAATTCAATGTGAATGTATCAACAATGTATGTTAAAGGTGTCTTTAAACAGAAACACAAATAAATAAAACAAGGTTATGTATTGATCAGTTGATGAAAATGTTGTGACCAGAGGCTCCCAGGAGCCTGATTCTGTATCCTCCCTCAGGAGCAATGGTTTTGTACTAATTCAGGGTTCACAGCTGGTTTATAGAACATCACTATTGCAAATAACAAGAACTGACTGTATTAAGCACAGGTGCCCAGCACCCAGGTCTGACACAACAGGTCTGGTTGTGTTCATGCACAAGTACATATACAACCACGCTCGGCTGTGTGCTCAGCTCCGTGTACTCAACACTGCCATCCGCACCAGCACCAGCCGAGCCCTCGGGGGGCCGTGAGGACTAAATGCAGGAGCTCGGGGGGTACAGCCAAACACTCCTGGATTCAAATCCCAGCTCAGCGGGGAGCCGTGTGCCTGCAGGCCTGTCATAATCAGGGCCAGTTTCCTTACGCGTATGTGAGGTTAATCATTGTCACGATGGTAAAGTGGGGCTGTGCAGGTCAAGCTGCCAAGCGCAGGGATAGGGGTAGGGCTTGGGGCAGGCAGCAGGACAGAGCCTTTTCAGCCCTTGTATCTGTACAGGGCGCGTATGGGGCCCAGGAGAGCCAAACTGAGGGCCTCCCCCTCCTTAGCAGACTGGCCTCCCTGCTCTCGCAGGCCTGGGCCTCACTCTGCCCAGTGCTGCCTCAAGGAGCACCTGGAGGCCAGGAGGCCAGAGACCAGCAGGTCAAAGCCAGAAGGTGCTCAGAGACAGGCAACTCCAGGGGTCCCAAACTGGCAGCCCATAGGCTGTATCGTGCCTAAAGACCACTCTCCTTTGGCCTGCATGTACGTGTACTTTAATTTCAGTCAACATTTATAACTTGAGAGATTGCATACTTAAAGAAACCCAGATTTCTAGCTTGTCTTAACCCCAAAGATCCTGCAGCTCTGTGCCTGCATTCCTGCATGGCAGTTATGGGCTGAGGCTGAGGAGTGGCCCCTTTTTGCCAGTTCTTACCTGCACTTGTGCTCTTTACCTGGGCTGTTTTGTTTGTTAGCTGCCTGGCATTGGAGTTTGGAATCTCCAGCCTAGTCCAATCCCATTTTATAGATAGAGGATCTGAGGTCAGGGGGAAGGGGTGGCACTTGCCCAAGGCCCCAGGTAAACTGGTGGAGCTGAGATTTGAACGCTTGCAGCTCTGAACCCAGGGTGCTGGACACACAGGGAGGCTGGGAACACAGAACGGGGGACTTGGGCTGAGGGGCAAATCCTGTTCAGGAAAAGGCTGCTGGTGCCAAAAGGTAAAGCAGAGACCAGCAGCTCTGGCTGCAGTCAGCAGAAAGCTCTCCTTCCCACCTGCGGGCAAATACCAGCCTCCCCCACCCTGTAAGATAAACTCCTCCCCGGCTCTGTTGACACAGGGCTCTCAGGTGTCCCTCTGCCCTGACATTTCCCCTGAGCAGGCAAAGATCTTCGTAATCGCGGGGGCCCCCGGGAAGGTGTGCAGAGCAGGGGCTTTTCCTAGAGCAGAATCTAGCTGGAAAACCTAGGTCTCAGCAGAGGACTGACCATGGGCTATAGCTTCCTCATCTGCAACATTAAATCTTCAACTGCGAAGATTTAATCAGATAATGCTTGTGAAGAGCCCTGGCACACACTGCCCAATGAGCAGTCATTTCTTTCCCTTATTTTATAAACCAAGGCCCAGAGACAAGTGAATAATTCACCCCAAGAAGGTCACGGAATTAGCTCCAACTGGGTAATTTTTAAACGTTAAATATAGTTCTATTTATGAATGTTGTTATTATAGCTATAAAGTAGCACACATCTTTTTTTTTTTTTAAAAAAGCCTCCATTTTTGCTACTCAGAGATAAACCACTGATTAATTTGACGGCTGCTCCTCCTAGTTTTTTTCTAAGCATAGAAGAAAAACTATTTTGGAGGTGGGTTTTGCTATTTTTACATAGTTATAAACATGGTAAGAGGCACCTTTATATCTTTTTTAAAAATTTAACATGGTTTATGAATTGCCCGTGAAATGGCATATTCTTTATAAGAAGTATTTTATGAGCTGTATAATAGTCCATTTCATGGGTGCATCACTGTTACCTTAACATCCCCCTCTGTTGAACATATAGACTTTTTTACTATCAAAAAGAATGCTACAACAGACATCTTCGTGCATTATTATTTTTCTGTATTTAGAATTATTTCCTTAGGAAGGATCCCCAGTAGTAGATTTATAGGGTCAAAAAGTTTGAATATGCTGCCAAACTGCTTTTCTAAAGGGCTGAGTTGCTAGTTGATTCTCCCCCCATAACATATGCACAGCAGCTGTGTTTCCCCTTGACAAAACCACAGGCACTTAGCCTTGCCTCCTGAAGGCAAGGAGTCTGAGTTCAAAACAGGAATTACCAAAGACGGTCTTTCTGTGTCTCTTTGGCCTTGTGACAAGTGTCTTCACCTCACATGGCAAAGAGGGAAACTGAGGCCTCCTGGAGAGACGTAGCTCGAAAGTGGCCTAGCTCCAAGATTGAAAGCAGGTCCCCTCAAGCTTCTCCTCTCTCCTAATCAGAGTACCTCTTACCTGTGTGGCAGGTCTGGCAGGGACATTTCAGTCAATGTTTACCAAGCGTCTATGTGCGCTGGGTTCTCCCCAGTAGCCCCAGTAAACAAAGCGTGTGTCAGGGAGGGGCTGGGCAGAGGACAGAGGGAGCCTCTCTGCAGAACTCAGGAGCGGGCTTCTGCGGATAGATGCACAGCTGTCTGTGGAGGAGCATTCCAGCTTCAGTGCAGGGAAGGGGGGTCAACATTACAGAAACATGCAGGAGAAGGGGAGATACAAGGGGCTGGGTACACGAGACCAGACAGTGTAGGGACAAAGGGGAGCAGAGGGGAGACCAGGCACTGGGGGAGCACCTTTTGAGCCTACAGAAAAAGTTCTGAGCCGAGGAAGGACGAGGTCAGATTTAGATTGTAGACGATAACCCTGTACCAGCTCTGCTGAGAATGGGCTGGAAGAGATGAGAAAGGGCACCAGGAAAGCCAAGAAGGGAGAAGAGGAAAGGAAGTGAGAGAAGTAAAGATGGCTTCGAGAGAAATTTAGGGAGTAGACAGGGACCAAAAGAGATGGGCCGTGGGAAACCAGGGAGAGGGAAGAACCATGATGATGCCCAGGCCTCTGGGTACGTGGGGGTGATGCCCACCCAATGTTCATCTCCCCTTCTCCCTTAATAACAGAACCCTATTTTTGTTCAGGGTTGGCAATATACCCAGCTTAAAACACACCAGTATCCAGAGTGGCGCTAGCAGTTCTGGCCTGTGTACTGTGAGCATCAGTACCAGGCCTGAGAGTCTGGCTAGTTGTCATCCAGCACGCGAGGCCGGAAGAGAAGTGGGCATCACGCCTTCAGTGGCTCAGTCTCCCAGATGCCAGAAGCAGGGCCAGATTCAGAATCAAGGGCTAGCAAACACGAGCTGAAGGAAGTCAGGCAGCCAACCAGGTGATCTGGGGCCTGAGAACCCCATGCACAGTCAACCTAGTACTGGGACACAGCCTAGCACAGGAGAGAGAGCACAGAACTGGGAACCTATACGCTCAGCTCTGCCATTGACTCACAGGCCTGAGGGCACCCTTCTTTTGAGTTGGTACCTCAGTGTCCCCGTCTATAAATGGAGACAATGCCCCCACCTCATGGAGCTGTGTGACCACCTGGCCTCTGCCATCACATCTTCCCAAATATCCTCACTGATTCACCTCATGGATTCACCATGCTTTCGCCTATGCAGTGCCCTCTGCCTAGAAAGCCCTTCCAAGCTTCTTCTACCTGCTTCTCTTCCAAGCCCATGTGTGGCTCCACGGGAGACAGAGTTCACAGCTCTCGTCACGGTGGCCCCATTGCACGTGCTCTTTTGTTATACCAGGAGGACACAGGCTGTTTACACACATCCGCTGTGGATCACTATCTTTCATGTTTTGAGGGTTTCTAAGTCTACATACACATACACACAGACACAGAGGCGTTTGGCTTAAGCAGCGATGTGCACTGCTGGCGAGCTGTGAAAGGGCACTGGCAGAAGAGGTAGTGATGCCCTCAACCAGGCTCCACACACCCAGAGCAGAGCAGAGAAGGTTGCCCTGCACTGTTCCAGCCAGTGCATCTGGAGTCTGGCCCAGCGTGGAGCTCAACAAACATCCCTTAATGAATATATGGCTCCTCCTCCTCTGTCTCCCAAATGCCTTTTGTGACAATAGATGGTGCTGACACGCTCCTTGTCCTTGGAGTTGAGACGGTCAGCTACAGAGCTCTGCACCTGCCTCTCACCCACAGAAAGGCAGTGCCGTGACCATTGTACATACAAGGTGAGGGAGAAAGGTGACCTGCTTCACCAAGTGTCACCGGAATCAAAGGCATCAAGGCACCCAGCATGGGCCCTCTTCCTCTAGAGATCAGAGGTCTGTGTGGGCTCTGACGCTACACCCCATGGTCTCAGGGACTCAGGCCCCCTGTCTGCAAAACAAAGCTGTGGAGATGTGCGAATTTTAAGTACCTCTAGGTGCTGTCCTGTGATTCCACACGATAGTAGAGAAGGACTGAATTCAGAGGCTGCAGTCTCTCAGGAAGCCAGTCTCTTTCTGAGTCTCTCTCTCTCTTACACACACACACACACACACACAAACACACACACATACATACACACGCACGCTGAGTCTGAAACTCCCACAGGGCTCTCTGGGGCAAGACACAGATTGGGAGAAAATAGCTGCAAAATATATATCTGACAAGGAACTTGTATCGAGTATGTATAAATAACCCTTACAACTCAATAATATTAAGACCAACAGCCAAATAGTTAAATATTTAAAAGTTGGCAAAATACTTGAACAAATAATCCACCAAAGATATATGGATGGCAAATAAGCACACAAAAAGATGCTCAACGTCGTCAGTCATTAGGAAAATGCAAATTAAAGCCATAAGGAGATACCACTACACACCTATTGGAATGATTAAAATTAAATAGACTGATCATACCAAGTACTGTTGAGGATGCAGAGAAACCAGAACTGTCATACGCTGCTGCTGGGAATGTAAAATGGTTCAACCACTCTGGAAACACTTGGGCAGTGTTTTTAAAAGTTAAATATATATTTGCCAAATGATCTAGCCACTCCACTTCACTCCTAGGTATTGACCCTAGAGAACAGGAAGGTATATCCATACGAAGACTTATACACAATTGTTCACAGCAGCTTTATTTATAATAACAAAAAACTGGAAAAAAACCAAATGTCCATCAACAGATGAAGGGCAAAACAAATCATGGTTTACCCTTACATACAATGGTGTACTATGTGTACTCAGACTGATGTACACAACAACTTGAATCTCTAAATAATCATGCCGGGTGAAAGGCCAGACCCCCACCGCCTCCCAAAAAGTATATTCTGTATGATTCCATTTATACAAAATTCTAGAAAATGCAAAGCAATTGATAGTGACAGAAAGCAGGTCAGTGGTTGCCTGGACAAGGGAGGGGAGAAGGAGGCATGAGAGGAAGGAATTCCAGAGGTGCAAGAGGAAACTTTGGGGGTTGATGGATGTGTTCACTATCTTAATTGTGGTGATGGTTTCATGGGTTACATACTATGTCAAAACTGACCAAACTGTACACTTTGAGTATGTGCAGCTTGATGTATGTTGTCTGTACATCAATAAAGCTGGAAGGAGGGGAAGGGGCAGGGGAAAGAGAAGAAGGCAGGGCAGCAGGAAGCAGGAGGAGTCTTTCTGGGAAGCCTGGGACCTGGACACAGACACACGGACGTACACGCACTGAGTATGAAACTGCCACTTGGCCTCCAGGGGAGTCCTAAGAGTCTCTCAACTGAGGATTCCATCTGTGAGAAACACCAAGGCTACTTGCCATTTGCTCATTATTCGTCCAGAGTACTGTGTGCCTGGCTTGCGCTGGGCACTGGGGATTCAGAGATAAATCTAACACAGGCCTTGCCCTGGGCAGTTCATGCTATTGGCCATGGGGAAGCCTTCCCAAAATTCAGCCTAAACATTTAGCTTCATGCCCCAAATATACCAGGCAGGTTCCCTTCACAGGAGCTATGAGAACTCTTCTTCTTGGACCCGATTTTGTTTCTAGCCTCGCCACCTCTTGGGAGAAAGCTCGTAACTCCAGCCGGATTCTGTCCTGTATCTGTGCTAAGCAGACATCCAAGCTGAACCCCAACTGATTTCTAATAACTGACTAATGAGATCTGAGTCAAAGTCTTCACAGAATTGCAGAAATTCAGGGCAGGAAAGAATCTGGAGGTTTCAAAGCCCAACATCCATCTGACTGAAGCTTCACTTCTCTGAATAACATGCCTGTTCTGCAGTCACCCAGACCCAGTTTGAATACCTCCAGTGAGAGAGGAGCTCACTACCAACTGAAGATGTATCGGATCTTTGGAGAACTAGAGAAGTTGTAAAGTTCTTTCCTTCTAACTGTGCATGGAAGGGTACTGGCATTTATTAAGCACCTACTGTGTGCTAAACCCTGTGCTGGGGGCTTTACACATATGGGATTTCTAATCTAGTTTAATTCTCTACCCAGCTTTGCTCCTATGAGGCTGGGATTATGATTATGATGCCCATTTTTACTACTGAGGAAACAAAAGGTCAGAGAAATCAAGTGACTTGCCCACGGTCACAAAGTGAGTCCATGTTCGAGACCAAGCAAGTCCAACTGCAAAGTCCATGCTCTCTGTTCTCGACCACTCAGAGAGCAGGGCGAGGGGTCTGACGCTGTCTAGGCTTGGATCCTGGTCTCCTTCATCTGAAGGCTAACCTCTGGGATTCCTTACAATGGCGATCTCCTGCCAGTCCTAACAAACTCTGAAGCCCATCCTCTCCCAGGCACGGGCCCCACCCACTTCCTTCCAGAAGGAAGCCACAAAACAGAGAGTTGGCTCAAGGTGTCCTACAGCTCCAGGCTGGGCCCTGGGTACTGCCCAGCATGGGCTGCTCTCTGCAGGGCAGGGAATGGGAGGGCATGGAGGGTCAGGTGCTCTCCGTCCTCTGCGAGCACAGACCTTGGTCTGGTGACTAGGAGCCTGGGCTCTGGGAAGGAGCTGATGAAGAGGGACCCTTGAAAGATGGCATGTGAGCTGGGCCTTGAGACAAATGGGAACATGGGGAGATAGCAGTAGTGGTGGGAAGAAAATTTCAAGCAGAGGGAACTGGGGTGAGTAAAAGTAATTTAGGTAGAAAGGAAAGGCCCGTGGAAGGTATACTGCTGACCTGAGATAGAATGGGACCAAGGGTCCCTTAGGGACATTTCTGAAGTAACAAAATGCCTTTCTCTAGCTCTTAGGCCGGCTCACTCCGATCAGGCCCAGGGCTGGTAATCTTGCTCATAAGAGCCCAGCTAAGGGCTGAGGAGGGACGAACGGATACTCACAGGCCTGAGAACAGAAATAGGGAGAGAAAGAGGATGAAAAAGCAAAGGGAGAAAAAGGGGTGGAGAGAAGGTGGGCTCTGGAATCAGATATTTGGTAGCTAGGCCGCATATAACAGACAAGTTGCTTAAATTCTCTGTGACTCAATTTCCTCTTCTATAATAATACCTTCCTCACAGAGCGGTAGGAGGATGCACTAAGTCACACATCCCTGCACCTGGTATGTGGTGTCCCTCTTATCATTCACCTGGACAAGGGTTGGGACCCAGTGGGCAGAGAAGCGATTGAGGCCGTGCAGAAGAGGGGCATTTGTGCGGACATCTGCTGTATGCCAGGCCCTTTCAGCAGATCATAGCTCTCCTTTCAGGCAGGAATGATCGATCCCTCTTTGGTAGATGAGAACATGGCCCTGGGGGTAAGACAATTTGTCTGAGGTCCCAGGCTAACAAGTAGCAGAACTGGAGATGAGCCAGGCCTGACTCTGAAGCCAGTGCTCACCCTTAGCAGCAAGCAGCTGCTAGGAGGCCCAGGTCGGCTTCAGCTCTGTGCCCAAATGCAAGGAAGGTGGCCTTTGTCAGACGCTGCGGGCTTCGCCTCACGGCAGAGGCCACGTTGGCACACCTTTCTCCCAGGGAGCTCAATGTCCAATGCCTGCCACCTCTGAAAGGGAGGGTGGGAGGAGGTGAGTGGTACAATGAAGAGAGGAGGGAGGGATGGTTGGGAGGTAAAAGGGGGATGTGGTGCTAAACCAGCCTCCTAATGAGGAAAGACCCAGAACTCACCGTGTCATTTCCACCATTTAAAAAGCCCCAGAGAACAGGGGAAGACCCTTTGCTGAGAAGCACTAACCCCACAGCCCAGCTAGACTGGGGGGCTCACCTTACCCAGTCCTACTCCTCTCCCTTTTTGCAGCCCTTTAGATCCTGCTCTAGTTCCTTCTCCAGGAAGCTTTCTCAGATAGCTCCAGCCTACAGTTACCCTTTCTCCTGGGGTCGCCAGTGGTACCCACTGCTTGCATCACCTGTGACCAGTCCTATACTAGAATTCCAGATCCTCTAGATTGTAAGACTGCCAAGCACAGCCATTCCAAACCCCATTACATTGCAAGAACTCCTTCTAGAACATCCAGACCTATGTGAGTTGCCCAGAGATGAGGAGCTAGCTCTCAAAAACATATTGTTTCATTGCTAGATGTTTTGTTTTTTTGTGGGTTTTTTTTGCGGTACGCGGGCCTCTCACTGCTGTGGCCTCTCCCGTTGTGGAGCACAGGCTCCTGACGCGCAGGCTCAGCGGCCATGGCTCACGGGCCCAGCCGCTCCGCGGCATGTGGGATCTTCCCGGATCGGGGCACGAACCCATGTCCCCTGCATCGGCAGGCGGACTCTCAACCACTGCGCCACCAGGGAAGCCCTGCTAGATGGTTTTTCAATTTAGAATGTTCTTCCTAGAACTGAGCCAAAATTTTCCTCCCTGGCTGGCACTTGTAAGTGCTGGTCTGGGGTCTGCCCCTCAGGGCATATGGAAGCCTGGGCTCTTTCCTGTGACTGAACTTTGAGTATCTGGAGACAACTATCTTTACCCTCAACGGCTACTATTCTGTCCCAGCAGTGTGGGAAGTCATGTCCAGTATGCCTAGATTGGGGTCCCAACCCTACCACTTCCTGGTTATATAACTCTGGCCAGTTCCTTCTTTCCACTAGTCCCAGCTTCCTCAATTATAAAAACTCCTAACCTCACCAGGTGGCACTGCCTCCCCTGTCGAATGTGGTAGTTTTATTGTTCTGTTCATTAACCACTTCTTTAGAGGCAATATGGCTTAGAAGAAAGAACATAGCTTCGATGCCAAACTGACCAGCATTTAAGTGTAGGCTCTGCTACACAGCAGCTGTGTGACTCTGAACAAACTACTTCCTCTCTCTGAGCCTCAGTGTCCTCATCTATAAAATGAGGATAACATATGCTAAGTGGGCCTGACTTGTTTTGCTTCTTGTTTTCTCTGACCCATCTGTGTCTTGGCCTTTCTTCTGGATCTGCCCAATTTTCCAAGGTAACTGTAACGCAGCTACCCTTTTACTGAGCACCAGTGTGTGGCGCTCAATCCTCCGACGAGGATTCCATTCAATCCCAGTACCCACTCTTTAAAGCAGGTACTATATGGCTAGTATCTTTTACTCAGAAGGCACACAATTGAACAGCAGCTGTTATTAATATTTCTATGAGCCAGGCTCCATGTACCATCCGTATATATTTATCAGCCTAAAAAGCTCCCTAAGGGGAGGGACCACATCTTGGGGCCTGCTTACAGAGCAGACACTCTGTACACACTGGCTGAATGAATGGATGGAAATACTTCTTTGCATTCTCCCACAGCGGCCCGGATAAAGCCTGACCACAGTAGGTGCTTGATGAATATTTGATTAACTAGAGCCACAAAAATGTAAACTGTCCTCAGTGGCTTTAGACTGAATCCCAGAATGTCCTGAAAGCATGTCAGTGGGACCCCTCCTGCTAATTAGGAACTCCTCTGAGGTCCTTCTCTGAGAAGGCTCCAGGCTTCCTCCACACTCAGATCCCAGCTTTTCCTCGGTGGTGGCTGTGTGGCAGAGCTCTCTACAGAGAGACCACTCGCTGTCCAGACCTCATCACAACCCAGGCAGAGGTGGCAGAACCAGCAGGGCTTCCAGAGAACAGGAAGCACCTCTCCCGCTGAGGAGCTGCCAGAGCCTCTCCTCACACCTGCCTCTCGGGTGTGGCTTCTATGCCGGCTTCACATGCCATCAGCCAAGTTCCCTCTTCTGAGGCTGCCCACCAGGCTTCCAGAGACCCTGTGGTAGGGAGGCCGACTAGTGTGACAGCTTCAAGGGGGCTCAGAGGTGCCTGGAGGCCTCAGTCTCTAGAGGCTCCATTCTGACAGTGCTGCCAGAAGGGAAGGGGCACTAATTAGGACTTTGAAGCTGGGGGCCCAGAAGCAGAAGATCACAAGTGGCCAAAGTCATATGTTCCCTTGCCTTGCAGATAGGGCATCCCTGGCTCAGGCCTGCACTTCCAGCCTCGTTTCCCTTCTCCGCCCTCATCCTCAGGTGACAACTAGGAGCACTACGCACCTGGCATCTAACACTGTACTTCAGGGGACACAGACTGATGGCCTGACACAGACACACATTAATGGGTGCGTTTTAAAGTGTTTCCTAGTTGGCCACATTAAAAAAATCAAGAGATGTCACAAACATCCAGATTGCTTACAAGTGAGAAGATCTGATAACACGAGGCCCAAGTTCTTGCGTGGCAGCGGTGGTGAGAGCAGGCTAGCAGCCACCTCTTTCAAGCAACACTCTCTAATTTGTTATCACCCCCAAAGAGCCCAACATAGACAACAGGGTTTGAGATCCCTTGCTTTTCATGTTTTATCATGGCATGCGGACCTCCTAATGACCTTATGAGGTAGATAGCATCATGTCCCCATTTCACAGATGAGGAAGCAGAGGCTCTGAGAGAAAAAGTAACTTGGCCAGGATTCGAACCCTAGCAGCCTGACTTCAGAGCCAAACACAAGGACACTGGTCTGCAGCAAAAGTATGGACAATGCAGTGAGTTGTTTTTTTTTTCTTTTTTTTGTGGTACGCGGGCCTCTCACTGTTGTGGCCTCTCCCGTTGTGGAGCACAGGCTCTGGACGCACAGGCTCAGCGGCCATGGCTCACGGGCCCAGCCGCTCCGCGGCATGAGGGATCTTCCCGGACCGGGGCACGAACCCGTGTCTCCTGCATCGGCAGGCGGACTCTCAACCACTGCGCCACCAGGGAAGCCCCTGCAGTGAGTTTTTCATACAGCAAAATGCATTCAGTTTGAAGGAATACTTTTTTCTGATTTTATATAGCCTTCTTACTTTGGGGCTAAAGGTATTAAAATGTTCTTTCTCTCACTATATGATAGCAATAGTAAACAGAACTAGTGTCATGTGTCTTTGCCTGGCAGAATAAAAAGTTGGCCAACCTAGGATACATTCCCAAATGTACTGATCTTTGAAGTCTAAGTCTGAGGACCATTGCTCTGCTATACAGCCTTCTTGTCACAGAATGACAGCATGTTTCTGCTACTCCTCCTGGTTCAATAAAACCCCACCTCTATCTACATCTCATCTTATCTTTGAAGAGGTGGCTTTTGAACTGAGCTTTTCCCAAGCCCTCTCCCTCCAGCAAACTCACAGAGCATTTGTTCATTCCTCTTGTTATATTTATCTCATTCTTCCTCAAGTTACAGTTATCTGTATCCTATCCACTCTTGTACCCCCTAAAGTGGTTCTGGAACAGAGGGAAGAGATACTGAATTATTAGCCAGTCAGCACATGAAGAGCCCTTAGAGATCACCACCTCTGACTATCATTTTGCAGGTGTGGAAAAGCAAAGAGTCTCGCCCCGGGCCACCCAGGGAGTCCTGGCAGAGCTAAAGTGAGTCTCCCGGCCCCTCGGTGCTGGCTCTTTCCACTGCACCAGGCTGCTTCCCAGATGCTCCCTTTTGGTTGGCTCAGCACCTCAATTCAGAGGTGCTAGCATGTGACAAACACTTCATAAATATCTCTCCACTAAGCAGTAAAAAGCAGCCTGGGAACACAGGCCTCATCCCCTATAAGGGCCCTCAGCTCAAGCTTCACAGCACCTGCATCAAACCTCCCACTCAGTGCAAGCTGCCCATCAAATGAAGAAACAGCCCCTTAGGTCCCTGGTGACCCAGATGTAGAAAGATGCACGTATGGCTCAGAAATGCAATGCCATTAGGCCAGAGTTCTGATCCCAGCCTTGCTGAGTAATCTTGGGTAAATGCCTTCATCTCTCCAGGGGTCAGGTGCTCCAGACAGGTGAAAGAATGACATGAGGAAGAAGTTCCCAAGCCTATTGGATTGTTATAGGCACTAGACAGGCTTTCCAAGAGGAGCCTCAGAGTCCTGCCTCTAGAGGCCTCTGATGACAGGGAAGGTTCAGGCCCACCTGAGACAAATGGATGGTTCCTTTGGAACTGTGCCACAGAAGTGAGTCCGGATGGCCCCTCAGACTCTGTGGCCACTTTTTGGGTTGCTGGGGTCAAGAGCCAAGAACTGTTTGAAAATGTCCTAAGTTGGGTAGAACATTTATTATTATTATTATTACACACAAATTCAACACAGAAAATGGCATCACCCTCACCTTCCTGACCCACTGAGTAGGAAAGGCCATCCCCCCTCCCTGTCCCATTACACCCACATCAGTATTATCACAGCTCCTAGATGATTCGTCATACCTACACATTTAGATATTTGTCTCCCTCTATTAGCCGTGGGCTTCTTGAAACTAGGGACCGCCTCTTACTCCTTCCTTTATCCTGTGCACTTGGTCTAGGGCCTGATAAATAGATAATAAACAAAGGCTGATATATGTTTAGCTAGACAAGGAATCCCCTCCACTCCTGTTCTGGGATAAGGCAGCATTTAGGCCCCTTAGAGCCATAGACACATCCAGCCCATTTGTGACACGCAGAAGGAAACTGGCCGATCCAAAATCACTCCGTCAGTGAGAGGGCTCGGACAAAAAGCAGCCTTTCCAACTCTCAGGACAGTGCATTTCCAGCTAAACTGTCTCGAGTTCTACCACACATTAGCTGTGTAACTCTGGGCGAGATCCTTTGCCTCACTGCCCTGGCTTCCTCACTTGTAAAATGGGTAAAATTGCAGTGCCTACATTATAGGATTGTCTGAGGAGTAAGTGAACCTGTGTAAAACAGAGCACAGGACATAGGAGGAGCTCAAAGAGTGTGCCTGTCATGACTGTCATTCACTCCTGGCTGTTCTCCTTGGTAAAGGGGCACCCACCACCCATCAGCAAAGCAGAGCTCACAGCGCAAGGAAGACTTTCCAGCACTGACTTACACAGTCTTCAACCCAGCAAGTCCCCTGCAACAATCCCTTTGGGGAAATGCCTGATCTTTTGTCACGAATCCTTCACAGCTTTCCTTCCTCCAAAGCCTTATGCACCTGTGCAAGTGTACACACAATTCACAGTGATGACAAGGAGAGGTTGTGAAACCTTTGCAAGAGCTCACCCTTTCAAGTCAGATAGACCGGGTGTCAGATAACAAGTCTGCCACTTAGAGCTGTGCAGTCTGAGGCAAGTCACTCTCTCTAAGCCTCAGTCTCCTCATCTTTCAAAGTGGTATAATCTGGGCTTCCCTGGTGGGGCAGTGGTTGAGAGTCCGCCTGCCGATGCAGGAGACACGGGTTCGTTCCCCGGTCCGGGAGAATCCCACATGCTGCGGAGCGGCTGGGCCCGTGAGCCATGGCCGCTGAGCCTGCGCGTCCGGAGCCTGTGCTCCGCAATGGGAGAGGCCACAACAGTGAGAGGCCCGCGTACCGCAAAAACAAAAACAAAACAAAACAAAGTGGTATAATCTGTTATGAGGATTACCTAAAATATGTAATGGTCTGCTATTCCATAAATGATACTGAAAGTAATAATAGTTGTCTCATTTTTATTTAACAAAATCCACTTGACAAAATGTCAGAACCAGAAGGGGCCTTAGGGATCATGTGGTCCAGTCTTCTCGTTTTATAGCTGGAGACCCAGAGGTCTTGAGTGGAGGCGTGATTGGCCCAAGGTCACACATTGAGGTGGTGGTGGAACAAGACCTGGGACCTGGGTCTCCTGATTTTTTGCTACATGTCCATTTTGGCCCGTTTGATTCTCCTTATCTGCCCCCTCCCCGAAACACAGGAAGTGGATGGAATCATTCTTTTCCCATCCTCTTCTCTTCATGCTTATCTTTCACCAGCCAGAACCATCTGTTTGTCAACATAATCACACCCCCCAGGCACATCTAGTCCCTTCAAGCCTGACTTGAGGAGAAGGTAAAACAACTGTTGGCCCCTGGCAGTAGCAATAATAACAGTAAGAGCAACAAATAATGACAGTCAACAACTGGCACAGTACCCTATACTTTAAAATGCTTTTCCCTACACTGTCAACACATTCTCACAGTTTCTCCCTAACCTGGTTGGCTTAGGAACATAATTTCCTCCAACTTATTTGATTCAACACTTCCTGAGGACCCACTTTATGCCTAGCCATGGGCTAGAGATTGGAGACACAGAGAGGAAAAAGTCCATGCCTCTGCCGGAAGGAGCTCACAATCTAATGGGGATTGAGGGCAGGTGGGGACATAACAACTTCTTTTGGTCCAAATGGTGCAGCAGTAAAATGCCCTGCCCCACCCTATGGGGAGGCTTCTTTATCATGCTGTCAAGCGGCAGAATGTATCTTTGAAATAAACTGGAGCAAGAAAAGATGAATGAAAGGCTGAACAGCACAGCAGGAGGGAAGGTAGAGAATAGAAAATACAGACACCAAAAACTTGACCTCCTTGTCTCATGGAGATTCTAATGAGAGATTCCTGGGAGGGCAAGGGAGCAGCAGTGGGATCCATGTGAAATCAGAAAGCCACGGTCCCTGACTCCCTGACAGCACACAAGATTCTGATGCTTCTGTTCCCTTAGGGATTCTGCCCTCGGATGCCAAGATTTTCCAAACCCAGTGCTGGGCTATATACGCCTCCTTGGGACCATCGTTGCTGGAATGACGTCAGTGCCCTTGCAGTGGAAATGTTTGTACCTCCTGATTGCTTCCTAGGCCCCTCAGCCTGGCAGCCCAACACACTCCAGCATTCATTATCCCCTGGCAGGGAACCATCCGCAGGGATGTAAAAGAGACCGGTGGGGTGGGGGAGATGGGAGAGAACCGGACAAAGAGCAGCCACCCCTCCTCTCTCCTCCAGTCTATCTCCCAACTCCTGTGTCCCTGAGAACCTACTATGTGCCAGGCACAGGCACTATTTTAAGTGCTTTCATATATGTCTCATTCAATCCTTATATCAACCCTCTGAGATACATACCCTTCTTCCCAGATTTACAGATGAGGAAACTGAAGCTTGGGGAAGGGAGGTAACTTGACAAAGGTCATCCCAGTGATGGCGCAGAGATGACAATATAGGACTGTCTGATACCTCCGGTTCCACGAGGCCCACACAGTCAATGTTTCACTTGAGAAGTCTCGAGTTGAAAAAGATCAACTGAGGAAACCCCAATTATTTCATAGACCCAAGTTTAAATTCTGGGTTGCTTTAATAGGGATGTCCCCCTGACGTGTAAGAGCTGCTTGAATGGCATATTAAAACTGTACAGACCATCGAATCCAACTCCTGAATTTAACAGATTAACAGACAGACACCCACACCTACAGAATTTTAAGATGGCTACTTGTGGCCTACGAGCAAGCTAAAGGACTAGAACCCCAGTCTCTGGCACTTTCCCTACCCGACCATGCCTGCAGAGATCACCTTTTTCTGGGAAGCAACTCCAGCCCATCCCACCTCCAGATGGGCAGAGAAGGCAGAGGAAACAGGCAGTGTGTCGCCAGGCCTCTCCTCAATCTGCTGGGTTGAGTAAGGGTATATGGGCGCTTCCCAGGCTAGGAGGTGTTCCCAACAGCCCAGCTCCCTGCCGAGGAGCAGAAGAAACCATCACAGCCTGTGGAGAATCCATGGAGACTGAGGCTTAGATCTCCTACTCTAGGGGTCATGGACATTTTTTTCTTCTCAGGGGAGAATATGGGAAGGAAGCAGTCATTGGCATTTGACCTTGGGCTGGGTGTGGGGTTCCCTGCTTCCCCCTCCCCCAGGTACTCTTGCTCCTCCTCCAAGAAAGAAAGAGGCTTAAATGTTTGTCAAATGCCGTAAGAGGAAAACAAATAGGAATGGGGTGATCCCTAAAATCCTCCAAATAGCCCACTTTGGGCATCTTCTCTGCTGCCACCAGCATCCTCTAATTAGTGAATTTCTAGGTGGTGGTGGTGGGGCGCTTCGAGGGATGTAGGGGAATGAAGGGATGGTAAGAATGAGTCACAGTTAACCCCTCCTCGGCTGGTGCCCTCTGAGGGATTCTACCGCAGAGAGCAGCCCCCGCCCGCCGGCCGCCGCGGTGCAGCGCAGGCCCCCATCCCTGCTCCGCCGAGGCCTCCTCACCTGAGTCCACTCGCCCTCCGCAGTCCCGCCGGCTCTCACGACTCCGGCCCGGCTTGGCGCAGCGCCTCTGCAGTCGCTGCTGCAGCTGCCTGGCCCAGATCAGCAACCTGCGGCGGTGGGGAAAACAGACAGACAGGGGCGGGTGAGCGCGGGCGGGGACAGCGGGCAGCCGAGTCCCCGACCGCTGACAGCTGGGCCGCCGCGGCCAGAAAGCCTGGAGGGCCGGCTGCCCGCCGGGCGCTCCGGCCGCTCCCCTGCGGGGCCCGCGCCTCCCCTCCCCCCACCCCGCACTTGGCACTCTGGGCTGCGGCGGCACAGCTGGGCGGGGGGCCCGGAGGTTCCTGTCATCACCTGCGGAGGCTTCCATAGCTTCGGCTGCCCTGCCCAGGCCGCCGAACTGCTCTCTGGAGTCCCTACTGGAGGCTGCTAGCTGCGTGCTCGCTGGGGCTGGGGCTGCCGGGAGGGAGGGAGGGAGGGGAGGGGAGGGTGAGGTGGATGGAGGGGACCAGCCAGTCGGCGGCTCGCCGGCAGCTGCGTAAGCGGCCCGCTTCACTTTCCTTCTTAAAGAGATAGTTAGTGTCTTGCTCCAGAGGGCGCGGAAGACGCCAGCATGCGTGGAGTTAGGGGCCTCTCCTACCTCCACACCGGCCTGTACTTATAACTGGGCGGCGGGGCCTGGCGGAGAGCACGTTGGCCCACTGACAGGTCGTGTGACCCTGGGCAAGCCCCTTCACCTCTATGGGCCTCAGCTTTCTCATCTGTAACATCGGGTGATGATAACAGTCTTACTCCCTGTCACACGGTTGGCTTAAATAGTAATTGATCCGAATTCCTCTGAGAACATTTTTCACTCCTCAAATCAAGTACCTCTGAGTATTTAATGCAAACAGCACTCAGACTACTTAGAAAAATGATAGCAAGAATCTGAAACAAGATGGTGAATCATTGGAAACATATGCAGTCACAACCTAAAGTAAGTGTTTATTATACACCTTTCCCCTCTGTGTCTGTCTTCCACCCACTATCACAGGGGAAGAAGAGGAAAAACAAGTGGGAAAAGTAAAGAAAACTGGACTCTCTGCCTAGCGTTTCCACTTCTAGCCCTGCAACTTTAGATAAGTTAACTCACTCTCTGGGCCTGGTTTCTTATCTGCTCCATGTGTGGGAAGTGGGGCTCAATGGGAAGGGTCTCCCTCCTTCTGAACCAGCCCTAACTATCTGATTTGTCATTCCTCTGCTCAAACCATCTGTCACTTCTTCCAGATCTCTGCTCAGATGTCACTGTCCCAGGGAGGCCTTCCTTGACCACCCAAAATAAAATAGTGATTCCCTCCTCCCTCCCTTCCTCTGCCCCAGTTTTGCTGTATTTCACCACCAGATTGTATTTTTACTATTTGTAGTCTTTCATTATTACCCCCACTAGAATGTACACTCCATGAAGGAAGGGACTTTGTTCTGTCTCCTGCCATATCCCCAGTGCTTACAATGGTGCCTAACACATATCAGGTGCTCAATAAATATTGACTAAGTGAATGAGAGAGCAAGCATGCATTATGCCAGGCCCTAGTCTTCTATAAGAACACAAGGCCAGATGCTATCCTCGTCTCTTAAGACTTTTATGTCCTAAAGTCTCAGTCTACTTTTGGCAAGGCTGTACCTGGTACCCTCCACCCTAAACTGAATTTTCCAAGAGAAGTATTTGTAAAGTGACTTCACCAACTTCATATCATGACTCTGCAATACTGGCCTGGTGAGAAATAGTTAACATTTACAATGTACATGAAAAAAATAATTATTTTAAATTAACTGTTACTTTTCAAAGTTAAATCTTTTGTGTAGCCCTGATTTGTGGTAAATCCATCACTCTATAACAATACATATAACTTTGCAACAAATGCCTATAAGTTTTTTTTGCATTGGTAATATTTTTCCCTCATTCAATTAAGCTGAATTCTCCTATCAGATGGCCATGATTATATTATGCTTTGTGGAAAAGCATAACAGCAATCGTGGCAGAAATAGGAAATTGTAGTTGAAAAAGCCATGTGAAATAAGGCCTTCTGTCTAAAAACAAACAAACAAAAAACTAATGCTAAATTAGCAAGTTAATTGATGAAATGTTTTGTCTGCCCTAAGGCACACCTAAATTATATAAGTGACTTATTTACACTTAAAGCAAAACCAAAGGAAGCCATGTAATTGTTGTTTGTTTATCAGGAGATAATTCCTGAGATCCTTATTTAAAAAATATGTTTTGTTTGTCCTCAGGTTTTTTCCCTTGGTACTTAGAAGACTACATTTCCCAGAAATATCCACAAGGAACTTCACCCCACAAAAAGAAAGAGGACCTCTAAACACATTACTCCCATCTGGGATGGTGTTAAGAATCTCTCCTCAGTAACATAAAGCGTGTGATTGAGAAGAAGAGAACCAATGTTTAGTTGCAACATAAATTATAAAAAGTGAGGATTTTAAGCATAAAACAAATTATTCTAAAGAAATTAGTAGTTTTTGTTTTGTACACATTGGGAAATACTTAAATTTGTTTAGTTTCAAAAGCAATTTTGGTTCCAATTCTGGGTAAGCACATTCCTCCCACTGAATGCCACAATAAACCTGAACAAAATGTATGTAGCAGCTACTTGAGGACTCCGAAAATACTAGCAGGAAATTGGGGAAGAAGGATAGAATCTGACATACCACTGACTAGTGAATTTACCAGTTTTTCTTCCTCTGGTATCCCCCAGCCTGGTCTGAAGGAAGCCCAAAACCTGGACTTGGGGAATCAACACAGAGAGAGTGCCCATGAATTTCCCTAGTTCTGATTTTAGGGTTAGGAAAGGAGACCCCTAATGCTCAGGGTGAGAGGGGGAAATAATTTTTCTTTTATTTTTTAATCTTTTCTCCATTATCTCATGCCCAAGCTCCCAGGGAATCCTGCAGTGGTGGCTGTGACATCAGGGACCCACAGATCCCTAAAACTCTGAGGGAGGAAAAACTTCTCCAATCAAGTATCTGTAGTCCTAAGAGAGTGTGAGCCTCTGCTGCTTTTTTGTTTTTATTTTTATTTATTCATTTTCTTTTGTCTCTTTCCGTCCTCCCACCATTTGTCTTCAGATGCAGGTGCAATTGTGGGGAGAAGGCAGCAAAACAGAGCAGAGTAAACAAAGCTACAAGCTCCAGCTTTCTGGTGAACCCCAAAGAGGATAAACCAAATAATGATAATAATAGAAAAATAATGATCCCAGTTACTATTGAAGACTAAATAAAGAAAAAATCTTGCAAGCAATCAGAGAAAAATGATGTGTTAATTACATAGGAATAAAGATTTGAATAACTGTGAATTTCTCAACTGAAACCATGAAGGGCAGGAGAAAAAGGGAACAAGAATTTTAAATTGCTGACAGAAAACAGCAGTCAACCAGGATTCTATACCCAGCAAAAATATCCATCAGGAATAAAAGTAAAATAAAGACATTTCTCAGATAAAGGTAAGTTAAGAAAATTCATTGTCAGCAGACCTGCTCTGAAAGAACTGTTAAAGGAAATTCTTTAGACAGAAGGGAAATTATATTAGAAGGAAACTTAGAACATCAGGGAGGAAAGAAGGACAATAAAAATGGTAAATATTTGGGTAAATTTAATAGACTGTCCTCCTCTTGAATTCTTTAAAATATGTTTGACAGTTGAAAGCAAAAATCATAACACTGTCTGATGGGGTTTCAATGTAGGTAGATGTAATACATGACAATTTTGATTACATATAAAGCAGGAAGTATAAAGGAACTTATATGGTACAAGGTTTCTACACTCCACTTGAAGTGGTAAAATACTGATTCTAAGTAGACTGTGAAAAGTTAAGTATTTATTTTGTAATCCTTAAAGAAACCATTTAAAAATATCTATAACAAAAGATATAATAAAAAACAACAGATAAATTAAAATGGAATTCTAAAACAAAAAGTTCAAATATTCCAAAAGAGGACAAGAAAGGAGGAAACAGAGGAATAAAAAATAGAGGAAACAAACAGTAAACAAATAATAAAATGGTAGATCTAAATCCAAACATGTCAATATTTATATTAAATGTATAAACATCAATTAAACAGAGATTTTCAGGATGGATAAAAAAATGACTTAATTAGACGCTTTCTACAAGAAACTCACTTTAAATATAATGATATAGGTAAGCTAAAAGTAAAAGATGGGGAAAGATATACCATACTACGAATTAAAGGAGAGCTGGAATGGCTTAATATGAGAAAAAGTAGACTTCAGAGCAAAGAAAATTACCAGAGATAAAGAGAATCATTATATAAAAATAAAACGGTCATTTCACAAGGAAGACATAATAATTGTAAATAATTGTAGAAGAGCTTCAAAATACATGAAGCAAAACTTGTCATGACCGAGAGAATAAATAGATTCACAATTATAGTTGCAGACATGAACACTCCTTTCTCTGTAATCAGTAGAACTAGTAGACAGCAAATAAGCCAGGATATAGAAGAACTGAATAGCACTAACAACCAACTAGGTTCAATTGACATTTCACCTAACAACTGCAGAATATATTCAAGTGTCATCCATCAAGACAGACCCTACACTAGGTCATAAAACAAACCTTAATAAATTTAAAAGAATCAAAATCATTTAAAGTATGTTCTCTGACCATAATGAATTAGACTAGAAATAATTGCAGAAAGGTAACAGGAAACTCTCCCTTGAAAACCAAACAACATACTTCTAAATAATCCACAGGTCAAAGTGGAAGTCTCAAGGGAAATTAGAAAATATTTTGAACTGAACAAAAATGAAAATACAACATGTCAAAATTTGTGCAATGCAGCTGAAGCAGTGCTTGGAGGGAAATATATAGCATTAACTGTTTAAAGAAGGTCTCAAATCAATTAAGCTTTCACCTTAATAAAACTAAAAAATAAGAGCAAAATAAACTCAAAGCAAGCTGCAGGAAGGAAACAATAAATATCACACCAGAAATCAATGAAACTGAAAAAGAAAAGCAAAGGAGAAAATCAATGAAACCAAAAGCTGGTTCTTTGAAAAGACCAATAAAATTGATAAGCCTCTAATGTGATTTAAAAGAAAAAAAGAGAGAAAATACAAATTAACAATACATGAAATGAAAGAGGGGTTATTACTATGGACCCTGCAGACATTAAAAGGATAATTAGGGAACACTCTAAACAACTCTACACACATAATCACCAATTTAGATGAGATGGAACAATTCCTTGAAAACCACAAACTACTAAAACTCACCCAAAATGAAATAGATAACTGCATAGCCTTACAACTATTTTAAAAATTGAATTCATAGTTTAAAACATTCCAAAATATAAATCTCCAGATCCAGATGGTTTCATGGGTGACTACTACCAAACACTTAAAGAAGAAATAGTACCAGATCTACACAGTCTTTTCACAGAAAAATAAAATAGGAGGAAATACTTTCCAAGTTATTTTTATGAGGTCAGTACTTCCCTGATACCAAGATCAGAAAAAGGCAGTACAAGAAAAAACAAATACAGACCAATATCCCTCATGAACACAGATGCAAAAATCCTAAACAAAATACTAGCAAATCTATGTGAAAAGATGATCAACATCATTAGTTATTAGGAAAATGCAAATCAACACCATGAGATATTACTTTATACTCACTAGGATAGCTATAATCAAAAAAGGGGCAATAGCAAGTGTTGGCAAAGATATAGAGAAATTGGAACTCTCATATATTGTTGGTGGAAAGTTAAAATGGCACAGGTACTTTGGAAAACAGCTTGACAATTCCTTAAAAGGTTAAACATAGAATTATCATAAGACCCAGCAATTCCACCCCTACATATACATCCAGGAAAGATGAAAACATGTATACACAAAAAATTATAAACTGTTGTTCACAGCAACATTATTCATTATAGTCAAAAAATGGAAACGACTCATATGTCTAGCAACAGATGAATGGATAAACAAAATGCATATCCATATAATGGAATATTAATTTGACCATTAAAAGGAATGAGGTACAGATATATTCTACAACATAAATGAACATTATGCTAAGTGAAAAAAAGCCAGAAACTAAAAGCCATATATTATACGAGTGACAGAAAGTGGATTACTTGTTTCCAGGAGCTGTGGGGAAGGAGGGAGTGAAGAGTCATTGCTTATGAGTATGGGGTTGCTATATGAATGATTAAAATGTTCTAAAATGAGATAATGGTATTGGTTGCATAATACTGTGAATATATGAAAAACCATGAATTTAACACTTTATAAAAGGGTTTTTTTTAACACTTTAAAACTTTTATCATATGTGAATTATATCTCAGTAAAGCTGTTAAACTATATTAGCAAATTGAATCCAATGATACATAAAAGAAATAATATACCATGACCACGTAGTTTATCCTGGATATGTAAAGCTGGTTAAAAATTCAAAACTTGGTTGGTGGGCTTCCCTGGTGGTGCAGTGGTTAAGAATCTGCCTGCCAATTCAGGGGACACGGGTTTGAGCCCTGGACCGGGAAGATCCCACGTGCCGCAGAGCAAAAAAGCCCACACACCACAACTACTGAGCCTGCACTCTAGGGCTCAAGGGCCACAACTACTGAGCCTGCATACCACAACTACTGAAGCCCCCGCACCTAGAGCCTGTGCTCTGCAACACGAGAAGCCAGGACAATGAGAAGTCTGTGCACTGCAACGAAGAGTAGCCCCCACTTGCCACAACTAGAGAAAGCCCACGCACAGCAACAAAGACCCAAAAAAAAAGAAAACTTGGTTGGTGTAATATTTAATAGTCTAGAGAAAAACCTCAGTATCTAATCAATTCAGAAAAAGCATTTAACAAGTTTCAACATACACTCATTAAAAAAAAATATAAAACTGGACTCCATCTTGCGAGAGCACCAGAATCACAACTAACTGCTGAACAATCATTGACAGGAAGACACTGGAACTCAACAACAAAGATGCCCCACGTTCAAAGACAAAGAAGGAGCCACAATGAGATGGTAGGAGGGGCGCAATCACAATAAAATCAATTCCCATAACTGCTGGGTGGGTGACTCGCAAACTGGAGAACACGTATACCACAGAAGTCCACCCACTGGAGTGAAGGTTCTGAGCCCCACGTCAGGCTTCCCAACCTGGGGGTCCAGCAACGGGAGGATGAATTCCTAGAGGATCAGACTTTGAAGCCTAGCAGGATTTGCTTGCAGGACTTCAACAGGACTGGGGGAAACAGAGACTCCACTTTTGGAGGACACACACAAAGTAGTGTGCGTATTGGGACCCAGGGGAAGGAGCAGTAATCCCATAGGAGGCCGAACCAGACCTACCTACTAGTGTTGGAGGGTCTCCTGCAGAGGCAGGGGGTGGCTGTGGCTCACCGTGGGGACAAGGACACTGGCAGCAGAACTTCTGGGAAGTACTCCTTGGCGTGAGCCCTCCCAGAGTCCGCCATTAGCCCCACCAAAGAGCCCAGGTAGGCTTCAGTGTTGGGTCGCCTCAGGCCAAACAACCAACAGGGAGGGAACCCAGCCCCACCCACCAGCAGACAAGCAGATTAAAGTTTTGAGCACTGCCCATCAGAGCAACACCCAGCTTGACCCACAACCAGTCCATCCTATAAGGAAACTTGCACAAGCCTCTTAGATAGCCTCATCCACCAGAGGGCAGACAGGAGAAGCAAGAAGAGCTACAATCCTGCAGCGTGTGGAACAAAAAACACATTCACAGAAAGGTAGACAAGATGAAAAGGCAGAGGGCTATGTACCAGATGAAGGAACAAAATAAAACCCCAGAAAAACAACTAAATGAAGTGGAGATGGGCAACCTTCCAGAAAAATAACTCAGAATAATGATAGTGAAGATGATCCAGGACCTTGGAAAAAGAATGGAGGCAAAGATAGAGAAGATGCAAGAAGTGTTTAACAAAGGCCTAGAAGAATTAAAGAACAAACACCTAGTAGAATTAAAGAACAGACAGAGATGAACAATAAAATAACTGAAATGAAAAACAGACTAGAAGGAAGCAACAGCAGAATAACTGAGGCAGAAGAATGGATAAGTGACCTGGAAGAGAGAAAGGTGGAATTCACTGTCATGGAACACAATAAAGAAAAAAGAATGAAAAGAAATGAAGACAGCGTAAGGGACCTCTGGGACAACAATAGATGCAACAACATTTGCTTTATAGGGGTCCCAGAAGGAGAAGAGAGAGAGAGAAAGTACCTGAGAAAATATTTGAAGAGATTGTAGTCGAAAATTTCCCTAATGTGGGAAAGGAAATAGCCACCCAAGTCCAGGAAGCTCAGAGAATCCCAGGCAGGATAAACTCAAGGAGAAACATGCCGAGACATATAGTAATCAAATTAGCAAAAATTAAAGACAAAGAAAACTTATTGAAAGCAGCAAGGGAAAAATGACAAATAACGTACAAGGGAACTCCCATAAAGTTAACAGCTGATTTCTCAGCAGAAACTCTACAAGGCAGAAGGGATTGGCATGATATATTTAAAGTGATGAAAGGGAAGAACCTACAACCAAAATTACTCTACCCGGCAAGGATCTCATTCAGATTCAAGGGAGAAATCAAAAGCTTTACAGACAAGCAAAAGCTAAGAGAATTCAGCACCACCAAACCAGCTCTACAAAAAAATGCTAAAGGAACTTCACTAAGTGGGAAA
Organism: Phocoena sinus; assembly: GCF_008692025.1. Classification (NCBI taxonomy): domain Eukaryota; kingdom Metazoa; phylum Chordata; class Mammalia; order Artiodactyla; family Phocoenidae; genus Phocoena; species Phocoena sinus. The sequence continues at coordinate 28,218,864 of NC_045777.1, read as the reverse complement.
CACAAGAGAAGAAAAGGACCTACAAAAACAAACCCCTAAAAATTAAGAAAATTGTAATAGGAACATACATATCAATAATTACCTTAAACGAGAATAGAGTAAATGCTCCAAACAAAAGACACAGGCTCCCTGAATGGATACAAAAACAAGACCCATATATATACTATCTACAAGAGACCCACTTCAGACCTAGGGACACAAACACACTGAAAGTGAGGAGATGGAAAAAGATATTCTGTGAAAATGGAAATCAAAAGAAAGCCGGAGTAGCAATACTCCTACCAGATAAAATGACTTTAAAATAAAGAATGTTCCAAGAGACAAGGAAGGACACTACATATTGATCAAGGGATCAATCCAAGAGAAGATATAACAATTATAGATATATATGCACCCAACATAAGAGCACCTCAATACATAAGGCAACTGCTAACAGCTGTAAAAGAGGAAATCAACAGTAACACAATAATAGTGGGGGACTTTAACACCACACTTACATCAATGGACAGATCATCCAAACAGAAAATAAATAAGGAAACACAAGCTTTAAATGACACAATAGACCAGATAGATTTAATTGATATTTATAGGACATTCCATCCCAAACCAGCAGATTACACTTTCTTCTCAAGTGCACACGGAACATTCTCCAGATTAGATCACGTCTTGGGTCACAAGTCAAGCCTCAGTAAATTTAAGAAAATTGAAATCATATCAAGCATCATTTCTGACCATAGCACTATGAGATTAGAAATCAATTACACGGAAAAAACGTAAAAACCACACAAACACATAGAGGCTAAACACTACGTTACTAAATAACCGAGAGATCACTGAAGAAGTCAAAGAGGAAATCAAAAAATACCTAGAGACAAATTACAAGAAAAACACAATGATCCAAAACCTATGGGATGCAGTAAAAGCAGTTTTAAGAGGGAAGTTTATAGCAATAAAAGACTACCTGAAGAAACAAGAAACATCTCAAATAAACAAACTAACCTTACATCTAAAGGAACAAGAGAATGAAGAACAAACAAAACCCAAAGTTAGTAGGAGGAAGAAATCATAAAGATCAGAGCAGAAATAAATGAAATAGAAACAAAGAAAACAGTAGCAAAGATCAATAAAACTAAAAGCTGGCTCTTTGAGAAGATAAACAAAATTGATCAACCATTAGCCAGACTCATCAAGAAAAAGAGGGAGAGGACTCATATCAATAAAATTAGAAATGAAAAAGGAGAAGTTACAACAGACACTGCAGAAATACAAAAGAGACTACTGCAAGCAACTCTATGCCAATAAAATGGACAACTTGGAAGAAATGGACAAATTCTTAGAAAGGTATAACCTTCCAAGACTGAACCAGGAAGAAATAGAAAATATGAACAGACCAATCACAAGTAATGAAATTGAAACTGTGATTTAAAATCTTCCAACAAACAAAAGTCCAGCACCAAATGGCTTCACAGTTGAAATCTATCAAACATTTAGAGAAGAGCTAACAGCCATCATTCTCAAACTCTTCCAAAAAACTGTGGAGGAAGGAACACTCCCAAACTCATTCTATGAGGCCACCATCACCTGATAGCAAAACCAGACAAAGATACTACAAAAAAAGAAAATTACAGACCAATATCACTGATGAATGACACAATAGACCAGATGCAATAGATGCAAAAATCCTCAACGAAATACTAGCACACAGAATCCAACAACACATTAAAAGGATCAAATACCATGACAAAGTGGGATTTATCCCAGGGATTCGAGGATCCTTCAATACACGCAAATCAATCAACGTGATACACCATATTAACAAATTGAAGAATAAAAACCATATGATCATTTCAATAGATGCAGAAAAAGCTTTTGATAAAATTCAACACCCATTTATGTTAAAAAAAATCTCCAGAAACTGGGCATAGAGGGAACCTACCTCAACGTAATAAAGGCCATATATGACAAACCCACAGCAAACATCATTCTCAATGGTGAAAAACTGAAAGCATTTCCTCTAAGTTCAGGAACAAGACAAGGATGTCCTCTCTCGTCTTTATTATTCAACATAGTTTTGGAAGTCCTAGCCATGGCAATCAGAGAAGAAAAAGAAATAAAAGGGATACAAATTGGAAAAGAAAAAGTAAAACTGTCACTGTTTGCAAATGACATGACACTACAAAAAGAATCCTAAAGATGCCACCAGAAAACTACTAAAGCTAATGAATGGATTTGGTAAAGGTGCAGGATACAAAATTAATGCACAGAAATCTCTTGCATTCCTATACACTAATGATGAAAAATCTGAAAGAGAAATTAAGGAAACACTCCCATTTACCATTGCAACAAAAAGAATAAACTACCCACGAATAAACTTACCTAAGGAAACAAAAGACCTGTATGCAGAAAACTATAAGACACTGATGAAAGAAATTAAAGATGATACCAACAGATGGAGGAATATACCATGTTGTTGGATTGGAAGAATCAATATTGTGAAAATGACTATACTACCCAAAGCAATCTACAGATTCAATGCAATCACTACAAAATTACCAATGGCAGTTTTTACAGAACTAGAACAAAAAATCTTAAAATTTGTATGGAGACACAAAAGACCCCGAGTAGCCAAAGCAGTCTTGAGGGGAAAAAATGGAGCTGGAAGAATAGACTCCCTGACTTCAGACTATACTACAAAGCTACAGCAATCAAGACAATATGGTACTGGCACCAAAACAGAAATATAGATCAATGGAACAGGATAGAAAGCCCAGAGATAAACCCACACACCTATGGTCAACTACTCTATGACAAAGGAGGCAAGGATATACAATGGAGAAAATACAGTCTCTTCAATAAGTGGTGCTGGGAAAACTGGACAGCTAAATGTAAAGGAATGAAATTAGAGCACTCCCTAACACCATAGATAAAAATAAACTCAAAATGGATTCGAGACCTAAATGTAAGACCAGACACTATAAAACTCTTAGAGGAAAACATAGGAAGAACACTCTTTGACATAAATCACAGCAAGATCTTTTTTGATCTACCTCCTAGAGTAATGGAAATAAAAACAAAAATTAAAAAATGGGACCTAATGAAACTTAAAAGCTTTTTCAAAGCAAAGGAAACTACAAAGAAGATGAAAAGACAACCCTCAGAATGGGAGAAAATATTTGCAAACGAATCAATGGACAAAGGAGTAAACTCCAAAATATATAAACAGCTCAAGCAGCTGAATATTAAAAAAATAATAACCCAATCCAAAAATGGGCAGAAGACCTAAATGGACATTTCTCCAAAGAAGACATACAGATGGTCAAGAAGCACATGAAAAGCTGCTCAACATCACTAATTATTAGAGAAATGCAAATCAAAACTACAATGAGGGGCTTCCCTGGTGGCGCAGTGGTTGAGAGTCCGCCTGCCGATGCAGGGGACACGGGTTCGTGCCCCGGTCTGGGAGGATCCCACATGCCGCGGAGCGGCTGGGCCCGTGAGCCATGGCCGCTGGGCCTGCGCGTCCGGAGCCTGTCCTCCGCAGCGGGAGAGGCCACAACAGTGAGAGGCCCGCGTAACGCATAAAAAAAAAAAAAAAAAACTACAATGAGGTATCACCTCACACCAGTTAGAATGGGCATCATCAGAAAATCTACAAACAACAAATGCTGGAGAGGGTGTGGAGAAACGGGAACCCTCATGCACTGTTGGTGGGAATGTAAATTGACACAGCCACTATGGAGAACAGTATGGCAGTTCCTTAAAAAACTAAAAATAGCATTACCATATGACCCAGCAATCCCAATACTTGGCATATATCCAGAGAAAACCATAATTTGAAAAGACACATGCACCGCAATATTTATTGCAGCACTATTTACAAAACCAGGTCATGGAAGCAACCTAAATGCCCATTGACAGACAAATGGATAAAAAGATGTGGTACATGTATACAATGGAATATTACTCAGCCACAAAAAGGAACGAAATTGGGTCATTTGTAGAGACATGGATGGATCTAGAGACTGTCATACAGAGTGAAGTAAGGCAGAAAGAAAAAAACAAATATCATATATTAACGCACATATGTGGAACCTAGAAAAATGGTACAGATGAATCAGTTTTCAGGGCAGAAATAAAGACACAGATATAGAGAAAAAACGTATGGACACCAAGGGGGGAAAGTGGTGGGGCGGAGTGATGGTGGTGGTGTGATGGATTGGGAGATTGGGATTGACATATATACAGTAATATGTGTAAAATGGGTAACTAATAAGAACTTGCTGTATAAAAAAGGTAATAAAATTCAAAAATTAAAAAAAAATTACAATGAGGTATCACCTCACACCAGTCATAATGGTCACCATCAAAAAATCTACAAATAAATGCTGGAGAGGGTGTGGAGAAAAGGGAACCCGCTTGCACTGTTGGTGGGAATGTAAACTGATACAGCCACTATGGAGAACAGTATGGAGGTTCCTTAAAAAGCTAAAAATAAAACTACCATACTACCCAGCAATCCCACTACTGGGCATATACCCTGAGAAAACCATTATTCAAAAAGTCATGTACCACAATGTTCACTGAAGCTCTATTTACAATAGCCAGGACATGGAAGCAACCTAAGTGTCCATCAACAGATGAATGGATAAAGAAAATGTGGCACATATATACAATGGAATATTACTCAGCCATACAAAGAAACAAAATTGAGTTGTTTGTAGTGAGGTGGATGGACCTAGAGTCTGTCATACAGAGTGAAGTAAGTCAGAAAGAGAAAAATACCGTATGCTAACACATACATATGGAATCTAAGGCAAAAAAAATTGGTTATGAAGATGCTGGGGCAGGATAGGAATAAAGATGCAGACGTAGAGAACGGACTTGAGGACACGGGGAGGGGGAAGGGTAAGCTGGGACGAAGTGAGAGAGTGGCATGGATTTATATATACTACTGAATGTAAAATAGATAGCTAGTGGGAAGCAGCAGTATAGCACAGGGAGATCAGCTCGGTGCTTTGTGACCACCTAGAGGAGTGGGATAGGGAGGGTGGGAGGGAGATGCAAGAGGGAGGGGATATGGGGATATATGTGTATGTATAGCTGATTCACTTTGTTATAAAGCAGAAACTAACACACCATTGTAAAGCAATTATATTCCAATAAAGATGTTAAGAAAACAAACCAACAAAAAAATATACAAACAATAAATGCTGGAGAGGGTGTGAAGAAAAGGGAACCCTCATGCATTTTTGGTGGAAATGTAAATTGATACAGCCACTATAGAGAGCAGTATGGAGGTTCCTTAAAAAACTAAAAATAGAAATATCATATGACCTAGCAATCCCTCTACTGGGCATATACCCAGAGAAAACCATAATTCAAAGACACATGCACCCCAATGTTCATTGCAGCACTATTTACAATAGGCAGGACATGGAAAACAACCTAAATGTCCATCAACAGAGGAATGGATAAAGAAGATGGAATATTACTCAGCCATAAAAAGGAATGAAACTGGGTCATTTGTAGAGTTATGGATGGATCTAGAGACTGTCATACAGAGTGAAGTAAGTCAGAAAGAGAAAAACAAGTATCGTATATTAACACATATATGTGGAATCTGAAAAAATTGGTATAGACGACCTTATTTACAAAGCAGAAATACAGACATGGATGTAGAGAACAAACGTATGGATACCAAGGGGGAAGGAGGGAGTGGGATGAATTGGGAGATTGGGATTGACATATATACACTACTACTGATACTATGTATAAAATAGATGGCTAATGAGAACCTACTGTATAGCACAGAGAACTCTACTCAGTGTTCTGTGGTGACCTAAATGAGAAGGAAATCCAAAAAAGAGGGGATATATGTATACATATAGCTAATTCACTTTGCTGTACAGTATAAACTAACACAATATTGTAAAGCAACTATACTCTAATTATAAAAACAAAAAACATGCACTTATCATATGACCCAGGCCTAGACATTTATCTTAGAGAAGAAACTTTTATTCACACAAAAACTATACACAGGGCTTCCCTGGTGGCGCAGTGGTTGAGAGTCCGCCTGCTGATGCCGGGGACACGGGTTCATGCCCCAGTCCGGGAAGATCCCACATGCCGCGGAGCGGCTAGGCCCGTGAGCCATGGCCGCTGAGCCTGTGCGTCCGGAGCCTGTGCTCTGCAACGGGAGAGGCCACAACAGTGAGAGGCCCGCACACCGCAAAAAAAAAAAAAAAAACTATACACAGGTATAAGTAGCATCTTTATTTATAATTGTCAAAAGCTGGAAACAACTTAGATGTCCTTCAGGGGGTAAATGGATAAATAAACTGTGGTATATCCAGACAACAGAACACTACTCAGCAATACATAGGAATGAACCACTGACACTTGCTACAATTTGTACTAAGCTCAAAGACACACCCAGTGAAAGAAGCCAGTCTCAAAAAGGTTACATACTATGTAATTGCATTTGTATGACATTCTTAAAAAGATAAAACTATAGTCATGTAGAAGAGTACTTGCCAGGAGTTAGAATGGGGGAAGGGTGTGACTACTAAGGGATAGTACAGCATAGTTTTTTTGTATCCTAGTTCTGGTGGTGGTTACAGGAATCTATACATGTAAAATTCATAGAACTGTGCACCAAAGTTAAAAAGTCAATTTTTTCTGTGTGCTGTTTAAGAATTAAAGGAAATTTATAAAAAGGCAATTTTGACATTTAAAACTTATAGTTAATACTTTCAAAGGGGTCATTTAGAATTTAGTCTGTAGCATAATTCCAGATACAATAGTATTTTAGACAGCCCCACAGGCTTCATTTTATAGCACACTATGGAGCTCACAGAACATTACATGAAAATTTCTTAACTTAAACTTCAACTAAGAAAAAAGAAAAAGAATGGTTGTAATATCAAAAATGCTCAGTACTCCCTGACTTCAGACAATACTACAAAGCTGCAGTAATCAAGACAGCATGGTACTGGCACAAAAACAGAAAGATAGATCAATGGACCAGGATAGAAAGCCCAGAGATAAACCCACGCACATATGGTCACCTTATCTTTGATAAAGGAGAAAGGACAGTACAGTGAAGAAAGGACAGCCTCTTCATTAAGTGGTGCTGGGAAAACTGGACAGGTACATGTAAAAGTATGAGATTAGATCACTCCCTAACACCATACAAAAAATAAGCTCAAAATGGATTAAAGACCTAAATGTAAGGCCAGAAACTATCAAACTCTTAGAGGAAAACATAGGCAGAACACTCTATGACATAATTCACAGCAAGATCCTTTCTGACCCACCTCCTAGAGGAATGGAAATAAAAACAAAAATAAACAAATGGGACCTAATGAAACTTCAAAGCTTTTGCACAGCAAAGGAAACCATAACCAAGACCAAAAGACAACCCTCAGAATGGGAGAAAACATTTGCAAATGAAGCAACTGACAAAGGATTAATCTCCAAAATTTACAAGCAGCTCATGCAGCTCAATAACAAAAAAACAAACAACCCCATCCAAAAATGGGCAGAAGACCTAAATAGACATTTCTCCAAAGAAGATATACAGAATGCCAACAAACACATGAAAGAATGCTCAACATCATTAATCATTAGAGAAATGCAAATCAAAACTACAATGAGATATCATCTCACACCAGTCAGAATGGCCATCATCAAAAAATCTAGAAACAATAAATGCTGGAGAGGGTGTGGAGAAAAGGGGACACTCTTGCACTGCTGGTGGGAATGTGAATTGGTTCAGCCACTGTGGAGAACAGTATGGAGGTTCCTTAAAAAACTACAGATAGAATTACCATATGACCCAGCAATCCCACTACTTGGCATATACCCTGAGAAAACCAAAATTCAAAAAGAGTCATGTACCAAAATGTTCATTGCAGCTCTATTTACAGTAGCCAGGACATGGAAACAACCTAAGCGCCCATCATCGGATGAATGGATAAAGAAGATGTGGCACATATACACAATGGAATATTACTCAGCCTTAAAAAGAAATGAAATTGAGCTATTTGTAATGAGATGGATAGACCTAGAGTCTGTCATACAGAGTGAAGTAAGTCAGAAAGAAAAAGACAAATACCGTATGCTAACACATATATATGGAATTTAAGGGAAAAAAATGTCATGAAGAACCTAGGGGTAAGATAGGAATAAAGACGCAGACCTACTGGAGAACGGACTTGAGGGTATGGGGAGGGGGAGGGGTGAGTTTTGATAGGGCGAGAGAGAGTCATGGACATATACACACTAACAAACGTAGTAAGGTAGATAGGTGGGGGGAAGCAGCCGCAAGGCAGAGGGATATTAGCTTGGTGCTTTGTGACAGCCTGGAAGGGTGGGATGGGGAGAGTGGGAGGGAGGGAGACGCAAGAGGGAAGACATATGGGAACATATGTATATGTATAGCTGATTCACTTTGTTATAAAGCAGAAACTAACACACCATTGTAAAGCAATTATACCCCAATAAAGATGTTTAAAAAAAAAAAAAAAAAAAAAAGAAGATCTGGCACATATATACAATGGAATATTACTCAGTCATAAAAAGAAACGAAATTGAGCTATTTGTAATGAGGTGGATAGACCTAGAGTCTGTCATACAGAGTGAATTAAGTCAGAAAGAGAAAGACAAATACCATATGCTAACACATATATATGGAATTTAAGGAAAAAAAATGTCATGAAGAACCTAGGGGTAAGACAGGAATAAAGACACAGACCTACTGGAGAACGGACTTGAGGATATGGGGAGGGGGAAGGGTGAGCTGTGACAGGGCGAGAGAGAGGCATGGACATATATACACTAACAAACGTAAGGTAGATAGCTAGTGGGAAGCAGCCGCATGGCACAGGGATATGGGCTCCGTGCTTTGTGATCGCCTGGGGGCGGGGGTGGGATAGGGAGGGTGGGAGGGAGGGAGACGCAAGAGGGAAGAGATATGGGAACATATGTATATGTAAACTGATTCACTTTGTTATAAAGCAGAAACTAACACACCATTGTAATGCAATTATACTCCAATAAAGATGTAAAAAAAAAAAATGCTCAGTAAACACCACATAAAGAACATTTATTTTAGTGACCTTTACTTGAATTGTAGCTGCAGACAACATGCTGAGTAAGTATGCGTTAATTTTTTTAATGTTAAGAAGCAGTTTTGCTGATACATAAATAATGGTCATAATAATCATTAAATAGTGTATAAATAGGTTGAATGATCTATTATTAGACTGAAGCCACTTAGATAATTAAAAGCTAAGGTGAATTTTATAACTCTTCAATTAAGATATTAGATTAAAAGCCGGGGCATATCAAATCAAGAATGATAGGCATTAGGATCAAATAAATTATTGTCTGTGGGGAAATAAGAAAGTGTTCATTATTAATTAATCCCATAAAATTTAAGTAAATAATCCAATTTTTTAAAAATCCTTGAATGTTTCTTGAAGGCATACAGTATTTTAACAATGTATTCTAAATGCAACGTTCAAGTTAGGGAAATGGTAAATGATATGCATTCAAGTCAGCTAAGTTAAAATATTACTTAGCTATAATTAAGTATTGCTGTAAGCATATAGGTTTCCAATTCTAGCTATGATTATTCTGAGCTTACAAAGAGGAAATGGAGATCAACCTATCTATGAAATGGATCAGACCTTCAGCTGCTTCCAGACAAGCTTTGACATTAAACTGAACAATCTATAAAGAAATTCCAATGGTGACATAAATCTGCATGTTCTGGATTTCCTTCACATTTTATGGAACATTGGTCCCTCTGTAGCTATAATATCTGCATAGGGAGCACTCTGCCTCAGCTCAATAGCCCGCTGTTTTTTTAGGACAAGAAAGCTATAAAATTTGGCTGCAGCTTGTTTTCGGTCATTATTTCTGCAGAGCTTCATCAGACTAAAGTACTGCATTCCCATCTTGTTGGATTCCTGGGAAAACAATTATAAAAGAAGAAAGGAAAGGGAAACAAGATGATTAGAAATAAAGCAGGCTGTGGATGCATAATGAACAACAAAATATTGATATTTTTGATAAGTGACTGAAATTCTTAAATGGAGAAATGCAAATGACTCATTAGGAAACAAAAAACATCATAGGTCATTGAGCACAGCTTGGTTCATTGAGAAAATACATGCAAAAGAACTCTAAAGTATTACACAAATTTCTAATGTGTTGTACAAATGTTAGGTCTTTTAAAAAATTGATGTTAACATAAATGGCTCCTGGAGAAAGTGCAAATTAATTTAGACTTGCAGGCAGAAAAAAGTCCACAGGACCTTGGGAATCTTCAAAATCAATGAAAATTATCAGCCTATCAGGCTTGTTTTCTTTAAAGGTACTGCAGGATGGGGGTGACTAAACAACTCTTGTGGTAAATGTCATGGCAGGGGAATATGACTAAATACATCTCCTAGTTTCTTTGCACAGATTAAAAAGATGTTGGATTCACTATAGGACACCTGTGAATCTACTAGAAAAACTGAGGTACAATAAAGTATTTAAATAGACTACGTACCTGGAATCAGATTTCTAGAACAGGAGTATTGTTTTTTAGTTAGAAATACTGTGGTGAATACTGGTCAGTATCCCTGTGAGTATTGTACTAATCTGATAGCTGTGAAGCATTTTTTTTTTTTAAAATAACATATACAAGGGTTTTTCTGTTCTGTTTTGTTTTGTTTTGTTTTGCCAGTCCATAACACTTAACAAATCAATAAGTTAAATAATTTATCATACTTTATCTCAACCAAAGGAGCAGCCCAGTGTCAGCAACCTTTCAGAGATGGCATGCCAAGCCTTCATTTATCCCCCCCTCTTGAGGAGACAAAATGCAGATCAGGTGGCTTTTTCCCCAGGGAGAGAGCAGGGACAGCCTTCTCAATTCCAAGAATCCTTTTGAAAAACACCCTGAGAGGATTATTCTGTTTCCTCCAGAAACTCCTTTAAAATGAAGGTAAAGGAATAAAGGAAGGAGAGAAATACAAAGTGGAAGACTATCAGACTTAGAGAAAGCCGAACCCTACATGCCAGCAGAGAGGAAAGCCAGCAAAAAGCAAGCCAACTTGAGATACAGAAATCTGACCCTGTTTGAGGAAAGTCTTTTAGGAACTTATTTGGAGAACAAGGATTTTTGAGGAATGCACTAACCATTCTGCCTCTAGACTGAGTTTCTTGCTGGCTGTTCTAATCTACAGATCCCAGACTTGAACTGCAACATCCAATTGGATTTTCAGCCTCCAGCCAGCCCTGCTCACTTCTGACTGTCCAGACCCTACAATCTGAATTGGCTTGAGCCAATTCCTTAATCTATCTTGTTGCTACTGCTTCTCATGACTAATAGGGATTTTGTACAATTCAGTGGTTTTTGTATACTGAACAAAAAAACTACTTAGTTTGTCTAAAGTCTGAAGTCAAGGGGAGATTCTGTCAGCAAGCAAGGACCTCTCAGTTCAGTCCTGAATGGGCTTTTCCTCTAATTGCAACCCAAAGCTTTACATCTGTCTTCCTGTCCCTATAGAGTTTACTTGTGCCACTAAATGTGTAAATGTATATAGACAGAATGTTACTACCGCCAGATTCTCTAATTATTTAATATATTCTACAACCTCTAATATATCACATACTTAAGGCCATCCGTCCATTTATCTTTACATGTCAAAAATGTGGACATAAGGCCAGCATATACTTGTGCTCAGTATTTAATGGTGGAATTTAAGTTAAGTACAATAAAACATGAAAGCTGTAAAATAAAAAAATTAAAAAAAAGCATTTCCAGCAGTGACAGCCTCCCCATGAGTATGTGCCTCTTGCAAAGGATCTCCTTCATCCGTCTCCAAAAGAGAAGAGGAAACATGAGAAGCACCTGGTCCAGAACCCCAATTCCTACTCCATGGTTATGAAATACCCAGGATGCCATAAAATCACTACCACCTCTAGCAATGCACAAACAGTAATTTTGTGTGTTGGTTGCTCCTTGTTCTCGCCAGCCTACAGGAATAAAAGCAAGGCTTACAGAAGGATGCTCCTTCAGACAGAAGCAGCTCTAAAAGCATCCTGAATCAAGACGAGAGGGATACCATTCCTATAAACACACTTGAATAAAACAAAAGACAAAACCCCAAAGTGAAACAAAACCTAGGAAAAGCTCAGGAATTGTAGGCAGCAGGATGTCATAAGCTGGAAATGAGGGGTGAAGCTAAAAACATGAGAGTTCCTTAAAAGGCTACTTGGAAACAGTTAGATCCTCAGGTCTACTCCACCACCACACAGAACCTTAAGACCACTACTCCCATACCTAGCAGGAAGCAGGAAGTTGTCTTTCTGGAGATATCAACCAGTGAGGTTCTAGACTTGGAATAATAGGCACTGTGGATGGTGGAGGAGAAGTGTTATAGACTGGGGAAATATGGGAAATTCTAATGTCTAAACAGTGAGACTGCAGCCTCTCCCTTACTCCCTTTGGTTCCTGAACCACGGGCATCATGCTTATATCTGCTAGGCAGTAGATCTGAAGATTAAGCTGGGAAAGTGAACATTCCAAGGAAAAGAATCCTATAGATAATGACGTGTGTGTGTGTGTGTGTATTGGGGGGGCACCACCCAATTATCTCACTATAAAGACCACAAGTCTACAAGCCCCATCCATGCTTATCTAACCTCCAATCAGCTTTTTGGTGTCTCACTCTTTTAAAAAAAAAAGAGATCTAAGAGACATTTGGATAAAATTTCTAACATTCAAGAGCAGAAAAGAATGCATTCAAGAGAATCACTAAGGGGCTTCCCTGGTGGCGCGGTGGTTGAGAGTCCACCTGCAGATGCAGGGGACACGGGTTCGTGCCCCGGTCCGGGAAGATCCCACATGCCACGGAGCAGCTGGGCCCGTGAGCCATGGCCGCTGAGCCTGTGCTTCCGGAGCCTGTGCTCCGCAACGGGAGAAGCCGCGACAGTGAGAGGCCCGCGTACCGCAAAAAAAAAAAAAAAAAAAAAAAAAAGTAAAGGTGCAATTCAGGAGATCCAACATCTGACGCATAGGTAGTGCAGAAAAGGAGACTAGATTAACAAGGAGGAAATCCAAAACAATTTCCAATGCAAGAACATGAACTCTCAGAATAAAGAATCTATTACATGTTTAGCACAATAAATGAAAAAGACCCATACCAGAGCACATCATCGTGAAATTTCAGGCCACTGGGGATAAAGAAAAGATCTAAAAGCTTCCAGAGAGAAAATAAAGGTCACCTACAAAAGACCACCAACCAAGCAGCATCTGACTTTTCAATAACAACACAGATGCCTAGAAATGTTGCAAAGCCTTCAAGATCTGAGAGTTATTATTTTCAAGCTATGTTCAGATACACCCAATAAAGTTAAAGGTAAAATAAAGACATTTTCAGACTTGTATGTAGGGCCTCTATCTCTTATGAACTCTTTTTTTTTAGATTAATTTATTTAATTTTTATTTATAACTGTGTTGGGTCTTCGTTGCTGTGCACAGGCTTTCTCTAGTTGCGGTGAGCAGGGGCTACTCTTCGTTGTGGGGTGCAGGCTTCTCACTGTGGTGGCTTCTCTTGTTGCAGAGCACAGGCTCTAGGCGCATGGGCTTCAGTAGTTGTGGCATGCAGGCTCAGTAGTTGCGGCACATGGACTTCTTGGCTCCGCGGCATGTGGGATCTTCCTGGACCAGGGCTTGAACCCATGTGCCCTGAATTGGCAGGCGGATTCTTAACCACTGTGCCACCAGGGAAGCCCTCTTTTTTTTTTTAAATTTAATTTAATTTGTTTATTTTTTATACAGCAGGTTCTTGTTATCTATTTTATACATATTAGTGTATACATGTCAATCCCAATCTCCCAATTCATACCACCACCCGCCCCCAACCCCCCACCCCGCCACCCCCCCACCACTTTCCCCCCTTGGTGCCCATGTTTGTTCTTTACATCTGTGTCTCTATTCCTGCCCTGCAAACCAGTTCATCTGTACCATTTTTCTAGGTTCCACATATATGCGTTAATATACTATATTTGTTTTTCTCTTTCTCACTTACTTCACTCTGTATGACAGTCTCTAGGTCCATCCATGTCTGTACAAATGACCCAATTTCGTTCCTTTTTATAGCTGAGTAATATTCCATGGTATGTATGTACCACGTCTTCTTTATCCTTTAGTCTGTCGATGGGCATTTAGGTTGCTTCTATGATCTGGCTATTGTAAATAGTGCTGCAGTGAACACTGGGGTGCATGTGTCTTTTTGAATTATGGATTTCTCTGGGTATATGCCCAGTACTAGGATTACTGGGTCATATGGTAAGATTATTTTTAGTTTCCATACTGTTCTCCATAGAGGCTGTATCAATTTACATTCCCACCAACAGTGCATGAGGGTTCCCTTTTCTCCGCGCCCTCTCCAGCATTTGTTGTTTGTAGATTTTCTGATGATGCCCATCCTTTTTTTTTTTTTTTTTTGTGATACGCGGGCCTCTCACTGTTGTGGCCTCTCCTGTTGCGGAGCACAGGCTCCGTACACACAGGCTCAGCGGCCATGGCTCACGGGCCCAGCCGCTCCGCGACATGTGGGATCTTCCCGGACCGGGGCACGAACCCGTGTCCTCTGCATCGGCAGGCAGACTCTCAACCACTGCGCCACCCGGAAAGCCCTGATGATGCCCATTCTAACCGGTGTGAGGTGATACCTCATTGTAGTTTTGATTTGCATTTCTCTAATAATTAGTGATGTTGAGCAGCTTTTCATGTGCTTCTTGGCCATCTGTATGTCTTTTTTGGAGAAATGTCTACTTAGGTTTTCTGCCCATTTTTGGATTGGGTTGTTTGTTTTTTTAATATTGAGCTGCAGGAGCTGTTTATATATTTTGGAAATTAATCCTTTGTCCATTGGTTCATTTGCAAATATTTTCTTCCATTTGGAGGGTTGCCTTCTCGTCTTGTTTATAGTTTCCTTTTCTGTGCAAAAGCTTTGAAGTTTCATTAGGTCCCGTTTGTTTATTTTTGTTTTTATTTTCATTACTCTAGGAGGTGGGTCAAAAAAGATCTTGCTGTGATTTATGTCAAAGAGTGTTCTTCCTATGTTTTCCTCTAAGAGTTTTATAGCATCCAGTCTTACATTTAGGTCTTTAATCCATTTGGAGTATATCCTTGTGTATGGTGTTAGGGAGTGTTCTGATCTCATTCTTTTACATGTAGCTGTCCAGTTTTCCCAGCAGCACTATTGAAGAGACTGTCTTTTCTCCACTGTATATCCTTGCTTCCTTTGTCATAGATTAGTTGACCTCCTATGCACTCTTTGTCTCAGGAAATTATGAGAGGATGTTAACCACCAAAAAAATTCAAGATAAAGATCAAATCATCAAAACTAGAGGGACTAACATAGGAAAGAGACAAAGGAATCCCCATGTTATGGTAAAGGAATGTCCCAAGACAAAAACTGTGGAGCAGACCTAGAGAGCAACTAGTCTAGATTAGAACAAGAGGAGGATGAGCTCTGGGAAGGATATTTTCAAGAAAAAAGAAAGGAACTGATGAATTAATTGATGTATTTGACCATACTAAAAGGGGTTTTATTTTATTGTCAGAGAGTTTTGAAAAAGAATTAAGGATGGGTATATAGATACTAAGCAAATGTGAAAACTGAGGTAAAGATTAACGCCAAAATAAAAAACCCATAAAGTTGGCAAGAAATGTAATTATGCTTATGAAGTCTCAATTTAAACTAATTTTTACATAGTGGTGGCAACTGATGGTTGTCCCTTAATATCCATTTTCTTCTTCCTCCATAGTAATAGAATTATTAGCTGGTCCCATGGTTGCCAGGTAAGGACTACGTTTCCCAGCTAGATGTGGCAAGGTGATTAAGTGCTGGTCAGTTAAATGTGAAAAGTGATACATACAATTTCCGGGATATACCCTTAAAGGAAACTTTGCTGCTGATTGGAATGCAGACATGGTGGATAGTTAGCCATTTTGGATCCCAAGGATAAAGAAAATGAGATAAAGGGAACCTGGGCCTCTGACAACTTTGTGAACATAGCTGCCATACCAGATAGTACTCTACCTGACAGAGAAATAAACTTCCATCGTTTTAAGCCACTGACATTTTGGCTCTGTGTCACAATCAAACCTGCATCGTGACTATTCTAATTATAACATTGTAAGCACTGAATACTGTGCTGAAAATACACTGGGGTGGGGGAGATATAACTAAGCTAAATTTTCATTTTCTTCTGAAAGAAGTCAACAGATAAAATATAAAGCTGAAATATTAGGAAAGAGCAGTAAGAACATGTAATTAGAAACATAGATATAAATACTAAAAGAAACAGTTTATATAGTTTCCTCTGGTAAGCAGAACTTAGGAATAAGTAGGGATGGGACAAAAGACTTGTGTGTTTCCCTTTCAGCCTTAAACATAGTACTACTGAACTTTCAAAATTATATACATGTATTATTTTGATAAAAATATAAGTTAAATTTTAAAATTATCTGTTTCATTCTTAAACTGTTATAAATTTAGTTTCACATTGAGAATTAGTTAACAGGCTGCTAAACACAAGAATTGGACATAGAATAGATGTCTAGGGACATGAAAATGGGTAAGAATTGATTAGAACGTGTAGGCACCAAAAGCAAACTCACATTTAGGCTCGGGTATACAGCTTAAAAATCATTTCACTCTAGTGTAATTTGGCCTCAACAAAAACACAATGAAAATTGTTTTATTTCTATTAATATTTAGAAGGTTGAACTCAACATTTTACTTATTTTTTTTTTTTTTTTTTTTTTTTATGCGTTACGCGGGCCTCTCACTGTTGTGGCCTCTCCCGCTGCGGAGGACAGGCTCCGGACGCGCAGGCTCAGCGGCCATGGCTCACGGGCCCAGCCGCTCCGCGGCATGTGGGATCCTCCCAGACCGGGGCACGAACCCGCGTCCCCTGCATCGGCAGGCGGACTCTCAACCACTGCGCCACCAGGGAAGCCCTACTTATTTTTAAAAATAAAAATAGGGTTGACAAACCCTACTAAGTCTTACCCGCAAGCTATTTAACATCTGAAGTATTCTTCGATTCCATCTCTCCACCTCAATATTTTGTTCATTCCCCAATGACTCCTGTTTGAATAATTGATATAATATTTCATTTAACCAAATTTTACTGAATGTTTACTATTTGCCAGCCATAGTGTTAGCTGCCGCAAGAAACACAACTGTAACACTGGGTCCTGCCAAATAAGGAGCTTATAGTCTGATAATTGAGAGAATATGACTAACATACAAATATAGCTCAGTCTTTACAGGATTATATCTATACTCCCAGGCTATCTTCTGACAAGGGGTTCCAGAGTTGGAGATTCTGCCATCTCTATTGGTGATGCATCCCAGGCATTGTGCACTTACTTTTAAAAGTAAAGATGACCACTTTTGGCTAGGACTGTCCCAGCTCTGGTCAATCTGAACTCAGATGACAGGAGTAAACAAAAAGCTATAGAAGAACTACCTTGTAAAGGCCTTTATATGAATTTATCTGGTGATATAAAAGCTGTAACAATAACTGATGTTTAGTATGTACAATTGGGTTAGGAAGCTTACGAGTTTCAAGGGTGTCTTGTCCGAAAAAGATCAACCCACGGCCTTTCATGTTATTTGAATAGATTCAATCTTTTCAGTTTTTAGCCACTTTCAGAAACACCTTAATATTTAAAAATTGTAGAGTTGAAATCCCTTCACAGGAACTCATTCTAAGCCCTTACCAACTAACACCTTATAAGCTGAGAACAGAACTGGGCATAGGAAAGGTGCTGATGAGTCTGATAAAAAAGCAAGACTACAAAGGGTTGGGGGAGGCAAGTGGCACAGATCTGACCTACTTTATAATTTCCCCAATGCTATCTCTGACCATGAAACCTAACAGCTCCTGTGTCACCCTTATCACAGCCCCACTGTTTGTCAAGTTTTCGTGTATACCTCTGGAGCCCAGACACTTCTTAAAATTGCATTCAATTTCATGAACTCTGAGATGATTTCAGAGAGCTTCAGAATATCCTGTATGATATTTTAAATCTTTTGAGGCTAAGGGAACTGCCAAGTCCCCATTCTTGCCAGCTGTACTGGCTTCCTGGTTCTGCCTATACAGCATCCTTTCTTACATTCCAAAGATAGTGATCTGAAAACATGGTCAATTTTATTCTGAAGAGTTTTCTGAATTCCTCCAGGTAAAATTTATGTTTATTTCTTTCTGGTTTATTCTGGGACAAACTAGTTCATCCAATTACTAATGTTTATTTTATTGTTAAATACACAAATGTATTTTTCAAATGTAAAAAGCAATGGCCCAACTCTTTGTTAAAGATCCATGAGACTGCAGCTTCACCTATATTGTACAACTAAACAAATCAGGAAAAGGCTCAGAAAAAAATAGTCTGTGCATTTTGCTGAAGCCTGTCCACTTGATCTATCTGGACACCTACAGCTGAGTCCATTGTGTGGAAAGCCCTGTGGATTATTAAAACAGCTGAACTTGTGCTGTGTTGTGGTTTTCTTGACCATGTATGAAAATAACCTGTGTCTAGAAGCAAAGAGAAAGGCGAAAGTGACTCAACTCTCTTCTGGCTCAGTTGTTTGGATGTTTCAGGTAAAAATTTCATGTATTTATTCTGTCCTAGATTATCCAGAGAAGTCAGTCATATGAAAAAAACAATTTAATAGTCTTGGAACTCATTGTAAAGATAATTTATTTAAAAACAAACTAACATTAGGCATTAGTAAGTGTTTTGATATTATTTAAGAAACTTTTGTTAAAATTCATTACAATGTTAAAAATGCCTTCAGCACTATGGGACAAGGACTAGAGAAATAAGACAGTAATCTATATGGAGTCAGGTGAGTCACATGTTAGCTTTGGCTTCGCTACTGACTTGTGGTCCTCTGTGCAGACCATTCCCTTTTTCTGATCTCTAGAAGTCTTGAGTCAGACCTTGGTCTATATCAGCCAAGGTCTTGGTATAGACCGTGAGTCATTGTTTTGGGAAATAATGCCCATACATTTTTCTTTAAATAAAATGAAATTTCAAATGCCCTAGGACATAGTCATAATACAACTCTGCTTCTTTACAGATGTTATAAGAATAATTTAAAACAATGATTCTCAACATTTTAAACCCATGACTACCTGTGATAAGTATAAAAATCCCATACATTTCTTTAAAATTACTTAAAGTTTCAAAATAAATTAAAGAATAAAAGATCAAAGGAATTCTGAATATGTTTTATCAAGCTACTCATACACATCTTTGTTAAGAACACAAATTTAAATTGTAATTTTAGAGAGTAACGTGACAGCTAAAAACAATTTTTAGGTAAATAAGGTGTTAACTATTTAGGAACAAAGTTTTAAATAACATTCTTAAGACTATACATCTATTTACCAATTCAACTGGACAATTTTCAATTTCTTGTGCCAAGATGGCATTCAGTAAAGATGATTCCTCAGCAGCTGAAGGTACCGTTTCAGCAATATCCTGCTAAAGCAAATTAGGGAAATATAGGTAAGTTATCACAGTAGTAGTAGTCATCACAGGAACAATCTCATTTTATTAAATGCTTTAATCACATGGATGCTCATTTCTAAAAGTAATTTAAAATACTACCTGCATTCTCAAAATATTATTTCTGAAATATCCCAAATAGGCAATCCCTGACTTAAATATTCCTGTTTTCTCTATGCCTCCCACAATGAAGAACTTGCATGTTCTGCCCTCCTTGCTACGTATCTTTTCCCTTCCTATTTCCCTCAACACTACAGATGTCATATCAAAAGTCTCTGCTGCTGCACAGCTGAGACCACTTTCTATGAAGCAGTTTGTCTTTGCCCCAGTCCCCTACCTCTATTCTCATGCCAGAACCAGGTGGCAGAGGAAGAAGAATTGTAAGCCGAGGGAGTGAGAATGGTGGAAGGGATATTAATATCCCTACCTAGGGCCAGGACAGGATTCTTGCCACTGCTGCTGGAGTGCCACTAGCAAGAGGGAAGAAAAACTGTGTCCTCCGGAAGGGGAACGAAGACAAAAAGGAAGACGGAAAAAGAGAAATTCTCCATTCATCAACACTCTCTTTTCTCATTGCTATGGAAGCTGTTGGCCCCTTTCTCATCTTCAGCCTGTCTCCAAGCTTCATTCCCCAAGCTGTTATCTGTGGTTGTGATTAAGTTAGAAGCTTCCCACAACATAGCTTACTTGATTTTTCATTTTAGCTTTTAAAACTTTTCATGAGTATGAGGTTGCATTTTATTCTTTAATATACATGTTTGTGGAGCCCTATCATGTTTTTTCCCTTTTATTTCTATGAATATTCTACATTTTAGATACTCTCAATTGTGCAGTTATTTTACAAAATATTGTTTGAATTTTTGAAAGATTTGAAAATGATTATCAGAATCAATATTTTTCTGTCCATTTAAATTGACTGTGCTTCCATTACTGACGATATTTCATATCTGTTCACCATTTTTGGAAGCAGAATAAGAATGAAATTGAAGGTTAAAGCATAAGTATAGGGTAAAGGAGTAAAAGGTTCAAAAGAAGTAGTGCAACAATCTTTCCTTCACTGCAAGCACCAAAATTTTGTCACTATGTTAAAAAATAATAAACTAAACAAATTTGCCTAATCATAATTTCAGTAGGTGCATTCTAAGAAATGTCTGAATCCAAATAAGGAAGAGAGTAGTACTGGCAACCCAGTATCTCAATATTCAGTATATGATCAAATTAACACATTCTGTTTTAATGTATTATGAAATTGTCTTTCCTTCCAAGGGCATTCAGTTTCAATGTGGATTGACTCTCAATTCCCTGAGTGGTTATCAAAATACAGTGATGATGGAACAAACCAGAAAAGCACTGTTTTCTTTTTATCTTGTGTGGTATAATATTTACACTTGTACAGTCAGTAAAGTGACATTGGGAAAATATTTTACAGCACACTTTTTCCAACTACTTTTTTTTTTTTTTTTTTTTTTTTGCGGTACGCGGGCCTCTCAGTATTGTGGCCTCTCCCGTTGCGGAGCACAGGCTCCGGACGCGCAGGCTCAGCGGCCATGGCTCACGGGCCCCGCCGCTCCGCGGCATGCGGGATCTTTCCGGACCGGGGCACGAACCCGTGTCCCCTGCATTGGCAGGCGGACTCTCAACCACTGCGCCACCAGGGAAGCCCCCACATTTTTTTAATAACTGTTTTTCAAATAAAAATTATGTCTTCAAGTAAAAATTAAAAAAAATTTTTTGGGTCATGGATCTTTAGTCTTTCATGCTAAGATAACCGGTGCGTCTAACACATATTATTTTTAGAGTTAGGAAGGGTGAACTTATGATCAGAAGCAAAGCTTAGGTGTATTTTCTAGACTTCTAAAGGATTCCATGACATATTGAATGTGAGACCTCAGCATATAACCAGATTCAGGTATAATAATTTATTCAGTGTACCATGAAAAATACTCTTTCAGTATGAAACTACTTATCTTGTGATTTGCTATCCTAAACTTCTAGAAAATACTGTTCTGCAGATGTAAATTATGTTTTACCCTGTAGTACTGTACATACTAAAGAAGTTATAGAATAACGTAAGATGAAATATAAACTATAAATATAAGACGATATACCAGAGTCTCAATGTTCCTTCACTGTATGTGACAGGAAGATAATAATATTTTTATTACTCTCTTTGGTTAACTTACATCAGAGTTAATATTTTTATTGGTATCCTCACAAGAGCTACACTTAGATCCATCAGTCGCTTCCTTCCAAGTTTTGGATTGACTTAACTCTTGCAGGGAATTTGGCTCTTCCATCATGGAGGTCTCTGAATTATTAAGGAAGTAAAAAAGATTTCACTAACATATCTTTCAAACTTAAAATTGGGATATGGTTGTTACAAAAGAAAACTTCTGACAGACAACTTAAAATCCAAGAATTTAAGTGTGCGCAAACTTTCTTATAGCACCCCAAGTCTCACATATTTATCTTCCATTTTCCTTCATCTGCCTTTTTATCACCTCTACTCCCCGTGTTCCACCACCTATCTCCTCCACTCTCGTTCCCACACATTTAACTCACAAGACAACATGGATATACCAAGCCCATCTTAGTATATTGTTCAGCAGATTTTAATGCCTTCAGTAAGCAGAGGTTCACTCAACACATAAGTTAGCTTTATTATTCCTTTATAATAGTCACAATAATAATTCATTATTAATATTATTAAAATTTCATGCATCCTCTAGGGGGATAGATATATCTATATCTCAGGTTAACTGTATTGTTTAAATGCTATTCTTATCACTAAGTGATTTTTCATGTTAGTTGTCTTAAAGTGAAACATTATCCTACGAGATATAGAATTTTCTTTGTTGAAGGCTTGTGAGTACTGCCTTTGTGGGTGGGGGAGGTGGGAAAGAGTGAGATTAAGAATAGTCCACATAGTATATATACTTCATCTTTTTAAGGTAGTTTGTTGGACAAAAATTAATCCACATAGAAGAATGCAAGGCTGATCTAACAATTTCTTTTAAGTTCAAGTACTCTTCTAAGAGCATTTATACTTGGGAATATGGAATTGGATCCCATCTTAATTTTAAAATGTAAAATCAAAGTTTTGTTTCTACAACATTCCCCTCAACACCAACAGAATTAGGATGTCTTACCTACTATGTTTTCGCTTCCCATTTCTTCCCTTACTGACTCCTTCTGCATCAATTTTCTTCCAAGTTTAAAGCCAGAGGACACAAAGCATTTTGTAAACAACTGTAAAAATATACATTTTTGTTTCTCGCTTTTGTACAAGTAAAGCAATTCAACAAAATACAAGCATATATGCTAAAAAGTTAAAACTATTATTCATGCACACACATCCAGCAAATTAATTCAAAAGGGGGTATTTTTTCACAAGTTTAAATTCCGTTGTAGATATGAATATAAATATGTATTTATTTATCACCAAACATTGCACCCATGTAAAAGAATAGAAACTATTACCATTTTCAGTTCAGCATGAGTCAGATCCTGGGCAGCAGTTGACAGAAGTGTGTCTGCTCCTCCCCTCTGCTTCCACATCATCAACCTTTGGGTAGGAGGTGCAAGTTCCAAAACCATGAGTGTGTCCGTAAAGGAAGTAAGCTGTCTATGCATAATTTTGCTACTGATCTCCTTGATTGGATCTATGAGCAGTTTCCTCTTTTTGCCTTTTCTTTTTTCAGCAATGTCTAAATATAATAAATACATACAAATGTGATAGGTTGTACAACTTTGCATAATGATATTCTAGGCATTGCATATCTAAGAAATGTCTACCACAATACAACCTACAGAGTTGACTTGGGAAGAAAATCCCCTTCTCTCTACTGAAAATTATGTTTTATATGGTTTTTGCACAGCTAGTGTGTCTCAGCAGCCAAGGGTTAACACATTTTGTAAAGTGCTTAGGAGGCAGGCACCCTGTTGATATACTAAATGGACAACTGAGGAATGTGGAGCAGAGAGTATATTGAGAGGGAAGTCACTCAGTTGTAAAGTTCCTTAAAATATCTACCTAACAGGATAACTTTTTAAAACATTAATTTGTATTTGTCCAGTGTATTTTTCCCTCCCCCATTGAAATTCATATACAAATTCCTAGTAGGTAGTTAGGGCCATGGGATTTTGCTCCTTTAACTAATTTGGCCGGGTAGAAAGTAGAAGTCAAGCTTTTCCTTAGTAAAGATGCAAAAGGGGAGTGGGGGGCAGTTAGATTTTCTGGAATGGGTGGAGATCTGAGATCAGATGGAGCCAAAGGAACTTGCTTGCTGATGTGCCTCAGTAAAATCTTGGGAATAGGACAAGATTCCAAAGGGGCTGGCTGTGTGATGACTCCAGAGGTTATGTAGGCTGGGACACTGGGTATCACACGGTGGTGTGGCTGATGACCAGAGGTTCCCTTCCACCTGCTGTACCCCTCCCCCAAACTTTGATACTATACATGGCTCAGGGCAGATAGGGGAGGTTTGCAGATTGCATTTCTTGCCAACCAAGTGGGATAGAGGCTCAGAGTTGAATTTCGCAAAGAAAACGTTGAATGCTTTATTCTTTGCATGCCTGAGTTTATAAACTGAAATATCAATTATACTACTTAAAATTAGGATATTCTTAAAAGATCTAGTTATATATTAGATTCATATTCAGTGCCTCTATTCCGACCCTTTTACTCTGTCTTATTTTATATTGCATGCTTATTTATCTCTTGATCAGACTGTAAGCTTCTTAAAAGCAGGAACTATGTCTTCATTTCTGTGCCCAGAATAATGGCTTGATAACTATTGGAACTGAACTCTGTTTTACATTTTCCAATTTCCCAAGCTGGACAGATGGTTTGACCAGGACTGAATATAATGGAAGGACCATCCCAAATTTTCTTCACACCTTTCCCTTATTGTATTATGAATGTTATTACTAGATTGACTACCTCCTATAATATTTTAAGAATTATTAAAGTATCTCAGGGTAAATAAGATAGTAGCGCATCAAAACTAAACATAAAAACATGAATGACTCTGACCTGAAGTATCAATTGGCTCAAGGGTAAATCCTTCCTCTTCATTTGATGATGTGGTTTCATCCATTTTTTCATTTTCAGGTGGACATACACACTCAGGATTATCTGGTTCTACTAATCAACGTTGCCATAAAAGGATTTATTAAAAAAAATAATGGTTATGTTGCAAACTAGAGGACTGTATGAGAATTAAAGTGAAAGATAAACTAACTGTAGATTTATATTGCTAACTGGAGCCACATCTGAATTCTTAGAATCATGTATTTAATAGAGCTGAAGAGACTCAGAGATTATACAGTCTGGGGCCTGCAGTGTTCAGGTGAGTCAAGTAGTATCACCCTCTTTTGCACCTGTCACATCTAAGGCTGGGCTACAGTCACATCAGAAGTGAAAACAGAGATAGGAACCACAATAAATGATTGACATAAATTTGGCAATATGTCTGCTAAAAAATTTGTGTTCTGTTAATGATTAGTTGACCCATAAAGAACCACACATAACTAAATTTTTATTGCCTCTTTTTACATTTAAAATTTCTACTACTGTGTTAGAAAGCAAATGTAACATCAAAAAGAGTGAAACATCAAAATGGGGCTAATCATTCTTTTAATTCTTAAGAAAAATCAGACTACAAGACTTCAAATCATCTGAGGTACTTTCACATCAATTTCAAGTAGAAAATATCCCCAAATTTATAATTTCTATCAAATTATATATAGATTGTCAAGCTATATTAATATTAATGTGATATTAATAATTAATAACCATGTTAGTGTCAAACATTAATGATGCTTTTACTATGTAACATATATTATTTTAATGATTCAGAAGCAGGGTATTTTGGCAGAGTATTTAAATGAGCTTTTATAACAAATAAACCCAATCCCGATTAAATACCCATCATTGTACTTTTCCCAGAACTTAGTTTTCTATTCTATATTATCTAAAGTCAGACTAAGAGTTTGAGGGACAACACTCTTCATTATCTTTCACTATACTATACTGCTACTTAAACCCATAAGTTTTGAGGCTTAATTTGAATATTAGTATCTGTTCACATTCTACACAAAAGAAACAACATACCCACTATAGTATCGGGAGGCTCAGGAAGCATGGAAATTTCTCTATTTAAATGCATGTCTTCTAACAGGATATTCTGATCATCTTGCAATAGATTGTCTTGAAAACACAATAAACACTTCGGTTATACAGAGTTGAATCTGTCATTTGTTCACTAAACACTTGACAGTATTGCATGCAAGGAGTTGTGATGGGATACAAAAATGAGTGAACCCTACTTAATTAGATTTGACTGGTTATATAGACTACCACATTTCATGCAGTATGACGTAGAATTTTATATATTTAATTTCCTTTCCTTTATTAAAAGTCTATTTATAAATGTTTATTTCAGGAAATATTTACTAAACTACCAAGATAGTAGCCTTGTTACAAAGCCATGTTTAGATTTTCAGATTAAGAAGTAAAAGTTTTCATACTCCTTTGGTAGAGATCTAAGGTTGAGCCACTATTTTTCGTAGTTTTCAAATTTCAAAAAGTTTGCCATAACCAGCCTTTTACTGTAAACTAGAGAATTAAAAAAAAAGATTTGATATATAATAGTCAGTATCTTTAAAATTAAGTGCATTTCGATTTCCAAGTTTTCTCTATCCTATTTCTATGATGACTTTAAAATAATATAATAATATAAATATAAAATAATAATATAAAATGCTGGACAGATCCTTTAGAATAGCTGTCCCACAATTTCTGCTAAAGAAAACAATGTTTTCTAGTATACAATCTAGTATATTTTGTGAGGAATATATTTACCTCCCTTCTTCCCCTCTAAAGACTAGAAATTTGTAAAAATAAAAACAAGAACTTATATGATAAATGTGTTTAAACAGATAGCTATTTACTTGGAACTAGCCTAAATTTTTAAATATACCATAGACTTTGAAAACTTGTGTAAAAAAATGTGTTGACCTATATGACCCAGAAGCATATATGAAATTTTAGTTTGATGGAATAAAACTTCCAGTATGTTATGTAATTTGACTGAAACAAATATCCAATTTCTATATGACCAGATAGTATACCAAATATTTCTCCTGCAGCTCCTTCATCTCCAAATCCATCTCCACTGTCACAGAACAGAAATATTTCTCCAATGAGGCTTCCAGAACTATGTTCAACTAAAGGACCACTGGAATTTAGCAATATGTTGTCATCAAAGAAGCTATGTCTTCTGAGAATTTCAGGTTCCTCCTCTAAATAAATACATATAATTAATATTGAGTTAGTCATAGAAACACAGAATTTTAGGGTTAGAAGCTAGAATTTAGATATCATTTTGAATAGCTCCTTTCATTTTACAATGAGAAAAGTGAGAGCTAAAAATTTATTTGAATTATTCAAAGACATACAGATGGCCAGTAGGCATATGAAAAGATGCTTAACATCACTAATTATTAGATAAATGCAAATCAAAACTACAATGAGGTACCACCTCACACCGGTCAGAATGGCCATCATTAACAAGTCTACGAATAATAAATGCTGGAGAGAGTGTGGAGAAAAGGGAATCCTCTTGCACTGTTGGTGGGAATGTAAGCTGGTGCAGCCACTATGGAAAACAGTATGGAGGTTCCTCAGAAAACTAAAAATAGAATTACCATATGATCCAGCAATCCCACTCTTGGGCATATACCTGGACAAAACTATAATTCAAAAAGATACATGCACCCCTATGTTCATAGCAGCACTATTCACAATAGCCAAAACATGGAAACAACCTAAATGGCCATCAACAGATGAATAAAGAAGATGTAGTATATATATACACAATGGAATACTACTCAGCCATAAAAAAGAACAAAATAATGCCATTTGCAGCAACATGGATGGACCTAGAGATTATCATACTATGTGAAGTAAGTCAGAGAGAAAAAAACAAATACCATATGATATCACTTATATGTGGAACCTAATTATGGCACAAATGAACCTATCTACAAAGCAGAAACAGACTCAAAGACATAGAGATCAGACTTGTGGTTGCCAAGGGAGAGCGGAGGAGGCAGACAGACGGACTGGAAATTTGGGGTTGGTAGATAAACAACAAGGTCCTACTGTATAGCACAGGAAACTATATCCAATCTCCCGGGATAAACCATAATGGCAAAGAATATTAAAAAAAGAATGTATATATGTGTAAAACTGAGACACTTTACTATACAGTATAGATCAGCACAACATGGTAAATTATACTTAAATTTAAAAAAGAAAAAAGAAAAAAAATATTTGAATTATTCAAGTCATTCTGCTAATCAGTGGAAACTGGATTTCTAGTCTAACACTTTTTCCAATACAATAACAAAAATTTCCAAAATATCAGGATAGAGTTTTTAGTAGTGGTACAGTTTAATACTTCCCAGAAGGTTATTATTGGCAGTCGAATGATTTCTTCTACCTTAGGTGGGTCATATCCCACTTGATTGAGTATTATTTCATGGACAGTTGCTTGAGTTGTTTGTCCATAAGGAGGGATTGGAAAATAAGGAGTATGTCTGCCTTCTAAGTAATGGAAAGGTAGGTAAAATATTAAACAATGGGCTTATAACATTTGTTCAATAGATATTTATTGAATGACTAGGTGTTAGGCAATATGCTAGGGGTTGGATACAGCAGTAAAAAAGATAAAACCTGGTCAGCTAACATAAACTGAGTGGTTACTATGTGCATTGTATTATGTAGTAGAGGATACTATTATAATCCTCATTGTACAGACAAGGAAACATCCACAGAAAGATTTCATAACTTGCACACAGTCACACCCTAATAAATGATAGAGCCAGGATCTGAAGGCAGCAAAGATCGTCTTAGTAACGGTTAGAATTCTAGCAAAATGGAGACTAATGAGAGAAAACTCCTAAGACACTGACAGCAGCAGATAAAATGAACTCCCTGCTTCAAACCGCCTGCTTCCAGATTGGCTGTCAGTACATGCATATTCTTTCCCTTCCTTGGGTTTGAATCTTTGGGTCCAGAAGTCTGAAACCCCAGAGGTCAGAATCTAGAAGTCTGAAATCCCAGAGGTCAGAGGTTGATCCTCTCTTTCCTTCCTCTAGCAACCCACGTCACTGCTAGTCAGTAAAGAAACTCATGAAGTATCACTCACTGGAAATTTTTCTACAGGCCTACATCTTCTAGAAAGAAAGAGCTAAAAAAGGCAACCTTCATTGTATTGGACTAAAGATTTGCTCAATAGAAAAAATAAACTTTTTCAAAAGAAGTAAAGGTATTGTTCACATCTTCCAGGTGCACCTTGATAGCTCCCAAAAGAAAAATCATTCTTTGTCAATAAGATAATAACATTTATGAACAGACAGTATATTCTGAGCACTGAACATCATGAGAACCTGAGAATACACCAAAAAATTAAAGAAATAATCTTTGCTTTCACTCTTATACTATAATCCAGAATAGGATGGATTAACATTAAATATTTCTTAGAGGACATTAAGTTTGAACTAGTTTTTGAAGGAGAGAAAATCCCTTATTGGTAGAGAGTACTAAAGGAGAGAATAAGGGAAATAACTGTGATGTTGCTAGTAATATCTGGATTTTACATATAGGGCAGTAAGGCTCAGAGAAGCTAGGTGATCTGCCCAATATCACACAGCAAATCAACAGAGAAAGCCCAGATTCAAACCCAGGTCTGTCAGTCTACTCAGGACATGTTCTCCCCACCTTCTTGAATTGTAGTAGACAGAACTGAGAACAACTAAATTGTATTGGTTGACTGGTAAGACATTTGCTTGACTAGAGCAAAAAGTCTATTTTAAGGTAAAACAAAGTTAATAAAGATGGTGATAAATTGGTAGAGGGCCTTGAGGAGAGGCAGGAGTATCTATCAGTAAGTTATAGGGACCCAAGGCACTTAAGAAGAGAAATGTGATGTGGAAAAAAAATGGAATTTAAGGACAATTCCTCTTGCAGAGCTGTATAAAATGTGGGGCCTGGAAGAAACTGTGTAGGAGGGTATACAGCACTTCAGCACTTTAGTACTGGTGAACTAAATATATATATATATATTTAGTACTGGTGGCTAGGGAAACAGAAAGAATACCTGAGACATTTCCATTTTTTTTTTTAATTAGCACTGGTATGAAGCTTATAGAAAGCATAGTTAAAAGTGATCCTAAAGTTGCAGGGCTGAAGAAGAGCAGTAGCATTTACAGGGAAATGTGTAAAGAATATCTTGGGCAGTAGGAAATATGATTAACTTTTTACCAATGTGTTATATTTCAAGGTTTGGGGTAACAGCCAGTAAGAGATGCGTGCTACTCAAAGTAGGGTCTGTGGACGGTGTTGGTCCACAACAGAGTAAATACACAAATTAGACGTAAATGTTCACAAAGTTTTAATATAATGTCGCAGAGTAATTTTATACATGTTGGATCTAATAACAAAAACTTGAGGCTTACATGTTGATTTTTAAGTAAGTTTTAAAATTTTTCTAGTAATTAATTTTTATTATATTTTACAAAAGTGTCATTCCATGACAGATAGGAAATTGACAAAAATTATAAAACTGGTCCTTCACCACAAATCATTTGAGAAACACAGCTATAGATCGTAAGAGTTATGGAAGGAGAGTCAGGATGAGAAGTGGAGGTTACAAGGTAGCTCAAGCATTACTGATGCTTGATCACCCTCCTCCACCTAAGACAAATTTAGGCCAGCCTTCTCCTATGCTCACTGCTTTGGGCACTATAAGAAAGTCAAAGATGAATGTGACGCAGATCTTACCCTCATGGAGTTTTCAGAACAAAACAGACCAATACAATAAATATCATGATACAAATCAGAGAGTGGTAAACGCCATAAAAAAAGAACAAATACTATATAGTTAAATTACACCATATAGCTTTAATTCTAAAATACATTCAACAGTTTCTGTTTCCCAATCAATGCGTATTCAGTGTGTATTTCCTCCTCACTCCCAAGCTATTTTAAAATCTGTTATTGATATATATTTAGAGGAAATATATTTTGAAGGCTCTGTATGCAGCACTTGTGTAAAACCTTGTGTATATGTTAACTACAGCAACTGTTTATTTATATGTCTCTCTCCCAGCCTGAAGCTCCTTGAGAGCAGGAAATGCTTCTTTAAACTTTGTATTGCCCATGCCTGTGATAGCACCTGACATATAGTAGATATTTAATAAACGGTTGTACACTGAGAAGGGAAGCATAGGCTAAGCCTGAGTCTTGGCATTGACACCTACAGTAGAAAAAGGCAAGAATAAACTTATTGGGGGGTTACATTTATACATCAAAAAACTCATACATTCTAAAGATATTTCTACTGGCATAGAAATAGCTTTGGCATTGTTTTAATACAAAAATGCAAATATAATTGATTATGACTTGCAATTTGAATTTCTCAAATATTCTCACCAAAGCTCCCAGTGTGGAAAAGTAGATCATTGCCATAATCTTCTCTAAGTGTGATTTCTTCTGGTTTGCTTTGATTCTGAGTAAAGTGTTCTGAAACATCAATAGCACTATGGAGAAATATAAGATTGAGGAAAGCATGTGAACAGAACACAATGATTTTGCAGTATACTGAAAAACAAACAAACACCCTTAAACAAAAACATGTTTTATTATAAAAACAAAGGAGAATTTTATTTTCTCAATAGTATTCCTTACAAACACTAGTTCATTATACATATGATATAATGAACTATGATCTCCAGGTTGTCAAATCCAATGGGCAATTCTCAGTCCTTATCTTACTTACCATACCCAACAGCATTTGAAATTGATGTTCACTCCCTTCCTCATGGAACACATTCTCTTCTTGGCCTCTGCAATACTACTGTCTCTTGATTTTCTTCCTACCTCACTGGCTGTTCCTTTTCCATCTCCTTTATTAGTTCTTCCTCATCTCCCAGGTTATTAACTATTAGGAATGACCCAACATTCAGTCCTCAGACCTCTCTCTCTCTCAAATCTACACTCATTCCCTCAGGGATTTCTTATGACTCATGGTTGAAGTTCCATCTACATACTCACAACTCTCAAATTTATATATCCCATCAAACATCTTTCCTGAATTTCAGACCCAGATATTCAACTACCTACCTACTCCCCTTGGATGTGTAACAGTCATCTCAAAACCTATATCCAAAACCTAATTTACTTCCTTTACCTTGCCCTCTTTAAACTTGCCACGCTCTAGTTATCCTAATCTCATTAAACTGGTAACTCCATTCTCATGCCAAAAATCATATAGTCAACCTTCACTTCTCTCTTTCTCTGTCAGCTCTGCCTTCAAAATGGATCCATAACTTGACTGCTACCACCTTGATAAAATGAAGACTGAGAACTGATCACAGAGACTATCATCTCTTGTCTGGACTTCTTACTGCAGTAATCTTCTCATAGGTTCTCTGCTTCCTTCCTTTCGCCCTTATAGTATGTAGCCAGAGGAAGCATGTTGAAGTCAAGTCAGATCCAGTCACTTTCCTATTCAAAACCCTCCTGTGCTCCCTATCTGACTAAAAGAAAAGTCCTCATTACAGCCTATGACACCCTCCATCACCTGCACCCCGGCTACTCCTCTGACCTCATCTCCTACCACTGGGCCCTTCATTTACTCCACTCCAGTCTCACTTGCCTCCTTGCTGTTCTTTGAATAGGTCCAACATGCTCTGCCTTAGAGCCTTTCCATTTGCTTTACATGGAACATTCTTCCCAACATTACTGAATGATTTGTTCCTTCAGTTCCTTTAGATTTCTGTTTGGACCTTATTAGAAAAGCCTTTTCTGATCTATTATTTTATTTTCTATTTCTCTTCATAATGCTGATCATCTCCTAGCATACAATATATTTACTTGTTTGTTTATTACCTGTCTCCCCCAACTAAAATATAAGATTCATGTGGCCAGGAGCTATCTCCTCAGTGCCTAGAACAGTGCTTGGCATATGGCAGGCACCCAACAAATATTGAATGAATGAATATACTGTCAATATTGCAAACTACATTCAGCAAATATATTGATTCATTTTTGGTTTTCTACTTTGAACTTTCACACTAAATTTAAGTCTTTGTCAACTGCATGTGTATTTCAGTTGTTAACTATGTTCCATCTGCATTCATGAAATCTGACAATGTAAAACAACGAAATATCAGGAAAATCAAATTGAAGGAAAATAAAATAATTTACTTCATATTTTGGGGATCAAAATCATGAAATTCTTCTGGCAATGTGATCGCATTGTAAGCTGCTTCGAGATTCTCTTTTGGAAGGTCAACCAGTCCTGAAAAGGATAAAATACCACATTCAATAAGTCATGATGCTATATAAAATCAACTTCCAACTAAATCTCTACTTTCTCTCACTGGACTAACTGTTTAGTCTCCTAACTGGTTTCCCTGTATCCACTCCTGCTCCTCTTCAGTCTATTCTCTACAAAACAGCCAGAGTGATATTTTAAATATGCAATTATATCAGATCACCCCCATAGGTAAAATGACTCAGGGACTTCCCTAGCGCACTTAAATAAAATCCAAATTTCTAATTAGGGCCCTGTATCCCTACAAAACCTATAGGCATCATCTAACAACACCTTCCCGTACTCACTCTACTCCAACCGTACTGGTCTTTTTGCTCTCTGAATGAGTCAAGCACTTTACCACCTCAAGACCTTTGCTCTTGCAGTTCCCTCTGCCCGGAATGCTATTCCCTCATGAACTTCTTACATGGCTGGATACTTCTCATTCTTCAAGTCTGAGCTTAAATTCTATCCTCTCAGAAAGGCTTTTCCCAATTAGCCTAACTAAAATACACTTCTCTCTTATTTTCTGTAGTAGTACTCTTTTTATATTCCTTCATAGCACAATCTATAATTATTATAATAATTTTTTTAGAAAATCTTTTTCATTATCTGATTTTCTCACCAGGCTCAAAGGGACCTTATTTGTCTTGTTTGTCCTTGTATCCCAGAGCCTAACATAGTGTTTCACACAACGTATGAGATCAATAAATATTTATGGAATATATAAGTGAAATAATGAACAAATTTATTTCACTGAACCATATTTGATATAATTATAAATCTACTAAGAGATTCTACAGATATTTTAAATAGAGAAAAAAAAACTTGTCAATCCTGATTCACCCATATTAACTGAGGGAACAGTACGTGCAAGGCACTGAGACAAGCACTATAAGAGATTCAGAAAATAAGTATGACAAAGATGTTGCCTTCAAGGAGCTTGCAGACTAGTGTGAGAGGCAAGGTCTGTACCTAGATAAACATAATACAAGGTGGAAAATGACTAAAGTCTTAAAACTAAAATAAAAATTTGAAAGCGTTCTATTTATGACACATGTAAATCTCTAGCACTTTGGAATGCCTAAAGATTTTCTATAATATTTCATAAATAGCATGCTATTGTACTTAGAGTCTTGAGAATTGTGAAAACAATGACAATTACTGATATCTAGGTTTTGTCAATCACACTATTTCTAATTTATCTCATAAAGGCAAAAACAGATATGGCAAACCAAGTGACCCATTAAAACTGAATATCAGAGTTTCTTACACAAGTGTGGTAGCATTAAGTATATTTCTTGTGTAAATAGGCAGCAACATTCCAAGTTTTTGAAGGCATAACCTTTTCCTGCAAACACAGGAAAAGAGCAAGGAAAATAATATAATTTGTTCTTAACCATGGAAACTTAGATTCAGTCAGAAGGAAGCTTACATTCACCATACTCACACTGGAACTACAGAGTGCTGCCAATTAAAAGAGCCCACCCAAAATAAAAATGCAAAAGGGAACAAAGATGAGTGAGACAGATCAATATTGCATGTATACCTGGGCGAAATGTCATCTTCATTTTAAGCAATGCTTCACTGCAATCTGCCAAAAGATACTTTGCCTTCCTGTTATAGATTCGAACAACTCCCAAAAGAAGGTGTCCTGAAGTTCGAAGTGCAATTTTCACCTTTCAAAATTTTTTTAAAGTATTAGAATATTAAAAATTAGATTCATAAACTCTGTTCTTTGAAAATTATAAAATAATAAGAATGTCTTCTCTTTAAAAAGCAGACATTTTGTATTCTTATTTAAGGTGAATCACTTAACTTTTACCTCACCTTGTAAAATGATTAACTTTTTTATTCAGTGAAGATAATCTAATGTGGCATTTAAGTGAAGTATGCTATTATTGGTTTTACGGGAAGTATATAACCTTTGCAGTCGGGCAGACTTGGGGTCAAGCCTTGGCTCAGTTGCTGAGGCTGAGTCATTTAACCTTCCTGAACTTCAATTTATTAATAATGGCTACAATTTATTATATACTTATTTTGTGCCAGGCATTGTCCTAAGAGCTTTTCATACACTAATTTATTTAATTTGGACAACAACCTCTATTTACAGAAGCAAAAACTGAGACTCAGACATGATAAGCAGCATGCCCAAAGTAACAAAACTATTAAGTGATAGAGGAGGAATTAAATTTAAATTTGACCAACTCAGAAGTTCATGCTCTTAATTACCACACTTCACTGAGGCTAAAAGAAGCCTATCTCATAGGGTTATTGTGAAGATTAAGTAAACTAAAGAACATACATAAAGTCTAGCCCAGTGCCTGACACATGGTAAATTTTCAATTATAATTCATCCTTCTCTCAAGAAGAAAACTACTTAACCTATAAAAATATTAAAATGATATTTTAATGCAAATTCTAATAGCTTGTTATAGTGTTTTATAATGAACATAGTACCTTGCTTATGAAGTGACTTCATATATATTTTGATTTATACTCAATCCTCCTTTCTTGCTACTCTCCCATTCATTCACCCATTATTTTTCTAAGAAATACTCATTTGATACCTACTGCGTATACAATATTTTGTTAGGGAATAAGAAACAATCACAAAATACGTATAAAACATGGCCTCTATCCTTCAGGATCCAATCAATTTAGGATAAACATATAAGAGTTAATTACCAACAGAAATCAATATATGTTTATGTCCAGAAAATAAATGCTATAGGAAATAAAAAAGAGAAGACCATTTAAGAAGTAAAGTTTCCTTGGAAATATATTTCATGATATAATGTATTTTAATTCCTTTCCTCTCCATAAGTCATAGCAAATACATACTATAATTTTAATGAATAACATACCTTAGGTGAAA
This sequence comes from Phocoena sinus, assembly GCF_008692025.1. Classification (NCBI taxonomy): domain Eukaryota; kingdom Metazoa; phylum Chordata; class Mammalia; order Artiodactyla; family Phocoenidae; genus Phocoena; species Phocoena sinus. Next base: position 28,183,001 of record NC_045777.1, on the reverse strand, counting down.
GAATTTTTTCAATGGTTATTTCTAGATTACATTCAAATACATGGGCCTTTGTCAGTTTCTTCTCCCAGTGAGCTGCAAGCCAGATTTTGGCCAATGGCCCTCGCTTACTCATAAGCACATGTGTGTAGAACATGGTGCCTGTATTCCTTAGTAGTATTTAATGAACTACAGAGAACATTAAAAGACATTTAAATTTTGATACAAAAATCTTTCAGTGCTATTTTACAGCAAGCAAAACCATTTTTCACTAATTCTATAAAATAGATTATCTTCTAATTCAATGCATTATTCAATTCAAATTATTTTCTTATAAAAAGAAACTTTTATTTAAAATACAAAACTATATTGGGCTTCCCTGGTGGCGCAGTGGTTAAGAATCCGCCTGCCAATGCAGGGGACACGGGTTCAAGCCCTGGTCTGGGAAGATCCCACATGCCGTGGAGCAACTAAGTCCGTGCGCCACAACTACTGAGGCTGCTCTCTAGAGCCTGTGAGCCACAACTGCTGAGCCCGTGTGCTAGAACTACTGAAGTCCATGCGCCTAGAGCCCGTGCTGTGCAACACGAGAAGCCACCGCAATGAGAAGCCCACGCACTGCAACGAAACGAAGAGTATCCCCCGCTCGCCGCAACTAGAGAAAGCCCGCGCGCAGCAATGAAGACCCAACACAGCCAAAAAATAAATTAATTTTTTTTAAAAAAAGAAAAGAAACTATAGGAAAAGAATCAGAGGAAGGGAAGAAAAAAAAGAATCCAATTTAATGTTTTGAAATAAGAATGGTAAAAGAAAACCTTCACTTAAAGACAAAATAATTATGCACATTTCCACAAATTGTACTATTCTCAATAACATCATAAGGCTCCAGTACTAGGCAGAGGAATGTCATAACGCTTTGGCTGACTTCTAGAGAAGAATCAAATCATTGTTTACATATAGGTAATCTTAAACTGCCACTAGAAAACTATTTTTTAACTTCTTTCCTACTTAAAGTTCTGATAAAAGAGAAAACTGAACCAAAGCGAATACAAAAACAAAATCAGCCACGGAATTAAAAACTTAGATGACCTTTGATCAATGCCCATTTCCACCCCAAGAATCAAATCATTGGGCCCAAAATAAAGGTTATGCAATCTACCGAACCACATTCCTCAATGGGACAGCTAGAGATTTTAACGTGTATGGCCTCTTCCTGCCTTGGCTCCACGTTCTTCCTTTCTCCTGTGTCTGGTATTTTAGAATAAATTCCAATTTGTCTTTTTCAATTGCTCCCAGGTGTATGATTACTAGTAAACTTTAAGAAAAAAACAACCCTGTGATTTACTATTCCTGAGACGTTGATTTTCCTGAGACGTTGATTTTCCTACCTCACCCCACAAAAAATCCCCCACAGAAGCCCCATTTTCCTGTGAGTTATTTCTAGGTTGAATTGACTTCATGCAAAGTAAAGCTAAGGATAGTACATGGAACTAGGAGCCAGGGAGGAGGCTTAATTCGTGGAAAAGGGTCCCAGTGAGGAGAGTGAGGGCGGTGGGCGAAGGGGAGCAGAGGGCGGGAGGAAGGGTTAGAAAGCGGACCCTGGGGGCGGGTGGCGTCGGGGGTGGAGAGAGCCACAGAGGGCGCTCCTTCCAGGAAGAGAGAAGGGGGCAGAGGCGAGGAATGGAAGGTGCTGAGGTCGGGGGGCGGGGCAGGGGTGTGAGGAGAAGACGGCGAGAGCCAAGGACTCGGACGCCTAGGGCTCCCTCCACACACGACTCCTCAGAGTTGAAGGCCGGGTACTCAGAGAGGGACACCGAGGCTGAGGAGTGACCGCAAGCGCCCATTGCCTCCCCTCAGGCGGGGTCCCTCAGGCCTCGTGCCGGTGAAGAGCCCGGCGGCACACGTGTGGGGATGAGGGTGGCCGCGGCCGCCGTGATCCAGCCCGCCTCCAGCCCCCGGGTCCCGCCCGTCGCCCTACTTCCAGCGCCGGGTCTGAAGCGAGGCGAGCCCGAACAGGGACTGGAGGAGGAGTCGCTAGATCCTCGCGTTAGACCTCTGGCGCTCCGCGCCCTGAGCTGCTGTGCGTCTGGGAGTGAGCGGTCGGGCTACAGGGCGGGGAGGGGCGGGGCAGTGGACCGGGGCGGGGCGAGGGGAGGGGCATATGGGGATGGCACGGGGCTATAGGCGGGGCAGTGGGCAGGGAACAGGGCAGGCCTAGGGCGGGGCGGAAGGGTGGGCGGGGCTAAGGGCCAGTGGCATGAGTGGGTGGGGCAAAGGGCGGGGCAGGGGGCAGGGGACAGGGACCCGGACAGGGGCGGGGATGGGGGACACTGAGAGCAGTTTCCCGCGTGGTGCTTGCTCTTGGAGCTTATCTGTTCAGCGACCCGGTCACTAGTCACTGCAAAACAATTGTGAGGGGTGGTAATGTCTGACCCCTCTGCTTGGCCTCTGAACATCACCAGGATGATGTCTCATCATCTTTTGCACTTAGAGCGAGGAGGTCCCTGGAGAGTTATTAAATCTCTTTAACCTTAGTTTTTCTCATCTGTAAAATGGAAATGATGATAATAAAAGTACCTCTGTCACAGGGTATTGTAAGAGATGACTGAGATGAAGCACGTAAAGAGCCTAGCAATAATAAATGCTCAATAAATATTAGCTATCATTATTGTTGTTGTTAAAAAGATCATTCATATTGACCAGCACTTTAGGGACAGCAAACATTTTCCTGCCTGGAATATCACAGCTTTCAATAGCTAAAGCCAACTGCTACAACATAAGAAAAATCATACAAAAGCATATGGATCAAAGGCTGTTTTCCTCCCTTGAACTTCATAGTAAATACTGATAAATCTTGGAATAAAAATGGCATCCAATATATAGGTTATTGATAAGGTCCCAGGCTCCTTGCTGATGGGTTGTCTTATTTACTCTTCAAACAACCTCACAAGGTAGTTAGTAATTTCCCTCCTTTTGAGATGAGGAAATGGCCTGGAGGGAGAAGCCACCTGTCCAGGGTCACATAGTTGGGGGTGTTAGAGACAGAATTCAGCCCGGGTTTAGCTCCCCTTTTCCCACCTCAGGGAATGGTGTCACAGTGACCACTCAGGCAGACATCTGGGAGATGCCCTTGATGCCAACCTCACCTCTACCTTAATATCACTCCATAAGCAAGCCCATCACTCCACCTTCAAATAGGACTTTATCCACTTCTCACTGCCTCTACCCTCTCCACCCTGGTCTAAGCTACTTCCCTCCTGGAAAAGCTCCAACAGCTTTCTCAGCAATCTCCCTCATGTCACTTGCCTTCCTTGAGCCCATTGTCCACACTGAAGCCAGAAGGGTCTCCCCCCTTTAAAGCCCTCTAAGTCCTCCTGTTGCTCTTAGAATAAAAACAAACTCCCTCCTAACAACTACAGGGTCCTGCATAGTCTCCCCCTTACTTATTATTCTAGCTTCATGTCCTATGGGTGGATTTATCCTGACCACAATGAATCTTCAGTTTCAGGGCCCTTGCTTGCATGGGCCCCTCCAAGGTCCTGGGAGAAACATAGCAGTGTGTTCACCTGGGTGTGTGTTTTTGTAAACATTGCAGAAGTAAGATATTTAACGGTAATCCTTTAAGATAGATGTCTTTCAACTCTCCCTTTATCACACTGTATTGTGGCAATGGAGTACCTGAAGGATGCAGCTAAGGTAGAGTTGAGTTAGGTGTACATTAATTTAGGTTCAGAGGTGTTATGGATTGAATGTTTGTGTCCCTCCAAATTCATATGTTGAAATCCTAATCCCCAATGTGATGGTATTGGGAGATGGGGCCTTTGGGAGGTAATTAGGTCATGAAGGCTCCACCCTGATGGGTTAATAATATGGGATTAGTGCCCTTATAAAGGAGACCTTTCAACCTTTCTGCCTTGTGAAGACACAGCGAGAAGACAGCTGTCTGTGAACTAGAAAGCAGGTTCTCACCGGACACCAAATCTGCTGGCAACTTGATCTTGGACTTCCCAGCCTCCAGAACTGTGAGAAACAAATGTTTGTTGTTTAGCCACCCAGTCTATGGTAGTTTGTTATAGCAGCCTGAACAGATTAGGACAAGAAGGATCAATTTATACAGTTCACAGCCCCTTTCATCTTTAGTTGTGTCATTGCTGTCCGTCTCAGTGTAGGAATGGCTTCCAGGAATATCCCTATTGTCCACTGTGCTGACTCACCCTGCACTGTGACAGGAAGGTGCAGGGCCACATGTTGTATCATTGCCCAGCATCAGTGCAAAATGGGTGGAAAACAAGATTTGGAACATACAGTGCTAGAGCTAGTCTACAGAAAATTCTTCTGATCATCAGATGTATTAAACTATATGCAGAGGATTTGGTTCCCCACAAAGCCTGGTTAAAAGCAGAAGTATATATGGCAGTGCAGCCTATACAATTATAAATGCACTGCACGTTTTTTCTTCCTTTCTAATAGGAATTGCACAAACTAGAAGATATCAAAGTCCTATGTTTGTAGGGATATGGTGAACTGTAAACAGCGAGTATGTCCATGAGGGAATTTGAGTGTTGTATGATCTCATCGTGTTGGGTCATGCCTTACTTAGCATTTCTGCCCTAGCAATGTCTTACAGAAGAAATGGCCTGTAGATGGTAACAAAAGTAGTACAGTAGGCCCTCCATATCCACAGGCTCTGCATCCGTGGTTTCAACCAACCTCAGCAAAAATATTTGAAAAAAAATTCCAGAAATTTCTAAAAAGCGAAACTTAAATTTGCCACACAGTGGCAACTATTTACATAGCATTTACACTGTATTAGGTATTATAAGTAATCTAGAGATGATTTAAAGTATGGGGAGGGTGTGAGTAGGTTATATGCAAATACTATGCCATTTTATATAAGGGACTTGAGCATCTGTGGATTTTGGTATCTGTGGGAGAATAATTGCCCCACAGATACCAAAGGGCAACGGTAATTCATTAAGAGGAATAGATACATTTCAAATCAAAGTAATGAATACACTTGTAGATTGTTGTGATAATCTAATTAATTAAAAGGAGTGAATTATAGAAATACATTTGGGGAAAGATTCAAATATCTCACTTATTTGACATGAAATACTGATATGGATGAAGATAATGTAGAATTCATATTATGCCACCACATGGGGATGCTGACAATAAAACTAGTTAATGTGCTGTCAACCCAAAAAGTATTTAAGCTTAGTCACTGTATAAAAAGACTTATAGCTCATGTATGAAAGAAATTTAGAGGTTTTCTCAAATTTGACAATAATCCTAAGAATTTACATGGCATTAAGCTTTACAACTTAAAGAAAATTGTTTAAACTATCCACCAAAAAAGTTAATCAATCTTGTAAACACTAAATTATCATCTTCATATTTTTATAAAAAGACAACAAAATCATTGTCTTATGAGTATATGGTCAAAGAATATACAGCAAAAAATGTAGAGAAAAAATTATTATAGAACCATATCATGGCGGCTAATTAATAAAATATTACGCTATGTTTCCAGATTTTATGATTGTTAGCTTTTAACATTTTATAATTTGTTGTTATTTCTTCTGTCATTCTAGAAACAATTTCCCTTTCTAACCTAGTTCTGTATTTATGACTTTATTCTTTTTCTTTAAGAAAAGAATACTCGGGCTTCCCTGGTGGCGCAGTGGTCGAGAATCTGCCTGCTAATTCAGGAGACACGGGTTCGAGCCCTGGTCTGGGAGGATCCCACATGCCGCGGAGCAACCGGGCCCGTGAGCCACAACTACTGAACCTGCGCGTCTGGAGCCTGTGCTCTGCAACGAGAGGCCCGCACACCACGATGAAGAGTGGCCCCCGCTTGCCACAACTAGAGAAAGCCCTCACACAGAAACGAAGACCCAACACAGCAAAAATAAATTAATAAACTCCTACCCCAACATCTTCTTTTTTTTTTTGCGGCACGCGGGCCTCCCACTGTCACGGCCCCTCCAGCTGCGGAGCAACAGGCTCCGGATGCGCAGACCCAGCGGTCATGGCCCACGGGCCCAGCCGCTCCGCGGCATGTGGGATCCTCCCGGACCAGGGCACGAACCCGTGTCCCCTGCATCGGCAGGCGGACTCTCAACCACTGTGCCACCAGGGAAGCCCTCAACATCTTCTTTAAAAAAAAAAAAAAAAAGAATACATTTTATAAGCTTCAGGCCCCATAAAGCCTGGCACTGTCTCTGCCCAACCCTGTGCTCTTGCCCCCTGTGCTCTAGCCATATTGGATCCCCTCTATGCCCATTGCTTAGGAAATTGCCTGGCACACAGTGGTACCAGAAAACTATTTGTAGATAAATGAATGAATGAATGAATGAATGACTCAGAAGCCAGAATGTTAGAATGTTAACTCCAGGGAAACATGAATTTTGTCTGTTTTATTTGTTCTTACATTCCCACATCCAAAGCAGTGCCTTGCATACAGAAGGTGCACAGTAAGTGTTTTTCTAAATGAATCCAGACCTGTTTCATTGCAGATAATGCTTCTTTTCATTGCCTCCAGTTAATTCCATTTACAAAGTACTTTCCCAAGATCTCTCCATAACTCAGAGATGTTTCATTTTAGAGTTAAAGTTCAGAAGAGAAGTGACTTGCCCCAGGTCATTCAGTCAGTGGCAGAGCTGAACTTCAAATCTAGATCTCCAGGGCCCAAAAGCCTCAATGTCCACAGCACTCCCAATAACCTGTCCCACAGTAGGAAAGCAGACGTTGAAGAAGCCAGTCCCAGAACGCAGAGCAGGCCGGGTCCCAGAAGAGTTACTCTGCATGGACACCAGGTGGCGCGATCCATCGAGTAGTTACCCTAGTCTTTGATAGCAACTTGATAAGATCAAAAAAGTTTATCAGAAACCAAAGTTTGAACCACCAGTTTCATTTGATTTCAACTGCCCTGCCTTTCCTTCATTGACCACTTGCTCTTTGGGTCTCAGTTTCCTTTCTGTCAAATGGGAATATTAACAGGTACTTCCTAACCAGGCGATACGTTATGGTGCCCATGCACGGCCCATATTCAACAAACACGCATCCTACTTCTTCCGACAGGGCCCACGGTAATCTCCAGCTGTACAAAATTCTTCTTAGCCCTGCACATTGCCAGAGAATGATTTCCAGCAGGAATGAGAAGGAAATTCCTTTTTGTTGATCACCTACTGTGGTAAGTGGAAAAATGACCCCTACATCCTAATCCCTGGAGCTTGTGAATGTTACTTTATGTGGCAAAGGGAGGAGGGGTCCTCCTTTGCAGATGTGATTAAATTAAGGATCTTGAGATGGGGAGATTATCCTGGATTATCATGTGCACCCTAAATACAATTGCATGTATCCTCAGTAAGAGGAAGACAAAGGGAGATTTTACAGAGTACCGGCAGCCACCAGAAGCTAGACAAGGTCAAGAACAGATTATCCCCTAGAGCTTCCAAAGGGAGTGCAGCCTGGCCCACACCTTGATCTTGGTCCAGTGAAACAGGAGTGGAACTGCGACCATGGGGCAGAGGCAGGACAGAAATCCCACCTATGAACTGGGTTCAAGATATGCTGGAGGCAGGGAAGGGGGCACACTACTGGGGACACCCAGACTCTAGGCCTACTCACCAACCGTGGTGATTCCAGATGGTGTTGTCTAGAGATGTCTTTGAGTTCCTTTCACACATACAGAGACTGTCTTGCCCCAGACTCTGCCAGAAAGAGTGGAGGGGTTGGTAGGGGGGCACGCGAACCCAGCATCTCTGCATCCTCTTTCCCACGGCACCCCTCCCTCCACTGCTGCTGATTGGAAGAGCCCCATCATGCTGTGGGTCAGAGGTCTGCTTAGGCAGGAGACAGATCTGAGATTTACTCAGTGTGTTATTTTGGGCCCCTTAGCTCCACTAAAGCTCAATTCCTTCATCCGTAAAATGGAGATGTAATATCACCCTTGCAGAGCTGTTGAGTGGGTTCACAGCAACAGTATCTTTACAATGTTTCATATGGTGCTAGTAGTTAGGGTAGATAATTGATGATAAAGATGAATAGTTTACATGGCACACACACAGCCCTTATTAGATGGCAGGCACTGTTGAAAACATTTTGCATGTATTTTTTTTAATGTGACCAGAAAAGAGTTTTATTTGAGCCAAACTGAGGACTATAGCCAAGGAGACAGTCTCTCAGATAGCTCTGAGGCATTGTTCCAAAGAAGCATGGTTTTTAGCACAGTTTTGGATCTTGTCAGAGCAAACAACATCAAACATTACAGGATACATTCCTTCAAAATTTCAAAGAAGACAGATGAGCACGTACACAGCAAATCAGCCTGGCCTTGGCACCTGTGAAGAGAGTCTTATCATCAAAGGAGTATTAGCATTGATGTTCCAGGGAGGGAGGTATTTATCTCTATCTTCAAAACAGCCATTGTTTACTTCTAGACAATGCACACTTTTCTTTAATGGTTAGAGCAGATGTACAGTGTATGCTTTTTTTTTGGTGCAAGCAATATATATAAAAATATATATATATATATTTTTTACTCACATCACTCTGTTATTGGTCAAATCAGTCATACAATCAACTGGGTCATTCCATCATTGGATGGCTTGAATAATATATATACATATATATATTTTTTATACAGCAGGTTCTTATTAGTCATCAATTTTATACACATCAGTGTATACATGTCACTCCCAATCTCCCAATTCATCACACCACCACCAACAACCCCCCACGGCTTTCCCTGCTTGGTGTCCATATGTTCTCTACATCTGTGTCTCAATTTCTGCTCCACAAACCAGTTCATCCATACCATTTTTCTAGGTTCCACATATATGTGTTAATATACGATATTTGTTTTTCTCTTTCTCACTTCACTCTGTATGACAGTCTCTAGATCCATCCACGTCTCAACAAGTGACCCAATTTCATTCCCTTTTATGGCTGAGTAATATTCCATTGTATATATGTACCACATCTTCTTTGGTATATATGTACCACATCATCCATTGGTCTGTCAATGGGCATTTAAGTTGCTTCCATGACCTGGCTATTGTAAATAGTGCTGCAATGAACGTTGGAGTGCATGTGTCTTTTTGAATTATGGTTTTCTCTGGATATATGCCCAGAGGGCATTGCTGGGTCATATGGTAGTTCTTTTTTTAGCTTTTTAAGGACCCCCCCATACTGTTCTCCATAGTGGCTGTATCAATTTACATTCCCACCAAGAGTGCAAGAGGGTTCCCTTTCCTCCACACCCTCTCCAGCATTTATTGTTTGTAGATTTTCTGATGATGCCCATTCTAACTGGTGTGAGATGATACCTCATTGTAGTTTTGATTTGCATTTCTCTAATAATTAGTGATGTTGAGCAGCTTTTCATGTGCTTCTTGGCCATCTGTATGCTTTCTTTGGAGAAATGTCTATTTAGGTCTTCTGCCCGTTTTTGGATTGGGTTGTTTGTTTTTTTAATATTGAGATGCATGAGCTGTTTATATATTTTGGAGATTAATCCTTTGTCCATTGATTCGTTTGCAAATATTTTCTCCTATTCTGAGGGTTGGCTTTTCGTGTTGTTTATGGTTTCCTTTGCTGTGTAAAAGCTTTGAAGTTTCATTAGGTCCCATCTGTTTATTTTTGTTTTTATTTCCATTACTCTAGGAGGTGGATCAAAAAAGATCTTGCTGTGATTTATGTCAAAGAGTGTTCTTCCTATGTTTTCCTCTAAGAGTTTTATAGTGTCTGGTCTAAAGTTTAGGTCTTTAATCCACTGTGAGTTTATTTTTGTCTATGGTGTTAGGGAGTGTTCTAATTTCACTCTTTTACATGTAGCTGTTCAGTTTTCCCAGCACCACTTGTTGAAGAGACTGTCTTTTCTCCATTGTATATCCTTGCCTCCTTTGTCATAGATTAGTTGACCATAGATGCATGGGTTTATCTCTGGGCTTGCTATCTTGTTCCATTGATCTATGTTTCTGTTTTGGTGCCAGTACCATATTGTCTCGATTACTGTAGTTTTGTAGCATTGTCTGAAGTCAGGGAGTCTGATTCCTCCAGCTCCGTTTTTTTCCCTCAAGACTGCTTTGGCTACTCGGGGTCTTTTGTGTCTCCATACAAATTTTAAGATTTTTTGTTATAGTTCTGTAAAAAATGCCATTGGTAATTTGGTAGGGATTGCATTGAATCTGTATATTGCTTTGGGTAGTATGGTCATTTTCACAGTACCGATTCTTCCAATCCAACAACATGGTATATCTCTCCGTCTGCTGGTATCATCTTTAATTCCTTTCATCAGTGTCTTATAGTTTTCTGCATACAGGTCTTTTGTCTCCCTAGGTAGGTTTATTCCTAGGAATTTTACTTTTTTTGTTGCACTGGTAAATGGGAGTGTTTCCTTAATTTCTCTTTCAGATTTTTCATCATTAGTGTTTAGGAATGCAAGAGATTTCTGTGCATTAATTTTGTATACTGCAACTTTACCAAATTCATTGATTAGTTCTAGTAGTTTTCTGGTGGCATCTTTAGGATTCTCTACATATAGTATCATGGGATCTGCAAACAGTGACTGTTTTAGTTCTTCTTTTCCAATTTGTATTCTTTTTATTTCTTTTTCTTCTGTGATTGCTGTGGCTAGGACTTCCAAAACTATATTGAATAATAGTGGCGAGAGTGGACATACTTGTCTTGTTCCTGATTTTAGAGGAAATGCTTTCAGTTTTTCACCATTGAGGATGATGTTTGCTGTGGGTTTGTCGTATATGACCTTCATTATGTTGAGGTAGGTTCCCTCTATGCCCACTTTCTGGAGAGTTTTTATCATAAATGGGTGTTAAATTTTGTCAAAAGATTTTTCTTCATCTATTGAGATGATCATATGGTTTTTCTCTTTCAATTTGTTAATATGGTGTATCACATTGATTGATTTGCATGTATTGAAGAATCCTTGCATCCCTGGGATAAATCCCACTTGATCATGGTGTATGATTCTTTTCATGTGTTGTTGGATTCTGTGTGCTAGTATTTTGTTGAGGATTTTTGCATCTATATTCATCAGTGATATTGGTCTGTAATTTTCTTTTTTTGTAGTATCTTAGTCTGGTTTTGGTGTCAGGGTGATGGTGGCCTCATAGAATGAGTTTGGGAGTGTTCCTTCCTCCACAAATTTTTGGAAGAGTTTGAGAATGATGGCTGTTAGCTCTTCTCTAAATGTTTGATAGAATTCACCTGTGAAGCCATCTGGTCCTGGACTTTTGTTTGTTGGAAGATTTTTAATCACAGTTTCAATTTCATTACTTGTGATTGGTCTGTTCATATTATCTATTTCTTCCTGGCTCAGTCTTGGGAGGTTATACCTTTCTAAGAATTTGTCCATTTCTTCCAGGTTGTCCATTTTATTGGCATACAGTTGCTTGTAGTAATCTCTTAGGATGCTTTGTATTTCTGCAGTGTCTGTTGTAACTTCTCCTTTTTCATTTCTAATGTTATTGATTTAAGTACTCTCCCTCTTTTTCTTGATGAGTCTGGCTAATAGTTTATCAATTTTGTTTATCTTCTCAAAGAACCAGCTTTTAGTTTTATTGATCTTTGCTATTGTTTCCTTATTTTCTATTTCATTTATTTCTGCTCTGATCTTTATGATTTCTTTCCTTCTGCTAACTTTGGGTTTTGTTTATTCTTCTTTCTCTACTTCCTTTAGCTGTAAGGTTAGATTGTTTATTTGAGATTTTTCTTGTTTCTTGAGGTAGGCTTGTATAGCTATAAACTTCCCTCTTAGAACTGCTTTTGCTGCATCCCATAGGTTTTGGATTGTCGTATTTTCATTGTGATTTGTCTCTAGATATTTTTTGATTTCCTCTTTGATTTCTTCAGTGATCTCTTGGTTATTTAGTAATGCAGTGTTTAGCCTCCATGTGTTTGTATTTTTTACATTTTTTTCCCTGTAATTCATTTCTAATCTCATAGCGTTGTGGTCAGAAAAGATGCTTGGTACAATTTCAATTCTTTAAATTTACTGAAGCTTGATTTGTGACGCAAGATGTAATCTACCCTGAAGAATGTTCTGTGCGCACTTGAGAAGAAAGTGTAATCTGCTGTTTTTGGATGGAATGTCCCGTAAATATCAATTAAATCTATCTGGTCTATTGTGTCATTTAAAGCTTTTGTTTCCTTATTTATTTTCATTTTGGATGATATGTCCATTGGTGTAAGTGAGGTGTTAAAGTCCCCCACTATTATTGTGTTACTGTCAATTTCCTTTTTTATAGTTGTTAGCAGTTGCCTTATGTTTTGAGATGCTCTTAGGTTGGGTGCATATATATTTATAATTGTTATATCTTCTTGGATTGATCCCCTCTTCATTATGTAGTGTCCTTCCTTGTCTCTTGTAACATTCTTTATTTTAAAGTCTATTTTATCTGATATGAGTATTGCTACTCCAGCTTTCTTTTAATTTCCATTTGCATGGAATATCTTTTTCCATCCCCTCACTTTCAGTGTGAATGTGTCCCTAGGTCTGAAGTGGGTCTCTTGTAGACAGCATATATATGGGTCTTGTTTTTGTATCCATTCAGCAAGCCTGTGTCTTTTGTTTGGAGCATTTAATCCATTCGATTTTAGGGTAATTATTGATATGTGTGTTCCTATGACCATTTTCTTAATTGTTTTGGGTTTGTTTTTGTAGGTCCCTTTCTTCTCTTGTGTTTCCCACCTAGAGAAGTTCCTTTAGCATTTGTTGTAGAGCTGGTTTGGTGGTGCTGAATTCTCTTAGCTTTTGCTTGTCTGTAAAGCTTTTGATTTCTCCATCAAATCTGAATGAGATCCTTGCCAGGTAGAGTAATTTTGGTTGTAGGTTCTTCCCTTTCATCACTCTAAGTATATCATGCCACTCCCTTCTGGCTTGTACAGTTTCTGCTGAGAAATCAGCTGTGAACCTTGTGGGAGTTCCCTTGTATGTTATTTGTCGTTTTTCCCTTGCTGCTTTTAATAATTTTTCTTTGTCTTCAATTTTGCTAGTTTGATTACTCTGTGTCTCAGTGTGTTTCTCCTTGGGTTTATCCTGTATGGGACTCTGCACTTCCTGGACTTGGGTGGCTATTTCCTTTCCCATGTTAGGGAAGTTTTCGACTATAATCTCTTCAAACATTTTCTCTGGTCCTTTCTCTCTCTCTTCTCCTTCTGGGACCCCTGTAATGCGAATGTTGTTGCATTTAATGTTGTCCCAGAGGTCTCTTAGGCTGTCTTCATTTCTTTACATTCCTTTTTCTTTATTTTGTTCTGCAGCAGTGAATTCCACCATTCTGTCTTCCAGGTCACTTATCCGTTCTTCTGCCTCAGTTATTCTGCTATTGATTCCTTCCAGTGTAGTTTTCATTTAGTTATTGTATTGTTCATCTCTGTTTGTTTGTTCTTTAATTCTTCTAGATCTTTGTTAAACATTTCTTGCATCTTCCCGATCTTTGCCTCCATTCTTTTACTGAGGTCCTGGATCATCTTCACTATCATTATTCTGAATTCTTTTTCTGGAAGGTTGCCTATCTCCATTTCATTTAGTTGTTTTTCTGGGGGGTTATCTTGTTCCTTCATCTGGTATCTTGTTCCTTCATCTGTCCCTCCCTCTGCCTTTTCATCTTGTCTATCTTTCTGTGAATGTGGTTTTTTTTTCCCACAGGCTGCAGGATTGTAGTTCTTCTTGCTTCTGCTGTCTGCCCTCTGGTGGATGAGGCTATCTAAGAGGCTTATGCAAGTTTCCTGATGGGAGGGACTGGTGGTGGGTAGAGCTGACTGTTGCTCTGGTGGGTGGAGCTCAGTAAAACTTTAATCCGCTTGACTGCTGATGGGTGGGGCTGGGTTCCCCACCCAGGTTGTTTGTTTGGTTGTTTGGCCTGAGGCAACCCGACACTGGAGCCTACCTGGGCTCTTTGGTGGAGCTAATGGCGACTCCTGGAGGGCTCACGCCAAGGAGTACTTCCCAGAAGTTCTGCTGCCAGTGTCCTTGTCCCCACGGTGGGCCACAGCCACCCCCCTCCTCTGCAGGAGACCCTCCAACACTAGCAGGTAGGTGTGGTTCATTCTCCCCTGGGTCCCAAAGTGCACACCACTTTGTGTGTGCCCTCCAAGTGTGGAGTCTCTGTTTCCCCCAGTCCTGTCGAAGTCCTGCAATCAATTCCCACTAGGCTTCAAAGTCTGATTCTCTAGGAATTCATCCTCCTCTTGCCGGACCCCCAGGTTGGGAAGCCTGACGTGGGGCTCAGAACCTTTGCTCCAGTGGGTGAACTTCTGTGGTATAAGTGTTCTCCAGTCGGTGAGTCATGCACCCAGCAGTTATGGGACTTGATTTTACTGTGGTTGTGCCCCTCATACTGTCTCACTGTGGTTTCTCCTTTGTCCTTGGATGCGGGGTATCTTTTTTGGTGAGTTCCAGTGTCTTCCTGTTGATGATTGTCCAGCAGCTAGTTGTGATCCTGGTGCTCTTGCAAGAGGGAGTGAGAACACGTCCTTCTACTCCACCATCTTGGTTCCAATCACGTTTTGCATGTATTAACACATTGTTCTTCACATCATCCTCAGGAGGTAGGTATATTATTATTCCCATTCTGTAGATGGTGAAACTGAGGCACAGAGAGTTTAATGACTTGCCCAAGCCCACACAATGAGTAAATGGTAGAGCTGGGATTCAAAGACTGGCAGTGAGTGAGGCTACAGGCTGTACTTACAGCCACTACACTATCCTGAGCTTTAAAATGGTAGCTGTTATTATTAACTATAATAGCTAAGATTGATGTGCCAGGACCGTGTTGACTCACTGCATTTGCTCAATAGCTGTATGAGGTAATTTCTGTTGTATCCCTGCTTTATGGAGGAGCAAAGAGAGGCAAGAAAAGTTATGTTATTTGCTTAACGTCACAGAGCTAATAAGTAGCAGACCTGGGATTCAAACCCAGACAGCCTGGTGTCAAGGCCCTCACTGTTAATCATTGCATTGTATTACCTGTGTATTGACGATGATGATGAAGGAGAAGAGGTAGAAGAAGAGGAGGGGGAGGAGAAAACAAACCTACCTTATACCAACCACCTATGATGTGTTCAGATGTCAAAGGCTGAGCTGATCCATCAGATTCCCTCTCTCTAAACTTTTTTTTTTTTGAATTTTGTTTTATTTATTATTTTATACAGCAGGTTCTTATTAGTCATCAATTTTATACACATCAGTGTTTACATGTCAATCCCAACTGCCCAATTCATCACACCACCACAACCACCACCCCGCCGCTTACCCGCCTTGGTGTCCATACATTTGTTCTCTACATCTGTGTCTCTATTTCTGCCCTGCAAACCAGTTCATCTGTACCATTTTTCTAGGTTCCACATATATGTGTTCCATATATATATATATATATATATATATATATATATATATGGAACATATATCTAGGTTTCACATATATATGATATTTGTTTTTCTCTTTCTAACTTACTTCACTCTGTATGAGTCTATAGATTCATCCACATCTCTACAAATGACCCATTTTCATTCCTTTTTATGGCTGAGTAACATTCCATTGTATTTACGTACCACATCTTCCTTATCCATTCATCTGTCAATGGGCATTTAGGTTGCTTCCATGACCTGGCTCTTGTAAATAGTGCTGCAGTGAAATTTGGGGTTCATGTGTTTTTTTGAATTATGGTTTTCTCTGGGTATATGCCCAGTAGTGGGATTGCTGGATCATATGGTAATTCTATTTTTCGTTTTGTAAGGAACCTCCATACTGTTCTCCATAGTGGCTGTATCAATTTACATTCCCACCAACAGTGCAAGAGGGTTCCCTTTCCTCCACACCTTCTCCAACATTTGTTGTTTTTAGACCTCTCTCTAGACTTTGATAGAGAGAAATAGCAGGAGAGTGCTATCTTTAGCAGTGGGAGTGGACAATGAAAATATGCAGAAAGAAGACAAAGTAAAGCCCAGACATAGTTAAAGGAAACTGAAGCTAGGAGCTAGGACAGATGGCAGAACAGCCCCCGGCCCCGGTTCTCAGACTTCCCTTGGGGGAGTAGGGGCTGTGGAAACTCAATCCCCCGACCCCAGTTCAGAGGCTGTGGTTCAGCAGGCCTGGGTGGGCCTGGGGGTCTGCACTCTTAGTGCGCACAGTGGTGGAGACTGATGAGGACCCACTCTGACACGCTGAGGAAGCCGGTCTGTTGAGAGAGAATGGAGGATGTGTCTGACATGGGGGTGCTCACCAGACTCTCCATCCACTCCTCACATTTCCCAGCCCCCATGCTGGGACAGACCACATGACTAACTCTAGCCAATGGGCTGTGGGCAGAAGGGACACATTTCACTGCCTGGCTAAAGTGTGGAAGAGACAGTGTGTGACTCTCCTTATGTATCTTCCCTACTGTAGCATCTGGTGACAGCACAGATGGTGGCTGGGTCCCCGAGCAGGAGCCCCCCCCCCCATAATAGAGCCATAGGACATGTAGTGTGAGCCAGGAATGGACCTTGGTCGTGTTGAGGCCTTGAGTTCGTTTGTCACAGCAGCAGAGCTGAGCCCACCTCTCAGTAGCACACTGAAACACAGTAATGCTGGAGTGATGGAGTGAACTCTTGTAGATCCAGACCTACCCTTCACCTCCTGGAGTTCCTGCTCGTGGATTTTGATGAGATTCTGTCTTATCACTCTGCCTGAGGTTAGATGCCTATTCCTTGCAGCTGATGTGCCACACTGGAAACCCATCCAGTCTTACATGGTGTGGTGGCTTTAAAACATGTCTGCAAGTTCTTTGATGCTCCTCCCATCAAGAGGTGGTCTAATTCTCTTCCCCTTGAATGTGAGCTGGCCTTGGTGCCTGGCTTCTGCTGCATAAGATGCAACGGATGTGACACTGTGTGACCTCCAAGACTGAGTCATAAAGGCTATACAGCTTCCTCTTGGCTCTCTTCAGATGCTTGTTCTTGGCACCAGCCACTATGCTATGAGGTAGCCCAGGCCACAGGGAGGAGTCATGGGTAGGTGTTTCAGGTGACAGCATCAGCTAAGGTCCCAGGTAAGAGCCAGCGTCCACTGCCAGACATGTGAATAAGCCTTTGAGATGAATCAAGCTGGACTCCATCTGACTGCAGCCACTTGAGAGACCAAAAGCAAGAACCACCCAGCTGAACCCAGCCAATCCCCAGAACTGTGGGAAGTGTGATTTTACTGCAATGATGAATGGTTGTTGCAATAATAAAGTGACTGTTTTTGTTTTAAGTTTGGGAGCATTTTGTTACACACCAGCCAGAACACTTGGGCACTGTAAGACATCAAGCCTGGCCCAGGGCTGGACGCTGGCCCCAGGTCAAAGTGAGCCTCTGATCCTTTCTGGTTAGTCACAGGGTGAGTCCTGAACTGCCGGCCCTGACAACAGGTATCCCATCTTGAACTGTTCTTCTTCTGCTCCTAATTTTTTAGCTTCTGACCCCCATCAGTCCTTTCCCCACCTGTGTCCCCTTCTCTCCTCACCCTCGGGTGTACAGTACTGCTTTTGCTGCCTCAGCAGAGAAAACCCCAGATTTTCCTTTGTGACCATGATCCACAGGCTCCCTCTAGTGCTCACTTGCGCTCGTGGATGAACATGATCTATAACCCAGCCCTCTAGGAACCCACACTGAAGATGTCATTGCCACTCCAACCCCCGTGTCCCCCAGAATCTGGGCTCAGTCTGAGCTTGTTCTGACCTGGGATCAGGAACTGAACATTTGTTCCAGAGGTGGGATCTGGAGAACAACACATACCCGAGCAGAGGGTCAGGTTTATCTTTGCGGATTGGCAGATGTTTTTGGTCTGGGGGCCCAGCTGTGGGAAGCTGGGCGAGGCAGAGGGTGCTGGTTGTTGGCATTGGGCATGGAAAACCAATGTCATTGTTACTTTACATGGCCAGGCAGATATCCCTCCTAATGATGGTTGCTAGCAAGCTTGTCTACTTGTAATAGTCTTAGTTTCAGAAATCATCATATTTGTGATTACACAGCAATAATAACAAGCTGTCATTCATTAGCCTTTACAATGCTCAGTGAGCATGGTAAAGTGAGTTATATGCATTCTCCTATACAATATAAATAATAATCCTATGAGGTAGATATTATTATCCCTTCTTTTACAGATGAGGCTCAGAGAGGTTGATTAGTTCATCTAAGATCAAAAAGTAAGTAAATGGTGGGGGTGGAATTAAAACTCAGGTTAACCACCACATTTGTAGGAATATGCAAGTTAAGATCACAGTGTAATACCATTTTGCACTCATTATATTGGCAAAAATTAAGAAGACTGATAATACCAAGTGTTGGTGAGAATGTTGAGCAACAGGAACTCTTGGACACGGCTTGTGGGAGTTTAAGTGAATACCCCACTTTGGAAAACACGCTTCTTGTAAACTTGAGTATTCACACACATACTTCCAGTTCAACTCTTTGCTCTACAGGTATCCGTTGCTTTTCGAAAGCTCACTTTATGCCACTTCGCTTTCATGAAAGAGCTACATTAGTACCTGTTTTCATGAACTGAAAGAAAGCCAAAGATGATTTTCACTTTTACAAAAACAGGTGAAAAGTGAAAATGGTGTTCAGTGTTTGATCTGGGGTGAGCCGTTACAGAGGCAGCAAGCACCCTGAGGGGGAGTGGCACCGCTAAGCTACTTCCCCAGGAACGGCACTCAGCATTTCTGCACCAAGCCACCATAGCTTTGACCTGGCTTTGACCTGTGTCTATGAGCATCTGTGCTTTATCTCAATTTATTTTGGGCCTCTTTTAGCAAGATGTGTCCTAAGGTAATTGCTTCTTCACAAAATTTTGGCTTGTGAAAGGTTCCATAGGAATGATCTACTTTCAGTTAGTGGGAGAAAACCTGTATATCCTAGGGGCACTGGGCTTGTGCACCGGGGCACATGAACAAAAGTGATCACAGCAGCATTGGTAATTATAGCCAAAAACTGAATTATTTTAACAGAGAGAATTTAATATAAAGAATTGCTAACTAGGTATAAAGTTGTTAACTGGATGACCAAAAGGTTATAAAAAGAACTCTTAGAACGAAGGTAGCACTTGCAGGAAGCATCTACCACTCCCAGGGCTGAGGGAGCAAAGAGAGGAGACTGAAATTATTAAAGCTTTCAGCCTTGCAGAGCTCCACTTCAGGTATCTGAGAAGGGAGCTCTGCTCAGCTGGGCTCAGGTCTCAGAGAGCAGAGAGGAGCCAGGGAGGACAGGAACTGAGACTTCGGGGGAGGGGATGCTAGCCATCTGGAGCTGGTGTCTCTGAGGTTGGGGGAAGGGCCCCCCAGGGCTGGCACCTACAGCCTTGAAAAGGGGGTTCTGGCTGGTACCACAGGGAGGAATTGCTGCTTTGAGGTGAAGGAGCATTGCTGGGTGATGTTCATGAGAGTAGGAAGGTCACAGGAAGCTACAAAGAACAAAGATGAAGAAGCAAGTCTTTTCTCTCTCCTCCAGCCCTGTGGTGTCCCTCTAGCCCCGCCCTGCTTATTGGCAAAGTCTAACCTGGAGCAGCTAGTAATGCAGAAATAGGGTTTGTGGGGCTCCAGCCCCAGCATCACAGAGCAGGTAATTTAAATTTTTAAAGTATTTATTTTTAATTGTGGTAAAATATAACATATGATAAATATTACCATTTTAACCATTTTAAAGTGTATAATGCATCAAGTACATTCACGTTGTTATACTACCATCACCACCATCCATCCACAGAACTTTTGCCATCTTGCAACACTGAAATTCTGCACCCCTCAAATGACCCCCCCAACCCCCTACTCCCTGCCCCCAAACTCCTGACAACCAGAACTACTTTCTGTCTCCATGAATTTGACTCCTCTAAGTACCTCGTATGAGTGGAATCATATTTGTGCTTCTGTGACTGGCTTACTCCACTTAGCACAATGTCTTCAAAGTCCATCCATCTTGTGGCATGTGCCAGGATTAACTTCCTTTTCAAGGCTGAATGATATTCCATTTCATGTATATATCACATTTTGTTTATCCATTCAGCCATTGATGGAGAACTATTTTTTTGTATGATCAAATATTATATAGAAACCCCAGATTAGTCTGACCATAACCATAGTACATATAATGCAACCCTCCCACCCTTTGCCTCTGTATGCAATGGATTTACTTTTTCAAGGCCATTAAAAGCAATATCCTAGCAACATGCAAGAAGATTTTCAAAAATAAAAAGGCTTGACGATACTCGGACCATGTTAACACCAGGACTTTATTTTCACCTGTTCCATTTATATCTTTCTTATATATGACTCCTGCACCCCAAAGAATTGAGGGTTCTGCCACAACATACACCTTGTTGCCTGCCTGCCAAACTCGGTTGTCAGAAGTGCCATTTTTTTTCATGATTTCTCTTCTTTGCTTCTTTGACCATCCGGATTATTTTGGTTGCAAATAAGGGAAACCTTATTCAAATCAGCTTAAGCAAAAACAAACTGGTGTGTGCCTTTGTGGGTGGTGGTGGTAGAATCTACTGGTTTCTGCTCTGGAAAAACGGCAGGAGTAACTCACAGAAGTAGGGTCTGAAACCAGGGACTAAAAAGAGTCAGCACCCTTCCTCTCTGCCCATCTCTTGTGTGGTCCTCTCTCTGCTTCTCTTTGAAGATTAGCCTCTTTCTTTCCTACTGCCAGCAGGTCTCCCTCACCTGACAGGAATCATGGCCACTGGCAGCCCCAGGTTTGCGACCGCAGTAGAACAAGGATCAAGAGGGCAATCCCAGAGAAGGGCTGTGATTGGCTCTGTTGAGCCACATGCCCACCCATTGGGCCAATCACGTTGTTAGGATGACCATGAATTGTAATTGGCCAGGCCTGGTTACATGCCCATCCCTATGGCCAGGCTGGTTGTAGGGCCTGTTTCTTTCAAATAAAGGGGAATAAGGAGGCCTGCCGGGAAGACAGAAAACAACCATCAAGTCACTGCACGGGGTTCTGTATTTTTGCCATGGCAACACTAGATAAACATCCGGGCACATTGGGCTCTTTCTTTGTTTTAACAATCACCTTGTGGGAAATTCCTAAGAATAGGATTACCACCGTGGTGCTTGCCAGAAGCCATGTAACACGTTTGCGTTTTCCAAACGTGTTCACATCTGATACTTTATTTGTGCAAAAACCCTGAGAAGTGACAGGAGAGGAAAGAGTGACACAGAGAAGCTGAGTGACAGGTCCAGGGACACACAGTGAATGAGGGCAGGGGTGAACCCAGAGACCGGCCTTCCTGACTCCCATTCCAATGCTCTCTCTCATCACAATCAAAGTTTAGACTAGTGGGGGGAGGGTTAAAGTCAGGGTCATCTCTGGCCTGTTAAGGGAGGGAGCTTCGTCTGCTGTCTGCCCCTTGGAGGAGCTGGGCCAGGCCCCTGGAGGAAAAGGGCTGGTGGCCCCTGCCTTCAGAGCCTGCTCGAGGTCTGATGGGGGAGGCCCCGCCACTGGATCTGGCATCCTCCCAGTGGGCACTCTCCGCACGCAGCTCCTGCAGGACACTGTGAAGATGCTTCAGCGTGAGCAGAAGTCTCTGGTCTTGGACCTGCATCTCAGCCTAGGAGAAAGAAGGAGTCTGTGAGGGGGCGGCCAGAGTGCTGGATGTTCCCCCAGAAAGCCTTCTCCTATCATTGTCTCATTGGAGACAAGCCCACAGCCTCATAGAAGCCATGTCCACCGAAGCCTCAGTTTCTTCATTTGCAAACTAGAAAGCAAATTACTTGCCTTTCAAGGCTCTCTCCCTGTTTTAGATTCCACCAGGACTTTGGGGGCTTATATGATCCCAGGAAAGGAGGGAGAGCACCAGACTTTCATCAGTGCTCATCAGTGGTAGTTGCTCGTGTTACTGACGTGTTGCTTCTGCTGTGTAAAGTGACTGACATACTTCGCTGATGGCCAAGCGGGGCTTCTTGGCTGGGCTCCGGAGGGGAGCCCTTGTGACGTCATGTAAATTCCCTGTGATGGAGGTTAAAAACACACTTGACTGAGAAATTTGCAAGTCAGGGACCAGCAAGTGGAGACTCAAGGCTCATCTCTTGTCATATGTGGAGGCAGAGGACATTTGGCCCCGGGAGGCTGTGCCCTGGGTAGGCTTCCCCCCACCCCTACCTGTTCTCCCTCCACATGGGTAGGAGAGAAGAGAGGTACTTTATCAAGTGGAAACTGGCACTTTGGGTTCAGGTACTTAGCAGGCTCAGCGGAGTGCCTAGTGTTTAGGGGGAGCACGGGGTGGGACTGCCACCCAGCCTCTAGATCCCTGAGGACCATAAGTGGCTGCAGTTCCTGCTGCTGGAGTCCCCTGGGCCCATGAGAAGCCCTACTGGGTCAGCCCCTCCCACCGAGGTGAGGACAGGGTTGGTTCCCAGCTAGTCTGTTGCCTGGCAACCCAGACAGGTCATTTTTGGACAATCCTTTCTGTCCCTCCCCAGAAGAAGAAGCTGGCGTATTGGAATACAAACTTTGGGTGCCTTCTGTTGTTCCCCAAACCACCTCCTTCTCTCTCTGGGCTGGTGTCCCCACATACTTTGGGGCTCCCTTCTGTTTTTGGACTTGGAGAAAACATCACAAGGAGACACATAAGGCCTGGCTTCCTGAGCAGCCACGGAGGGGCCAAGTGACACAGCTCATAAGTTCAGGTGAGTTAGTGCCCCATGGGGTGGAGCCTTACAGACAGGAAATGGGAGACAGGAGTGAGCTGGGCAGATAAACTTCTTCTTCTTCTCTCCCCCAGGGTGCAGATCCTCCTTCAACCCCTGCAGAGAATCCCGCAGCCAGGTAAACCGGCTGCTGCGAGGGCCTCTGGGCCTCCTTAGGGCTCCTTTCTAAGTGGCAACCAGCTTGGTAACGCAAGGCATCTCCTCAAATAGCATTGGCCTTTGCCTCCACTCCCTATTTCCCTCACTCTCACCACTCTGGGCTTGTACCTCCAAATAAACGGTTAATACCCCAATCCTTGCAAGTCTCTGCTTTCTAGAAGACCCAGGCTAAGACAGCTGATGTACTCCATATCCAGCTGGGTCAGGATTGTAACAGCTAACATAGATGTGCCACGCAGGCAGTAAGTGAATTACACCATCTCCTCACCAAATTCTTACGATAACCCTTGTGGTGCTGGTACTATTGTTATCCCCATTTTACAATAAGGAGACTGAAGTTCAAAGAGGTAAAGCCACTTGCTAGAGGTCACACAGCTGCAGAGCTGGGCACATACCAGGACTCAGTGTAATTCTAAAACCAGTCAGGCAAGTACCGCACCCAGAGCCTCCTATGTAGGCCATGACCTACTTATCCCAGCACCTGAGGTGGTGATTGTGCGCTGTGTGGCTGGTCCCAGAGGGGTGCCTGCAGGGCCTGTACCCCAGCCTGAAGCTCTGCCCCAGCCTAGGGGGCACCTGGGAGTGGGGAACCAGGGAGCCTTGGAATATATGGTGTGAAAGCACCAGGTAAAAAGAAATGTAAAGACTTACCAGCTCCTTTCTCAGCCACTCCAGGGTCTGCCCAAGACTTGAGGTTGGCTCTTCTGCTGTTTTCATCTCAGCGTCCTTGGGAGAGACCTTGATGCTGACCTGGTGACGGGCCTGAGGGACCTTTGATTTGGACAGTCTGCTCTCTGCTTCAGGCCAGGAGCAGAGTCTGGCTAAGTCACTGAGGATGGAGTTAATGAGAGCAGGAAGTAGCTGACATTGGAAAATGTAGTGTGTGTTTTTTTTTTAAAGGGCTTCAGTACTCTGAATAGAACAAGGGGCGGGGGGTGGCGGAGGGAGATCACTGGGGTATGGGTGCCTCAGTGCCTGTGGGCTCCAGAATCCAAATCTGATGCTAACAGGATCACAGAGACTATAAAGCTTTAAATGATAAAATTAATAATTATTATGAAAATAGGTGTCCCCTTTCTGAGGGCTTGTTTTGCTCTAAATGCTTTGTTTTATATATATATATATATATATATATATATATATATATATATATAAAAAACCTCATTTGGGGCAGATGGCACATCTGTGTCCCCAGTCCTCTCCCTCCCTCCCTCACCTATCTATAGAGTCTATAGATAAGGGAAATGCTCACTTTCCAAGTCCCCTTTCTTCTGGAGGCCCATGCGCCCCATTTCTAGCAAGTGAGACCAAAGCAGAAATTTGCTGTTAGACTTCTAGGAAAATGTTACCTACACGATAAGGAAAAATGTCAGGGATGCTCCCCCTTTACTCTTACTTTCTTCTACATCCTTCTGCCTTGAATGTGGATGTGATGCGTGGAGCTACAGTAACCATCTTGCAACCCTAAGACAAAGGCCAAGAAGATTGCAGAGTCATTGAAATCAGTCAGTCACAGAACCCCCAACATCATCTGCCTGTTATACGAGACAAGAAACCCAATTTTTAATTGGGCAAACACAGTTCTAACTGACACCCCATTTATTCTTCACAACACACTGTGAAGTGGGCATCCTTTAATTCTCTCTTTCAACAAATACTTTCTGAGTGCCTACTGTGTTTAAAATTCTGCTGTAGGCAGATAGAGGAGTAGAGCCCAAAATCAGAGAGACAAAGGCTGGAGCTGACATCCTAGTGGGTGGAAACAAACTATAACCAAGTTAATATTATGACGCCAATAAATAGGATCTAGTCTCACGCGGGCTTTAAAAAAATGTATTCTATCCACTTGAACTAGGAACCCCAAACTAAGAATTAACGTAGTGATCCCAGGTAAGGAGCTGAGGTGACCAGCAAAGCAAACGTAACCTGTTTTGGAGGTACTTGCCCTCAACTGGGCTACACAAGCTGTCCACAGATAAAGGTCCACTGAAGGTGAACTCTTAGCCCCAAATTACAAACCACCCAAGGAAACCATCCACTATAAGTGAGAGTCAGCAGACACCAGCAACAGCAGGATTAGACTCCACTTCCCCATAGAACTTCAGATAAGATTAAAAAAAAAAAGTATTTTGAAAAGAATTAAAGTCATACAAAAGAATTCAAAAACATAAGAAAAAAGACACCATTTTAAAAGGCAGATATGAAAAATAACTAAATAGAATTTATAGAAGTAAAATTTATAGGAAATGTTTATAAATTAAAGAAAAAAGAGTGTACATTTAAGTGTAGTGCCAGAAGACAGAGTTAGGGCAGGTGATACAGGACATAGGGAGGCAGATTACGACTCAGTAGGAGGAAAGTGTTGCTTAGAATTCTTCCAAGCAGTGGGCACTCAGCCAGTGGAGTGGGGAGGCACAGCCCAGACGATCAGGGAGGCTGGAGAAGGGGCTCCACTGGCTCAGAGATGGCACCTGTAGCATCCTTCCAAGTGTGAGACTGACTGCGCAGGGAAGGGGGCCAGGACACTGTATAGGAAGCCAGGACAACTGGGTTCTAACCCGGTTGTACCAAATTTTCTGTGTGAGCTTGAGCCTCATCCTTTCCATCTTAAGCATAATGAGGCTCAAAATAGTTACAAAAATGAGTTGTAAGAAAAATCACATTTCTTATATCCTGGATTTTACAGCTTAAGTTGCATCCTGACTGCCACATGCAGAGAAAATTTTATGTGCAATTTCTCCTAGTTTAGCTGTTACTCTTTAGAACCAAAGAGGATCCAAGAATCTCCTGCTTACCACACTCACACCACTTCTGAGCACAGGGGCCAGAAATGATTGCTTCCAGGCAGGTCACCAGGCTTTGTGTCACTTGACCATGTAATTATGGGACAACTGCTTGGATCAGAAATGGGTGTCCCAGCCCAGGGGAGCCACCTGCAGACTGGACAGGAGGGAGACCCTCAGCTTGTGGGTGATGGTGTGAAAGCAGCTATGTTCTGGGTGGTGAGCAAATGATCCAATCAGACCTTCTCTCAGAGAATTTGAATTTGCCACAGTTAGAGGGGTTGGATTATCCAAGACTACTGTGTAATGAAACTCTCCAAAACGCCATACCTTCAAACAACAACTGTTTATTTTTGCTCTTGAGTTTGTGGTTTGGCTAAGGTGGTCTGCATCGGTCTTCAGGTCTGCAGATTTGAGCCTTCGCCATGGGTCTCTTGTCCTCCTCCTAGAATCACTGGGCTACTGGGGCAAGTTCTTCTCTTGGCAATGGCAGAGGATAGAGAGCAAGTGGAACCACGTGAGGCCTCTTGAGACTTAGGCTCAGAACGATCAAGCTGTCACTTTTTTTTGCGGTACGCGGGCCTCTCACTGTTGTGGCTTCTCCCGTTGCGGAGCACAGGCTCCGGATGCGCAGGCCCAGTGGCCATGGCTCGGGCCCAGCCACTCCGCGGCATGTGGGATCTTCCCGGACTGGGGCACGGACCCGTGTCCCCTGCATCAGTAGGCAGACTCTCAACCACTGCGCCACCAGGGAAGCCCCAAGCTGTCACTTTTGCCATGTAAGCAAAGTGAGTCACACAGCCAAGCCCCAAATTAAGAGGCCAGAATGTATACTCCACCTATGAAGAGATTGTGCCATGTGTGGAGTTAGGGAGGAATGAAGAAGGGGGGATGGCGATTCTATACGAAAAGGAAGTTAGTTCAGAAGCAGGGCCACAGGCCCCGAGGGGTCCAGACGGAAGGCGGCAAGCAAAAACCATGAGATGGCAGGAGCTGGAGTCAGGAAGAGTTGCTGGGTGGCAGCGGCAGGAGACACAGAAAGGACTAGAGAGACTGGAGGATGATTTAGGACAATTAACATTTACTGCTCTCTGACTCCAGACCAGGCATTGTGATAAGCCCTTGACAACACAACTTCATCTCATCCTCAAAACCTTGTGACTGCAGTTCCCAAACTGAGTGCCAAGGCACCCAGAGGCACTTCAGAAAACTCACAGGGGCACAGCAAAATATTTTTAAAATTTGAGGGAAATAAATTAATATCTGTTGAATACTGTACAAACTACTATTAAGTTGTTTGAAACTAATTTAACAAACAACTGTTAGACATTTCTTTGGGCCTGGTGCACTGTGAAAAAATTACAGAGAAGATAAGGATGCCATGAACTGAGAACATTTGGGAACCTCTGCCTACGAGGTAGGTACCATTGTTATCTGCATTTTATAGTTGATTAAGAGCCTATTATTAACCCTTTTTTACAGGTGAGGAAACTGAGGCTTAAAGAGGCATAGATTTTCCTAGGATCATCCCAGCAGGTAAGCAACAGGGTTGGAATTAGAACCTGTTCTCCCTGACCTGTGTGGGAGGGTCTTGCCTGTTGTCTTGCCAGGGTGGAGGGTCAAGCGGGGGCTCAGGCTAGGCCATCTGCTGCCATCCTGGGCAGCCCAGCAGGTTCTCTGCCCAATACAGGAGTGGTGTTGATAAGAGTGCTTGGCTATTAGAGTCTGATGCTCTGTTCTTTGCCTCCAGTGCCAACACTGAATTATCCTGGGAAGACATTTCTTGTGGTTAACTTGTTTTGACACACTTTCATTTATTTTTAATCCTACTCTCACGATTCTGGCTCAGAGAACGTTTTATTTCATAGGCTTGGAAAGCCTTGGCACATGGGGAGAAGGGGAGGTGGAACCAGGAGGCCTAGGAAAGGAAAGAACTTAAACTCCTCAGCGAGGAAAAATGTCCTCACCAATTATCAAAGCCAGAATGGCCATCCATGCATCATCCACGGGCAGCTGGTAATATGGCTTCCATGTGCCAGACGAGGCTCTGCCCTGGATGCCAGAGGTATGGCGCTGAGTAAAAAGACCTCACACCTGACCTCACAGGGCTTATGGTCCAGCTAGTAGGAGAATTCATTAGCAATCAAGTGGTTCAAAAATCATACTTTATATCACAAACCTGGAATATATATATGAATGAATGAATATATGAATGAATGGATTAGTGAATAAATTTGCAGATGAAGGAACCACGGCTCAGATGGCGATGTGAGTTTTGCCCAAACAAGTCAGCAACTGTGGCAAGAATTGCAGGTTGTCCCTCAATATCCCTTCTCCCATTCACACATGGCAAAAGACTATCCCTAGACTCCCCGGCAGGGAAGTGTGGTCAGATGATTAAATCCTGGTCAGTGGGATATGAATGGATGTGATGTGTGCAATTTCTGGGCTGTGCCTTTAAAAGGAGGGAGGAGGATTCCTGCCCCTCCCCCTGCTTCTCCTTCTGCTGACTGGAATATACTCATAAGGGCTGGAGCTGGAGTAGCCATCTTGGGCCACCAGGTGGAGGATGGCAGAGCAACAAGATAGAAAGAACTGAGGTCTCCTGCGACATGTGAAGCCACCGTATCAGCCTTAACTGCTGTGTATGCTTTTACATGAAAGAGAAATGAATTCTGTTTTATTAAAGGCACTATCATTTTGGGCCTCTTTATTACAGGAGTCAAACCAATATCCTAAAACTATAGCAGCAGAGCTAGAGGGAGAAGCCAGGTTCCTTGATTGCCCCCACTCAGGCCCTTCCATAATCCCCCCACCTATATATTTTATTCTCTTCCAAGTGTCTTCTTGTTTGTGACCTGATCTGCTCCTCACAACAGCTCTGTGAAGTCCATAGCAGGGAGAGGACTTCCGTGATGCTCACTGGACAGACAGGGAACCCGAGGTGTAAGAGTAGTAGGTGACCTGCCCTGAGACACATGGGCAGAGTTATTTCCATCTCTTGGATGCAGCAAGTGGGCTCAGTGATCTCACTGAGCTCTGCCTCCGTGTCTAACTCCTAATCTAGGGCCCTACCCAGCCTTGAGGGCGGTCCCTCTTTTATCCTGGGCACCTTCGCCCTCATCCCCACTTTGTAAAATACAAATAAGGCGGAAGTTTAGCAGAGAGAAGCTTCCACATTGTGAGAGCCCTTAAGCCCACCTTTCTTACCACGCAAGCTCATGCCATCACAGCAGCCAGCTGGAGCACACGGATGGAGGACCAGTTGACTTGGGGGTCCCAACACTGCCTCTTCTTCTGTGCTATTTCCCCGCTCCCAGCAGGCCCTCGCTTCACCCCAGACAGCAAGGCTGGTAATCTGATCATTTGCCTTATGCCTGTGCTCTTTATCTGTGTACTCATGGGTCCTGAACATGCCCTGCACCTCTGTGTCCTGTAGCAAATGCTTCCAGAGCTCCACCCACATCCCCCTGACATTCCCCTTCTCCATATGTGCCCAGGGCTTCCTACTGCAAAGTACATCTGACTCTCTGCTTAAGGAACGTGCTTGACCTGTGCAGAGGACAGGCTGGACGTGCTGGCAAAAAGGAGTTGGTAGATAAATACCTCCCTTCCCTCAGCTCTCTGGTGGGACAATACTCAGTCCAGCAGGACTGAGTCCCAGTTGCCTGCAGCAGCCATGGGCTTGCCCACTGGTACATCGGAAGCCTTCCCTTCCGTTCCGTGTCGAACTTCCCCACTCCTCTGCAGTGCTTCCTGGAACCACCTCCCAGATAAACCACTTGCCCTCAAATTCTTGTCTCAGGTTTGCTTCTGGGGGAACTCAACCTATGACACATCCTATCCCTGTGTGCCCTGTACACATGAGTCCCGTGCCCCTCTTCTGTGCATGAGTGTCCTGTATACGGGTATTCTAGCCCTTCTGCTCTGTACACAGGCACCCTGTGTACGTGTATCCTATACACACCTGTCCCATGCCCGGGTACCCAGTACACAACCCTATGTCCTTATGTCAGGGAAGCACAGC
Organism: Phocoena sinus; assembly: GCF_008692025.1. Classification (NCBI taxonomy): domain Eukaryota; kingdom Metazoa; phylum Chordata; class Mammalia; order Artiodactyla; family Phocoenidae; genus Phocoena; species Phocoena sinus. Next base: position 28,153,355 of record NC_045777.1, on the reverse strand, counting down.
CTCTGACCCTGACGAGGTGGTGGAGACTCTGGAAGCAGAGTGCAACTGTGGGAAAAGTGTTTCTTGGCTGCAGCTAGCCTTGGGTGTGACTCTGAGGCAAGTTGCCCAGTTGATGTGAGTCCCAATTCCCTCGCCAGGTGAATGAGTGGGAGATAAAACTGAATGGGGTAGGGAGACTAGGCATGTGGCCAATCAGCCCTGGGACTTTAGGTCTATCTGAGGTTCCCAAATCCATCTGGAAGTCCAGGCCCTTGGTTCTGGTTGTACTTCTACTACCCCTCAGTGTGGCTACAGAGCAATCTCCTCTCTTTGGCATTCAATTTTCCTAAATGCAAGAAAGGGGATTAGGAATTCCCTGGCAGTCCACTGGTTAAGACTCGGCGCTTTCACTGCTGTGGTCTGGGTTCAATCCCTGGTTGGGGAACTAAGATCCTGCAAGCCTTGTGGCTCGGGCCAAAAAAAAAAAGGGGGGGGGAGAGTGGGGAGAATAACATTAACCATTAAGAGCTCAGGAATTTTGCACATGCTTTGAAAATTATGATGGAACTCAGATAGTGGCTATCAACACTTAGTTGGGGTCTGGATTTGAATCCCAGAAATGTCGTAAACTGGCTGTGTGACCTTGGGCAAGTTATTAACCACTCTTGCCTCCACTTCCTCATCTTAAAATGGAGATAATCATAGCACCTGCATGACAGGTGGTTACGATAATTAAGTGAGTTAATGTTTGTACAGCACTTAGAATATTGCCTGGCATTTGGAGAGGGCTACATAAGTGCTTGTCAATTAAAATAAACACACAAGTAATTCATTACTATTACTTCATCCTTGAGCCTGTTAAAAGAGTTATTCCCTCCTCCAGGAATACTTTTCCTTTCTCCCCCTTTCTTCCCCTAGTGAAACTTTAAGTTTGCCTGGGTTATTCTTTCATATGACACTTTTGGACACACTGAAGGCTGTATTCAGAGTTTTCTCACCTGGAACACAGGAGGTCAGATTGGATCTGTATTTTTCAAACTTCAGCTACTCACGTACCTCCTTCTCGGTTTTGCCTACCACCTCTACTTTGACTTACTTGTATTTGTCTTTAAACCGATCATATTAGATAGGAAAACTCTTCTGAGTGACAGAAAATTCCAGGTAATAGTAGCTTATATAAGAGTTTATTCTCTAACAAATAAAAGTATGGGAAGGGCTTCCCTGGTGGCGCGGTGGTTGGGGGTCCACCTGCCGTGCAGGGGACACGGGTTCGTGCCCCGGTCCGGGAGGATCCCACATGCCATGGAGGGGCTGGGCCTGTGAGCCATGGCCGCTGAGCCTGCGTGTCCAGAGCCTGTGCTCCGCAACGGGAGAGGCCGCAGCAGTGAGAGGCCCGCGTACTGCAAAAAAAAAAAAAAGTGTGGGAAACTATCCCAGGCTGGTGTTTCCATGGTCATCTGGGATCTAGATTCCTTCAACTTTTTTGCTCTCCCATCCTAACATGCTTCCAGCTCATGGTCCAAGACTACTGCTCCAGCTCCAGCCATCAGGTCTGCATCCTGGCAGCAGGAATGACAAAAGGGGAGAAGGAGGGCACATCCCCTTCCTTTAAGAACACTTAATACATTTTGCCCACACCTTCTCCTCTGATGATGAATAATGGCTCATTGCCTACTTGTTCATACATAACTGCAAGGGAGGCTGGGAAATGAAATTCTTATTCTGATTGCACTGTGCTAGCTATCGGTCAACAAGTCTATCCCAGTAGAAGAAAAGGAGAGTGTATAGTGGGGGAAACCAGCAGAATATGTTGCTCCAACTTCATATAGACTCATATATTTTTCTGTCCTCATTCTAAGCAATATTTCCATGATATCTTTAGTTTCCTGAGCTAGTTATCTATTTTTCTAAAACACATTAGAATAAAATAAATACCTAACCATTAAAATGAATACATATACATATGGGGGTGTGTGTATATAGATACAGGATAGATGGTGGGAGACTGTTACTGCCTCCAGTGATCCATGCCTCTCAGTATTCATACACTTATGTAGACCCCTCCCCTTGACTCTGGGCTGGCCTGTGACATTCACTAAAGCAATAGAATGCAGCAGAAGTGACATTGTGACTGTTCCCTCAGCTTTAGGAAGCTCCAAGAGCTTCTGCTTTTGTACTCTGGGAAAGTTGAGTGCCATAAAAACTCTGACTATCTTGAGACCACCATTGTATAAGGAAGCCCACGCTAGCCACCTGGAGAGTGTGGTAGATAATAGAAGAACCCACAGCCAGTTCCCAGCTGTTTGTATCACCCTAGCTGACACCATGTAGAGAAGAATTGAGCTGTCCCCACCAAATCCAGCCCAAACTGCAAAACTGAGCAAATAAATAATTTTCTTTTAAGCTGATAAATTTTGGGGTGCAGCCATAGATAACCAAACACATTTATCTATATAACACCAAGAAATCATGTCATGTGCCATACCCTTTGGAAAATTCTGGATTAAGTGATATTCTAATATTCTACAAGAACATTCTCTCACAGACCCACACGTCTCATAGATACATAACTGCAGCGCATTGATTGAGGACTTATCACATGCCAACATGACCACAATAACCTCCTGATGGTCTCTGCTTTCTCTCTTGTCCCCTTGCACCTGGGAGCAGCCAGAGGGAGAATGTTTTCAAAATGCAAATCTGATCACGTCATTCTCCTGCTTATCACCCACTGCAAGGTCCACAAGGAGTCTTCTGAGGTTCAACTACACACTCAGACTCAACAGATGACCACAAGCCATACTTGGCATTGACATACTCTGATGGATGTAAGACAGGAACCTCAGCTTGTAGAATGGCACTCAATGTCAGCACGGGCACTCAACTCCCCCTCTCAGCGGGGGAGTCCTTGCTGCATGTGTACCAGAGCGGTACAGCACAGGTTCAAGGAGATGAATCCCCAGCTGGTGGGTGCAGGAGTCATCGTGGCTTAAAAGCTTCATGTCCCCTGGGAGCCGATACCTTTGTACCTGCCCAAGTACAGGAGTCACCATGCTCATGAAGCCCAAAATATGATTTCCCACCAGGTATTTATAGTTCCTCTCATCCCAGATGTAATTTACCAATCAGGGGTCTTTAAGAAACAAAAAACTCTTTAGTTTTTAGAACAGTTTTAGATTTACAGAAAAATTGGGAAGATAGCACAAAGAGTTCCCATATACCCATACCCAATTTCTTCTATTATTAACACCTTATATTAGTATGACAAATTTGTTATAATTAATGAACCAATATTGATCCATTATTATTAGCTAAAGTCCACACTTTGTTCAGATTTCCTTAGTATTTACCTAATGTCCTTTTTTCCTATTCCAGGATCTCATCCAGGACACCATAGTACATTTAGCCGTCATGCATCTTTAAGGCCCCTCTTGGCTGTGACAGTTTCTCAGACTTTCCTTGTTTCGACAGTTCTGAGGTCAGGTATTTTGTAAAATGTCCCTCAGTTGGGATTTGTGTGATGTTTATCTCCTGGTTAGACTGGGGTAATGGGTTTTGTGAGAGAGATCACAGAGGTAAAGTGCCATTCCCATCACACCATATCAAGGATACATACTATTAACATAATTTGACTCTTGATGTTGACTTTGATCCCCTGGCTGAGGTAATCAGGTTTGTCAGTTTCTCCACTACAAAATTATCTCCACCCCCCCTCCCATACTGTACTCTCTGAAAGGCACTATGCTCTGCCCACACTTAAGAATTGGGGAGTTAATCACAAATAATAGAGAATGAACTAGTGGTTACCAGTGGGGGGAGGGGAGGGACGATACAGAGGTGGAGGGGTGGGAGGTACAAACTATTGTGTGTAAGATAGGCTACAAGAATGTATTGTACAACCCGGGGGAATACAGCCAATATTTTATAATAACTGTAAATGGAATGTAACATTTAAAAATTGTATAAAAAATCTCTACCCAGGAGTCTAAAGAAAAAACAGAATTGGGGTGTTATGTTGCTTCCTTGAGGATGGAATATTTGGAATTCTGCATCAGAGATTTCTCTTTTCCCCCCATTTTTTCATTTATCATATTTTAGGTTACAATCCAATATTTTTTTTGGATCAAATTTTTCTAACTTTGGCTAGTAGGAGCTCTTTTAGTCAGCCCCTATGTCCTTTGACATACCCCCATCATTGTGTGTGTGCGTGTGGTTTGTTCCTTCCTTACTTTCTGGCACTATCAGATACTCCAGGCTTGTGTTGTACATTTCCTGCTTCAGTCCTAGAATCAGCCATTTCTCCCTGGTTCCTTTTATTGGAGAGCGGTATTAGAAACCAAGATATGGGAACCAGGTGCGCTTGTTGCTATGCAGTGTCACGCAGCTAGGTCCTCGCAGCTGACAGAGAAAGGAAATATAGTGTATACTGACTTGTGTATATATACATTTATAGTTATCTATCACATGTATCATAAATATGTACTCATCGGCATCAATATTATGCTAAACATGAGTTCATACTGCTATCTCCAATTCTAATCCATTACCACATGGATCATTCGAGGCTCCTCCTTGGGGTCATTTTTATCATAGCAATGTTGCCTAGTAACAGAGTGATATATGTTTATCTGTTTCCAAGGAAACAGAGCTAGACAGTTAACCAAAGGTCAAATTCTCATGCAGAAGAGGAAAAGCGTGTTAACTCTTTACTCACACTGATCAATGACTCCCCACTGCTCTGGGGATAAAGAACCACCTGCTTGGCTTACAAGGATTCTCAGTGACCTGGCTCACTGACAGTCCAGCCTTATCTCCAACGTTTCTTTTTTTTTTTTTTTTTTTTTTTTTTTTTTTTTTTTTTTTTTTTTTGCGGTACGCGGGCCTCTCACTGTCGTGGCCTCTCCCGCCGCGGAGCACAGGCTCCGGACGCGCAGGCTCAGCGGCCATGGCCCACAGGCCCAGCAGCTCCGCGGCACGTGGGATCCTCCCGGACCGGGGCACGAACCCGCGTCCCCTGCATCGGCAGGCGGACCCTCAACCACTGCGCCACCAGGGAAGCCCTCCAACGTTTCTTATTGAGCCCTTCAGGGCAACCACCCTGGTCTCCGTCAAGCCTCACACTCACCATACTCTCTTCTACCCCAGGGCCCTTGCACATGCCAGTCCCTCTGCTGGGCCTCTCTTCCTGCTGTCTTTACCTAGTTGCCTCCTATTCATCCTTTCAATCTCGGCTCAGTCCTCACTTCTGCAGGGGAGCCAGGAGCCATCCCCATCTCCCTGACTAGGTCAGCACCTTGCTGAAAGCTTGAACAGCACCATGTACCTTTGCTCTGTGGCAGTGTTACATTTACTTATCCTTTTCTCCCACTGGAATACAAACTTCTAGAGGGTAGGGATGAAGTCTACCTAATTAATCAGTATATAATAGGAACTCAATAAATATTTGCTCATTTTCTCTATTCTTTATTCGATAAATATTTACCAAGGGCCTCCTATGTGTTGGCTCCTTTTCTAGTGTCTGGGGATACAGGAGGGAGGGAAACAGGCAAAGCTTCTGCCTCTTGACACATATTTTAGTGGTGGTGACAATAAAGAAAGAAATAAGCCACTGTCAGGAGTTGATAAATGCTATGGAGAAAAATTCAGAGTTAAGGAGCAAAGGGTGCTGGGGCACTGCTAGTTTTAAAAGGATGATGTAGGAAGGTATCTCTGAGAAGGTGACATTTGAGCAAAGACGTGAAGGAAGTGAGGGCGAGCTCTGGGGGTCTCAGGAAGAAGCGTGTCCCAGGCAGAAGGAACAGCAAAGGCAAAGGCTCTGAGGCAGGGCTGAGGGAGGGAACTGTGCACGCTTTACAGGGAGTATCACATATAATCCCTATAACCCTTACTAAGTCCATTAAACAGATGAGGAAACTGAGCTCTGAGAGGGGACAAGGCCACACACCCATGAATGGTGGAGCTGGGATTCTCTCGGGAGTCTGGTGCCACAGCCAGCTCCTTTTGAGGTCCCTAACAATAGGCCAGGCTTCTGGAAGGCAGGAAGAGACCGAAGCCCTCCCATCCCTGGAGGTCCTGCCCTGGTCTCTGTCACACTGGCCTCAAAGGCCTGGGCACCTGGCCTCCAGGACGGCCTCCACTGTCCTCCTTGTCAAGGATGGCACGGGCCTTTGGAGCAGGACATGTCAGGTTCTCACATGAGGTGGCTGAGGAGCCAGGACAGGGCATCCCCATCTGCCTGTCCTTCCAGATGGCTGACCTCTGCTGACCCTCCCAAAGCTCCTGGAGTCTGCATTTTCATGATTCCATTGGCAGAGGCGAACACTGAGGCTCAGAGAGGCGGGAGGACTTACCAGAGGCCACGAGAGTGAGCTGGCCACGGAGACTTCCGGAAACCCCATGATCTTCACACGGACCTCCTCTCTGGGCTTCACCTGGGCCCCCAAAGAGGGAGAGTCTCCTTAACTTTTGTGCTCTAGGCATCTCACTGACTCACCTTAATCTGAGCCCTTTAACGGAGAGAAATAGTGGAATCTGCCCTACTCAACACCTGCTCACCCAAACCCACCGCTGGGCTCTGGGGGGGATCAGACAGGGGCCCTGTTCTCCAGGAGGTGCCAGTCTGATGAGGGATGCTGGCACTTACTGAAAATCACAACTCTCAGAAATAAGGACAATAACGCAGGCAAAGAGCGCAGCTGTAGGGGCCCCTGGGGCGAGGGAGTGTGTGGGGCATCGAGCTAGGCTTCCCAGGGGAGGGGGCACTACAGCTGGGCCTTGGAGGAAGAAGGGGTGTGTGGCCATTGGTAATCCTCCAAGATAACACCCGTCTTGGGCTGTGTACCTCAGTGGACCACAAAAAAAGAAGAGCAGGGGAAAAGGAGGAGTGCGCGCGCGCGCGCGCGTCTGTGTTTGGGGGTGAGGGGTGGTCTTCAGAGGCTTCCTTTCAGCCTTCAGGTGGCGCCCTTGAGCCACGGAGCCACAAACGCCAGAGAAGACTATCCCGACCTAAGGACCTCGGAGAGAACCCTGGGTCCAACCTGAGGGCTGTGTGTGTGGGAGGGCGTGAGGAGCGGAGGAAGAGTGGGGGCTTGGCGCAGTAGGGGCTCCCCAGCCGAGGGGCGAGGCCGGCGGCCGAGGGAGGGGTCTCTTTCGGCACTCACCCCCGCGCCTCGCCGCTGCGCCCAGGCACCACGGGATGAAGGCTTCAGTTCCCTAAGCCCAGGTGCTGGCGAAACGGATCTGCCCCAGGGGTGGGGAGGGCAGGAGGATGGATCCGTGTCCCCCCACTCTCACCCTAGTCCGTTACCCTCCTCCCAGTACCTCCCCGCGCTAACTCTCCCGGCGCCCTCGCCGGCCGCGGGCGGAGCCCGATCCGCTGCGCTCGGCGATCCCCGGCTCCCGCCCCTTCTCCGTCCTCCCTCCCCGGAGCTCTCAGAGGCCGTGGCCGCCTCGGTACAGCCCCGCGCGGAGCGAGCAGGTAAGTGCGCCGCGGCAGCGTCTCCGGGCCGGACCCGGCCCGGCCCGGCCCGGCCCGGCCGGGAAGGGGGCGGGAGCCGGGGAGGGCGAGGAGGAGGCGGCGGCCGGGCCCGCTCTCTCCCGGGCTGCGCCGCAGCACAGACACCGGCGGGCGGGCACCGGCTGCGGGGAGGCGCACTGGGAGGACGCGCCCTCGCCGTTGCCCGGCGCCCTCGCCTCCCGCGTGGGGAGGCAGTGAGGGAGGCCCGGCACAGGTACGCACGCGAAAAGGGGACTGCGAGGGGCGGCGGGAGACCGAGGGCCCGAGGCGGCGAGGGGCGGCCAAGGAGAGCTAGCCTGACCTCGCGGCCCGGCCGAAGGACACGAGGCGAGGGGACCCGGACGCACGCCTGTCCTCGCAGATCCTGGCCTTCGTGGGCCGCCTGGCCGCCTGGCCACCGGCGCCGCTCTGCCCGGTCCGGCCTGGCCCGGCCCAGCGGCGTTTGTGGTCAAGGGCAGGAGCAGGGGGTGTGAGCTGCGGGCTGGCGGGCGCGCGGGTGCGGCGGGCAGTCGGGGTGCTGGGGCTTTCTGCGTGGAACTTTGGGTATAACAGCGTGGACATATCTGAGCGCCCGAGGCTTTGTGTACAACTCGTGCGTGTGTCTATCGATTGGGTTTTGTGAAGCTTACCCACTCCCGCTGTGCGTCTGTCTCCCCGCGTGTTAGTGCACACCAGTGGGTGGGGTGCTGGGCCTGGGGGGATCTTGGTGGATCTTAGCAGTCCTGAGGGTAGTAAACTCTGTGTGTGTGTGTGTGTGTGTGTGTGTGTGTGTGTAACCAGCTCTGTCCCTTGCTGGGATGTGGGTACCAATGTGGTCTATGGATCTGTGGCTCACACTGCGTGGCTTCCCATGTCTGTGAATGTTGCATGTGGAAAAGGCCCCTGGGGGTATAAGTGTGGAACTGGGGTGTGCTTTTCAGGTCCTGTTGGACTGCAGATGAAACTTGAGTGTTACTGGTACAGTTGCGGGGTGTGAGCAGTGGACACCAGCATCATTGTCAGCTTGTCTGTTTATGCTTATGTTTTGGATAATTTGCTGGGCATGCCCTTGTAAGTGGTGGGCATCTCTGAACCTGTGTGTCAGATACATAGCAACTCTAGGTAATAGGGAACCTCCTTTTCCTCCACCCTCTTCCTAACTCTGCTGGCATCCTAAGGAAAAAGTTTTGGGTTCCTGCCAAGTGAAAGAGCCCTGCTCCAAGAATCTGGGTGTCCTGGTTTTTTTCTGGGATATGGAAGCATCAATGTGTTGGTCTGGGAAGGGGGTTCCTGGGCCTCTCCAGGGGCTGAGTTCTGTGGAGGATGCTTAAGACATGGCTGGGGGACCACATCTGGACACCAACTGGGCAGGAGTGGTCACTGCCAGTCCCTGTTACTGGCTGGGCACTCAGGAAAATGCTTTTGGTGCCAAAAGTAAAAAAAGCCAGTGAACACACCTCTCCTCTTGGTTTACTGGAAAGTGGGAGCAGTCTGGGCAGAGCCTGGCCCTGAGTAGGCACTCCCCACCCTGTGTGTGGGAAGGATTGTCTGCCTGGGCAGGTTGCCAAACCACTCCTGAGGGCTGGCTGTGTTCCAAGCCCTGTGCAGGGGGCTGTGGACCCAGACATATCCCTGCCCTCAAGCTGCTCGTGGTTGATGTTAAACAGTGGGATAAAGTAGAGAATCTACAAATGAGGCCTGGAAGACCAGGGAAGGAGGGCGGAATGATGCCACTGGTACAAGAGTGTGTGGGTTTGCAGGCTTTTAAGTGATAACGATTCTTGGGGAACCTGCTTTCAACTCCTGGCCCCCACATGCATGCCACGGGATCCTGGCCACATTTTCTAAAATGGAGATAGTAATATCTGCGCGTGGGGCTCGTGGGGGTTATACACAATACTTCTGAGTGAAGTGCCTGCAGTAGGGCCCAGCAGGGAGTGTAGGTGCTCAGTAAACATTTATTAAATTGGAACTCAGGAAAAAGGGACATGGTCATAGAGATGGGTTGTAAGTGGAAACAGGCTTTGTACTCAGATGAAAGGCCCTGTGTGTGCTAAGAGGAGGTGTCTGATGCAGGCCCATGTTGGAAGGAAGATCAGAAAGATCGAGCCTTCCTGCCCTGAGGCTCTTTAAATTTCATTCAGTCCATTCATTTTCACTTCATTCATTTGCTTATATCCTCTCTCTCTCTCTCTCTCTCTCTCTCACACACACACACACACACACACACACACACACACACACGCTGAAGCACAGAGAACTGGAGAATAAATTCAGGCACACAAATGCAGAGAAAGGTCTAGAATCCTGTGTACGTGTGTGTAGACACACTAGGGCATACGAGCCACTCTGCACCTGGGGGTCTCTGTGCAGTGTGGCAACTTGGGTCTGTGGTGTATGTACCCACAGTACATCAGTGTGCAGGGGGAATGGGGTAGTTCTGCTGTGGGATCAGGAGTTCTACATGCCAGGTGGGGCCTGTAGAGGGAGCACCAGATCTGCCTGAGGGAGGACTCCATCATCAGCTCCAGCTGAGTGTGGCTGTGAGGGAATGGGGGCTAGGGTGGTCAGATTCTTTCCTTTTACAAGAGAAGCCAGGCATCCAAGGTTTAAAGTGTAAAATGTTCACTGCAGCACTATGTACAATAGCCAGGACATGGGACCAACCTAAATGTCCATCGACAGATGAATGGATAAAGAAGATTTGGCACATATATACGATGGAATATTACTCAGCCATAAAAAGAAACGAAATTGAGTTATTTGTAGTGAGGTGCATGGACTAGAGTCTGTCATACAGAGTGAAGTAAATCAGAAAGAGAAAAACAAATACTGTATGCTAACGCATATATATGGAATCTAAAAAAAGAAAAAGGGGGGTGGGCTTTCCTGGTGGCGCAGTGGTTAAGAATCCGCCTGCCAATGGAGGGGACACGGGTTCGAGCCCTGGTCCAGGAAGATCCCACATGCCGCGGAGCAACTAAGCCCGTGCGCCACAACTACTGAGCCTGTACTCCAGAGCCCGTGCTCCGCAACAAGAGACGCCACCGCAATGAGCAGCCCGCGCACCACAACAAAGAGTAGCCCCTGCTCACTGCAACTAGAGAAAGCCCACACACAGCAGTGAAGTCTCAACGCAGCCAAAAATAAATAAATTTATAAAAAAAAAAAAGGGGGGTACTGATGAACCTAGTTGCAGGGCAGGAATAAAGAGGTAGACATAGAGAATGGACTTGAGGACTTGGGGTGGGAGGGCGAAGCTGGGGCGAAGTGAGAGTAGCATCGACATACATACACTAAATGTAAAATAGTTGGCTGGTGGGAAGCAGCAGCATAGCACAGGGAGATCAGTTCGGTGCTTTGCGATGACCTACAGGGGTAGCATAGGGAGGATGGGAGGGAGGCTCAGGAGAGAGGGGATATGGGGCATGTGTAGGCATATGGCTGATTGGCTTTGTTGTGCAACAGAAACTAACACAGTATAGTGAAGCAATTATACTCCAATAAAGACCTAGTTAAAAAATAAATAAAGTGTAAAATCTTTTGCTTTTTATATATTGGCAACTGCTTCACCAAAAACCAGATGAACAGACCAGAAACAAAAAAAAGCAGAACTTCTATGAGCCAAATATGGCCCATGGGCTGTAAGCTGGTATCCTTTGGCACGTGTGCTGTCTGTGTGGGTGTGTATTCAGGTACTTGGGTAGGGTGTCTCCTCTTTGAGCAGAGAGTACCCCCTTACCCGCTCCTCTCCCAGCTCCCCTTCTGTGGTCTGCATCCAGGTCCTCCCATCTTCTATTTACATAAAGGCATTTGGCCTTGACCTCAGTCATGGCTCTCAGATATGCTCCTTTCTCTTTGCCCTCTCAGCTTCCATGTCTCCCCTGACCACACTGGGTTCCTCCCTGGACCCCTGGCCTCCACTCTCCTCCTTCCCCATCCTGTCTGTCCTCCATGCAGCAGCCAGAGAGAGCTTTCCAAAACCTAGGCCGTGTTAGCCCTCCCATCCCCAACGCCTCGCCTCCCTGGCTCCTTGGCCTGGTTTTCAGAGTCCTTAGTGAGCCGGTCCCAGCTGACCTCAAGGCACCCCTTCTCCCTCTCCAGAATGCCCTTGTCCCCTCTCAGTGCTGGGGGATTTCCCACTCATCCTCCGAGGTTTGGCTCAAATGCCACCAACTCCTAGAAGCTTCCCTAACTTTCTCCTTTTGCTCTTACGACCACCTTCATCTCTACCCCTTCCCCTGCCCCCAGTCATTCTCACTTCATCACAACAACGTCCATTAATTGAACTGGCAGGGGCCTTAAATGCCTTATTTTATGAAATCCTCACATCATCCCTATGAGGGAGACATTTGGCTTATTCACATTTAACAGATGAGAAAATTGAGTCTAGAAAGGTCACCTCACTTGCCAAAGCTCAAGTGGTGACGCTGGGATTAGAACCTATCTACTGTATTTAAATTTCCTCCATCATAATAGCTCGTTGCTGATACTTACTGAGTCCTTACTGTTCTGAGCACTTTATATGGATTAACTCAATCCCTGTATCAGCCCTGTTAAATATGGAGTGGTAGTATTACTGTCATTTAATACAGAGGGAAACAGGCCCAGAGACGATACGGGAATTGCCCAAAGCCACACGCCCGCCAGTGGTGAAGCAGGATCCTAGCGCAGATTGGGTCTCACTGCTCTGTCATTATCTTATCCCCTGCCTCCCCCTCTGGCTGGCGGGCTCCCCCTCCTCCCCGGTGGAAACTGGGCCTGACTCACCTTCACATCTCTCGGGGCCTTCTGTGATGTCTGGCACCAGCAGGCTCTCAGTAGAGGTTCGCTAAATTCCACTGACTTTCTGTTTTCTCTTCTAGCTGCCAAGCGGCCAAGGGATGAGCTGGGGCCCGCCTTCCCAATGGCATCTTCCCCTGGTCTGGAACTGAAGACACTGAGCAATGGTCCCCAGGCCCCAGGGAGACCAGCTCCTCTGGGTCCAGCGGCCCCACGCAGGGCGGGTGTGGAGAATGCCTGCTTCTTTTCGGAGGAGCGCGAGACTCATTTCCAGAACCCTAGGGATGCCAGACTGGGCAGCTCCCCCAGCCCCCCTGAGGGCGTCCCCTCATGGCCCCGATCCCAGAGGGACGACCTGTCCCTGCGTTCAGAAGAGGGGCCAGGCCTGGAGCCTGTGAGCCACCCGGTGGATTACGGCTTTGTTTCCGCTCTGGTTTTCCTGGTGAGCGGGATCCTCCTGGTGGTGACTGCGTACACCATCCCCCGAGAGGCCCGTGTCAACCCGGACACAGTGTCAGCACGGGAGATGGAACGACTAGAAATGTACTATGCGCGCCTGGGCTCACACCTGGACAAGTGCATCATTGCAGGCCTGGGGCTGCTCACAGTGGGCGGCATGCTCTTGTCCGTGCTGCTGATGGTCTCCCTGTGCAAGGGAGAGCTGTACCGCCGGCCGAACTTCGTCCCTGGCAGGGGCTCCAGGAAGACCTACGGCTCCATTAACCTGCGCATGAGACAGCTCAGTGGGGATGGGAGCCAGGCCCTGGTGGAGAACGAAGTCGTCCAGGTCTCGGAGACCAGCCGCACCCTCCAGGGGTCTTAAGTAAGAGCCCACCCTCTCTGGCTGCTTCAGCTTCAGGGCTACAAGGCCTCCGAGTCTGGGGTTTCGGACTGAGCTCCACATAGGGCCCCGTGGAAGGAGTCCTGGGTGCTGGAGGGGGAGCTTGGGGCCTGGCCCAGGCTTCGCTTGGGAGAGCTGCCCCCGATCTGTTTTGTAGCTTGAGGTTTTGCATAAGGTTTTGTTTGAAGGATGGCTTCTGCTGCTAAAAATACAAAAGTTTGGAAACTGCTGCAATTGGAGGATGAGTTTCTTGGCCTGCCCGAGGATCCAGAGCTGTCTGAAAGGCTGCCCATCCTGTTACCCATGCCTTGGGGAATTCCGGGCTCTATGCTGTCCTCATCAGCCATGTATGGGTGTTGGGCAAACTTGGCTTTGAGCCCTGACTGTCTAAGGTGGGAGGTGGCTTCATGATGAGGGGAGAAGTCAGCCCTGGGACGACCTCCCCACTCCAGGCCTCAGTCCCCCTGACTGTGAGGTGAGAGGGGTGGCCCCTCCAGTTCTGCCCTAGGAATTCCTATATGGAATGGGAGCCCAGTTTCTGCATCTGGCTGCTCCTTCAGGGGACGAGAGTGTCTGGCAGGTGCTGACCATTCTCTGTGCCATTTTCTGACCCAGTGTTGGTAGCCACCACTGTCACACAGCCAGCATCTTACTCGGTCCTGTTAAAGGACCCCCTAAGTCCTCAGGTTAGACTGGGCTAAATCCAGAGTTTGCTACAGCCTGGTCTTGGTCTTGAATTACCTGCTGTGACTAGATCTTAGCACACATTTTACAAAGTCATGTGCACAGTTTTCACTAACTCCCTGGACAAGGGCGGGGGGATCTTTTAAACAGGAAAGGGTAGGGGCTTTGTTGTATTTCTGTGGACGCAGTGTGGGCCTTCATCACTTCCCCTTCCTCAATAATATGTCTCTTAGGCCTGACCTTATTCTCGTAACAGAAAAAAAATTTTTTTTTAATGCTGAATTTGTAACTTCCTTCCCCAACTCCCGTAGCTGTAAAGTGCAGCCCCAATTTATTGGGGGAGAAATCAGGCACATTCTGGTGGCCTGAAAATTCTAGCCACATTGATCACGTTTGTTCTGTTTCTCTTGTCGAGTGTTTCCAGGCTCTGTCCAGATTCTCTTTAAACTACTGACAAAGAAGGCTTCCCTGGTGGCGCAGTGGTTGAGAGTCCGCCTGCCGATGCAGGGGACACGGGTTCGTGCCCCGGTCCGGGAAGATCCCACATGCCGCGGAGCGGCTGGGCCCGTGAGCCGTGGCCGCTGAGCCTGCGTGTCCGGAGCCTGTGCTCCGCAACGGGAGAGGCCACAACGGTGAGAGGCCTGTGTACCGTAAAAAACAAACAAACAAACAAAAAACTACTGACAAAGAAAGGAAGTGGGCCCTAGCTGGCAAGGAGATAAAGGTGTTTGAGGACTGGGGGAGGGCATCGTCCATTCTGAAAGGCCCTAGAGGGCTTTGAGAGTACGTGCCTTCTAGGCCACTGGTGTGAAGACGCTAAAGGGGTCATTTCTGTGAGCCTCTGACCCATGCAGGTCCTACATACTCCATCTCAGTTGGCCACGTGGGACATTGATCCTAACTGACTCTTCAGGGTGGGAGGATAGGGTGGGCATGGGGTCTGTAGGCTAGAGCAGCCCTGATTATCTGTAACCTGAGCCTTCAGTCCGGTGAGTTGAACATCTGGGCAGTGTAACATCATAGCCTCTATGACGGATCAAATATCTGCTCCTGCTGGCAGGTTTTGCCAGGAGTAGGGGGCTGGGGGAGGGCTGGAGGGGGCAAAGCCTATTCAGCTTGGCCCGCCAGGTTCTGTTCCTGGTGTTTAAGAGGTGTGGTTTGAAAAGAACAAAGCCTCAAGATGGTGAAAGACTCACAAGTCAAGGCTCCAAGAGAGGAGTGGAGGCAGAAAGTGGCATGAGCCATTCTAGGTAGTAGAATTGAACATCCCAAATGATGGGCCCTTCATATCCATAATGATAATAATAAAAATATCAATCCAAGCCAAATGGATTATTGTGAGATATTGTCAGTTTAAATGCAATGGATTGTTTATAGGGGCTAAATCTGTTAGAAGATTAAATCTAGATTAAACCAGGAATCTCAGGTTTTCTCTAAGTCAGAGAAACCAGCTTTGCATCCTAATACAGAAACTCCTTTAGGAAATGTGTAAAATGGATGGAGGCAGTCATTACTTTGTCAATGTGTTAAGAAAACTTGAGCGATGCCGAAAACATTTCCCCAAGATTGCAGCTGAGATCTCCCAGCCAGTGGATCAGAAACAGGGTCAGGAGGGAGCATGGCGTAGGGTGCCGAGAGCTTTCTTTGCAGGTTTTTTGGGGGTAGGTGTGAAGTGGTCCCAAGGGCCCCTGCGCCTCATCTGAAGGAGCTCCCTCTCCCACCCGACAGTCTACTAGGGTCGCCAAACCTTGCTTGTCCTGGTGTATGAGAACAGATAACTGATTTTGGAGTTGGTAAAACCTGGGTTTGAGTCCAGGGTCTGCCGTTTATTGGCTGTGTGGCCTTGGGCAAGGTGCTCTATCTCTCTGAGTATCCAGAGTATTGTTTTCTTTGTGAAGTGGGAGGAATGAAACTTTGGCCTCAGCCTCCTTGCGGGGAGAGCGGGGTTGGTGAAAATCATAGAGAAGTTAGAGGCCTGAGTGTATGAGGTCCAGTTACCATGATGACGCTTCTTCCCTGCCCCAGTTGGAGATAACCGGATTAGGCCTAAAACCTCAGGGTCAACCAACCCTTCGGACTTCTCTCGAGCCTCCCATTCTACCCATCAGAAGATCTTGGTGGTTCCACCTTTGGAATCTGACCCCTGCCCGCCCCTCAGCCATAACCACCTGGTTCGGGTTGCTCATTAGTGTCCTAATTCCTCTACTCTGCCCCAGTTCATGTTCCACTTGGCAGCCAGGCAGATCCTATTCAAAGGTTCATTCGGTCAGGCAGCTCCTCTGCTCGAAACTGTCCTATGGCTCCCTCTCATTCCAGGCAAAAGCCACCTTTCTCACCAGTCAAGGGTAGATTTACCATCCAGGCCCCTCACTTGCCCAGGCTCCTTCCAAGGCCCTGAGTCAAACTTTTATTTGTAATTTTGATATTTTAAAAAAGGACAGCACCTTAACTTGCATAAGCTTCAGGTCCGTCCCTCACAGTGGCCTATAAAAGGCCTACACAATCTGGGCCCTGTGCCTCTCTGAACTTATCCCCGACCCTAGCCTCTGCTCACTCCATGGCCGCCACACTTGCCTCCTTGTAGGCACACTCAACATGCCAGGCACACTCCCACCTCAGGGCCTTTGCACTTGCTGCTCCTGGAAGGCACCCCTTCCCTGTGGGCCTTTGGGCAAACTATTCTACCTCTCTGGTCTTCCAGAGTGAGACTAGAAACCTTCCCACTCTGCCTTCTCTGGGGACTGAGGGGATCAGGAAACACAAGAAGAGGGCTTTCCAAAGTTAAGACCATGGTACCATGTCTGGAGAGCTTTGGAAGGGCAAGAGGAGGGGGAGGAAATGAGGCATTATGAAGAAGCCACAGGAGGCAGAGTTCTAAGGGTTCTGTCTGGGAGGAAAGAGGAGGGTCAGTGGCACTGACAAGAGTCAGGGAGATGCCCTCCAGTTGGGTCCGTTGGTTTCTCCCGAGAGAGTGGGCTCCTCTTGATGTCCCCAAGGAGGTGAGTTTCAGCTAAGGGAAGGAGAAGCTTGCTGAGGTCTTGCCTGGGTTGGAGTGATAGGGAGGTCCTTGTCAGTGGAGGTACATTAGCATTTACTGGTCAGATGTTGGATGTCTTCAGGGAGAAGGCATAGTGGAGTTGGGTAGGATTTAGTCACGAGGCTCCCCAGGGTCCCAACCCCCCTCCTTGGAGGAGAGCCTGTGCCCCAATGGCCAGAGCCTGGCTAAAGACAGTAGCAACCCTGGCCCTCGGTATCTTCTTTTCTTTGGCCCCAACACCCTCTTCCCAAGATCAAGCCTCTTCCTGGGTCGGGTTGTCCTTGAGCAAATGGGCAGACCCAGGGGATCTGAATGGTGCAGAGGGCGGCAGGATTACTGCCTTCCTCCTCCAAGGGGACCAAGCGCTTCTGAGCTTTCTCCCTACTCCAGTCTCAGAGGGATTGGGGGCAGAGCCCCTTACGGAGAGAGTCCAGTGAGGAGCGCCCACACGTAATGGTATAAGGGTACTGCCTCTGGGGTCGGATTGCCTGGATGCTTAGTGGATGTCTAATTCCTCTGAGCTGCTGTTTCTTCATCTGGTGAATGATAGCACCTTCCCCATAAGGCATGTTGAGCAGTAAATGAAATACCTGTAAAGCACTTAGCATAGTGCCTGGCACTTCATAATTCACTCAATAATGTTAACTATTCATTTGTTCGTTCATTCACACCTATCTGTATTCTTCCCCGGGTGGGGCACTACAGGGACACATGGGCCCTGCCCCTGGGGAAATAGGACAGTGCCCAGAGGACTGTGTATGTGTGGCCAGGTGGGGGGGTGTTGGCACAGAGGGGGTATCTGATTAAGTTGGGGTCCGAAAAGGCTTTCCTGGAAGGGGTGATGTCTAATAGGATTCTTAAACGATGAGGCAGTATCCAGTGTGGGGTGAGAGTGGGGAGCAGGAAAGGTATTCCGGGCAGAGAGGAAGAGCATATGAGCAGAGGCTCAGAGGCATAAAACAGCCTGGTGTGTACTGGGGGGGGGCAGGGGTGGGCGGGAGGTCTGCAGGTTCTGGGCTGGAGTGTTGGGATGAGGCCTGCTAAAGAGCAGGGGCGTCATAGTGGGGGCTTGCATTTCATCATCTACAGACTGGGGGCAGCCACGGTCCTTAACTCACAGGGTTGTTACGAGGACTCGGAGTTCACACTGGTATAGCGCATACCTAGGGGCCTGGTACATGGGGAGAACTCACTGTCAGCCATATGATTGCTTATGTGTGTGGCAGGAAGACTCTTTTTTTTCTTTAATTTATTTATTTTATTTATTTTTGGCTGCGTTGGGTCTTCGTTGCTGCGTGCGGGCTTTCTCTAGTTGCGGTGAGCAGGGGCTACTCTTTGTTGCGGTGAGAGGGCTTCTCGTTGCGGTGGCTTCT
Source organism: Phocoena sinus (assembly GCF_008692025.1). Classification (NCBI taxonomy): domain Eukaryota; kingdom Metazoa; phylum Chordata; class Mammalia; order Artiodactyla; family Phocoenidae; genus Phocoena; species Phocoena sinus. The sequence continues at coordinate 28,135,164 of NC_045777.1, read as the reverse complement.
CTTGTTGCGGAGCACGGGCTCTAGGCGCCTGGGCTTCAGTAGTTGTGGCACATGGGCTCAGTAGTTGTGGCTCGCGGGGCCTAGAGCGCAGGCTCAGTAGTTGCAGCGCATGGGCTTAGTTACTCCACGGCATGTGGGATCTTCCTGGACCAGGGCTCGAATCTGTGTCCCCTGCATTGGCAGGCGGATTCTTAACTACTGCACCACCAGGGAAGCCCCAGGAAGACTCTTCTGAGGGCAGGTGCATTGTAGGGGTGATGCTGGCATTGGGGAGGCCAGTCCATGGGACTGTCCAACTGCAGCCAGAGGACATAACCTTGAACTCCAGGCCTCCATCTCTGCAGCCTATCCCTTCTCAGCCTCTGAGCTGCCAAGGTCGAGGTGAAGGCTGCTGTTCTCCTGGGCCTGGGGGAAGGTTAGTGAGTGGAAGGATCTTCTGGCAGGAAAGCTGGCCCCAGGGGAGCAGGGAGGACAGCGGAACAAGGCGTCTGCCATGCCAACCTTTTCCCGGGTGGCAAGGCATCGGAGCCAACAATGACTTAGGGTAAAGGGCATTCAGAAAAGGCCATCTCTCTCCCTCTCCTAATTCTTCCCTTCAACCAGTCTCTCCCTAACCTCCTCTTTTTTATTTCTCTGTGTCTGCATCTCCTTTCACTAAAGCCACTCTTGGGGGTTAGGCACCCATAGGTGAGTTGCTACTATTGCTGACTCACCTGCCAGCCATCTGGTTCTCCTCCTGGGAGTCTCCACCCTCCTCCACCAAAGGTAAAAGAAGGGGCCCAAATGCAAATGCCTGTACAGCTTGGCAGGTGACATTCCCGAATGAAGCAGGTGGCAGTGAACAGCAGTGGCAGGATTAAAGGGGTGCCTGCTTCAGCTGGCTGGCTGTTGCCCTGGTGGATGGGCTCAGGGTTGCCAGAGCTCCTGATTTTTCAAGAGCAGCTGGACATCTGGACCTTTGTGTGGGTAAAAGGATGCTGAAAGGGATTATCCCACTGCCTGAGAGTTGTGACAGGCCAGAACTGAGGACAAGGGAGTGTCCAATGAGATGCCACCTGCTGGGGCCAGACATCCACCCCCTCCCTGTCCCAGGGCTTACTGAGTCACTCATAGAGATGGGGGCACCCTCAAGAAGTGGACTAGACTGCCTCCCAGCTGGAGGCTCACTGAGCTACAAGTGTCACTTGAGTGTTTCCCATCCAAGATCCTTCATTCTTTCAACAAAGACTTAAGCACCATTCTGTGCTAGGTTTTGAGGTATAGCACCAAACAGATGAAAAAGGTTAGGGAAGTATTCTTTTTTGTTTGTTTGGTTTGTTTCTTCTTTTTTTTGATCGGCAGCTAAGTTTGCCATCAGTTTTATCTTCTTTTCCCCATCTTTGGCTTGACTGTGTCTTTTGGCTGGATACCCACCAAGAGGCAAACCCAGTTTACAGGTGACAAAATTAATTTCATATATATTTTACTGTTATAATGTGGCTACTAGAAAAAATTTAATTATATATGTGGTTGTCATTGTATGCCTATTGGACAGCACTGCTGTATATGTTTCAGCCAAGTATTATATGTATATACATGTATGTGCACATAATATATCTATAATATGGCTTATATCATCGTTCCATAGCATCTATCACCCTCTTATTACCAAACACTTAGAGAGAACTGTTCAATGTCAAAATGAGTGCCAGCCTTTCAGCGTCAGCTGAAAGGGCTGCCTCCATCATCTGCAGTATCCACTTCCAGAGCAGAGAGTACCTGTTGACTCAGCCTGACTCATCTGCCTGACTGACCTTAGTCTGATGTTGCAGAGCCTTGGCAGAGATGACAAACCTCTTGGGAATGTTTTTATTTTTTTCTCTTAACCTTATTAGTTCAGAAAGGATTATAACCATCCTGCCAACGGGTATGCACTCCAAATGGCCACACATCCTGGATTAGGCAGGAAATGACTAGGAAAGTATTCTTGAGAGGGCTTGACAAGTATCTTCTGGAGCTCGTGAATTAGTGTGAACATGGAGATGAGGTCTATTTCTGACCTGGAGAATTTCTGATGTGGGAGGCCCATGCAAACAGCCCACGCTGGCTTGAAGGGATGACGGTGCTGGGAATCAGGGAGGAATAAGGGCAGTCCTGCATCCCCTCCCAGTGTTCTGAGGCCCTTGAAGGTAGGTGGAGGACCCCAGTGTTCCCAGGGTTCCGAGTGTTCATGTAGGCAGGTGAGGGGAGGCTGGAGCTGTGGGGTGGCACAGGTGGCTATGCAGCCCAGCATACTACTTCAAGAAGCAGAGGGGCTAAGAACCTCTTATGGACTGACAGAGACCCTCACTACTCTCTGAGAGTCCAGGATAAAGCTCTCAACACCCCCCCAAATTTGGCATGTTGTCTACTGAAGACTCCAGCATCATAAGCAAACAAAACCCCAGCATGAGTCACAGTAAGAGCACCTCCCCAGGCCCATCATCACGGCTAGTGAAGAGACACTTCATTTTTCTCCCTTCTTCCTCCCCATCCCACCACAGTGGAGGAGCAAGGGTTCAAAAGGGGTCAGAGGAGACCTCTTGGAACTGGATATAAGTTGGAAAGTTTTAAACTGGACTGGACTGAATTTGAAAATCAAAGTGACCAGTTAGTTATTGGTTGGGACCTAGATGCTGAGATGAGAAAGGGGGATTTGATAGAGGTTAGTTGGATAAAAGAAAACACTTCATGTTTCTACATTTCAGTGAACCCGTTATGCATTATACACATTAGACCAAATATAGTGCTCTTTCTGTGCCAGGCACTCTTCCAAGTCTTTACATCTACTAGCTCACTTACACCTCACAACCATCTCGGAGAGTGGGTGCTCTCATTACTTCCATTTTACAGATGAGGAAGCTGAGGCACAGTCAGGCTACGTGACTTTCCCAAGGTCACACAGCTGGTAAATAGCAGAGTCAAGACTCAAATTTCATAGCATGCAGGCCAGTCAGAGCATGTTTGTGGATCTGGGCTGTGGGCTGCCACTTTGAGGCTTGTGGTTTAGACATGAATCGGGAAGCTCTGTAGGGGGAGGAGAGGACAGTTGGGGGAGCACTGAACTCGAGCAGGCCCATGGCCTACTTAAATCATGGAAGCAGGAGCAGGATCTCGGAGGCAGTCAAGCCCACCTTTATCCCCATTTTACTACTGGGGAAAACCAAAAAGGGGGGTGGAACTTGCCCAGGGGCCCCATGGCTCAGGCCGCCTCTCTTCTTCCTAGGCTTCTCATGTGAATTTATATCCTAGGAATCAAGAAGCCTACAGGATGAAACTGTCCTGTGGCTCTAATCTGAAGGAGAGAGGGAAGGCGGGGCTCTGTCTTGGAGGCAGGATACCTAGGTTCAGGTCTCCTTCTCTTAGGGATGCCTGCCTGTCCCCAGGGGAGGGCCATCCTGGATTGGGGAGCAGCAGACACAAGCTTATCCTGGCCCAAAGGCCACCTCTTGCAGCTGTGCATAGTGGGGTGCTGGCCAGGGTGCTGAACCTGTATGGCCCCTTCCTCTTACAGCCTCACTGTCCCTCAGAGACCGACATGACTGCTTTGGGTAGTGTTTAGTAGGAAAGCCTTGGGCTAGGATTTCTGTGGTCTTTGTGGCATAGGGAAGGTCACTCAACTGCTCTGGACCTGCTTTTTCATCTGTTCAATGGGGAGAGTAGCTCCCATCCTACCAACCTCAGAAGGCTGGGGCGAGCATCACTTGCGGTCAGAGCACAGAGTCCGAGGCCATTTCTGGGGCCCAGTGAAGCCTCTCAGGAGGTCACCCTTACAGAGAGGCTTTGTGGGCCTGTTTCGTCCTCTGTGGGATAGGGGTTGGGCTGGGTGTTTTCAGATGCTCCTAACCTGGGTGCTTGGGAGCTGTGGCTATAGGTGGAAGTGCTCAGAAACATGAGATACACTTCGCAAACAGGACTGACTTAGGACTCTTAGACCATCTTGGGAATTATGCAGCATTGTTCCTTTTTCATACAAGACCTGACTTGTTTTCCAGCTTCAGGAGTGGGTTTTGCCCATACTCCTCCTCTGGACAAGATGTGAGGTCTAGGTACAGCAGTTTTACTAAAAAGAGCACTGGTTTTAGAACCAGCTGACTCAGGTCCCCATCATGGTTCTGCCACCCCTAAAAGAGGAAACCCAGCACCACTTCAACTAATGCTGCTAACAGTGTTTACTCTGGGAGTAGCCAGGTGTACTACATGAGACAAGGAAAAGCCTAGCACACTGGGGACACCAGATACAAGCTTGTTTTCTTTGTCGGATAGCAGCCTAAGGTTCCCTTCCTCTTGTCAATGACTCAGTCTTATCTACCCATGTGGCTTCCGTAATGATAGCTGGTAGCCACTGAGCTCCTGCTATCTATCTATAAGACACATTATTTGGTTGGACCCTGCAACAATCCTGAAGGTAGACGTGATGCTCATTTTGCAGATAAAGCCACATATCAGCAAAGGGAGGGCTGGAAGTCGCACCCACTCCTGCTTGATTCTGAGAGCCCTGCTTGGCTTTGAGCAAATTACTAGACCTTTCCAAACCCTCTTTTTCTGGCCTAGAAAATGGGGATAGTATTTCATTACAGTTGTTATGATTTGAAGATATAACGTATGCTATTTTACAAGGGTACATGCATATTTTAAAACATATATGAAACCCATTTGATTGATATGGGAGAAAAGAATAGAGAGGTTACAGGGGGTAAAACGGAAAAGACTTAAAATGAGGAGGTACTTGCATGCGTCAGTCATAGTATGCCATGAATTGAGAAGACTGACTTGATTCTTTTCACCTGATATCCAGGTAAAGGAAAAAGATAAAAGGTTTGTACACTAGAGAGTTTCAAACTTTAAAGTGCACACGAATCATCTGGGCAACTTGTCAAAATGCAGATTCTCATTTAATAAGCCTGGTGGGGCCTGGGAGTCCACATTTCTAGCAAGTTTGTAGGGGATACTGTTGGTGCTGCTGGTTTGAGTAGCAAGGATGTAGCCTTCCCTTCTCAGGAATTCTCAAACTGGTCTCGTCACATGAATCACCTGAGGAACTTGTAAAAAATGGACTTAAAGGCCCTTGCCTAGTGATTTGGATCCAGGTCTGGGTTGGGGTCCAGGATGTACTGTGTCCTTCAAGCAAGCATCTTAGGAGACTGGTAGGCCTGGGCAAGCTGGAGAAGCATGGCTGTGGTGCTCATCTCTATCAAGGCCCATGTTGTAGACAGACATGACAGACTGGCTCATCAGACCTCTGTTCCAAATGTGCCTTCCTGAAGGGACAGGGAGGAAAAGGAAACAAGAACATTTTCCCAGGCTCCCTTGCAGCTATGGTTTGAGAGGTGATGTCGGTTCCAACTATCAGCTGCATGCAGTTGAGCCTCGCACTTGGAACTGAGCTGAGAGTGAGGGCGGTCAAGGTGGCAGTATGAGGGGATTTACTTTCGGGCACAGATCTAGGCAGTTGCCGTGAGGCTCTGGAGTTTCCTGATCCCCAGATCAAGGCAATGATGATGTGATCTTGCTGATGTCTGCATCCGAATCTTCTTGTTTAAAAAAGCTAAAGTAGTTTGTTTCCTGCAGCCCTCCCACTGTCTCCCCTCTCAGAACCCGTCATACTCACAACACTCACCTTACGTGGCTAATAGGGAACACGGCCTATCCCATCTCCTCTATTAGACTGCGCTATCAGCCTAAGCAGAGACAGGCCCTGCCACTAGTGAGGTGTTCCAACCTCGTGTCATTGCTGCTCTCTGCACTCCAGGGTCTATCTTTAGTCACCTGGGTCTTGCCACTCCTCTCTGGCCACCACCCTCACTGCCTGCCACTTCTGCTTGTGACACACCCTCTGGGTCAGGTTCAGGGTCCAGCACAGCTGGAGTGACTTAGTGTGTGCCTTGTGGTATCCCAAGGACAAACAAGAGCTGGGGGCTTGGATGCCTGCCTTTGAATCTCTCTTTCGGTGCAAAAAGTCAATAGTGATCCATAAGCATGTTAAGTTTTATAGAAGACAAAGCTGAGGATATGCACGTGAGGGATCTTTCCTCTCCTTGGTGGGACCTGTCTCATTGGAACTGCCCAAAGTAGACAAGATTAGAAGGTGACAGATATTCACTGCTCCACAGATTCTAATTTTTCTTCTGTGAAGAGGCATGGATCAGTAATAGAATGTCATTAATGAGAGTAGAGACGGAGGCCATGAAGGAAGCTGGATTTCAAATGAGGTTGTTATGGGGCTTGCTACCCACTTTCTAACTACACGTCAACAGGTACTGACCATCCAGCATAGGAATATAAAATCTGTTTTGAACATAATGCATTCTTAGAGTCAGGGTCTTGAGACCAATGATTTCACCATGGAGGCTGACAGAAGCTCATGACTAAGTAGATAAATGCAATGCAATGAAAAACACAGCCAGCTCTAACAATGAGGAAAGAGACAAGGCAAGGAAGAGAAGGTGGGAAGGTAGGGGCTGCCAGAGATGGTACACATGGTCTATGGCACTTCACTGAAAGACAAAGATTTAGAACCAGACCTTTATTTTACTTGTAAGCCACTGGATCAACAAAGAAATTTCAAACCAAGCAAAAGTGATGCCATGAATCACGCTAGACCCAGAAAGGTCATGGCAACTTCCCTACAGACAGGACCTTTTCTATATCACATCCAGCCCTGAAACTTCCCCAAAAGTCAAACCCAAACTCCTCTGTGGCTCACCAGCCGTGGTCATCCCAAGGTGGCTATTACCAAAGCCATAGTCTGCTCCCCAGGGGTGACTGTCTCTGGTCTCTGTTTTGCGTAACCTAGGTCAAAATTCTTCGTTTAAAAAAGCTGAAGTATGCGGAGAAACCAGAACCCTCACACTCTGCTGGTGGGAATGTAAAATGGTGCAGTCACTTTGGGAAACAGTCTGGCAGTTCCTCAAAACAATTAGTTATCATATGATCCGGCAACTCCACTCCTAGGTGATATACCCAAGAGAACCAAAAACATACGACCACACAAAAACTTGTACATAAATGTTCATAGAAGCCTTATTCATAATAGCCAAAAAGTGGGAACCACCTTAACTGTCCATCAGCTGATAAATGGATAAAGAAAATGTGGAATATCATTTAGCCATTAAAAGGAATGAATTACTGATACATGCTACAACATGGATGAACCCTGAAAACATTAAGTCAAAGAAGCCAGACATGAAAGACCACATATTGTGTGATTTCCACGTGTAAGAACTGTCCAAAATAGGCACATCTTTAGAGACAGAATATAGACTAGTGGTTACCTGGGGCTGGGAGGAGGGAATGGGGAGTGACTGTTAATGGGCATGGGTTTTCTTTTTGGGGTGATGAAAATGTTCAGGAATCAGATATGGTGATGGATGCACAACACTGTGAATATACTAAAAACACTGAATTGTACACTTTAAAAAACGTGAACTTTATGGGTATGTGAATTATATCTCAATAAAGCTGTATTTTTAAAAAAGAGGAACAGGTTATTAAGTGCTGATGTTTATTGCTAAGGCTCCAACCTTTTGGGTTCCACAAAACATATACCTGAACCATTCCCTTTGGCTGCTTGGCTGGAAGGAGGGAAGTGGCCCAGACATACAACACACACCGACAGCCTGACTTGGAAGCTCCTGAAGGCCCCATTCACCTTCCCCCACGTAACTAAGGCATAGTCTGGTGTTCCTCACTGTCCCTGATGCAAGGAGACCCACTGATGAATCAGACCTGCTGATTCTGCAGGTGGATCACTAAAGTTTCTATTTTCAGAAAACAGAATTATATTTATGGCTAACCTTTCCACTTTTGCTATTAGAAAACCTAAGTGGCAAATTTATTGTTTCAATCTTGTTCTTTCCTTGAATCAGGGTCCTAAAAGTTATCTACCTCTCCCACTTGTCTGATGTTCCTTTAAATGCTTCATTTTATAATAAAAGATGCTTTTATGAGCAAACTGCCCCAAGTCCTTCTGGTTGAAGGTATGATCCAGTTTCAAAACAAAAACGTTCCACCCATTAGCTGGCTCTTGAGGAAGACGACTATTAATGACTGCATTTGTAGCTCTGCCTGACCTCTGGGTCTTTCTCCAGAGCAGAGCTGTTCTAAAAGCTTCAAGGTGGTCTTTTACTAAATCAGTGCTTGAAATGGGGTCTGCCAGAAATGCCCAGGAAGCCAGCTCACGCGAGCCTCCATCTTGGATTGCCCCTGGGCACATATGCCTGTTTAGTTTACTCCTAACCCACTCTCAGACACAACAGACAGGCAATTCGGGCTACAGCATATTAGCAGACGCCTCAGGTGGCCCTCTGCCCACAGATAAATAATACATCCTAATTTAGGGGAAGGAATCCAAGGAGCTGAGAAGTGTAAGGACCCACCCGTGGCTGAAATGCTAGTTAGGGAGTGAAAGTGACTAGTGCCTTGATCTCTTGCCTCTGAGTCTGGTGCTCTAGAGTGCTCTTTCCACTCCAGCACAGGGGGTTCATCCCTGACCACATCTGTCAGGCCTCAGGCTGAAAAGCCTTCCTGGGTTGTTTCTTGCATCACTAGCTCCTTCATTCACCCCTATCACACACTCCCCCCAACCCGCCCCCTGCCACTGGCTTTCAGAGACCAGGCTCCCTGCTTGTCCTGAAGTTCAGCACCACGCTGCTATGCTTGCGTCTGAGCCGCAAGAGGGGTTTGCGGACTCTGTAGGTAAGTACCACACAAAGCCTTGAACCTTTATTCTTTCCCTTTTGCCCCAGTTCCCAGGGGTCATCAGACATACAAGCAGACACCAGAATGTTTTAGAGCAAGAAAGGCACACCTCAGATTTCGTAGGTAGACACGATGGCCCTGGGAGGGGAAGGGACCTGCTTAGGGTCACTCAGTAAGTTAGTGGCAAAAAGAGACTAGCCTTCAGGTCTGTTCTGTTTATTCCTCTGTTCATAGGCTGCCATTGCCCAGGCACAGAGGGACCCAGAGGACTGGCTCAGACAAGCAGAACTGGAAGATTATGCCCTTTTCAGAATGATGCAGTCTTTCCACAATGTGCCTGTCCTTGAGAAAGTCATCCCTGTGGCCTATGGGGTTTCCAGTCACTCATTTTCATCCATGAAGCCAGACTGGGACCCATTCTTAGTGGTGTCAGGAGCAAGAGCAATTTATGAAAGGGAGGTGCCTGAGACGCAAGAACAGGCCCTGGGTAGGAAAAGAGAGTCATTTGGCCCCTCAAACACTCAAACTCTCAAGTCTCATAAACGGAAGGAACTGAGCAGCAAAGAAGAGTGGGAGACTGGCAACATGATTTTTGTATTGACATTTGGTTCCTAATAATAACATCCAAAATGTGTTCTGTTCTTACAGCGCTGCAAGCGGGACTGCATCGGGTCGAGGGTGTATGTTGCCGGAGTCTTCCCTGGGAAGTGGGGAGGAGCTGGTGGTGAGAGACACTGATTTCTCTTTGGGACCTATATGCAGCCAGGTGGACAGCTACAGCAGGTACCTTGGCCCTGGCAGGGGGTGGGGAGGCAATCCCAGCTGGCCTGCAAACACATGGGCAGAGTCCCTTGCCCCCAGCCCACAAGAAAACGGTTGCTGATGGGGCTAGCAGTGGCAGCTCCAGGAGAGTAGAGGGAAGGATGGTATGTTACATTCTTGAGGCCTTCACAGGTACATGTCATCGTAGCCCGGCGGGCGGAGATGGTCTGGGTTAGGTCTGGAATGGAAAGAGGGGCTGGTGAGTTGGGGCGATGGAGAGCCAGCGGCGCACGGGCACACAGGGTCCTGAATGGAGGGAGCCTGCCTCAGAATGATGTGGTGCTTTGTGCAGTTCAAGAGCACGCACTCTAGAGTTGGGTCTGAATTCTTATTCTCCCACCTTGGATAAGTTACTCCACCTTTCAGGGCCTTGATTTCTGCATCTGTGAAATGTGGACAGTAATATCTACCCACAAGTGTTGACATAAGGATCCAATGAGTTCCTGACACATACAAAAAGTCCATTAAATGTGAGTAGCAACCCCTCCTCTGAGTCCTCCGTGATGGGAGCTGGGGAAGGGAGGCACTGAGGAAGCTCCTGGAAGGCTCCAGGGAGGCATCAGGCAGGTGCCTGGAGGAGGCTCCACTCTCTTGGCAGCAGGGGACAGAGGTAGTGGTGACTCTGCACCTGGCGTCAGACGCCTTCATTCCTGCAATGCTGAGCTGAGCTGCCATCAGGTCCTACTTCTCAGCATACCTGAGTGAATACCTACCCAGGTGGGCTGGTCCCAATGGGTCCAAAGGGGTCAAAGCGTGCTCCTGGGGGCACAGCGCCTGGAGGAAGCCGGTTTGGGAGGCCCGATGATGGGTCAATAAGTGCTCTTGGGAAGCCGGATCTCAGGGGATCCACGATCATGCCACCTCTCCGACACCTGAAGCAAGAAGGAACGATGGGTAAGCAAATGTGGCAAGCAGCTGTCGGAGAAGGAGTGAAGGTGGTGAGAATGGACTAAAAATGACTGGGACATCAACTGTGGATGGTTCAAGCAGACATACACGGATGGCTGCCTGAGTGCCAGCAGGAAGTGGGCAAGAGCAACAACACAAAGAGCACACCTTCTCTGGCCATCAGGGCCTGTACTTTCAGCTCTACAGGCTCCCTGAACCCACAAAATTGAGATCCCTGCCATCTCCTGCACCCAAGGGGGACAATTCGATAAAGAGCGTGTGCCAGAACTTGTCAAGGTCAATGCAGAACCATCACAAGGCTCTGCAGGCTACTACTTTAGGTCTAAGGACTAATGAATTGAGATAATTCATGATGCTAGCTTTTTTGCTGTTTCCTTAAAGGTCTCAGGGCAATCCATAATTTGGTTGTCCAAGTCTGGCTCTTGACAGCATCTGTCCCTCACGGAATTCCATGGATCCGACCTCATGGCCCCAACTAGGATGAATAAGCTGATGTTCCCCAAATTCTGAAGTCACTGTTCAAGCTTAACTGCAGACTTATATGACTTCCCCATGGTCTAAAGGTGAGACACTCAAGCTGGGGACACTTTGCAGCAGAGGTTAAAATCTAAAAGCATTCAGAGAAGACAGTGCCTAGCTGAGGCTGAAATAACTTTGTTGGGGACTTGACAAGAACCACACCAGAGTCTAATGGGGATCAGAGACTCCCCTTACCAAGTGAGGTGACCTCTGAATAGCCCTGAACTGCCCTCAGGTCTGTAGCCCAGTGTGCTCTTCAGTCTGCACCTGACAGATCCCCATGGTATCCTTCCAACCAAGGGACAGCTGCTGTCTTCCACCAAAACAAGCAGGGCCAGAAAACAACAGAGGAGCTGCCCACTGGGCTTGCTCAGCCACTCCCCAACACTCAGAGCCCTCCTGCACTGCTCCAGGTACAGCAGAGCAGAGCAGTGGCAATGCTTTCTCAGCCACTCAGCAACAACTGCTTCCTTCACCCCAAAGGAAGACTGATGAAAAGCTCTAAAATTAGAAGATGAGCTTGGGCTGAAAGGCCATAAGAGCAAGTCGTGTTGCTGTCACCTCCCCAGCAGTACTCACCCAAAGGGGTCTAGGTCCTCTCCCCCGACAGCAAACGGGCCCAGGGGATCACACCTGAAACAAACAAGGGACAATTACTGAAAGTCCCAGAGCAGCCTGGGCTCCCAGAGGTCCAAACCCGATGCCTTTGGGGACACAAATGTACTCCCAGGCATGGGGGACAGGGGAAGCCCCTGCGTGAGACCAGAACACAAGGGATATTTCAAAGTGGTCCTTGGCACAGACTAACACTGAAATTATTACAATGGCAATTACGCGAAAAGAGCTGGACATAAAACTAGAAACATGGAGGATCCCAGTAATGTAGAAAGATAAAAATATGAACAGTGGCAACCAGATAAATTTTATTTTATTCATACCTTTCCCAGGCTCCTAAAGTTTGTACAAAGAACCAAGAACATTTAGATCAGAAAAATACTATTCTAAAACCCCAAACCAAAAGCTCAGATTTAAAAGCTTCAAAGGGTGGAGTGAGATGGGTGCTCATATACAACTAGAACTGTGCTTCTCAACCTTTTTCTCATTATGGCCCCTGCATGAAATGCTAATATCACAGATACTGCACTGGATAGCCACAAACCATTGTAATTTCTAAGATTTTTTTCACCCCCCAACCAAGAACCAATTTTTGCCCACACTGAGACTGCAGGAGCCAGGAGAATAAATTAGTGTGTGCTTTGTGGAGACCAAGTCTATACTAATATATATATACACGCAAAATATATCTGTCTCTCAAAAGCCTTCTGTATCTTTACATTCTGTGATCTGATACTTTTATGCCTAGGTATCCATCTTAAAAAAATAATTCATAATTCAAATGAAAATATCATCATAAAGACTTTAACCAAGGGAACAGGATTGGCTGTTAATGGGGACCAGTTAGGCAGATCATGGTAATGCAGCCATGGAAACAATGTTCTTAGAATGTTTTAAAATGATGTGGAAAAATGTTTATGCTCCAGTGTTAACTGTGGGAGAAAAGGGGATTATCAACAGCCTAGGAAATCAACTATGAAAAATGTGTGTGTGTGTGTGTGTGTGTGTGTGTGTATAAATAAAACTAGAAAGAAGCATAACTGAAAATATAAACAGTGACAGTTAAACCTGGGAGAAGTTTCTTCTTTATATTTTCCTATTTTTTCTATATAGGATATGGCTATGGATATAATAAAACAAAGAAGATTTGGTATTTGAAAAAGTGTGCTTTGGAATCTGCTTAGAGCCCCAGTGAGCAATACAAACCTGACAGTTCTGGGGCATGGGAGACCTCAGAAAAGCCTGGTAAATAGCAGCTAATCAAAGCTTACAGGTAAGAAGCCATTAATTAAGCAACTAGGAAAATAATCCAAAAGTAGGTGCTTCTCCAGGTAGTTCTACCTTATGAGCTGGAAAGGACACCATGATTTAGATGGACATGGCTTCCAAGGGAAGCAATTTTTCCCGACCTAGGTTATTGTTTCCAAGCCATGGTTCACGGAGCTGGCAGTTCAAACTTTCTGGTGGCCTCCCAACAACCTGCCTCACTGGACAGACCAAGTGGTGCGGAGGGCAGCAAGCATTTTACACTTGTCTCCACAAACTGCCCCCTACAGAGCAGCAAGCAGAAGGAGCTTCTAGTGGCTATAAAAATGACTTGGAAAACAGAGCCTTGATGGCTCCTGAAACATGGAGCCACCTCTGTTTTCTCTCCTAGGCCACAGAGCATGGGGAGGAAAGAAGAGATAGAGAACAATGGAAGCTAGAAAGGCAGCTGCCAGGCCCACCCCAACAATCTGCTTTCTTGCAATTGTCACGGCATATCCTTTAGGCTCACACTCAACACAGTCTAACTGCAACACATGCACGCTTCTGTGAGCTCATTATATACACGCCCAGACCCTATTATAAAACAGTCTCAGTACTGGATATGCTGAATGAGGCTCTTGGGATTAAAAAAAAAAAGAAGCTAATTTTTGTAAATGGTCTCTAGAATCAAGCCCCTAAAACTTCATCTAGTAATCAGCTGAAAGAGAGTGCTGTACACTAAATGCTGTAGGCGCAACTGCCTAGTGGGCCCACTGGACAGTAAGGCCTAGCTTCAAAACGGGCCCTTTGGGATTGGGGCCCTTTGAAGGCCCTTTGGGATTTGGGGGTGATCCTGACCGCACACAATTCCTCCTTATGTGCTCTCCTCTCCTCTTAGATAAAAACAACACGCCTCTCTTGGGCACACAAATCCTGTTGACGCCATTCTTATGGCTGAGGTGGTCTGGTGAATAGGAAAAACCTCAGGACTCTGGGTGGGGGATTGTCTGGCTGGTTGGCAGGGGTCTGGCTGGTTTGCACCTCAGTCTTCTACGATGGAAAATCTAAGTAGTAACACTCAAAGTGTCTGCTGTCATGGTGAAACATAGTATTGGACATGAACACATTTGTTGACAGGAAAGGCCTGGAAGAATGGAATAATAGCAGCTGCCGATATTTACTGACAGCTTGCTTTGTGTCAGGCACCATGCTAAATTTAGTTTTTAAAATTTAATTTTCTGAATAGGTAATGCCTTCACCAGTTTCAAAATTCAAAACAATACACAGATTGAATTCTAAATTCAAAAGATACACAGATCCATAATCTTAGGCTGGATGTGTTTTGGAATTCACAATTTTTCATGTTTCAGAAAGGTCAGATGAATATACCTAACATATTCTTGTGTAGTACCCTATAACCAATACCTTAATATTTCTGCAAAATGAAGGAGAATTCACACAAAATGAACATATAAGGAGCTTAATGCCACTTCAGTTCACGTTTTGCTACCAAACAAGGTGTGGCACCAATCTTATGAAAAAAACAAAACAAAACAAAACAAAACAAAACAACACCGGGTTTTCAGAGCTCTTCTGATTTCAGAGTTGTAAGATAAGAGATTGTGGACCCGTACAAGTAAAAAAAATCTCCCTCTTAGCCCTGTCCTCCAGGCTACTCACAGACAACCAATGACATCAGTTACATGTATGTTCTTCCAAAGATACTTTGCATATATGAGCAAATATGCATTTCCCCTACTTTTTTTTTTTTTGCGGTACGTGGGCCTCCCACTGCTGTGGCCTCTCCCGCTGCGGAGCACAGGCTCCGGACGCGCAGGCCCAGCGGCCATGGCCCACGGGCCCAGCCGCTCCGCGGCATGTGGGATCCTCCCAGACCGGGGCACGAACCCGCGTCCCCTGCATCGGCAGGCGGACTCTCAACCACTGCGCCACCAGGGAAGCCCCATTTCCCCTACTTTTTAAACAGACGGATGTGCTGAGCTCCTTATAAATATTACCTTATTTTATATTTGCAATAGCCCTCTGAGGAAGTACAATTTTTTTCCTATTTTACAAGCGAGGAAACTGAGGCTCAGAGAAGCAAGTGTTCTTACACAAGGCCAGATGGGTAGTAAGTGGCCAAGAATGAATTCACACTAGGTTTACCCAACCTCAAAAGCCACGACCTTTTAATTGGTGTGTTGAGACCATTTACATTTAATGTGGTATGTTTAGATTTAGATCTGCCATTTTACTATTGCTTTTCCAATTGTTCTCTCTTTTTCTTTCCTCTATTTTCTCTCTTTTTAATTCAACTTCAGAGTTTCTGACTAGATCTCTTTGTAGTTTTTTCAGTGGTTGCTTGAGGGATTACAATAAACAGATGTGACTTTTCACAGTCTACTGAGAAATAGTATATTACCCTTTCAAGTCGAAGGTAAAAACCTTATCAGCATAAGTAAGTCCTTTCATTCACCTTCCTTGTCTTATATAACATACAATATTGTCATATTATATGATATATATAACTACAATGAATTTGTTCTAATTTTTGCTTTCAATTATAAAACATGTTTTAGAGAATTCAAGAGAACAGTCTATTATGTTTATCTAGATATTTACCATTCTTATTGCTCTTCCTTTATTCCTGATGTTCCAAGTGTCTATCTGGTATCCCTTCCCTTCTGTCTGAAGAACTTTCGTTAGCAATTCCTTCTGAGAAGATCTGTTGACTGTGAATTCTCTTCGTATCCTTTTACTAAGAATATCTTAAAATCCTTCAGAAATAAAGATGATGTATTTGCTGGACATAGAATTCTGGGTCTGACAATCCTTTTTTCTCCATACTTTAGGAATGGTGGTCTACTTATTTCTGGTTACCATGTATTCTGATGAGAAATCCATAATCATTCAAATTCTTATTCCTCTATAAGCAATGTGTTTTTTTCTCTAGTTGCTTTCATGACTTTCATTTTTAGCAATTTGATTATGTTTGAGCATGGACTTCTTTGGGTTTATCCTACTTAGGATTTGCTGAGCTTTTTAAATCTGTAGGTTTATGTCTTTTGCCAAATCTGAGAAGTTTTCAGCCATTATTTTCTTCAAATAATTTTTCTGTACTTCACTCTTTCTCCTCTCCTCCTAAGACTTTCATGACCGCAGTGTCAGCTCTTTTATAATTGTCCCACAGGTTCCTGAAACTTTATTTTAAAGTATTTTTTCTCTCTATTGTTCAGATGATTTCTACTGATTTATTTCAAGTATTTAATCTCTCCTCTGTTATCTCTATTCTGCTACTGATTCATCCAGTGAAATTATTTTGATTACTGCATTATTATTTTTCAGTTCTAAAATTTCCATTGGGTTCTTTTTTTTTTTTTTTTTTTTGTGGTATGCGAGCCTCTCACTGCTGTGGCCTCTCCCACTGTGGAGCACAGGATCTGAACGCGCAGGCTCAGTGGCCATGGCTCACGGGCCCAGCCGCTCCGCGGCATGTGGGATCTTCCCGGAGTGGGGCACGACCCGCGTCCCCTGCATCGGCAGGCGGACTCTCAACCACTGCGCCACCAGGGAAGTCCCCCATTGGGTTCTTTTTTGTACCTTGTTTCTTTGCTGAGATTTTCTATCATTCCATTTGTTTCTAGACTGCCCTCACTTCTCTAAGCATTTTTATAATAGCTGCTTTATATCTCTGTCACGTAATTATTCCAACATTTGCATCACATTGGAATATTGGCATCTGTTGATTGTCTTTTTGTGAGCTGAAATTTTCTTGATTCTTTGTATGCCCAATAATTTTGAACATTCTGTCATGAGGTTTGGGGAGAATCCTGGTATTTTTGTCTTAGCAGGCAATCAACCCAGCTGGGTTTGGGATCCAAGTTCAGGTTTCAATGTCAGTTCTGTTTGGAAAGCCTTTGCAGTGCTATCCAGCTGTGTACCACGTATGTGCTAACCAGTGGTCAGTCTGAGACCTGGCAGTGGGCTATCCTGTAGTTCTGTTCTCAAAGTCTTTGGTGTGCTATTTACAATCAGATCCACTTATGTACAGCTTGCAGGTAAGGCCTGGAGTCCATAAGTTTATGGAGTTGCTTTCTGAACTCTTCCGTTTCTGTGATCTATCTCCTTGATACCTTCCAGTTCCCTGGGGCTCCTCTTTTGGTCCTCTGGCCAGAAAGCTGGGACACTGCTTACCTTGCTCTGCCATGTACTTCCCCTGACAGTGCCTGTGTCCACATGCCTGTATCAAATGGAGGGAGAAGAAAGAAAGAAAAAAAAGCAACAGTGGTTCACTCCATACTCTTGACACAAGTCTTATTGGAAAGGAAGGGTCTTCTCCCTCAGTTTTAAGTTTGTGGACTGTCACATGCTGGGGTATAAAACAATGGAGAAAAGGAAGAAGAAACACGGGAGATTTTCCTCATTCGCTCTTGAGCACTAGACCCCATTCCCACTCCGTTAGCCAGAATGGAGGGCTGTCCTGGAGTGCTCTCTTTCCATGCCAATATCTAATTCCTTGTTTTGGGCTTCCTTGAGTTCATACTGGAGGCCAGTATGGTGGTATTTCAACCTCTGGTCTTCTTTACCAATCTATCTGCTACTACTTTTCAGCATCCTCAAATAATTGCTCCATGCATTCTATATAGCTGCAGTCAATGGGAAAGTCAGGAAGGAGTGTGCTTATTCCAGAACCAGAGTCTTCCAAACCTAGGCTCTTAACCGGTACAGAACATCAATATGGCTGCTTTCAACACAGCTGCTGGTCTGCACCCACTGGTGATCACCAGGCATGAACGCAAAGCTCTCCATATGCACATCAGAATTCTTTAGGAGTGCCGGCTGTGCTTTCACAGTGCATCCAGCAGCAATTACCTGAAGATTTCTAGACCCTGATCCCTGAGTCAGTTTTCATGGCATTGTTTGAACCACCTAGGCCAGTTCTGTTCAAGTTGTAATGTGCACATGAATCAGTGGGAGAATCTTGCTAAAATGTAGGTTTTAATTCAGAAGATCAGGGATGGGACCTGAGATCCTTCATTTTCTGAAAGCTCCCACATGATCTGGCATTGTTGGTCTGGAGACCACCAATGGCTAGGCTGCATCCCAGCGAGGGTACAAGCCGGGGAATTTTTGTGGTCTGGGTTTATTTGCTTTGTCCTGCCAAGTGTGGAAACTTAGGACTGGGAAAATGGAAATGCTGATAGCCATAGACAACAGTGTGTGCACATAAACAAGGAGAGCACCAGTTATGTGCTCTGAGCAAGCAGGGCACTACACCTTTCCTTTTCCCCACCCCTCGATGAACTCATAGGATAGGATATCCTATGAGTTCAAAGGTGAACTGGGGACTGAGAATGGTTGGAAAATACTACATTTAGGCTAAGTGAACAAAGATTTTCAAAAGAGAAAGAAAATATATGCGTATACTAAAAAAATTATAAGAAAAATGTCACCCATCATCTGACTCTAACACCATGGCTATTTTTGCTATTCTTTCCTAGTCTTTTTAGAAGCATATTTTTAGACAATTATAATAAATATAATTTTAGATCTCACTGTTTTCCTCCACTTGTGTCCTATATTTCTCATGTTGTTTGTCTTTGCTATTAACATTTTTAATGGCCAAATAATAGTCACTCAAGTGAAGCAAATTTTTAAAATTTATTTAATTTTCTACTGTAGGTATTGGGGTATTGCTTCTGGTGTGTGTTAACTATAAATAATGCTGTAATGAATAACTTTCATGCTCATATTTTTTTCCAGGTTAGAAATCGATAACTGTTATTCTTTGCCCATCCGACCACTGTATGATGGGAACCGACAACCTATTTCTCTGGTCAAGAGACAGAAAGCAGTTGTACTCAGGAGCTTCAACTGTACCTGATTTAGATGATTTACAAGGTTAGATTTAGGTCCTTTAGCTGATGAGATTTAGATAAGATTTTAGGCTGAGCTGATACAGTAATGGCAAAAGCCTCCTCAGAACGCTGGGGGAGGGGAAATGTATTTTGCCTTTGGTAGAAATGTCCTCCTCTCAAGATTCCCCACCCCTTAATCCCCAGAATCTGTGAGTGGGATGAGAAATCACTCCTGCATTTATGTTTTATGGCACAGTTGACCTCAAAAAGGGGGGATTGGGCTTCCCTGGTGGCGCAGTGGTTGAGAGTCCGCCTGCGGATGCAGGGGACATGGGTTCGTGCCCCGGTCTGGGAAGATTCCACATGCCGCGGAGCGGCTAGGCCCGTGAGCCATGGCTGCTGAGCCTGCGCGTCCGGAGCCTGTGCTCCACAACGGGAGAGGCCACAACAGTGACAGGCCCACGTACCGGAGAAAACAAAGGCGGGGGGGATTATCTGGGTGAGCTAATCTAATCATATGGACCTTTAAAAGCAGAGAACTTTCTCTAGCTGGTGGCAGAAGTAAAGGTGGAAGGGAAGATTTGAAGCATGAGAAGAACTTGACACACTGCTGTTGGCTTTAAATATGGAGGCAGCCACGTGAGAAGAAATGCAAGAGGTTTAAGGAGGTGAGAGAGAGGCCTCCAGCCAATAGCCAGTGAGGAATGGGGTAACAAGAAACTGAATTTGGGTTCAGTTAGCTTACAAATGTTATGTGGATGATGCCTTTCTAAATAATTTAAAAGAAAAAGACTAACTCCAGCAGTGAAAAGGATGTGGAAATGACACCAAAATATAGGGGGAATGCGAATTAATACTACTGTTTAGGGAGGCAACTGGGCAATACGTATCAAAATCTTTAAAAAGAGGCTTAGTCCTTAACATATTAATTCTACTGTCAGGAATGCATGCTAAGGAAATATTCAGATGTGTTCTAAGTTGCACGAAAAGTATGTTCCCTGAAGCATTACCTATGGTAGCCCCAAATTAGAAATGACTTGGGCTAAAAAAAAAAAAAAAACTCCTTGCATCATCCTTGCTTTTTCTTCCCATCATCAGGCCAACCCATAAGCAAGTCCTGTATAGTATACTTCCAAATATATCCCAGATCATCTACATATCTGCCACCACCTACCACCTACCATCATTATTTCTTGCCTGGGTGCCTGTGTCAGCCCCTTATCTGGTCTTTCTGTTTCTACTCTTGTCCCTCTCTAATCCATTCTCTACAAAGGAGCCAGAAGAATTTAAAAAAAGGTAAATAATATCAAGTCCCTCTATTGCTAAATACACCTAGTAGCTTCCCTGCTCCTAACAATGACCCAGGCTCTACACAAACTGTCCTTTGCTTACCCCTACAGTGTCATCTCCCATCACTCTTCTGCACCATGCTCCAACCATACTAGCTTTCTCTTTGTTCTTGGAATAATCCAAGCCAAGACCGTTTCTTTTGAAGCAACTGCTGATATAGGTGCCAAAAGGAGAAAATATCCCTTTGAATCCCACACCAATGTTTATGAGCTGTGTTTCTTTGGGCAAGTTGATTAACCTCTCTGTGTCTCAGTTTTCTTTTCTATAAAATGGGGATAACACTAGCACCTATCTCTCATTCTCTTGTTAATGAAGGTTAAAAAAGATTATACTTTATACTTAACGTAATAGCTCAGCACACAGTAAGGGCTCAATAAATATTACCTATGTTAGTTGCCAGAATCTAAGTGGGATCCCTTAAAAAAAAAAAAAAGTCAATGGTTAAAGGGGTCCCAAATGGATCACTTGCTAACCAAAACATTTTGATGGCTTCCATTACCCCAGGATCAAACCCAGCTCCTTAGCACATAAGGCCCCTTGTGATGTGGCCCCCATGTTCACCTATTCTCCCTTCACACGCCAGCACAAGTAATATATAACCCCCTGATCCCTCCCCTGCCTACAAACACACACACACACACACACACACACACACACACACACGATGATAAGATGATTTCATAGGCCCATTTGTATCCACTGTTCCCTTGGCCACAAATGCCAATTACTCCCAATACTACAGATTTTTTATTAGTCCTTTAAAATTTAGTTCATCATGCATTATCTCAGTGAAGCCCTTCCTTCTATAACCTATCTCAACTCAGTCCTTCATAATAATCAACCTTTTCTGAGCAGAAGACCTCAGACATACTTCTTTCACGATTTTACAAAGAGTTAACGGTCTGGAATAAAAGGGGCAATCAGCCCTAATCGACTGTGAACTCCTTGTAAGTTAGGTCCATACCTCATCATGTATTCCCAGTGCCTAGCACAGTATCTGATACATAATTGACACTTAGACCCACTTGGAGCTAAGAAATTGTGTAAAGGATAAAAGCAAAGGTTTCAGAGTTTGACCCAAGTTCAAATTCTGGCTTCACCATTTAACAGCTGTCTGACCTAGGGCAAATCATGAAATCTCTAAGCCTTAGTTTTCTCCCCTGTAAAATACAGACAATAGTATCTATTTCTCAGGGTTGTTATAAGGATTAAATGAGAATGTTTATAAAAGCTTAGCACCTGGTATACAATAAAGAGTTTAATAAGTAGTATCCAATATTCTATTATTATAACACAACTTCTGCTCCTTAATGGTTGTGGTCAAGTTACTTACACATGAACCTCAGTTTCATGTAAACTGTAAAAGGGGGATAGCCCTTACTGATCTCATGGGGTTGAGAGGATTAAATAAAAGCATGTGGATGAAATGACTAGTATGTTGTCTGCAATAGTTGGCATTCAATAAAAAGTAGCCATATAAATATTACTGAACTAGCTTTGCCATCCATGGGAAAAAGATCAAAGGGATAAAGATTTCTTCCATTCTAAGGAAAAGAATGAGGGCAACTATTATTGTTTCACAAGTAATGAAAAATGAAAATTATTAAGGTGGCATAGGTAGAGGATAATTCTTTTCAAAATTTGGTGCTAGATCAAAGCTAAAATGTGAATCTATCTCACAACACATAAAAATTAATTTCAAATGGATTATCTTAATATAAAAGGTGAAACAACAAAGCTTCTAGAAAATATGAGAAATTCTACATGACCTTGGGGTAGGGCAAAAATTTCTCAAACAGATCAAAAAAGCATCACATATAAAGGGAAAGTACTGATAAGCCAAACTACATAAAATATTAAGAATGTTTTAATTTAAAAAACACCATTAACAGAGTGAAAAGACAAACTACAAGAGGGAAAAAAAAAAAGATTCAAAATGTGGTCCATGGACCCCTGGGGGGTTCCTGAGACTCTCATTTCAGGGGGGGTCCATGAGGTCAAAACTATTTCATCTTAGAAGCTATCTGCTTTTTCACCGTGTTGATATTTGCACTGATGGTGCAAAAGCAATGGTGGGTAAAACAGTTGATGACTTAGCATGAATCAAAGCAGAAGCATTCAACTAGCAGTCACTGTAACCTCCCTCACCAGCCACTCCGACCACTCCCACCCCCATCCAGTTTTCCTTCAGAATGTCCTTAAAGAATCGTTAAAAATTACCAAGTATTCTAAACTCTCAATCTTTGAGTACACCTCTTTTTAATATTCTGTGTGATGAAATGGGAAATATGCATAAAGTACTTCTGTGCATGTAGAAATACAACGGTTGTCTCAAAGAGAAGTACTCGTGCAGTTGTTTAAGTTGCTAGCTGAAGTAGCCGTTTTTTTCATGGAAAACCATTTTTATACAAAACAATGGCTGACAAACAAACCATGGTTATTCAGACTGGGCTACACAGTTGATACTTTCTTGAAAACCATGTGAACCTGTTACTGCAAGGAAAATAACTGACAGTATATGTTGCCAATGATAAAATTCAAGCTTTCAAGTGAAAATTAGCAATTTGGAAATTTGTATTCACCACTAGCTTGACGGCTCTCCCATACTGATGCTGATGAGATCAGTAATATTGATGAATGTGATTTTTAAAATATTGTTTAATAAATGTGTCAACGTTTAGCGAATCTGCACATCTCAGTGGACCAACAGTTTCCAAATAACCAATTCATGATCTCCCAATAGCACGCACTGGTAAAAGATCCATTAAAAGGGCATGATAGAGCAATGGATTTTAATGTAATAATGTACAAAAAGTTCACTGATATAGATTCAGATTCTACACTGCAACTAACCCTTTGTGAAAATTAAGAAAGGGAAACTAACTAAAATGGAATCAAGAGGCCAGAAGGGAGAGCAGAGCCTTCATGCACGAATCACTTGACATCAACATAGACCCCAGAAGGAAGAGAGTACCTTACATCTCCCACAGGACACTGATACTACTTTACTACTGCCAGGAAGAGGAAGATCTTCTCCTTGTCTGGCAACAGCTCAGCCAATGAAAAACCATTATACTGCAAACTCCCAGTTTTCTCCAATGGACTTTAGGTTTATAACAGCCCCTCCCAACTTCCCCTTATTCTCTATAAAAGAACTTCTCCTTTGCTTTACCAGACTTGCATGTGGTGAACCACAGCTGCATGCCCGAAACTGCAATCCTTTGCTGCTCCTGGATAAACCTGTTTTGTTGGTAATAACTGGCTATTTTATTGTTTTACCTTAACACCTTAAAGAAACTATCACTTATCAAGCTTTGGTGTAATGCAAAGAATATCCACAATTACTACTACTCTCTTTTCCAACAACTTATGTTAAGGCTTAAACAAAAACATTATCACCTACAGACTAAATGCAGAAGCAGAAATGAAAATCCAGCTGTCTTCTATGCCAGTATTAAAGATATCTGCAACAATGAAAACAATGTCACTCTTCTCATTAAGTTTTTGATTTGGAAAATAGTTATTTTCATAAAATTTGTTATTTAGGTTAACACACAACAGGTTTATTATTATGTTTAAATGAATGAATAAATGTATATTTAAATTTAAAATTTAATTTTTTAATTAAAAGTTTCAGCTATAATTTATAATATGGTAAATATTGATAGATGCAACTCAAACAAACAAGAGCTCTTTTGGGGTCCTAAATAATTTGGGGGAATGCAAGAGAGTTCCTGAGACAAAAAAGCTTGAGATCTGCCAGCACAGAAAATATAACTCCAGGAAACAAAAGAAAAAATTTATATACAGATGTTCACAGTGTACTATTTAAAATGAAAAATTGGACATTCTTGAAATTCCCTGTGGAGGTTAGGCAAACTACAGCATATATTAGTAGAATAAAATATCAGATACTACAAAATATATGTTAAAGGAACACATGTATATGTATAACTGATTCACTTTGTTATAAAGCAGAAACTAACACACCATTGTAAAGCAATTATACTCCAATAAAGATGTAAAAAAAAAATTATCAGGCGGACAAAGAAGCAGACAATATGACATGATTATAATAATAATATATATATATATGTTTACCACCTTAGTAAACAAAATACAAAATTTTAAAAAGAAAATGTGGAGGACTTCCGGGAAGATGGCGGAAGAGTAAGACACGGATATCACCTTCCTCCCCACACATACACCAGAAATACATCTACACGTGGAACAACTCCTACAGAACACCTACTGAACTCTGGCAGAAGACCTCAGACCTCCCAAAAGGCAAGAAACCCCCCACGTACCTGGTTAGGGCAAAAGAAAAAAAAAAACAGAGACAAAAGCATAGGGACGGGTCCTGCACCAGCGGGAGGGAGCTGTGAAGGAGGAAAAGTGTCCACACACTAGGAAGCCCCTTCGCGGGCGGAGACTGCGGGTGGCGTAGTGGGGGAGCTTCGGAGCCGCGGAGGAGAGCACAGCAACAGGGGTGCGGAGGGCACAGCAGAGAGATTCCCGCACAGAGGATCAGGGCCGAATGGCACTCACCAGCGGAGAGGCGTGTCTGCTCACCCGCTGGGGCGGGCAGGGCTGGGAGCTGAGGCTCTGGCCTCAGTCGGAGCGCCGGGAGAGGACTGGGGTTGGCAGCGTGAACACAGCCTGCAGGGCGTTAATGCACCGCAGTAAACCCGCGGCTAGCCGGGAGGGAGTCCGGGGAAAAGTCTGGACCTGCCGAAGAGGCAAGAGACTTTTTCTTCCCTCTTTATTTCCTGGTGCGCGAGGAGAGGGGATTAAGAACGCTGCTTAAAGGAGCTCCAGAGACGGGCGCGAGCCGCTGCTAAAAGTGCGTATCCCAGAGACAGACATGAGACGCTAAGGCCGCTGCTGCCGCCACCAAGAAGCCTGTGTGCGAACACAGGTCACTATCCACACCCCCCTTCCGGGGAGCCTGTGCAGCCAGCCACTGCCAGGGTCCCGGGATCTAGGGACAACTTCCCCGGGAGAACGCACGGCGCACCTCAGGCTGGCAACGTCATGCCGGCCTCTGCCGCCGCAGGCCCGCCCCGCACTCCGTGACCCTCCCTACCCGCCCCCCCTCCGGCCTGAGTGAGCCAGAGCCTCCGAATCAGCGGCTCCTTTAACCCCGTCCTGTCTGAGCAAAGAACAGACGCCCTCCGGCGACCTACACGCACAGGCAGGGCCAAATCCAAAGCTGAGCCCCTGGGAGCTGTGAGAACAAAGAAGAGAAAGGGAAATCTCTCCCAGCAGCCTCAGAAGCAGCGGGTTAAAGCTCCACAATCAATTTGATGTACCCTGCATCTGTGGAATACCTGAATAGACAACGAATCATCCCAAATTAAGGAGCCGTGTGGATGAAAGGCTCTTGGTGCTGCAGCCAGGAGTTAGTGCTGTGCCTCTGAGGTGGGAGAGCCAACTTCAGGACACTGGTCCACAAGAGGCCTCCCAGCTACACATAATATCAAACGCCGAAAATCTCCCAGAGATCTCCATCTCAACGCCAGCATCCAGCTTCACTCAACGACCAGCAAGCTACAGTGCTGGACACCCTATGCCAAACAACTAGCAAGACAGGAACACAACCCCACCCATTAGCAGAGAGGCTGCCCCAAATCATAGTAAGTCTACAGACACCCCAAAACACACCACCAGACATGGACCTGCCCACCAGAAAGACAAGATCAAGCCTCATCCACCAGAACACAGGCACTAGTACCCTCCACCAGGAGGCCTACACAACCCACTGAACCAACCTTAGCCACTGGGGACAGACACTAAAAACAACAGGAACTACGAACCTTCAGCCTGCAAAAAGGAGACCCCAAACACAGTAAGATAAGCAAAATGAAAAGACAGAAAAACACACAGCAGATGAAGGAGCAAGATAAAAACCCACCAGACCTAACAAATGAAGAGGAAATAGGCAGTCTACCTGAAAAAGAATTCAGAATAATGATAGTAAAGATGATCCAAAATCTTGGAAACAGAATAGACAAAATGCAAGAACCATTTAACAAGGACCTAGAAGAACTAAAGATGAAACAAACAATGATGAACAACACAATAAATGAAATGAAAAATACTCTAGATGGGATCAATAGCAGAATAACTGAGGCAGAAGAACGGATAAGTGACCTGGAAGATAAAGTAGTGGAAATAACTACTGCAGAGCAGAATAAAGAAAAAAGAATGAAAAGAACTGAGGACAGTCTCAGAGACCTCCAGGACAACATGAAACGCACCAACATTCGAATTATAGGGGTTCCAGAAGAAGAAGAGAAAAAGAAAGGGACTGAGAAAATATATTAAGAGATTATAGTTGAAAACTTCCCTAATATCGGAAAGGAAATAGTTAATCAAGTCCAGGAAGCACAGAGAGTCCCATACAGGATAAATCCAAGGAGAAATACGCCAAGACACATATTAATCAAACTGTCAAAAATTAAATACAAAGAAAGCATATTAAAAGCAGTAAGGGAAAAACAACAAATAACACACAAGGGAATCCCTATAAGGTTAACAGCCGATCTTTCAGTAGAAACTCTGCAAGCCAGAAGGGAGTGGCAGGACATATTGAAAGTGATGAAGGAGAAAAGCCTGCAACCAAGACTACTCTACCCAGCAAGGATCTCATTCAGATTTGATGGAGAAATTAAAACCTTTACAGACAAGCAAAAGCTGAGAGAGTTCAGCACCACCAAACCAGCTCTACAACAACTCCTAAAGGTACTTCTCTAGGCAAGAAACACAAGAGAAGGAAAAGACCTACAATAACGAACCCAAAACAACTAAGAATATGGGAATGGGAACATATATATCGATAATTACCTTAAATGTAAATGGACTAAATACTCCCACCAAAAGACACAGATTGGCTGAATGGATACAAAAACAAGATGCATATATTTGCTGTCTACAAGAGACCCACTTCAGACCTAGAGACACATACAGACTGAAAGTAAGGGGATGGAAAAAGGTATTTCATGCAAATGGAAACGAAAAGAAAGCTGGAGTAGCAATTCTCATATCAGACAAAATAGACTTTAAAATAAGGACTATTAGAAGAGACAAAGAAGGACACTACATAATGATCAAGGGATCGATCCAAGAAGAAGATATAACAATTGTAAATATTTATGCACCCAACATAGGAGCACCTCAATACATGAGGCAAATACTAACAGCCATAAAAGGGGAAATCGACAGTAACACATTCATAGTAGGGGACTTTAACACCCCACTTTCACCAATGGACAGATCATCCAAAATGAAAATAAATAAGGAAACACAAGCTTTAAATGATACATTAAACAAGATGGACTTAATTGATATTTATAGGACATTCCATCCAAAAACAACAGAATACACATTTTTCTCAAGTGCTCATGGAACATTCTCCAGGATAGATCATATCTTGGGTCACAAATCAAGCCTTGGTAAATTTAAGAATATTGAAATTGTATCAAGTATCTTTTCCGACCACAACACTATGAGACTAGATTTCAATTACAAGAAAATATCTGTAAAAAATACAAACACATGGAGGCTAAACAATACACTACTTAATAACAAAGTGATCACTGAAGAAATCAAAGAGGAAATCAAAAAATACCTAGAAACAAATGACAATGAAGACATGACGACTCAAAATCTATGGGATGGGGCTTCCCTGGTGGCACAGTGGTTGAGAGTCCGCCTGCTGATGCAGGGGACACGGGTTCGTGCCCCGGTCCGGGAAGATCCCACATGCCGCGGAGCGGCTGGGCCCATGAGCCATGGCCGCTGGGCCTGCGCGTCGGGAGCCTGTTGCTCCGCAACGGGAGAGGCCACGGCAGTGAGAGGCCCGCGTACCGCAAAAAAAAACCAAAAAAAACCCAAAAAAAAACAAAAAAAAATCTATGGAATGCAGCAAAAGCAGTTCTAAGAGGGAAGTTTATACCAATACAATCCTACCTTAAGAAACAGGAAACATCTCGAATAAACAACCTAACCTTGCACCTAAAGCAATTAGAGAAAGCAATCAGAGACAAAAAATTAGAGAAGGAAGAACACCTAAAGCAATTACAGAAAAAAGAGCAATTAGAGAAGGAAAGAAATCATAAAAATCAGATCAGAAATAAATGAAAAAGAAATGAAGGAAACAATAGCAAAGATCAATAAAACTAAAAGCTGGTTCTTTGAAAGGATAAACAAAATTGATAAACCATTAGCCAGACTCATCAAGAAAAAAAGGGAGAAGACTCAAATCAATAGAATTAGAAATGAAAAAGGAGAAGTAACAACTGACACTGCAGAAATACAAAAGATCGTGAGAGATTACTACAAGCAACTCTATGCCAATAAAATGGACAACCTGGAAGAAATGGACAAATTCTTAGAAAGGCACAACCTGCCAAGACTGAATCAGGAAGAAATAGAAAATATGAACAGACCAATCACAAGCACTGAAATTGAAACTGTGACTAAAAATCTTCCAACAAGCAAAAGCCCAGGACCAGATGGCTTCACAGGCGAATTCTATCAAACATTTAGAGAAGAGCTACCACCTATCCTTCTCAAACTCTTCCAAAATATAGCAGAGGGAGGAACACTCCCCAACTCATTCTACAAAGCCACCATCACCCTGATACCAAAACCAGACAAGGATGTCACAAAGAAAGAAAACTACAGGCCAATATATCACTGATGAACATAGATGCAAAAATCCTCAACAAAATACTAGCAAACAAAATCCAACAGCACATTAAACGGATCATACACCATGATCAAGTGGGGTTTATTCCAGGAATGCAAGGATTCTTCAATATACGCAAATCAAACAACTTGATACACCATATTAACAAATTGAAGGAGAAAAACCATATGATCATCTCAATAGATGCAGAGAAAGCTTTTGACAAAATTCAACACCCATTTATGATAAAAACCCAAGAGAAAGTAGGCATAGAGGGAACTTTCCTCAACATAATAAAGGCCATATATGACAAACCCACAGCCAACATCGTCCTCAATGGTGAAAAACTGAAAGCATTTCCACTAAGATCAGGAACAAGACAAGGTTGCCCACTCTCACCACTCTTATTCAACATAGTTTTGGAAGTTTTAGCCACAGCAGTCAGAGAAGAAAAGGAAATAAAAGGAATCCAAATCAGAAAAGAAGAAGTAAAGCTGTCACTCTTTGCAGATGACATGATACTATACATAGAGAATCCTAAAGATGCTACCAGAAAACTACTAGAGCTAATCAATGAATCTGGTAAAGTAGCAGGATACAAAATTAATGCACAGAAATCTCTGGCATTCCTATACACTAAGGATGAAAAATCTGAAAGTGAAATCAAGAAAACACTCCCATTTACCATTGCAACAAAAAGAATAAAATATCTAGGAATAAACCTACCTAAGGAGACAAAAGACCTGTATGCAGAAAATTATAAGACACTGATGAAAGAAATTAAAGATGATACAAATAGATGGAGAGATATACCATGTTCTTGGATTGGAAGAATGAACATTGTGAAAATGACTCTACTACTCAAAGCAATCTACAGATTCAATGCAATCCCTATCAAACTACCACTGGCATTTTTCACAGAACTAGAACAAAAAATTTCACAATTTGTATGGAAACTCAAAAGACCCCGAATAGCCAAAGCAATCTTGAGAACAAAAAACGGAGCTGGAGGAATCAGGCTTCCTGACTTCAGACTATACTACAAAGCTACAGTAATCAAGACAGTATGGTACTGGCACAAAAACAGAAATATAGATCAATGGAACAGGATAGAAAGCCCAGAGATAAACCCACGCACATATGGTCACCTTATCTTTGATAAAGGAGGCAGGAATGTACAGTGGAGAAAGGACAGCCTCTTCAATGAGTGGTGCTGGGAAAACTGGACAGCTATATGTAAAAGTATGAGATTAGATCACTCCCTAACACCACACACAAAAATAAACTCAAAATAGATTAAAGACCTAAATGTAAGGCCAGAAACTATCAAACTCTTAGAGGAAAACACAGGCAGGACACTCTATGACATAAATCACAGCAAGGTCCTTTTTGACCCACCTCTTAGAGAAATGGAAAGAAAAACAAAAATAAACAAATGGGACCTAATGAAACTTAAAAGCTTTTGTGCAGCAAAGGAAACCATAAACAAAACCAAAAAACAACCCTCGGAATGGGAGAAAATATTTGCAAATGAAGCAACTGATAAAGGATTAATCTCCAAAATTTATAAGCAGCTCATGCAACTTAATAACAAAAAAACAAACAACCCAAACCAAAAATGGGCAGAAGACCTAAATAGACATTTCTCCAAAGAAGATATACAGAATGCCAACAAACACATGAAAGAATGCTCAACATCACTAATCATTAGAGAAATGCAAATCAAAACTACAATGAGATATGATCTCACACCAGTCAGAATGGCCATCATCAAAAAATCTAGAAACAATAAATGCTGGAGAGGGTGTGGAGAAAAGGGAACCCTCTTACACTGTTGGTGGCAATGTAAACTGATACAGCCACTGTGGAGAACAGTATGGAGGTTCCTTAAAAAACTACAAATAGAACTACCATATGACCCAGCAATCCCACTACTGGGCATATACCCTGAGAAAACCAAAATTCAAATAGAGTCATGTACCAAAATGTTCATTGCAGCTGTATTTACAATAACCCAGAGATGGAAACAACCTAAGTGTCCATCATCGGATGAATGGATAAAGAAGATGTGGCACATATATACAACGGAATATTACTCAGCCATAAAAAGAAACGAAATTGAGCTATTTGTAATGAGGTGGATAGACCTAGAGTCTGTCATACAGAGTGAAGTAAGTCAGAAAGAGAGAGACAAATACCGTATGCTAACACATATATATGGAATTTAAGAAAAAAAATGTCATGAAAAACCTAGGGGTGAAACAGGAATAAAGACACAGACTTACTACAGAATGGACTTGAGGCTATGGGGAGGGGGAAGGGTAAACTGTGACAAAGCGAGAGAGGCATGGACATATATACACTACCAAACGTAAGGTAGATAGCTAGTGGGAAGCAGCCGCATAGCACGGGGAGATCAGCTCGGTGCTTTGTGACCGCCTGAAGGGGTGGGAGAGGGAGGGTGGGAGGGAGGGAGACGCAAGCGGGAAGCGATATGGGAACATATGTATATATATAACTGATTCATTTTGTTGTGAAGCTGAAACTAACATACCATTGTAAAGCAATTATACTCCAATAAAGATGTTAAAATGAAAAAAAAAAACAAAAAAACACACAAAAAAAAGAAAATGTGGAACACAAACATTGGGAACATTTAGAAAATACGTAAAGATAAAGACTGAATGGGATTAAAAATGAATTCTGAATGACATAAATAAGAGCTTTATATTTAAGGATTAGTTTTAGCAAAGCTGGTTAAGCAAAGAAATTTTGATTTTTCAAAACAAAGAACAAGATTTGGGGCATACAGTCTCCTGACTGAGGACAGATGGAGCAAAGAGAAATGGGTTAGAATTGTAATGACAACAACAACAAAAAGTTAGGCTTAGATGAAAAAAACTTCCCTTAGAGATGGCTTGTTTTCACTATTTCTTCCCTAGAGATCTGAGGAGTAGAACAGACCTAATTTTCACCCTCAATTCTCTATCACAATGGAATGTCCTCTCCATCTATACCAGCATCACCCCAGTAGCCTCTGACAAGGTCTGGACACACATCACCACACACTTAGTGAAGCAAGACATCCCAACTTCAGTTAGCATCTGGAGGTTTCCAGGTGTGGGATAGGCAATATGGTGTGGAAAGTGAGGGGTGAGACACAGAACTGTATCCTATGGGAAGGGGCAGAGGCTGTTGTTTCCTACTCAGAATATAAACCAAGGCTGTTCAGTGACAGGGTAATTAACAACCTGCAGCAGCCAGATGGGCCCTCTGCTCTCCTTTCCCTCCTTCCTGCCCTAAGGCCCCACCCTTAAATCTGGCACTTGTGGGAAAAACAAAAAGGTGAAAGTATGAGTGGCTGATTGCCCAGCAACATGGTAGTGATGGGGCTCTCACAAAGAAGTCGTCATTATAGGCATCTGTGCTGACAGAGGAAGGGGGCTGGCAATGGGTGGGGGTGGAGAGTGAAGGGGACTACAGAGGCAAGACCTGTCAATTCGCTAGTGGCTGACAAAAAGCCTCCTAAACATTCCGCCTCGTCTTCTAGTTCAGTGTTCCAGTCCCGGGAGATAAGCTTGCCTAAGAAAGATCAAACTGAGGGGGGTTAGGGGATGGATTTTTCTCCATAATCAGTGTGCACTCACTACACTGAACTTGTACACAAATTGATTACATGAACTAACACTGAAGGGTGTAATGGGGAAACATAAGCTTCTGAGTCCCATGTAGGGGCAAACCCCAGTCTTCACCCCCTCAGTTAGATAATTCTGGGAAGTTATGCTACCTCCCTTATCCACTGTATACCCCTCTGTAAAAGTAGGGATGCTGCTGATTTCCGTGTAGGACCGCCTGGAAGATGAGCAACCATAAATGGAAATACTTGGTATGGGGTCAACACATGGTGGACAGCCAAGAAATGGCAGTTTCTCCTACCCTCGATAAGTGGTGGCCAACGTGATGACAGAGGAAACAATGTCCATAAAGGTCCTGGGCCTAAATGTAGTTGCCCAGCACACCCTCTGGGTCGATACTCTCACATCTAAGTGGTTCCACAGCATCAAATCCTTTTCTAGGAGGAACAGACTATGTATTTTAAAAAAATAAAAGAAGTTCTCTCTTTCGGGAAACCCTCTAGTCATTATACCTTCAGTCTTATTCTCATCTCTGCTTGCTACCTGAATAGGATCCATGGAGTTATTTCTTAGGCATCTACTATATTTTGAGCCATGAGCTCAATCCGTGACATCATCATATTCCATGCGAAGAAACCTGAGACAGGTATAATAATTCCCAAGGTGCAGATGAGAAAACCAAGGCTAACTGTGCTCACTGAGAGACAGGCAAAGCTACAAGGCCAGGGTTTGAACCCAGCGGATCAACCTCCAAAGCCTGTGCTGCTAACTGCCATATGATACTCTCTTCTTGACATGGGAGGTGGGTGAGGTAGCAGAAAGAAGGGAACAAGTCCCATCTGCTAAGACTGGTATACAGGAGTGATGAGGCTTGGCCCTCTGCCTCACTCCCTCCAATCCACCAGGATCCTGAGCCAAAGATACTAACACCCTCTCTCATCAGCATCCTTCAATGGTTTCCAAGTGCCCATGGGGGAAGATTCATGTACATGGCATCAGGGTCCTTTCCTTCACAGCTGTTATATCCTAGGATTCTGACATGAATTCTTTCTCTAGACAAAATTCAGGGACAGTCCCACGCTTTCAGACCTTGATGCCTCTGGCCTGCTGGTCTCAACCTGGAACAACCTCCCCACGAAAGGAATCTTAGGAAATAATGCAGACACATGAAAAGGAAAAAAGAAAAGGAGCTTAAGGAATAGTTCTCCTCTTCCCCGTGAAGACACAGCTCAGGCAGCACCTCCCCCAAGAAGCCTTTCCTAGGTTACCTATGAAGGATCTCTGCGCTAACCTCTGCAATGGCACTCTTATTTACTCACCTGTCTCCCACATCAGAGGGAGAGCACATGCCTCAAGAGTAGGAGCCCAGGCCCAGGGATCGCTGAACCCAGAGGGGAACAGTTGCTGAACACAGAATTCACCAAAAATGTGCAAGGCATAGGTCCGGGTGATGGAGATACAAAGAGGTGAAAAAGTAGAGCAAAGGGGATATGCACTTGGAAAAAGCCAATAATCTTGCAATTAGACAAAAAATAACTGAGTGGTAGTATTGTCAAAGATGGGGTGAATGCCAGGGCTAGGGGGCCAGGAGTTTTAGCCAACCAAAGGAACACCACCACTGTACCCCTGCCCGGCTCTAACCACACCACCTGTCCTTCCAGGGCTCTGCACAGGACAGGCTTTCAGGCTGGAGCACCCATTCTACCCTACTCTTTGCCTGGCTAACATCTCCTCCTGCTTGGAGGTGAGTCCCTTTTTAGGGAAGCCTTCCCTGAACACCAAGTGTGGTTCAGGTTCCTCTTCCTACACGCTCCCAAGTATCCTGTTCATCCCCATGAGATGAGGTAAGAGCAGGAGCATGAATGGCATCATTGGCCTTTGTGAAGCACCCAGCGGGAGATCTAGCGCCCCGCATATAGTGAGCTCAGTAAATACAGTGGACTTAAGAACCTACGTGACTCCTCAGCATCTAAACTTTAAAATAACCTTTTTTACCTTGAAATAATTAAAGATTCACAGGAAGTTGGAAAAGTAGTACAGAGAAACCCTGTGCACCCTCACCCAGTTTTCCCCAATAGTTACAACACCACAAAGATCTCCCTCATGCTATCCCCTCTTATTAACACACCCACAGCCCTGTCCCATCCATAACCTCTGGTAACACTAGTCTGTTTAGTACCTCTATAATTCTGTTATTGCAAAAAATATTATATAAATGGAATCATACAGTGCGTGACCTTTTGGAATTGGCTTTTTTCACTCAGCCTGATGACCCTGAGATCCATGTAACTGTTTTGTGTATCAACAATTCATCCCTTTATATTGCTGAGTAGTATTCCATGGAATGGATGTGTGTTTAATCATTCACCAATTGAAGGACATCCAGGTTGTTTCCAGTTTTTGGCTATTACAAATAAAGCTATTTATGAACATTTGTGGATAGGTTTTTGTGTGGCATAATTTTCATATCTGATAAATGCCCAGGAGTGTGATCCCTGGGTCTTACCATTAAGTGTATGTTTAGTTTAAAAAACTGCCAAACAATTTTCCAGGGTAGCTGTACCATTTTATGTTCCACCAGCAATGTATGAGAGATCCCAGTTCTCTGCACCCTCTCCAGCATTTGGTATCATTACTTTCATTTCAGCTTTTCTAATAGGTGTGAAGTATCTCACTGTGGTTTAATTTGCATTTCCCCAATGGCCAGTAATGCTGAACACATTTTCCTGTGCTTATTTGCCATCTGTATATCCTTTTCAGTGTAACATCTCTTCATATCCTTTGCTCATTTTCTAATTGGACTGTTCATTTTTTTAACCTGTTGAGTTTTAAGATTATCCTTCTAGATACAATTCCTTTGCCAGATATGTGGCTTGCAAACATTCTTTCCCAATCTGTAGGTTATGTTTTTATTCTAACAGGGTCTTTCACAGAACAAAAGTTTTTAATTTTGATGAAGTCCAATTTATTGATTTTTTTTTCTGTTATAGATTGTGCTTTTATAGTCATATCTAAGAACTCTTCACCAAGCCTTGGATCCTTAAGACTTTCTCCTTTGAGTTCTTCTAAAAGTGTTGTAATATTAAGTTTTACATTTAAATCTATGATCCAATTTGAGTTAAACTGGATTTAAGGTGTGAGGTTTAGGTCAAGGCTCTTATTTTTGCTTGTGACTATCCAATTGCTCCATTGATTTGCTTGTGCACCCCAGTCAAAAGTCAACTGGCTATATGTCTGTGGGCCTATTTCTGGGTTCTCTATTCTGTTCCATTGATCTATGAGTCCATCCATCTAATGTAGCTATATAATAAGCCTGAACATTGGGTAGAGTGATTTCTCCCTCTTTATTCATTTTCAAAATTGTTTTAGCTACTCCAAATCCCTTTGCCTTTCCAGATAACTTCTGGAATAATCTTGCTCTATCTATAGAAATTTTTGTTGGGTTTTTTATAGGAATTCAATTAAACTAGTAAGCTAATTTGTGGAGTATGTGACATCTTTACTATGTTGAGTCTTCTGTCCTTGAACATGTTATGTCTCTCCACTTATTTAGGTCTTCTTTGATTACAGTTTTCAGCATAAAAATCTTAAACATGTTTTGTTAGATTTATACCTAAGTATTTTTTTCAGTGATTGTAAACGGTATTGTATCTTAAATGTCTGTTTCCACGTGTTTACTGAAATATAGTGAAATATAATTGACTTCTGAATGTTGAACTGGCATCCTGCAACTTTGCTATTATTTTTTGGGGTAGATTCCTTGAGATTTTCCATATAGACCATTATGTCATCTGTGAATATAAACTTTTATATTTTCCTTTCTTAACTATATGCCTTTTCATTTTCTTGCCTTAAGAAAGACAAAGACAAATGCAAAACTTTCAGTATTATGCTTAGTAAGACTGGTGAGAGTGGATATCCTTGCCTTGTTTCTTAGGGGGCAAGAATCCTTTTGCTAGTATAATGTTGGTCCCATAAAATATTTTTTAGGTATTACCAAACCACCCTCTAGTTGAAGGAAAAATACAAAAGTCTCAATCATGGGCGATTATTATCAGTTCTCTTATAGTTTGATCCTGGGAGCCTCATTTCTATTGCTATATACTCACATTTCCAATTAAGCCAAGGTTAGGACCTTTTAATTTTTTTTTTACATCTTTATTGGGATATTTCATGTATCATAAAATTCAGCCACTTAACAATGGTTTTTAGATGTTCACAGTGTGCAATTATTCTAATTTTAGAACATTTTCTGCACCCTAAAAAGACACCTTGTACCCATTAGTCATTCCCCATTCATGCTCTCTAATCCTTCCACCTCAGCTCCTGGCAACCACTAATCTACTTTCTGTTTCTATGGATCTGCCTATTCTGGACATTTCACATAAATGGCTTTTTTCACTTAGCATAATGTTTCCAAGGTTCACACATGTTGTGACGTGTATCAGTATCAGTACTTCATCCTTTTTAATTGCTGAAATATTCCATCGTATGCATATATCACATTTCTTTATCCATTCATCAGCTGATGGACATTTAGGTTGTTTCCACTTTTTGGCTATTATGAATAATGCTGCTATGAACATTCATGTACAAAAGTTGTACATGAATATGTGCACAAACAAGTAGTATATCATTGTAGTTTGGATTTCCACTTCCTTAATGATTAATGATGAACATCTTTTCACATGTTTATGGGCCACCTGTACATATTAGTTGGAGAAATGTATATTCAAATCCTTTAACTTTTTTTAAATTGGGTTGTCTTTTCATTACTGAGATGCAAGAGTTCTCTATGTATTCTGGATACAAGTCTCTTGTCAGATATATGATTTGTAAATGCTTTCTCCTATTCTGTGGGCCGTCTTTTCACTTTCTTGATACTGTTCTTTGATGCAACAAAAGGTTTTATTTTTGTTGAAGTCCAATTCATCTATGTTTTCTTTTGTAGCTTGTGCTTTTGGTGTTGTATCTAAGAAACCACCTCTAAAACAAGGTCATGAAGATTTATTCTTAAGTCTTCTTCTAGGAGTTTTATAGTTCTATCTAGCTCTTACACTTAGGTCTATGATCCATTTTGAGTCAATTTTTGTGTATAGTTTGAAGAATGGGTCCAACTTCATTCGTTTTCATGTGGATATCCAGTGTCCCAGCACCATTTGAAAAGACTACTGTTTCCCCTATGAACTGTCTTGGCACCCTTGTTGAAATCAATTGCCCATGAATGTATGGGTTATTTCTGGACTCTCAATTCTACTCCCTTGCATTACATATCCTTAGGCCAATAGCACACTGTCTTAATTACTGTAGCTTTGTAATAAGTTTTGAAGTTGGGAACTGTGAGTCCTCCAACTTTGTTTTTTTAAGATTGTTTTAGTTATTTTGGTTCCCTTGCATTTCCATATGAATTTTGGGATCAGCCTGCCAATTTCTACCAGAAAAACCCACATGCACAGCCTCCCCCAACCCCCCTACCCCATACCAAACAAAAAAACTCTGGGATTTTGATTGGGATTGCACTGAGTATGCAGATCAATTCGGGGAGTATTGCCAAATACTGTTTCCCTATCTATGAAACACTGGATATCTTTTTCTTTAAATCTTCCTACTTCTTTCAGCAACATTTTGTAGTTTTCAGTATATAAGTCTTGTACTTCTTTTGTTAAGTTTATTCTTAAGTGTTTTATACCTTTGGGGGTTATTACAAATGAGATTATTTCCTTAATTTCATTTTCAGATTGTTCACTACTGGTGTATAGAAAATGCAATTGATTTTTGTTTACTGATCTTATATCATGTCACGCTGCTGAACTCATTCATTAGCTCTAGAAGGTTTTTAAAAAGGATTCCTTAGGATTTTCTATATACAGGATCCCATGTCATTGGCAAATAAAGACTGCTTTCCTTCTAACTTTCTAATCAAGATACCTTTAATTTCTTTTTCTTGAGTGATTATGCTGGCTAGAATTTCAAGTACCGTGTTGTAGAAAAGTAGCAATAGCAGATATCCTTATCTCGTTCCTGACCTTACGGGGAAAGCATTCCATCTTTCTCCATTAAGTAGGATGTTAGCTGTGTGCTTTGGGAGTTGAGAAAGTCTCCTTCTATTGTTGAATGCTTTTATTATGAAAGGGTGTTGGATTTTGTCAAATGCTTTTTCTCTATTGAGATGAACATGTGTTTTTTGTCTACTGTTCTATTAATATGGTATATTACACTGATGTATTTTAAGATGTTAAACCAAACATTCCTGGAATAAGTTTCATTTGGTCATGGTGTATAACCCTTTTTATATGTTGCTGGATTTCTTTTGCTAGTATTTTGTTGAGGATTTTTACATTTATATTCATAAGGGCTACTTGTTTGTACTTTTCTTGTGATGTCCTTGGTTTTGGTATCAGGGTAATACTGGCCTCACAGAATGAGTTGGGATGTGTTCCTCCCTCTTCTATTATTTTTTTTTTTTTTTGGTACGCGGGCTTCTCACTGTTGTGGCCTCTCCCGTTGTGGAGCATAGGCTCCGGACGCGCAGGCTCAGCGGCCATGGCTCACGGGCCTAGCTGCTCCACGGCATGTGGGATCTTCCCGGACCGGGGCATAAACCCGTGTCCCCTGCATCGGCAGGCGGACTCTCAACCACCGCGCCACCAGAGAAGCCCCCTCTTCTATTTTTTGGAAGAATTTTTGAAGGATTGGTATCAATAAAAGACTCATTATTAAGGAAATTTTCAAAGGGACCAAAAAATAGTACAAAGTCTAATTTATGAACACCAATGTACCTTTCCATTCAGTTTCAATAATTATCAGTATTCTACCATTCTGGGCTTCCCTGGTGGCACAGTGGTTAAGAATCCACCTGCCAATGCAGGGGACACAGGTTCGAGCCCTGGCCCAGGAAGATCCCACGTGCTGTGAAGCAACTAAGCCCATGCGCCACAACTACTGAGCCTGCGCTCCAGAGCCCGCGAGCCACAACTACTGAGCCCACGAGCCACAATTACTGAGCCTGTGTGCCAGAACTACTGAAGCCCACGTGCCTAGAGACTGTACTCCGCAACAACAGAAGCCACCATGATGAGAAGCCCACGCACCACACCGAAGAGTAGTCCCCGCTCGCTGCAACTAGAGAAAGCTACGCACAGCAAAGAAGAACCAAAGCAGCCAAAAATAAATAAATAAAATAAATAAATTAAAAAACAAAATATTCTACCATTCTTATTTCCCCTACACTCATTTCCCAATGTCTCACTCTTTTAGGGGGTGAAATTATTTTAAAGCAAATCCCAGACATATCATTTCACCCTTAAATATTTCAGTTAATAAAATTATATATATACAATAGACAAAGACTTCTTTTTTTTTTAACATAACCAGAATTTAATTATGTCACCTAAGAAAATTAGCAGTAACATTATCAAATACCTGGTCCTGTTCAAATTTCCCCAAATATCTCAAAAATAATTTTAGAATTAGTTTATTTGAATCAAGATCAATACAAAGTCCAACACTGGATTTAGTTGATAAGACTCTAATTAACAATCCCCCTCTCCCTTTTCTCCCCATGCCATTATTTGATGAAAAAAAACCAAGATCAATTAATCCTGTAAAAATTTTTCATGTTCCATACATTGGCTGGAACCCATGTATCCTCATGTGTCTCTTTAACTCATTCTTCTACCTCTCATGCTTCTTTTAAACTGGGAGTTCAATCTAGATTCATGTTGTTGTGAACCTACTATTGCATTATATTAGAATTCACGAAGTCTGGCTGTCCCACTTTTAGTGTTAAGATTGACCTATGGGTTCAGGTGCTATCAGTCTGATTCATCCATTATAAAGTTGCTCATCAATCTTTTACCTAATGGTTTTAGCAACCATTGACAATTTG
This sequence comes from Phocoena sinus, assembly GCF_008692025.1. Lineage (NCBI taxonomy): Eukaryota > Metazoa > Chordata > Mammalia > Artiodactyla > Phocoenidae > Phocoena > Phocoena sinus. The sequence continues at coordinate 28,094,910 of NC_045777.1, read as the reverse complement.
TGCCTAGTCACTACATTATTTCAGTAGAAGCTGCAATATGGTGATTTTCTCATTCTTTCTATTCTTCCAAGGCTAGGATTTCTTACCTTCATAATTCCAGATTCAGGTCTATGATTCCCAATTAGGATGGCAGAGTCTCCAGGTGCCCTGGAGGTGTTTTTGTGTAAGCCCTGGGGGTGTTTTTGTTTGTCACAGTGATTGGAGAGTGCTTATAGCATTTATAGGCAAAGACCAGAGATGCTTCACGCTCTATAATCCACAGTAGAGCTCCACATAATGAATAATCTACATCCTACACAACTTGCCAAAGTCTTGTTAGACATTCATAAAGATGTAAAGCCTACATAAAATTACCTACCATAAGTTAGTCTAAGGCCATTTTATATGTGAACACAAAGTATTTTTATACTGTTTCAATAAAAATTTTTCCAGAAATGTAACTATAACATAGCACGTGCCTGCTTTTGTTACTGTCGAATTCAAAATAATTCCATATACAAGTGCAAATGCCTATCTTTTCCAGTGTAATCATGCTCAGGAATCTACACAATGAAACATATATTATCTTATTAATTACTCACTTTTTATTTCTCATTTATATTATAGTCAGGACTTTCTACTGATCCTTTTTGAAACTGTCCATTTGGTACAGTTTCATAGATCATCTATGAATTCCATTTTGAGACAGTGAAGGAGACTTCAGAGAATATTTGTTTTGAAATAGGAAGTGAATCTGAGAGACCTGAGAATTACTATCTACTTAAGGTCTAAAAGTCTCCCCCAATTTGATTGCTGTCCAGGGCTTACCCTTAAATCTTCCCACCATATTCTGGTTGCATCACAACAGAGCACTGTGCTGGAGTGAGGACACCTGGACCACCAGCCCTGGCTCTGTCTCTTTATTAGTGGCTGGTGACCTTACGCAGGTCATCTTAAATAAAGAGGTTAGATCAGACAAGCTGTTCCCAACCTTTCAACCACTTTTTATTACCCTCCACTCTCCCCACAGAACCCAGTATTTCCAAAGGTTGCCAAAGACTTGCCAATTATTACTTATTATAGTAATTAAACAAATTTCCTATTTATTTAATTAACCAAAGGTATATAATTGCAAAACAGAGTCATTTTTAACAATGGCAGCTAACACTTATTGAGTGCTTATTATGGCCGCACAGTGAGCCCTCCCCCACAACTCCACCAACCCCACCATTACTACCACACTGTGGACTCCAAACTGGAACATGCCATCTCAACCAGAGACTAAGGTGTCCCTGGTCCTTCTCTGAGGGAGAATCAGAGCAGAAGTCTCCAGTCCTAAGCGCTGCCATCCTAATCTGCAAAGACCTTGTATATGACTTGCTCATACCTCATGCTGTTTTGGCAAAGTTTTCAAGTTGTAAAGGAGATCAGGGGACTACAATGAAGTGGAAGGCAAAGAAAGGGAACATTGGGAACATATTCCCTCCAGGAACTTCCAGTATTTCTACATTTTCCCCAAAAGCCTGGTCCAGGGTCCTGCACATACAAAGAGCTCTGGAATAAAAAACTGAACTACCTGGGCAGCAACTCTGGAGGACTGCACACACGCCTCAGAGGCGCTGACCCTTCGGCAGACTCAGAGGCTGTGTGTGGCCTCTAGAAAGGAGGCAGGCAGCCTTAGGATGCTGGATTATTGGGGTGACTAGTAGCAGTACAAGAACTCACTGCTCCACTTCCATCTCCACTTTCTATCTCCATATACCAAGACTCTGACAATTCTGTTGAAGACACATGGGGGCCAGAGGGGGGTCAAGTGGCAAGATGGTCATGGCTGGGACTCCTTCTTCAGAGGCATGGGCTGCCACTGTGGGCTCTGTACTCACCAGGGAGGCTGCCGGCTGGTATGTGGGTGGTGTGGGTGAATCCGGAGTGGGTCAACCTCTCTGGCAGTGGCAGGGGGAAACTCCTGGTGGGGACTTTCGCTAGCCTTGACCCAATGTTCATGGATAGGTGTGATGATCCCAGACACAAGACGAGACCGAAGTTCCTCACTCTTCTTGTAGACCCTGCAGGAAGGAGACGAGGTGTCAACTGCTTGCAGCTGGTTGGCAACCCTGCGTATAGTATTTCGGCGGCGGCGGCAGCGGCAGCGGCAATGGCGGCGGTGGCGCTGATAGCTCTTGGCGTCACGCTTGGACTGTTTGCAAGGGTGGGAACGGGCTGCCCGGCGGACCTGGGTGAGGGGAGTAACAGCCTGGTGTTGTCTCCGAGATTTGGGCCTAAGCTTCTTAGGCATCTGAGTTGCCCCTTCTCGTTTACCACCCCATTAAAAAGCGGTGAGGGTGTAGGGGCACAGGGCTTAGACTGGCTACTCCTCTGTACCCTGCCCACCCCACCCCACCCCACCCTCAGCCTCATTATGTGTTCATCACATGTCATGGGAGGGGTCATGGAAGGCAAAGTCTCCATGGGGATGATGAACCAGGTTCCTAGTCCAAGTAGGCAGGGCTCTCAGGGCTTAATGTCCAATTCTGTCACTAACTCAGGGGCCCTTGGAAGGCTGCTCTAGGCCTTTTTTCTCTGCTGGTGAGAGACAAGCAATGTGAGCTATAGCTGAAGTGTTGAGGCAGACTGAGGTAACAGGGAGTGGGCAGGACTCCACAGAGTTCCTAAAAATCTGGTGTTTTAAAATGAGCCATATCCGGGGTCAAAAAGCAAACCGTATAAATCAGGGACATAGATTGGTGGTTGCCAAGGGGGAGGGGAGGTGGGAGAGGGTTGGATTGGGAGTTTGGATTAACAGATGCAAACTAGTATATATAAAATGAATAAACAAGGTCCTACTGTATAGCACAGGGAACTACATTCAATATCCTGTGATAAACCATACTGGAAAAGAATATGACAAAGAATGTATATACATGTATAACTGAATCACTTTACCATACAGCAGTAATTAACACAACATTGTAATTCAACTATATTTCAATAAAAAATAAGTTAAAAAAAAAGCAAACCTCATAAATGTCAAAAAAACCCTGAAATCATACAGAGTATGTTCCTCGACCACATGGAATCATACTAAGCATCAAAACCGGAAGGAAATCTCTAAATACATGGTGTTAAGCAATACAATTCTAGATAATCCATGGATCAAAGAGGAAGTCTTGAAAAAAATACAAAGTACTGAATAATAATAAAAGTACAACATATTAAATTATGTGAGATTATAGCTAAACAGTGTTGAGAGGAAACTTTATAGCACTAAATGTTTACATTGGAAAAGAGGAAAGAAATCAACAATTTAAATTCTAACCTCAAGAACCTAGAAAAAGAAGAGCAAATTAAACCAAAAGCAAGCAGAAATAAGGACATAATAAAGAATAAAAATAAATAAATGAGAAAACAGAAAAACAAGAGAAAATTAAAAAGACAAAAAACTGGTTCTTCTAAAAAATGAACAAAACTGATAAACTTCCAGCAAGAGCAGCAAACATAAAAAGAGAGAAGACACAAATCACCAATATCAAGAATGCAATGGGATATTATAACAAATTTGTTGCCACTGATAGGATAAGAGAATACTAATAACAACATAATTGAACAACTAAGAATAGACTAATTCTTCAAAAACCACAAACTGTAACAACTTAGGCAAAATGAAATAGATAATCTGAATAGTTCCATTAAAGTAACACAATTCCTACTTAAGCACCCCCCAAAAGAAATATCCAGGTCCACATGATTTCAGTGGAGAAGCCTACCAAACATTTAAAGAATTAACACCAATTTACAGTCACTTCCAGAAAATACAAGAGAAGGGAACATTTTCCAATTCATTTTTATGAGGCCAGTATTATGCTGATATCAAATCCAGACAAAGTACCAAAAAAAAGAAAACTACAGGGCTTCCCTGGTAGCGCAGTGGTTGAGAATCTGCCTGTCAATGCAGGGGACACGGGTTCGAGCCCTGGTCTGGGAAGATTCCACATTCTGTGGAGCAACTAGGCCCGTGAGCCACAACTACTGAGCCTGCGCACCTGGAGCTTGTGCTCCGCAACAAGAGAGGCCGCGACAGTGAGAGGCCCGTGCACCGCAAAGAAGAGTGGCCCCCGCTTGCCCCAACTAGAGAAAGCCCACGTACAGAAACGAAGACCCAACACAGCCATAAATAAATAAATAAATAAATTTTTTAAAAAAAACAAACAAAAAACTACAGACCACTATTTCTCATGAACTTGGATGCAAAAATGCTCAACAAAATATTAACAAATTAAATTCAAAAATATATAAAAGAATTAATACCATAGAATTTATTGTATGTACGCAAAGCTGGTTCAATAGTTACAAATCCCTACGTATCAATAAGCTAAGAAAAATGATATGGTTATATCAATTGATACAGAAAAGGTATTTGACAAAATCCAACACGATAAATCCATTCATGATAAAAACTCTCAACAAACCAGGAATAGAAGAGAACTTCCTCAACATGATACAGAGCATCTACAAAAAAACTACAGCTAACAATATACTTAGTAATGAAAGACTGAGTACTTTGTCTTTAAGACTGGGAACAAGGTAAGGATGTTCTCTCTAACCACTCTTATTTAACATAATATTGGAAGTTCCAGCCACTTCAGTAAGGCAAGACAAAGAAAATGCACACAGATTAGAAAACAAGGAATGAAACTGCTCCTATTTGCAGATGACATGTCAGTCTACCTTGAAATTCCCAAGGAATTTACCAAAAAAACCTCTCCAAGAACACTACGAATTCAGCAAGGTGACAGGATAAAAGATCAACACACAAAAATTAACTGCATTTCTATATACTAACAATGGACATTTGAAAATCAAAACCAAGGACAGAACACCATTTATAATCACCTCTCACACCCCAAAAGAACAAAACACATGTCCAGGACCTATATGCTAAAAATTATAAAATGATGATGAAAGAAACAGAGCAGGACCTAAATAAATGGAGAGACATACCACATTCATAGTAAAAATGTCAACTTTTCCAATTTTAGGTTTAATGATCTGTAAGTTTAATGTAAATCCTATCAAAATCCCAGCAAGGTTTTTTATGGACAAAGAGAAGTTTACTCTAAAGTTTATACAGAAAGGCACAGACTCAAGAATAGTGAAAACTATCTTGACAAAGAAGAATTGGGCGATCTTGAATGGCTCTACTCAATATTCAGGTATACTACTGATACATAGTTACAATAATAGATACTGTGTGACACTGGCAGAAGAACAGACACAAAGATCAATGGAAAAAAAAAGAGAACCCAGAAATAAACCAACACAAGTACAGACAACTGATTTTTGACACAGTTGCAAAAGCAATTCAATGACAAATGGTGTTGGAGCAACTGGATATCCACAGGCAAGAAAATGAACCTCTCCCTAAACCACACAACTTATACAAAAATTACTTTAAAATAGACCACAGGCTTAAATGTAAAACATAAAACTATAAAATATTTAGAAAAAAAAAAACAGGAGAATAGCTTTGAGATCTAGAACAAGGCAAAGAGTTCTTACACTTGACACCAAAAGCTTGATCCATAAAAGCAAAAATTTATCAAATAGCTATTATCAATTAAAAACTTATGCTTTGCAAAAGACCTTGTTTAGTGAATGAAAAAACAAACTACAGGCTGGGAGAAAACATTTATAAACCAACATCCAACAAAGGAATTGCATCTGAAATATACAAGGAACTGTCATTAGCCATCAGGGAAATGCAAATTGAAACCACAATGCAATACTACTATACATCAGAATAACTAAAATGAAAAATAGCGATAACACCAGAAACTGGTGAAGATACAGAGAAACTAGCACTCATACACTGCTGGTGGATATGTAAAATGGTACAGACACTATGGAAAACTGTTTGGCAGTTTCTTAAAAAACTAAAATTACCTTTGAACTCTTGGCATTTATTGTAGAGAAATAAATATATCCACACAAAAGCCTGTACATGTATGTTCATAGCACTTTTATTCGTAATAGCAAAAAATGAAACAACTCAGATGTCCTTCAACTAGTGAATGGTTAAACAAACTGTGAAATGCCATGCCTACCATACCATGAAATACTACTCAGCAAGACAAAGGGACAAACCATTGATGCATGCAACAACTCAGATGGATCACAAGGGTATTATGCTGAGTGAGAAAGGCCAATCCCGAAAGTTACATACTGTATGATTCTATTTATATAACATTTTTGAACACTCCCTAACACCATACACGAAAACAAACTCAAAATGGAATAAAGACCTAAATGTAAGGCCAGATACTATAAAACGCTTAGAGGAAAACACAGGCAGAACACACTCTGACATAAATTGCAGCAAGATCTTTTTTGATCTGTCTCCTAGCATAATAAAAATAAAAACAAAAATAAACAAGTAGGACCTAATTAAACTTAAAAGCTTTTCCACAGCAAAGGAATCATAAACAAAACAAAAAGACAACCCTCAGAATGGGAGAAAATATTTGCAAATGACTAGACGACCAAGGGTTTAATCTCCAAAGTATACAAACAGCTCATGCAGTTCAATATCAAAAATAAAACCTCAATCAAAAAACGGGTGGAAGATCTAAACAGACATTTCTCCAAAGAAGACACACAGATGGCTAAAAAGCACATGAAGAGATGCTCAACATCACTAATCATTACAGAAACAAAAATCAAAAGTACAATGAGGTTATCACCTCACACGGGTCAGAATGGCCATTATCAAAAAATCTACAAACAATAAATGCTGGAAAGGGTGTGGAGAAAAGGGAACCCTCCTACGCTGTTGGTGGGAATGTAAATTGGTATAGCCACTATGGAGAACAGTATGGAACTTCCTTAAAAAACTATAAATAGAGCTACCATATGATCCAGCAATCCCTCTGTGGGTATCTATCCAGAGAAAACCATAACTCAAAAAGATACATGCACCACTATGTTCACTGCAGCACTATTCACAATAGCCAGGACATGGCAGCAACCTAAATGTCCATCGACAGAGGAATGGATAAAGAAGATGTGGCACACGTATACAATAGAATATTACTCAGCTGTAAAAGAGAATGAAATAATGCCATTTGCAGCAACATGGATGGACCTAGAGATTGTCATACTGAGTGAAGTAAGTCAGACAAAGACAAATACCATATGATATCACTTAGATGTGGAATCTAAAAAAATGGTACAAATGAACTTATCTACAAAGCAGAAGTAGAGTCACACATGTAGAAAACAAACTTATGGTTATCAGCGGGGTGAGGGATAAATTAGGAGATTGGGATTGACATACACACACTACTACATATAAAACAGATAACTAATAAGGACCTACTATATATAGCACAGGGAACTCTACTCAATACTCTGTAATGACCTATATGGAAAAGAATCTAAAAAAGAGTGGTATATATATACATGTATACCTGATTCACTTTGGTGTACACTTAAAACTAACACAACATTGTAAATCAACTATACTCCAATGAAAATTTAAAAAAAAAAAGACAAAGTTAGAAATGGAGAATAAATGATGGTTGCCAGGGGGTGAGGGGTGGGGAGGGGGAGTGGGTTTGGCTATAAAAAAGCATCAGGAAGTATACTTGTGGTAATGGAAATACTTACTGTCAGTGTATCAATGTCAATATCCTTACTATTAATATTTAAGGTAGTTTTAAACAATGTTATAATTGAGGTGAAATGTATAAAGGTAAAATGTATAAAGGATACAAGTCTCTCTGTATTATACCTTACAACTTACAACTGCATGTAAGTCTACAGTTATCTCAAAATAAAAAGTTTAATTAAAAAATCACTTATTACATAACCATAAAATCACTAAGATTAGACTAGATCAGTGGTTTCAGGGCTTCTCTGGCCCCAGGAAGGGCAATGGAGAAAGCCAAGTGGATAGGGCACAAGGACCTCCATTTGCTGTCCCTACTCTTTCCTCCAGAATCCTAAAGAACATGAAGAGATAATTGTACACCCATGTTCAAAGAAGCATTATTCAAAGTAGCCAAAAGGTGGAAGCAATGTAAGTGGCCATGAATACCTAGGACAGATGAACGGATAAACAAAATATGGTCAATACAGACAATGGAATATTATGCGTGCTTGAATAAAGAGTTCCATGACTAAAAAGTGTAACACCTGCAATGGTTTAGAAGTTCTAAGGGCCTGTGATCCATACATCTCTACAAAGATCAGGTTCCTACTTAGAACACAGAACTTTGTACACCATGCTGCTTCCCTGACCAAGTTGGGTAGCGGGGAGTTATCTAACTCCTCTTTCCTTTCAGTCAGATGAACTGTGTGTGATACAGGTGGAAGCCCCCTGATCTCCCTATGCAAAAGGTTTACCTGTAGAACTCAGGTCTGATTAAAAAACTACTAAGTCCTGAAGGAGAAGTTCTCGCATGATTTCTAAGCCTTAGGAGAACTGCCATTTTGGTAGTAGCAAGAGACAGCCTGTCATCCTAACATAGTAGAGGCATGACAGAAAGGAACAGATTTATACTCCTTAGCAAATCAGTTTGCTCAACTAGGGGCACAGATTTCTACCTAGAACAGACATGACATGCCATGACGACCTAACAAGGAGGGCCAGATGGTGGAAGGGGGCCAGAAGCAGGCAGCTCAGTGCTGCTGCCAGAAAGCTAGAGAGAGGGAGGGCCTTATGATCAGGAGAGAGATCCATACCCCAGCTCTCTGAGCCTCAGTTTCCATGGAGAAGATTCCTCGTGATCAGATTTCTTTCCGTTTGCATATTCATGAAGGGCTGGGCCCAGCACTAAGCACTCTGCTGACATCTCATCCCATCTCAGAACACTCTGAGGTAGTCCTACTATGTCATTTTACAGCAATCAAAACACACCCCCCCAAGCACACACAAAACTCCAACAACAAATGTTAATTAAAAAAAAAAAAAGGGAGATATTATCACCGTTTCTCTCTCAGTATTGCTGAGGGGACTAAATGCTCTCAAGAGCATGACCAGCCTGGTGTACAGGCCTGGGTTTTTCCAGAGGTTTTGTCAATTGCTCTCCCAATGGAATTCCAGAATGAAAAAGTCAAGAGAGAGACCACACTCTCAGTGTCCTTCCCTTTACCCTCTTAAGGGGTGAGGTAGGGTCATGGTGTGGGCAGCACCCAGAAAAGCAGCTCTGCCAAGGCCAGGCCTGGCCTCACTTAACTCCTTCATTCCTTTGTCTACTGTGTGAAAAAGACCCAGATCCTGCCCTCAAGGAGATCACAGGCTAGTAGGCAGTTAATCATAAAATACCCACTTATTAAATGCTTAAAAGGTTCAAACATGGGGGGAGCAGGGGAGGCTTCTCTGAGGAGCTGATGTTTAAATGGAAACTGAAGGAAGAAGTGTAGTTGGCTGTGGGAAGAGGCTGGGGAGAGCACTCTCGGCCAAGGGGAGAGCTCTGAAGAGGGAGGAGGCACATGGCACCACAGCTGAGACACCGGAACTAAGTGGGAAGTGGCAAACGATGAGGTTAGAGGGGCTGGGCCCTAGGCTTTAGGCCTCATCAAGGATTTTGTTCTTCATCCCTGGAGAAATGAACACTCACTGAAGAGTTTGGGGTTTCTTTTTTAGATTTAATTTGTAAGAAATTTACCAACTCTGTAACCAGTTTAAGTGTACGGTTCAGTAGTATTAAGTATATTCACATTGTTGTGCTATCACCACCACCACCTATCTTCAAAACGCTTCCTCTTACAAAACTGAAACTCTGTACCCATTCAACAATAATTCCCTATTCTTCCCTCTTCCAGTCCCTGGCAAACACTATTTTACTTTCTGTCTCTATGAGTCTGACTATTCTAGGTACTTCACATACGTATTACCATATAGAATTTGTCTTGTGATTGGCTTATTTTGCTTAGCACAATGTCCTCAAGGTTTATCCATGCTGAAGCATTTGTTAGCATTTCCTCCCTTTTTAAAGCTGAGTAATATTCCATTGTCTGTATATACATTTTGTTTATCCGTTCATCTGTCCTAGGTATTCATGGGCACTTACACTGCTTCCACCTTTTGGCTACTATGAAAAACGCTTCTATGAACGTGGGTGCACAATTATCTCTTTGAGACCCTGCTTTCAGTTCTACTGGGTTTATGTCTAGAAGTGGAATTGCTGGATCATATGGTAATTAATTTTCTGAGAAACCACCACACCACTTTTCATAGTTGCTGTACCATTTTACATTTTCACCAACAGTGTACAAGGGTTCCAATTTCTCCACATCCTTACTAATTGTTATTTTGTTTTTTTGATAGTAGCCTTCCTAACATGTGTGAGGTGGTATCACTGAGGGATTTCAAGCAAGACTTTTGTTTTGTTTTCTTTTTTTGCGGTACGCGGGCCTCTCACTGTTGTGGCCTCTCCCGTTGCGGAGCACAGGCTCCGGACGCGCAGGTTCAGCGGCCACGGCTCACAGGCCCAGCCCCTCCGCGGCATGTGGGATCCTCCCGGACCGGGGCACGAACCCGCGTCCCCTGAATCGGCAGGCGGACTCTCGACCACTGCGCCACCAGGGAAGCCCCCGAGCAAGACTTTTAATCATAACCTGATCTGTGTTTTAAAAACGCTGGTCCAACTGCTGTGTGGGAAACTGACTGGAGGGTGATGACCAGGAGTGGAAGTTGGGATCTCCTCACATAGAGGATGCATGAAAGAAGGATGGAGACAAAGAGGGGTGGCCAGAATGATGCGGGCAGGTTGTCCGAAGTCTGAGAGAAGTGGAGCGGGTTAAAGATGGTTATCGCTGATTAGATGCAATTAAATCCAACAGGGTTTCCAGGCAGTTCTCACGACTGAATTTATAGTGATGCCAGGCTTCCTCCAAAACCCTGAAGAGGTCAATGAGGATGGGGATAAAGTCCCCAAAATGGAATAAAGTGGAAACAAATGGGCCCAACTATCTATCAAACAGATAATTTCATTACACTGATGGACCAACAAGCATTAAATCTAAGTACATTTTGAACACAATACTCTGACAATATACATGCTCAGTGGGACACAGTCAAAGGACAAAAAGAACTGGAAAGAAATTGTATTTGTGACTTTACTTAGTAGATCTGTTCTTGGTCGGCACCGATGTAGCAGTTCAAAAACTATCTGTGTGTATTTTAGAATCAAACAAATGAGTAAGTATTTTGAGGCTGTTGGGCATCAGGGTTCTCAACACAGAAGGGAGTTACAAGTACAGAATAAGAGAATACAAATTCTGCAGTGTTAGATTAAAAATAAAAGTATCAGTTTGAAATGTTAAGAAAAAAAAAAAAACTCCAGGGAAGTTCCCTAGCTCTGTTCTCTGAAAAAGCCTGAAAGCAATGACATCCTTCATATTAATGAGCACACTCAGGGCCCAGATTTTGGAAACTATTACCCACCAACAGAAATCATGTTTCCTTAGAAAAATCCCTGGTTTCAAGGCAGGAGCAAGTAAAGTACAAGGTGAGGGCAGAACGCCTTATTGTGCCAGGAAGTGTGAAAACGCTCTGACATGGTGACATGTCAAAAAGACAGCTGAGGTAGCTTGAGGGAATTCCTACTGGTCAACTCTGGAACAAGCTGAGCATTCAAAGAATGACAGAAATGGAATATAACTTTGAATAAAAAGTAACCCAGGAGTCTATTTTGATATTTTAAAAATTAAAAATAGGGACTTCCCCGGTGGCGCAGTGGTTAAGAATCCACCTGCCAATGCAAGTGACGTGGGTTCGAGCTTGGTCCGGGAAGATCCCACATGCCGCGGAGCAACTAAGCCCGTGCGCCACAACTACAGAAGCCCGCGTGCCTAGAGCCTGTGCTCTGCAACAAGAGAAGCCACCACAATGAGAAGCCCGCACACCGCAACGAAGAGTAGCCTCTGCTCGCCTCAACTAGAGAAAGCTCACGTGCAGCAATGAAGACCCAACGCAGCCAAAAATCAATATAAAAAATTAAAAATAAGGGGGAGAATAGAAAGCTTCTAATTAAAAAATCCAACTAGGAGACTGTGGGAGGCGGAGGGGGGAGTTTCGGGACCGCAGAGTAGTGCACAGCAACGGGTGCGGAGGGCAAAGCGGGGAGATTCCTGCACAGACGATCGGTGCCGACCAGCACTCACCAACCCGAGAGGCTTCTCTGCTCACCCGCCGGGGCGGACGGGGCTGCGAGCTGAGGCTCGGGTTTTGGTTTTGGACGGAGCTCAGGGAGAGGACTGGGGTTGGCGGCTTGAACATAGCCTGAAGGGGTTAGTGCACCACGACTAGCCGGGAGGGAGTTCGGGGAAAAGCCTGCACCTGCCGAAGAGGCAAGAGACTTTTTCTTCCCTCTTTGTTTCCTGGTGCGCGAGGAGAGGGGTTTAAGAGCGCTGCTTAAAGGATCTCCAGAGACGGGCGCGAGCCGCGGCTAAAAGCGCGAACCCCAGAGACGGGCGCGAGTTGCGGCTAAAAGCGCGAACCCCAGAGATGGGCGCGAGCCGCGGCTGAAAGCCCAAACCCCAGAGACGGGCGCGAGCCGCGGCTAAAACCGCGGACCCCAGAGACGGGCGGGAGACGCTAAGGCTGCTGCTGCCGCCACCAAGGGGCCTGTGTGCGAGCACAGGTCACTCTCCACACCCCTCTTCCGCGGAGCCTGTGCAGCCCGCCACTGCCAGGTTCCCGGGATCCAGGGACAACTTCCCCGGGACAACGCACGGCGGGCCTCAGGCTGGTGCAACGTCACGCCGGCCTCTGCCGCAACGTCACGCCGGCCTCTGCCGCCGCAGGCCCGCCCCGCACGCAGTGCCCCTCCTTCCCCCATCCCCCAACCCCCGGCCTGAGTGAGCCGGAGGCCCCGAATCAGCGGCTCCTTTAACCCCGTCCTGTCTGAGCGAAAAAACAGACGCCCTCCAGCGACCTACACGCAGAGGCAGGGCCAAATCCAAAGCTGAGCTCCTGTGAGCTGTGAGAACAAAGAAGAGAAAGGGAAATCTCTCCCAGCAGCCACAGAAGTAGCGGATTAAAGCTCCACAATCAACTTGATATACCCTGCATCTGTGGAATACCTGAATAGACAAGGAATGATCCCAAATTGAAGAGGTGGAATTTAGGAGCGAGATCTATGATTTTTTTTCCCTTTTCCTCTTTTTGTGAATGTGTACGTGTATGCTTCTGTGTGAGATCTTGTCTGTTTACTCTTGCTTCCACCATTTGTCCTAGGAGTCCATCCGTCCATGGTTATTTTAAAAAAGATTTTTTTTCTTAATAATTAATTTTAATTGTAATAACCTTATTGTACTTTACCTTCGTTCTTTCTTTCTTTCCTTCCTTCCTTCCCTCCTTTAGACAGCGAATCACCCCAGGTTGAGGAGGTGGTCTCTGGGAGCAGGATTTATGATTTTTCCCCCTTTGCCTCTTTTTGTGAACGTGTATGTGTATGCTTCTGTGTAAGATTTTCTCTGTATAGCTTTGCTTCCAACATTTGTCCTAGGGTTCTATCCGTCCATGATTTTTTTTAAAAAATTCTTTTTCTTAATAATACAGTTTAATTGTAATAACTTTATTATACTTTACCTTCGTTCTTTCTTTCTTTCCTTCCTTCCTTCCCTCCTTTAGACAACGAATCACCCCAAATTGAGGAGGTGGTCTCTGAGAGCAAGATTTATGATTTTTCCCCCTTTACCTCTTTTTGTGAAGGTGTATGTGTATGCTTCTGTGTAAGATTTTCTCTGTATAGCTTTGCTTCCAACATTTGTCCTAAGGTTCTATCCGTCCCTTTTTTTTTTTTTCTAAATATTTTTTAATTCAATAACTATATTATACTTTATTTTATTTTTACTGTATCATCTTTCTTTCTGTCTTTTTTCCTTCTTTCCCTCCTTCCTTCCTTCCTTCCTCCCTCCCTCCCTCCTTTCTTTCCTTCTTTCTTCCTTCCTTCCTTTCCTCCTTTCCTTCTTTCTTTACTCATACTTCTACTAATTCTCTCTACTTTTTCTCCCTTTTATTCTGAGCTGTGTGGATGAAAGGCTCTTGGTGCTCCAGCCAGGAGTCAGGGCTCTGCCTCTGAGGTAGCAGAGCCAACTTCAGGACACTGGTCAACAAGAGACCTCCCAGCTCCACATAATATTAAACGGTGGAAATCTCCCAGAGACCTCCATCTTAACACCAGCACCCAGCTTCACTCAACGACCAGCAAGCCACAGTGCTGGACAACCTATGCCAAACAACTAGCAAAACAGGAACACAACCCCACCCATTAGCAGAGAGGCTGCCTAAAATCATAATAAGGCCACAGACACCCCAAAACACACCACCAGACGTGAACCTGCCCACTAGAGAGACAAGATCCAGCCTCATCCAGCACAACACAGGCACTAGTCCCCTCCACCAGGAAGCCTACACAACCCACTGAAACAACCTTAGCCACTGGAGACAGACATCAAAAACAACGGGAACTACGAAAGTGCAGCCTGCAAAAAGGAGACCCCAAACACAGTAAGATAAGCAAAATGAGAAGACAGAAAAACACACAGCAGATGAAGGAGCAAGATAAAAACCCACCAGACCTAACAAATGAAGAGGAAATAGGCAATCTACCTGAAAAAGAATTCAGAATAATGATAGTAAGGATGATCCGAAATCTTGGAAGTAGAATGGACAAAATGCAAGAAACAGTTAACAAGGACCTACAAGAACTAAAGATGAAACAAGCAACGATGAACAATGCAATAAATGAAATTAAAACCACTCTAGATAGGATCAATAGCAGAATAACTGAGGCAGAAGAACGGATAAGTGACCTGGAAGATAAAGTAGTGGAAATAACTACTGCAGAGCAGAATAAAGAAAAAAGAATGAAAAGAACTGAGGACAGTCTCAGAGACCTCTGGGACAACATGAAACGCACCAACATTCGAATTATAGGGGTTCCAGAAGAAGAAGAAAGAAAGAAAGGGACTGAGAAAATATTTGAAGAGATTATAGTTGAAAACTTCCCTAATATGGGAAAGGAAATAGTTAATCAAGTCCAGGAAGCACAGAGAGTCCCATACAGGATAAATACAAGGAGAAACACGCCAAGACACATATTAATCAAACTGTCAAAAATTAAATACAAAGAAAGCGTATTAAAAGCAGCAAGGGAAAAACAACAAATAACACACAAGCGAATCCCCATAAGGTTAACAGCTGATCTCTCAGCAGAAACCCTACAAGCCAGAAGGGAGTGGCAGGACATACTGAAAGTGATGAAGGAGAAAAGCCTGCAACCAAGACTACTCTACCCAGCAAGGATCTCATTCAGATTTGATGGAGAAATTAAAACCTTTACAGACAAGCAAAAGCTGAGAGAGTTCAGCACCACCAAACCAGCTTTACAACAAATGCTAAAGGAACTTCTCTAGACACGAAACACAAGAGAAGGAAACGACCTATAGTAGCGAACCCAAAACAATATAGAAAATGGGAATAGGAACATACATATCGATAATTACCTTAAATGTAAATGGACTAAATGCTCCCACCAAAAGACACAGATTGGCTGAATGGATACAAAAACAAGACCCTTATATATGCTGTCTACAAGAGACCCACTTCAGACCTAGAGACACATACAGACTGAAAGTAAGGGGATGGAAAAAGATATTCCATGCAAATGGAAACCAAAAGAAAGCTGGAGTAGCAATTCTCATATCAGACAAAATAGACTTTAAAATAAGGACTATTAAAAGGGACAAAGAAGGACACTACATAATGATCAAGGGATCGATCCAAGAAGAAGATATAACAATTGTAAATATTTATGCACCCAACATAGGAGCACCTCAATACATAAGGCAAATACTAACAACCATAAAAGGGGAGATCAACAGTAACACATTCATAGTAGGGGACTTTAACACCCCACTTTCACCCACGGACAGATCATCCAAAATGAAAATAAATAAGGAAACACAAGCTTTAAATGATACATTAAACAAGATGGACTTAATTGATATTTATAGGACACTCCATCCAAAAACAACAGAATACACATTTTTCTCAAGTGCTCATGGAACATTCTCCAGGATAGATCATATCTTGGGTCACAAATCAAGCCTTGGTAAATTTAAGAAAATTGAAATTGTATCAAGTATCTTTTCTGACCACAACGCCATGAGACTAGATATCAATTACAGGAAAAGATCTGTAAAATATACAAACACATGGAGGCTAAACAATACACTACTTAATAATGAAGTGATCACTGAAGAAATCAAAAAGGAAATAAAAAAATACCTAGAAACAAATGACAATGGAGACACAACGACCCAAAACCTATGGGATGCAGCAAAAGCAGTTCTAAGGGGGAAGTTTATAGCAATACAAGCCCACCTTAAGAAGCAGGAAACATCTCGAATAAACAACCTAACCTTGCACCTCAAGCAATTAGAGAAAGAAGAACAAAAAAGCCCCAAAGCTAGCAGAAGGAAAGAAATCATAAAAATCAGATCAGAAATAAATGAAAAAGAAACGAAGGAAACGATAGCAAAGATCAATAAAACTAAAAGCTGGTTCTTTGAGAAGATAAACAAAATAGATAAACCGCTAGCCAGACTCATCAAGAAAAAAAAAGGGAGAAGACTCAAATCAATAGAATTAGAAATGAAAAAGGAGAAGTAACAACTGACACTGCAGAAATAAAAAAAATCATGAGAGATTACTATAAGCAACTCTATGCCAATAAAATGGACAATCTGGAAGAAATGGACAAATTCTTAGAAATGCACAACCTGCCAAGACTGAATCAGGAAGAAATAGAAAATATGAACAGACCAATCACAAGCACTGAAATTGAAACTGTGATTAAAAACCTTCCAACAAACAAAAGCCCAGGACCAGATGGCTTCACAGGTGAATTCTATCAAACGTTTAGAGAAGAGCTAACACCTATCCTTCTCGAACTCTTCCAAAATATAGCAGAGGGAGGAACACTCCCAAATTCCTTCTACGAGGCCACCATCACCTTGATACCAAAACCAGACAAGGATGTCACAAAGAAAGAAAACTACAGGCCAATATCACTGATGAACATAGATGCAAAAATCCTCAACAAAATACTAGCAAACAGAATCCAACAGCACATTAAAAGGATCATACACCATGATCAAGTGGGGTTTATTCCAGGAATGCAAGGATTCTTCAATATACACAAATCTATCAATGTGATAAACCATATTAACAAATTGAAGGAGAAAAACCATATGATCATCTCAATAGATGCAGAGAAAGCTTTCGACAAAATTCAACACCCATTTATGATAAAAAGCCTCCAGAAAGTAGGCATAGAGGGAACTTTCCTCAACATAATAAAGGCCATATATGACAAGCCCACAGCAAACATCATCCTCAATGGTGAAAAACTGAAAGCATTTCCACTAAGATCAGGAACAAGACAAGGCTGCCCACTCTCACCACTCTTATTCAACATAGTTTTGGAAGTTTTAGCCACAGCAATCAGAGAAGAAAAGGAAATAAAAGGAATCCAAATCGGAAAAGAAGAAGTAAAGCTGTCACTGTTTGCAGATGACATGATACTATACATAGAGAATCCTAAAGATGCTACCAGAAAACTACTAGAGCTAATCAATGAATCTGGTAAAGTAGCAGGATACAAAATTAATGCACAGAAATCTCTGGCATTCCTATACACTAAGGATGAAAAATCTGAAAGTGAAATCAAGAAAACACTCCCATTTACCATTGCAACAAAAAGAATAAAATATCTAGGAATAAACCTACCTAAGGAGACGAAAGACCTGTATGCAGAAAATTATAAGACACTGATGAAAGAAATTAAAGATGATACAAATAGATGGAGAGATATACCATGTTCTTGGATGGGAAGAATCAACATTGTGAAAATGACTCTACTACCCAAAGCAATCTACAGATTCAATGCAATCCCTATCAAACTACCACTGGCATTTTTCACAGAACTAGAACAAAAAATTTCGCAGTTTGTATGGAAACACAAAAGACCCCGAATAGCCAAAGCAATCTTGAGACCGAAAAAAGGAGCTGGAGGAATCAGGCTCCCTGACTTCAGACTATATTACAAAGCAACAGTAATCAAGACAGTATGGTACTGGCACAAAAACAGAAAGATAGATCAGTGGAACAGGATAGAAAGCCCAGAGATAAACCCACGCACATATGGACACCTTATCTTTGATAAAGGAGGCAGGAATGTACAGTGGAGAAAGGACAGCCTCTTTAATAAATGGTGCTGGGAAAACTGGACAGGTACATGTAAAAGTATGAGATTAGATCACTCCCTAACACCATACACAAAAATAAGCTCAAAATGGATTAAAGACCTAAATGTAAGGCCAGAAACTATCAAACTCTTAGAAGAAAACATAGGAAGAACACTCTATGACATAAATCACAGCAAGATCCTTTCTGACCCACCTCCTAGAGTAATGGAAATAAAAACAAAAATAAACAAATGGGACCTAATGAAACTTCAAAGCTTTTGCACAGCAAAGGAAACCATAACCAAGACCAAAAGACAACCCTCAGAATGGGAGAAAACATTTGCAAATGAAGCAACTGACAAAGGATTAATCTCCAAAATTTACAAGCAGCTCATGCAGCTCAATAACAAAAAAACAAACAACCCCATCCAAAAATGGGCAGAAGACCTAAATAGACATTTCTCCAAAGAAGATATACAGAATGCCAACAAACACATGAAAGAATGCTCAACATCATTAATCATTAGAGAAATGCAAATCAAAACTACAATGAGATATCATCTCACACCAGTCAGAATGGCCATCATCAAAAAATCTAGAAACAATAAATGCTGGAGAGGGTGTGGAGAAAAGGGGACACTCTTGCACTGCTGGTGGGAATGTGAAATGGTTCAGCCACTATGGAGAACAGTATGGAGGTTCCTTAAAAAACTACAAATAGAATTACCATATGACCCAGCAATCCCACTACTGGGCATATACCCTGAGAAAACCAAAATTCAAAAAGAGTCATGTACCAAAATGTTCATTGCAGCTCTATTTACAATAGCCCGGAGATGGAAACAACCTAAGCACCCATCATCGGATGAATGGATAAAGAAGATGTGGCACATATACACAATGGAATATTACTCAGCCTTAAAAAGAAATGAAATTGAGCTATTTGTAATGAGATGGATAGACCTAGAGTCTGTCATACAGAGTGAAGTAAGTCAGAAAGAAAAAGACAAATACCGTATGCTAACACATATATATGGAATTTAAGGGAAAAAAATGTCATGAAGAACCTAGGGGTAAGACAGGAATAAAGACGCAGACCTACTGGAGAATGGACTTGAGGATATGGGGAGGGGGAACGGTGAGTTTTGACAGGGCGAGAGAGAGTCATGGACATATACACACTAACAAACGTAGTAAGGTAGATAGGTGGGGGGAAGCAGCCGCAAGGCACAGGGATATTAGCTCGGTGCTTTGTGACAGCCTGGAATGGTGGGATGGGGAGAGTGGGAGGGAGGGAGACGCAAGAGGGAAGACATATGGGAACATATGTATATGTATAGCTGATTCACTTTGTTATAAAGCAGAAACTAACACACCATTGTAAAGCAATTATACCCCAATAAAGATGTTAAAAAAAAAAAAAATCCAACTAATAAATGTAGAAAGAATTATAAACATAGAAAATTACTGTCTTATAATCATCACAGTAATAGCTGATTCATGCAAGAATCATCAACAGATGCTAAAACCACTGGGTAAAAGACTGTTGGGAGGCAGAAAATTCAGTCTGCTAATATAATACCACAGATCACTTATTAAACACAAAGGAAAACAGATGCCTTTACTGGAGAGAAAGGTGGCAGATACTGTCATAACCAAATGATCAAACTGAACAAAATCAACAATAAGATAAATGTCACGTGCCTGATGTAAAACACTTAGGAGAACACAGCTTCCCTTACATAATGTTCTTGTTGAAAATGTTCAACCTGAATCAAATGACAAGGAAACAATCTGAATGTTCTACACAACAACTGACCTCAAGTCTTCAAAAATACCAATGCTAAGAACAACAAAAGTCTAGGAAACTGTTCTAGATGAAAGGTAATTGAAAAGAGGTGAAAATAAATGCAATGTGTGGTATTTGGTTGGATAAGAAAAAAAATACCTCAAACCTAAAACCAAAAGACTAGCTAAAAAGGACACTGCTGGGATGACTACAGAAATCTGAACATGGACTGTGTATTAAATGACATTAATGCATCAATCCTACATTTCCTGATTGTGGTAACAGGAGGATGTCTGTGTAAGAACAAGGAGATACATGATGAAATATTTAGAGGTTAAGGTTTATGAAGTCTGGAAATAATTCTCAGATGGTTCAAGAACAAAAAAGCATACAGAAAAACTAAGCAAAAGTGGCAAAATGTTAAAAATTGGTGAACCTAGGTGATGGTTATAGGGGTGTTCATTGTAATATCTTTGCAAACCCTCTTTTCTGTGGGGTTGCAAATTTCAAAATAAAAAGTCAAGACACGTCGGACTCAAAGAAAATACTTGCAAAACACATATATGATTAATGACTGTTACCCAAAATATACAAAGAACTCCTAAAACTCAACCATAAGAAAACTCGATTAAAAAATGGGCCAAACACCTGGACACCTCACCAAAGAAGATACATAGATGGCAAATAAGCATATGAAAAGATGCTCAACATCATATGTCATCAGGGAACTGCAAATTAAAACAAAAATGAGATACCACTACACACCTATTAGAATGGCCAAAATCTGAAACACTGACAAGGATGTGGAGCAACAGGGAACTCTCATTCACTGCCGGTGGGAAGGCAAAATGGTACAGCCAGTCTGGAAGACAGTTTGGCAGTTTCTTACAAAAGTAAACACATTCCAACACCACCAAGAATGGAATCTGGGTGATAATGTGTGCCAGCGTAGGTTCATCAACTATAACAAATGCACTACTCTGGGCAGGACTGTGAGAGTGCGGGGCACGGGGGAGGTTCAAGGAAACTCTCTGCACTTACCACTCAATTTTGCTGTGAACCTAAAACTGCTGTAAAAAATGAAGTCTATTTTAAAAATTGGGGGATGGAGTGTACCAGATTAGGCACACTTTTTCCTCCTAGGAACTCACTCCAACTGACTCCACTGGCTAGGCCCCATCTCTACCCTGTAGACTTGTGGACTCTTGATTGCATCATTTTATTTCAAGTGGCATTTCCTACGTGAATCTTCTCTTCAAATAAACAGAAAAGAGAAATGAGAAGTGACTGTGCCCGAGAGAGAAAGATCCTTCTGTTAACCCTTCTCCATTCTCTGACACCTCAAGTCCATTCCTTATATCTGGCCACTGGTTCTCTCTTCTTTTTCCCAGGGAGAGGCCAACCCTTAGAAATACCTGTGGAAGTCAACCAGGTGTTCTGAATCGATATAATCATTCAAGTTCAGGGTCAAGTCTGACACTTGCTGTGAGCCATGTTCCTAGAAAAATGAAAATAGAAAATGAGAGACTGGGGTATTTCTGGTCTAATGAGTAAGTGGCGGGGCAGTGGTGGGGAGAGGAACAATTTAATACTCAACCTAAAGAAATACAAAGAGACATACATAAGGACTGTTTGTAATAGATGAAGTGCATGTCTCATGCTTGGGGACTTCTCTGATCTAGGAATAATGCCTTTCTGAGGCAGAGCCCAGAAAAACCTACTTCCCAGGCTCTTTTGCAGCTTGGACACAGGCATGTAACTGAGGTGCCAAATGGATGCACAACTTCAACTTGGAGGTGAGCACCATGGATAAACAGGCTGAGTAAGGGGCAGACGTCTTGCTATCAAGAGTAGCAGCAGAGGCAGCAGGGGTCACAACATCAGTGGCTCCTGAGAAGGGGAACCTAGGTGGGCAGTCAGCCAGTACCTAATGCCCTGGGGTGGTGGCAGCAGCAGTGGTTTCCACGGCATGCTTTGGAGCAATGCCCTGGAAGCGCAGCCTTGAAACTGTTTCTCTAGCCCTCCCAACAATTCAGTGAGTTATCCCAGTTCTTTTAATAAACCTGACTGTTTAAACAAACCTGAGGGGATTCTGTCGTTTATAACTAAGAATGCTGTGTGATACAAAATCTAAACGTTCATCAAAAGGGAGACGGATAAACAAATTATGGTATTATGGAATACTACATAGTGGCTAAAATGAATAAGGTATAGCTATATGCATTCCCATGTAAAGACCTCCAAAACATACTGAGGGAAAAAAAGCAAAGTGCAGCACAATACAGACTGCATGATACTTTTGTATAAATACAGACCACCAGGCCAAACTTAAAAAAAGAGTCACTGCCCTCAGGGTGCTTACAGTCTATATTACATAGACTACAGAATATTCTGCTATAGTGGTAGAATACAAATATTACACCAAAGCATAAATAAGCACACTAATTACAAACTGTGTTAAGTACCAGGCAGGAAAATAAAATGATGAAGCAGAGGCATAATTTAGATTTTTCTGGCAGATGAGAGTAAGTAGTCAGGACTGAACTTTTTGAGTAAGTGAAAAACAAGAGGGAGTCAGTCAGGCTAAAGGAAGGGTGGAGGGTGTGTATCTGTGTGAGGCGGCAATGGTACAGAGGAAGAGCTTTCCAGCATAGGAAACATGAAGTATACAGGCTCCAAGGCGGCAGAAAGCTAAGCTTATCTAAAGAACTAAAAGTAGCCCCCGAGGCTACAATAAGCTTTTTTCTCCCAAGCTGTCCCTGAATGGATTTACCTTACTTAACTATTCCTCTGTGAAGGAAAGTCCCTCCTCTTACAGTAATAGGCAGGGAACATCTCTGAACACAAAACATTTAGGGTCCTGGCCTCAGAATAAAGTTCTGGAAGTAGGATCACTGAGTAAAGTCTTCACGAACACTGAGGGTTCTTAAATGGGTTTCAAAAAGGCGATCCCAAGGTCTACTCCCATCAGCAGAGCCCCCGGTGCCCTAGGGCCTCACCAGCACATTGATGATCACGCTGTTCTCCACAGTGACGGCCTTCACAAGGAGCTTTCTGGACCCATCCTTTGACTCATACCGGAGGACGTACAGGTCTTTATTGCTGTTCCATTCTGCTGGCAGCAGTTCTGATTTCTTATCATTGGGACCCGGCTGAGAAGACACCAGAGATGAGAGGTGAAAGATCATGACCTCAGATCTAAAAAGGGCCTTACAGATAATCTAATCCTGCTCCCTCACTTCACTGATGAAGACACGGAGGTCAGGAGAAGTAAAATGTCCAAGGTCCTACGGCAAGTCAGAGGTCTGGGGTCTCTGGACTCCTGCTCTAGTGATCCTCCCTCATATCTGACTGCCTTTGTGACAGAGCACTGGAACCTGTCAAGAATCTGTAGCCTTGGTTTAACAATCTCTTCTCTATCCCCCTGTCAAGAATAAGGCCAGTCACCCAAAGGGATACTGTGAAATTCTAAGACAGTGTTTCTCGAAGTTTGGAATTCAGGCCATCTGCAAAGGGATCACAAAAGTGTTGAGTAAAACTACAGATTCTAATGTACACCTCTCCAGACTACTGTAGTGCCTTAATAAAAATAATGAACAACTTTCATACAAACAAAATATAGCACAC
Source organism: Phocoena sinus (assembly GCF_008692025.1). NCBI lineage: Eukaryota > Metazoa > Chordata > Mammalia > Artiodactyla > Phocoenidae > Phocoena > Phocoena sinus. The sequence continues at coordinate 28,071,257 of NC_045777.1, read as the reverse complement.
GTACAAGATAAAAAAAGAATTATAAAATGGACACCTATGTACATACCTACAGCCAGCTTAAGAAACAGAACGTGGCCAATCCTGTTCAAGCCTTGAGTAGCCTATCCCCAATGAATCTCCCTCCTCCTTCCTCATGGGTAATCACTAAGCTGTTTTAAAAATTTCTTTACTTTTCCTTATAGTTGTGTTACTATACACAAACCCTAAAAATATACTGTTTCAAATGTTTTTGAATTTTATATAAACAGCATCACTTTTATCTGCCGTTTTCAATCAATATTGTTTTGAGATTCATCCATGTCAATGCACTTAACTATAGCTGACTCACTGTACAGTTTTTGCTATATGTTCACAGCCATATAGCCCATCATTGCATGAATATGCTGCAAGTTACAAACTCACTTGTTGATGGATGTTTGGAGTGCTTCCAGTTTATTTGTTTTGCTATTATAAACAATGCTGTTATGAACATTCTTGTACACATCTCCTAGTACACATATGGATGAACTCCTACAGAGTATCTCTAGGGGAAGAACTTTTAATTTATAAGATAAAGTCAAATTGTTTTCAAAAGAAGTATGGATTTACACTACCATGAGCAATGTATGTATGAGAGTTCTTGTTCCACGAGGTCAGCAACATTGCTATTGTCCAATTTAAAAATTTTTGCCAACCTAATGGGAGTAAAAATGCATCACTGTGAGTTGTGATGGCCTCATCTCTTGAAAAAAAAAAATCCTAGGACTTTCTTTTTACATACTAACGTTTGAGAAGTAGTTCTGAACTACTACCTCGATAGTAAAAACTAATACAGTGATTTCCAGGTGGGGAAAGATTTCTTAAATGAGTCCACAAAAAAAAAAAGTGCTGTCTTTGACACTGCTCATAATTTAAAGCTCCAGATCAACAACAGATACTACAGACAAAGTTAACAGGCAGTCACGGGCTAGGATGAGCTATGTCCTAGCCTAGCTGGCACAACACAAATTAATAACTAGTACAAAAAGGGAATGCCTGGAAAACGAACAATAAAAATTGGGAACCCACTTGAAAAAGGTATGAACAAGCAAAAGATAAGAGCAGCTAACAGTGTATAAAGGATCATTCAACTTTACTAGCACTCAGACACACATAGGCTAAAATATGACATACCAGGATCCACCCATCAGACTGCTGTTATCTGTTTTTCTATTTTTTTGCCAGTGTTTGTGTGGGTGTGGGGAGAATGGCAACCTCCAGGCGCTGCTGGTGGCCGTTCACACTCTTACAACCCTTTTGGAGAGCAATCTGGTAATATTCAGTGCAATTAGGTAAGCTGACACCCCATGACCCAAAACCTTCACTCCTGGAAGAAATTCTGTGCACAGAGGCACAGGGAATATGACAAGGGATCTTCATCACAACCCTGCTGGAGGAACCAAATGGGAGTTAAAATGCAAAATATGTTCACAGTGGAATACTGTATAGCAGTTAGAAGGAACAAACTAGATCTAACTGCAGTATTATAGATAAAAGTAAACAATGTGACAAAGAAAAAAATTTTTTAAATGAGATTTACAGCCAGGTACCATTTATGTAAAAAATTTTAAAACACACAAAAAATCTATATATTGTTTTCATAGAAGCATAGTTCTACAGCTAAACACGCAGCAAGTGGACTGGGAAGATCTGTATTCATGAGACTACGGCGGGAGGGAGTGCGACCAAAGATGAAAAACAACAACAAAAGACAAAGATCCAGCAACACAGACCTCACACCTCACCAAGGACAACGGAAGGCCAAGAACAAAGATCGTGGGCCGCTCTGGTCACCTCTGGGGCTCAGGAATCAAACTGGGAAAGTGGTCCCAAATAAAATTCAAGACATTGCAACTGGCATGGTTTCAAACCTGGCTAAATGACAAGGAAACTCAGGCCTGAAGCAGAGAAATGAGAGTGACAGAAAACAAAAGTGAAACTAATCAGCCCACTCTGCTAAAAGAAAGAGAAACTATCCCCTCACCCTCAACTGGGTAAATTTCCTATAACCATGTTTAGTGTCCTGGATTTAAGGTTTACTTTGGAAGCCAAGAATTTGATGACATGCCTTGCCTTTGTTCTATCAAGGGCCTTTGAATTTATATTTATACCCTCCATTACAGCATTCAACCCACCAGAATTTCTTCTTGGAGTATAAATAATTCAGCCTGCTCACTCTCCCATAACCTCAGGCTTCCAGAGCAAGAGAGAATCCTAGGGCCTAGTGAGACTGGTACCTCTCACTGCAGTGGAACCAGTGTTCCCCAGCTCAAGGGCTGCCCTGATATGGGAAAACAGGTGGGACTGAAAAGAGACTGGCCATGGTGATATCAAGCCAAACATGGCATCAACTGCCCTCTAGAGCGGGACATCAAATATCAGACCTCCCAAAGAGCTACGACTGGAAAGCAGCCAAAGTACATGGTTGTGCTGTTTAACTCGCTCGGATGAAAAAAAGTCTAAGGGGGGCTGAAAACTGCCTAAGGTCATGGTAAGTCAAGTGCAGAGCTCGGTTTGGCATTCAGAGCTCCTGACTGCCCACGCTATGGCTGGAGATTTTCCCAGCCAAGTCCCCCAGATGGGCCCCCCAAAAGTAAAGATAGTTGTCCCCTTAGGCAAAATCCTGGGGCTGGAAGCATTCTTTAATGGCCATGAGTTCATTCCAGTGTCCCTGGGCTAAAATGCACCCAAAGAAGATCATTTGGGGCATCTTCTCTCTTTTGTCATAATCTTTAGATTCCTACAACAGAAAACAATATTCTCATAATTAAGTCTACGGCCATCTCTATTCCCTTGCTACTTAAACCACCTGACACAGCTGTAAAGCTCTTATGAGGAGCGGTGCTGACTTCAAGAAAGAAATCCAAATTCAAATATTGAATTTTTTATTGAAGCTGTATTGCTCTTCTAATCAAGTTTTATGTACACAATTCCCCTGTACCAGAGGACACAAAACCAAAGAGAAAAGCAGACAATTTAGCTTTCTATTTAACTGTCAACATATTAAATGATCAAGTACACAATTTCAGGACCTTCCTCTCTCTCTTATCACCCCCAGAAGGGTGGGAAGCAGGAGGTGGCTGGAGAGGCAACATAAACATCCTCTGAACTTGGCAAATACTACTGGTCTCAGCTGAGACTGCTGGCCCCACACTGGGAAACTAAAACCTCTCTTAAATAAACTAATAGGAAAGATGCGCCTCCAAAAGGTCTCTACTCTGAATGAAAGTAAACTCAGCAGAAGCGAGAGGAGGACAAGTGCAACCTGAACTCCAGTGGCACTTAAGGGGCAGAGAGAAGCAAAAACACACCATGCTCTAGTGTGCAGAACAAATGCCCATCCCCCACCATGGGGGAACATGCTTGATTCAGCACTGGGGTGGACAGATGGACAGTGGGCAATGCCTTCTAAACCACCATCCGCACTCCCCCGGGCCTCCCCTAGGATGTCTGGAGCCAGCATCTTTTTCTGGCTTGCATGAACTCGACATGTGGCATCATAAACAGAGGAGAATTAGATGGACCTCTGGGATTCAGTTAAGGATCTCTTATTTATTTTTTTAGACCAGTATTGAAATGAGATTGTGTTCTTTCTGAAAATTTGCAAGCCTGGAGTACATGGCAAGGGGATGGTGCCAGTTAGGAAGAGGCAATGACCTACATGAACTGATGTCCCTAAGCTGTCAAAGTGACTCAGACAGAGTTGCTGACAGGATTCGTGAGGGGACGAGTGGTGGGAGCAGATCTGCAGTGCTGAAGGGGAAGAAGAGAAGGGAGTCACACGGGCTCTCTGTAACAAGTTCCTGTTCCTGGGGGGAGAGGGTCTAACAGTGTGTCAGGGCAGCAGCAGCTAGCTGAGAGTAAAATACAGAGAGTGAGGTATATGAGGAGGGGAGAAAGCAGGGCAAACCTGTTAGATCTGAAGGACAGGGCAAGGGGCAGGGAGGGGTGGGGGGGCAGCGCTGAGAGTCGAAAGGGGAGCCCCAAGGTCAGGAACAAGTCTTACCCCCTCTCCAATTCCACTGTCCCCTGCACCATCCTACACATCAGCTTTCTGGGAGAATGTCCCAGGAAAAGGTGAAATGAAATGCCTGGGGCAAGTGAAAGAGCTGTTAAAGATTAGAAAGCTGGAATGAGGCAAGCGAGGAGACATAAGGTTTCTTTTGGGGTGATTACATACTGAAAGTGGAAACCTGACACTCAGGATTCTGGGCCCTGCCTCTACCTGATCCCAAGGTCTGAAACGCTGAAAGGCAAGGTAAGTGGAAGGAAGCAAAAGGTGAACAGAAAGGCCAGGAACAAAGGCATCTGGGAGGGAGAATGGTTCCTGCTTCCAGGGTGTGTGGGTGGGTGAGTGTGTGTGTGTCTGTGTGTAAGGCTGGTCCTTCTTTTCCCATGAGCCTGGAGGTGGTGGTGGTGAAGTTTACTGTGTGTATCTGGGGTCCCACTGAGACACTTGAGGTCTGAGGGGGGGAAAAAAAGAGCCAGAAATCCATGACAGTTCTTGTGTTTCTTATTCCTGTTGGTGAGGGTAAAGCATGAGGGGGTGTGATAGTCTTGGTCACGAGTTTTAAGGGACAGAGAAATGGAGCAGTGGGGGTGGGGGGGCGAACCTGGCTCTAGGAGCCCAGGATGTGTAAACTCTGTCTGAGGAGGGACCCCTAAAGCTCTGTGTCAGAAGAGGAAAGATTAAGACGCTGGATGTATATCTGAGAAACTAAAAAAGGATTAGGGTATCTGAGAACTAAAGCAGTTAGAAATGAGAGTGAGGTTAAAATCTCACTGTGAGACGAAAGGAGTGAAGCGCCCCGCTCCCCAGAGCTGGTCCCGGTTCTGGAAGTGAGACGAGAGTGACAGTCAGGGGCAGGCAGTGAGTCCTGAGCGTGTGTATGGGAGGATATTTTCTCGGATGGAGCAGAAGGGAAATGAAGGGGCAGTAAGGGGCCCAGGCCCAGTTCTCACAGGAAGCTGGTGTGTGCAATGACGTACAGGGGGAGAGTCACAGGGAAGCGGCAGGGAAGATGGGAGAATGCTACAGCAAAGAATCAGTGAGGTCGGCCGGGCCCGCCAGTCCTGGGGCTCTCTGTGGGGATGACCACAGGGCCCCCTGCTCTAAGAGGCAGAGCCTGAGGATGGGACAGCTGTTGGCGAGGAAAATTACTTGGCCCTACACCCAGGGTGCATGTCTGTACGTGTGTGGGAGGTGGCTGTTCCCCCGGGGCCCGAGTGAAGACCATAACGGTGAGTGGGCTGCACCAGGCCCTTCACTAAAGCGGGAAGGGTTGTCCGAGCTCTAAGGGCCCTTGACTGGAGCTGAGTCGGCCCAACCTCCCCCCACCCCTGTGCCTGGATCCAGATGTCTGGTGGGCGCTCGACTACAGTATGAGGAGGGCAGTACTGGGTACAGCCCCACCCCACCAGCAGCGTGGGAAGGAGCTTGGCGGAGTTCGGGCAGGTGAGGAGTACTCAGGAGAGGAACCCCTGTGTCGCTGCCAGATCCGCACAATCCCGGCCTCGGAGACTGCCAGCCTGTGCTGCAGCGAGTTCTGTCCTTGGGTTTTCAAATCGTGTCGTGCCAGCTAGGCTAGGACAACAGAGCACCTCCCGACCCGTAGACTACAGGTACCCATGGTGTCATGACTCCTAGGACCCAGACCTGGGAGGAGAGAAGGTCAGGCACTTTGGACCGAGCCTCCGGTCCTCTGGGTTTGGGCAGAAGACACCTTACCCCCTCCACACTGGCCCCGGGGCGGCTCCGGGGCGTACCTGGTCGCCGGCACCCAAGCCGTAGTAGCCATGCGTGACCACCTCCCAGTGCAGGAAGCAGACGAGCGCGTCCTGCGCGCAGGTGATGGTCGGCGCCGCCGACGCGAACAGTACCTCCAAGCCCGCCATGAGAGCCCCCGGCTTCTGCGGGCGGAGGAAGAAAGGGAGAAAGTACGGTGAGCCGATTCGGCCCTCACAGTTCTGCTGACTCCACTCCCCTACTCCGCTGGTTCTCGTCGAGTCTCCACCTGCGCGGCCAAAATGGAGACGCTCTGCGTAGGGGGGTGGCCGCCGGAAGTAGCTTCCCGCTCCGGCGCTGCTGCGCCAGCGCGCCCGGCTGGAAACAGAAGGGAGACGCTAAAGGGTTCCGACAGGCAGCGCGTGGGCGGGACAGGACCCCTGGGGACAAGGTCCTTCAAAGCTGGAATCTCCGTCTTCCCCGCAGCGGGCAGATCCGCTACACGTAGGTTGTGGCATCGTTTGAAGAGAGGTTACCTTGTTCTGAGCCACAGACCTCCCATCTGCAGAATGGGGTGGACGTATGCTGGTGGGAGAAGAGGTAATGAAATAGGGCTATAATATATTCAGAATAATAATTGACACTTATGCGGTGCTTGCTCCATGGAACATTATTCTAAATGCTTTACTTGTATTCATTTATTTAATCCTCACCACTCAACCCCATAAAGTTGGTATTTGATAGCTCCATTCTACTGATGGGTAAACAGACACACAGAGAGGTAAATGTCACAAAGATGAGTGAGTGGCAGAGATGGTACTGCAATCTAGCAGTCTGGCTCCTTGGATAACATTTATTAAATGTTTACTCTGTGCTATATCCTGTGTCAAAACATTCACATCACCCTATCAAAAACTCTATGAGGTATGTTCCATTATCATTCCCATTTTGCAGATTTGTCACCAGCTTGGAGAATGGAAGCCGCCTCCCCCAAGAAGACGCAGCTGCTGACTGGAGAGCTGGCGCTCCTGATCCACTACCAAATGTCAGTCATTTATTTGTCTGTCACCTTCATGATTTTTACCACTTACTGTTTTTACTCAAATAAATTTAGTTTTCCCATCCCAGTCAGCACCCTGCAAGCCATCATCATCTCTCGCTTGGATGTCTGCACCAGCCTCTAAACTGCCATACTCCATCTCTGTCTCCCTAAAGTCTGTTCTACGCTCTGCAACTAGACATGCTGTTAGAACACATGCCAGATCACATCGCCTCTCTACTCAAAACCCTCCCAGGGCTTCCATCACACTCAAAAGAAAAGTAAGTCCTTCCCATGGTCTGCAGGAACCTTCCTGTGGTCTGTGCTCCCCACCCCAATGTCTCTCTCTAACATTACTCCCTCCAATTTCCCTGCACTCTTGACTGCAATAACCTTGACTCCCCTCTTCTTTCACACCCACATCTGATCCAACAGCAAAGCTAGTCAACTTAACCCTCAAAATATATTCTGAATCAGACCACTTCCACCCACCTCCACTGCCTCCACCCTGGTCTGAGCCTCTGGCATCTCATACTTGGACTATTGCAGAAGCTTCCTAACCAGTCTCCCTCTCCCACATGTTCTATTCTCTAGGCCTTTGCATATACTCCCTCTGCCTGGATTGCTCTTTCCCCAAACATCTGCATGGTTTGCTCTTTCATTTTAAATGACTCCTTCCCTCACCTCCTATCAGTCTCAGCAGAGGGCTTCCCTGACATCCCATCTAAAATAAACTTCTATTCTTAACCCCTTACCTTGCTTTCTTTCTTGCAAAGCATTACTCATAAGCTGACACTATGTTAGATATTTATTTGCTTAATTATTTAATGACTGTCTTCCCACTAAACTGTGACAAGGGAGAAGGGACCATGTCTGTCGTGTGCACAGGTAGATACCTGAATGCCTTCCTGGCTCAATATATACTTATTGAATGAATGAATGCTGAATGAATGAATTATTGGCCTGGGCTCAGGCCAACTGGGCCAGTCTCACCGCTTTGCAGTCCACCACTCACTTTGTTAGCTGGCCCTGTACTTTTCCAAATTTTGTGTTCTTGGGGTTCCCCTGGGATGCCCAAATTCTTGAACCCCATCTGCAGAGATTCTGGCTGAGCATTTCTGAGGTGGAGTGCAGGTATGTTGACGACACTCTGGGTGATGCTAAAGCTGGTGGCTATGGAACTCCTGAGATGTACTGCCTGTGACATAAAGCTGTTTGCCCTTTCCACTAAGAAGCTTTGCACTTACAAGCTTCCTACTTTTGCTTGCTCTGTCTCTTCCACTTGCAATGTCTTTCCCCACTTATTAGAAGTTCTCACCAATTCATTCATTCATTCATTCACTAATTCACTAAACCTCCATAGGCTGGGTTGCCATGGATAGTGATGCAGGCTGTGCACTGCACAAAAGTACCCATCCAGTAGCAGCCCCATTCCTAAGTGTCTACTATGAGCAAGTCCCATATGACCAAGCCGTAGTTCCTGCCTCTATGGAGCTCACTGTCTAGTGGTTAAAAAAAATTACAGATAGAGGTAACCTAGTGAAAACTGCCATGGCAGAGGGGCACTTGGAGGACTGTACTAAGCAGCTGGTACTGGGTGATTAGAAGGTCACTGCTACAAACTGAGGCCTTCCCCCATCTCCTCTGCCCACAGTGACTCTCTCCTCAGTGCAGCTGGCCTCAGTGGAGTGCCAAGGAGCAGGCATGGGACAGTGAGATCTATCAGCTTCAGTGGGGAGGGGAATTTTATCACTGAAGTTGGTTAGAATGACTGGTTCATGGTGATAATAAAAAGTAGACTGGCTGTTGGTCCATGTTATTACTGCTTTTAAGTTTTTAAAGACAATGTCCCCCCTACCACTATTGCCTGCCCTGGGCAGACAGCTCCCTTTGGTTCAGCCACTGCTTTGTGTGCAATCGGTTAGAACTCGCATCTCACAGAACTTTGGTTCCTTGTTATACATCATCCCTGTTAGCTTGGGTTCCCTCAGAAGCTAATTTGAGATGAGGATTTGAGTGGTTTATTGGGGAGCTGATTCCAGGAGATAGCAATAAGGGAGTAGAGAAGTGACATGGGATGAAAGGCAGCCAATGTATGTTATGTGCTCAAGCCAGGAGCTCTGGGCACCTGGAGCTCAGTCCTGCCAGGCAACTCTGGCAAACAGTGTAGGACATGTCTCAGAGTTGTTTCAATTGAAGGCAAGGGAACTGGTGTGTTTTGTTCACTGACTCCCATCTGCCACAGGTCAAGGGCTGCTTCTGGGGGCATGAAAAGCCCTCAGGCAGAGAATTGCGAAGTTTAAAGAAAGAAGCCTGTGGTTCTTAGAGGTGCCTGCTGAGGAGTGAGTGGGGCACCATGGAGTCTGCTTTGTGCCTCATGCCCCGCACCCTAGTCTGTGGGTCAGCAGCCAGCATGGAGTAGGCACTAGCATCTGGGTACTGAAAGAATGAAGTGAGCTCTGTCTCTTGCACTAGGCTGTGAGTCCCTTGAGATCAGGACTGTGTTCCATCCACACTGGACCCCAGGGTCCTCCATGGATGGAAGCAAATGGGAGAATCCTGTGGGGCTGGAGGTTGTCTGTGTCCTGACCCCAGTCCATCTAGCATTTTCTGTGGACTTACTTCCATCAACAAGAGTCTCAGTTGTCCCTGTGAGGCCTGTGAGTGGCTGAGAGGAAAGCACGTGGAAGGTGCCTCCCTAGCTGGGCCCCCAGTGCCTGGGCTGTACAGAGCCCATGCCGGAGATGAGGGCCCAGGATGATGGAAAGAATGTGGCAGGTTGCTGCAGCTACCAGTTCTTGGTTGCCAAGTGACAGCAACATGGGTATTCCAAGTTCTCTGGAAACTGTCTCCATGGAAACTGTGAAGCAGTGAGCTGAGAAGCAGGATCCAGATGAACACTGAGGTGGAATATTCACCACTGGAATCCTGCCCCTTTGGCCTAGCATCAGCCCAACCACTACACCTCCTCCGAGAAGCCCTCCGTGATTAATACTGTTCAATAGTATCTGAACTTCCCATTCCCCTTGTCGATGGGGTGCCCAGCATATTTGACACCTGGAGGAGATAACTCTTTAAAAAAATTATATATATGTATATATATATAATTTTAATATAACTTACTTTTTTGAAAGTCTTTTATTGTGGTAAAATACACATGACAAAATTTAACTATCTTAATTATTTAGAAGTGTACAGTTCAGTGATATTAAGTACATACATATTGTTGTGCAGTCTCCAACATTCATCTTCAGAACTCATTTTATCTTGCAAAACTGAAACTTTGTATCCATTAAACCTTAACTCCCCATTCCTGTCTCTTCCCAATCCCTGACGATCATCATTCTGCTTTCTGTAGAATCATGTCTCTAAAGATCTGACTACTCTAGATCCCTCATTTAAGTGGAATCATACAGTATTGTCTTTTTGTAACTGGCTTATTTCACAGCTTAATGTCTTCAAGTTTCATCCATGTTGTAGCATGTCTCAGAATTTCTTTCCTTTTTAAGGCTGAATAATATTCCATGTATATATCTGTATCATAGATATCTATCTATCTATATATATTTTTATATCTATCTATCTAATGGAATAGCTATACATATCACATTTTGCTTATCCACTCATCGGTTGGTGGACACTTAGGTTGCTTCCATCTTTTGGCTATTATGAATAATGCTTCTGTGAACATGTGTGTACAAATATTTCTTTAAGACTTTGATTTCAGTCGTTTTGAATATATACCTAGGAGTAGAATTGCTGAACCAATGGTAATTCTATTTTTAATTTTATGAGGAATTGCCATACTGTTTTCCACTGAGGCTATAACATTTTACATTCCCAACAGTGCACAATGGTTCACATTTCTCTACATCATTGCCAGCGCTTGTTGTTTTTGGTTTTATTTTTTGTTAGTGGCCATCCTAATGGGTATGAGGCGGTATCTCATTGTGGTTTTGATTTGCATTTCCCTAATGATTAGTGACATTGAGCATCTATCCACGTGCTTATGGGCCATTTGTATATCTTCTTTGAAGAACTGTCTGTGCAAGTCCTTTGCCCATTTTTGAATTAGGTTGTTTTCAAATAGGCATTATTTTTAGAGCAGTTTCATATTCACAGCAAAAACTGGGAGGAAGGACAGAGATTTCCCACATACCCTCTCCCCCAACACATGCGCAGCCTCTCCCTTTATCAATATCCCCCACAGAGTACTACATTTTTTAAAATTGGTGAACTTACATTGACACATCATTATTACCACAGTTCATAGTTTACATTAGGGTTCACTCTAGGTGTTGTACATTCTATGGGTTTGGACAAATGTATAATGACATGTTTCCACCATTATAGTTTCATACAGAGAAATTTAATTTCACTGCCCTAAAAATCCTCTGCTCTCCACCTATTCATCTCTTCTTTCCTCTTAATCCTTGGTAAGCACCGTTCTTTTTAATCTTCACAGTTTTGCCTTTTCCAAAATATCATAGAGCTGGAATCATACAGTATGTAGTCTTTTCAGACTGGCTTCTTTCACTTAGTAATACGCATTTACAATTCTTCCATATGTTTCATGACTTGATAGCTTTTTTTTTTTGGTCTGTTTTTTTGTTTTTAAGCATTGCATAACATTCCACTATCTGGATGTACCACAGTTTACCCATTCACCTACTGAAGGACATCTTGGTTGTTTCCAAGTTTTAGCAATTATAAGTAAAGCTGTTATAAACATACATGGGCAGGCGTTCGTGTGAATATAAGTTTTCAGTTCCTTTGGGTAAATACCAAGGAACATAATTCCTGAATAGTATGGTACGAGTGTGTTTAGTTTTGTAAGAAACTGCTTCCAAAGTTGCTGTACCATTTTGCATTCCCACAAGCAATGAGGTCCTGTTGCTTCATATTCTCACCAGCATTTCATGTTGTCAGTGTTCAGAATTTTGGCCATTCTAATAGGTGTATAGTGGTATCTCATTGCTTTCATTTGTATTTCCCTGATGATATATGATGTGGGGCATCTTTTCATATGCTTATTTGCCATCTGTGTATCTTCTTTGATGAGGTGTCTGTTCAGGTCTTTGGCCCAATTTTTAATCAGGTTATTTTCTTATTGTTGAACAACTCTTATTGTTGTTAAGAATTCTTTGTACATTTTGGATTAAAGTCCTTTATCAGATATGACTTTTGCAAATATTTTCTCCGAGTCTGTGGCTTGTCTTTTATACTCTTGACAGTGTCTTTAGCAGAGGAGACTTTTTAAATTTTAATGAAATCCAGCTTATTGATTCTTTCTTTCATGAATTGTGCCTTTGGTTTTGTATCTAAAAAGTTATTGCCAGACTGTAGGTCATCTAGATCAGGGGTTCCCAACCCCCAGGCCACAAACCAGTACCGGTCTGTGGCCTGCTAGGAACAGGCCCACACAGAAGGAGGTGAGCGGCGGGTGAGCCAGCAAAGCTTCATCTGTATTTACAGCTGCTCCCCATTGCTCGCATTACCGCCTGAGCTCCACCTCCTGTCAGATCAGTGGCGGTATTAGATTCTCTTAGGAGTGGGAACCCTACTGTGAACTGTGCATGCGAGGGATCTAGGTTGCGTGTTCCTTGTGAGAATCTAATGCCTGATGATCTGAGGTGGAGCTGAGGCGGTGATGCTAGTGCTGGGGAGCGGCTGCAAATACAGATTATCATTAGCAGAGAGGTTTGACTGCACAGAGACCATAATAAATCAGTTGCTTGCAGACTCGTATCAAAACCCTATCAGTAAGTGACAAGCTGCATCTGGTGGCAGGCTTTAAAGTGGCAAGTGAGTTGATGTACTTCAATCATACAGCTGCATCTGGTGGCAGGTTTTAAGACAGCATCCGACACTTATTTTAGTCTGCATGTGACCCCCCCCCGCCCATTATTTTATTTACCACTTCTGTCTGTGCCTCTTTCCCGCACTGCGTACTTGTCTCAGTCACAGTTTTGGTAAGCCCACAAGCTAACTCTAGCCAAAATGAGTAAAACACAAGCATCGCTGGAGAGCTTCTTTGAAAAGGAGGAAAGACCCAATGATGAGACAGCAGAAGACTCTAAGACTGCCAACAAAAAGAAAGCTGCATTTAAAAGAAAATACCAAGAGCCCTACTTAAATTATGGATTCATTGCAACAGGTGATTCACATTCTCCAAGCCCGCTTTGTATAATATGTGGAGACCAGCTATCCAACGAAGCCATGAAACCTTCAGAACTGCTTCACTACATGGAGACCAAGCACCCTGCATTAAAAGACAAGCCTTTGGAGTTTTTCAAAAGAAAAAATATGGACACGAGGAACAGAAGCAATTTTTGAAGGCCACTACTTCATCAAATGCGTCTGTACTGAGAGCATCATTCTTAGTGGCTAACTGCATTGCTAAAGCTAAGAAGCCCTTTACTATTGGTGAAGAGTTCATCCTGCCTGCTGCTAAGGACATTTGTCGTGAACTATTAGGAGAGGCTGCAGTTCAATAGTGGCACGTGTTCCTCTTTCGGCTACCACCATAACTAGACGAATTGTTGTAATAGCAGAGGATATTGAGGCACAATTGTTAGAGAGGTTTAATGAGTCACCGTGGTACGCAAGGATGACGAGTCTACCGATGTTGACACCAAGGCAACAATGCTTGTTTTTGTGAGATACATTTTTCAGGAGGATATGCATGAGGCTATGTTATGTGCACTTTTGTTGCCAGGGAACACCACAGCTGCATAATTATTCAAGTATTTGAATGATTACATATCAGGAAAACGGAATTGGTCATTTTGTGCTGGTATATGTGTGACGGAGCAGCTGCCGTGACTGCACGGTTTTCTGGTTTCACTACTCGGGCCAAAGAGGTCGCTTCTGAATGTGGGTCTACGCACTGTGTCATCCAAAGAGAAATGCTGGCTAGCTGGAAAATGTCACCTGAACTTAATGTTTTGCAGGATGTGATTAAAATTATCACCCACGTTAAAGTACATGCCCTTAACTCACGTCTGTTCGCACAGCTCTGTGAGGAGATGGACCCAGAGCACACATGTCTTCTCTTATACACAGAAGTGAAATGGCTTTCTAAAGGTAGATCACTGACCAGAGTTTTTGAGTTAACGAGAGCCGCTCCAGAAATTTCTTTTAGAAAAACAGTCACCACTGGCAGCACATTTCAGTGACACAGAATGGGTCGCAAAACTTGCTTACTTGTGTGACATATTCAACCTGCTCAACGAACTCAGTCTGTCACTTCAGGGGGTAACGACAGCTGTGTTCAAGTCAGCAGATAAAGTGGCTGCATTCAAAGCCAAACTGGAATTATGGGAGCGATGAGTGAGCACTGGGACTTTGGACATGTTTCAAACATTAGCAGAGATTTTGAAAGAGACTGAGCCAGGGCCTTCTTTCTCCCAGCCGGTGCATGATCACCCATCTCAGCTTTCAAAAGAGTTTGAGCCTTACTTCCCAACCACAAAGACCTCCGAAGTGGGAAGGAATGGATCCACGACCCATTTGTGAATAAGCCAGGTGAATCAGTTGAAAGTTTTGTCTGTGCTAGAAGCGGATCAACTCCTTGAGATCTCAAATGATGGTGGCCTTAAAAGTATGCTTAGGACAACTTCAAATCTCCGTATGTTCTGGATTAAAGCCAAGGCGGAATATCCTGAGATTGCCACAGAAGCACTGAAAAGCCTGCTTCCATTTCCAACATCCTGTCTTTGTGAAGCAGGGTTTTCTGCAGCGACAGCAACCAAAATGAGAATACAGAGTAGACGACATAAGCAACACACTTTGGGTGTCACTGTCTCCCATCACCCCGAGATGGGACCGTCTAGTTGCAGGAAAACAAGCTCAGGGCTCCCACGGATTCTGCATTTTGGTGAGTTGTATAATTATTTCATTGTATATCACAATGTAATAATAATAGAAATAAAGGGCACAATAAATGTAATGCACTTGAATCATCCCCAAACCATCCCCCGCACCCCCAGTCCACGGAAAGACTTTCTTCCACGAAACCGGTCCCTGGTGCTAAAAATAGGTTGGGGACCGCTGCTCTAGATAACATCTCCTATGTTATCTTCTAGGAGTTTTATAGTTTTGCATTTTAGATTTAGGTCTGTGATTCATTCTGAGTTAATTTTTGTGAAGGATGTAAGGTCAGTGTCCAGATTCTTCTGTTTGTTTGCATGTAGATGTCCAGCTGTTCCAGGACCATTTGTTGAAAAGGCTATCATTTTTCCATTATATTGCCTTTACTCCTTTGTGAAAGATCGGTTGACTATATCTGTTTGGGTCTATTTCTAAGCTCTCTGTTACGTTCCACTGATCTATTTATTTGTCTGTTCTTTCACCAGTACCACACTGTCTTGATTACTGTAGCTTTATAGTAAGTCTTGAAGTCGGGTAATTGTTCTCCTTCAATACAGTGTTTGCTATGCTGGGATTTTTGCCTCTCTACATAAACTTTAGAATAAGTTGATATCCACAAAGTAGCTTGTTGGGGTTTTGATTGGGACTGCATTGAATCTATAGATAAAGTTTGAAAGACATGATGTCTTAATCATATTGAGTCTTCCTATCTGTGAACATGGAATATCTCTCTATTTAGTTCTTCTTTGATTTGTTTCATCAGAGTTGTTTGTAGTTTCCCTGATATAGATCTTGAATTGGGATTTTGTGTGTGTGGGAGGGTAGAATTTTAAAAACTCTTTATATATTCTGGATATTAATCCCTTATCAGATATATAATTTGCAAATATCTTTCATTCTGTGGGTTGCTTTTTACTCTGTTGAGAGTGTCTTTGAATATACAAAAGTTTTAAATTTTCATGAAGTCCAGTTTGCTTATTTTTGTTGTTGTTGCCTGTGCTTTTGGTATCAGATCCAGGAAATCATTGCCAAATCCAATATCATGAAGCTTTTACCCTGTTTTCTTCTAAGAGTTTTATAGTTTTAGGTCTTACATTTAGGACTTTGATCCATTTTGAGTTAATTTTTGTGTATAGTGTGAGGTAGGGATTCATCTTTATTCTTTTGCATATGGATATCCGGTTTTCCTAGCACCATTTGTTATAAAGACTGTACTTCCCCTGTGAATGGTCTTGGCACCCTTGTCAAAAATCATTTGACCATATATGCAAGGGTTTATTTCTGGGCTGTCTGTTCTGTTCCATTGGGCTATATGTCTGTCTTTATGCCTGTACTACACTCTTGATTACTGTAGATTTGTAGTAATTTTTGAAATCAGGAAGTGTGATTCCTCCAATGGAGCATCCCCCCCCATACATATCATCACTTGAGATAATCAGTAAAAATTATTTTCCTGATTCATTCTTTTTTTTCATGGAAGTATAACTCACACATAATACAAATCCTCCTTTTTAGTGTACAAGTCTATGTTTTGACAAATGTGCACAGTCCTATAACCACCACACACACTCTAGATATTTCTCGAAAGCAGAGATTAAAAAAAAATCCTTATTGAAGTATAATTTGTACACAATAAAATCACTGATTTAACTGTACACTTCAATGAGTTTTGACAAATGTATACACAAGTGTAACCACCATGATAATCAAGATATACAACATTTACATTACTCCAAAAAGTTTCCTCATGCCCCTCTGCAGTCCGTCTCTCCAACCTCTGGCTCAGGCAACTACCGATCTGCTTTCTGTCCCTACAGATTAATTTGGCCCCTCTTAAAATTTCATAAAAAAGAATGTCAGTTTGGGGTCCTGGGAAGCAGATGTCAGAATGGAGTTAGCGGTTCTAGAGATTTACTGCAGATAGGGCTTGTGAAAGAAAAAGGAGAACGGGAACGGGAGTAGGTGAGAAGGATTTTCATACTACAGTGCAGGTCTAACACCTGTGAAAGAAGACGGGAAAGAAATGAAAACTGGAGAGGAGGAGCCTCAGGCTTCGGTGCAGTTCTTAGGAAATCTCAACCAGCCCAGAACGAAGATTCCCATAGAGTCCCATGTTGGGCTGAAACAGCCGGGCATCCCTCTGTACTCCCTCTGTGACCTGTCAGTGTGTGAGCTGCCGTGAAGAGCGTGGCCGCAGCATTATCAAAGTTGCTACAGCTGTGGGCTATTGGAGACCTTCACTCCTCACAGCTGCTTGGCAGTTTCTTTCTTGAAGAGAGACTGGCACACGTCCATGGCTGACACATAAAATATACACTCTTTTGTGCCTGGCTTTTCTTCACTCGTCATGTCTGAGGTTCATCCATGTTGTTCTATGTATCAGTTCCTTCCTTTTTATTTCTGAATAATATTCTGCTCTATGGCTGTACCACAGTTTGTCTTATTGATGGATGTTTTGATTATTTCCATGTTGGAGTAATTATGAATAATGCTACTATTAACATTCACGCACAGGTCTTGGTGTGGACATATGTTTTCATTAGTCTTGGGTATATTCCTAGAGCGGGATTGCTGGGTCATGTGGTAGTAGTGTATGTTATAAGAAACCGTCAAATGGATTTCCAAGGTGGGTGTGCCATGCTGTACTTCCAGAACAATGAATGAGAGCCCTAGTTGCTCTGCATCCAGCAGGAATGGATTTAATATGAAAAACTAGGAGCTTACAAAACCATTAGATGGCTTAAAATATAAAGATTAGGCTGGAGACAGCTTTCAAAGAGTCTGGAAGTTGTAGGAACTGCAGGAAACCACTGGCAATGATCACAGCTGCCTCCTATCCTGAGGCTGTGTTCAGGGAAAAGCCTGCGGAGGTGTCTGTAAAACTGAATCCCGAAACTAGAGATTCTCCTACTGCTGTTGGAGAAGCAATAACGTGCCTTTGCTGCCTCCCATTGGCTGAATCTAACCTGGAACTCTGATGGCAAGTCAGGCTTCAGGCCCCTGCAGTATAAGGACAGTACACTGTCCACAGTGTAGTCAGAGTCTTCATGCATGGAAATACCTGCTTTTAGCTCTGGGCATTGTTGACCTCAGAGAAAAAACAGTCCTCAGGGAATCCAAGTCCCAGGGGCACTGAGGTTCTGCTCTGTTGTTTCTGAGGCCATTCCCCACTTCTCTCAGCAGACAGCTTTGTATTCATCTTTTCATAGTTTTGGCCATGATCCTTTCCCCTGCCCACTACCCTAGCCATGTCCAGCTCCAACTCCAATGTCCCATCAGGTACTTGCCCCGCCTTGGTCAAGCAGGTGGGATGGGTGACCAGCCTTACCTTGAAAGGCCAGAAGCTTTTCTTGATGCTCCTGTAACTAGAACATCGGTTTCATGAGCACAGGGATTTGTGTCTGTTTGGTTCACTGCTGTATCTCTACCTCCTAGAACGGTGCCTTGCATACATAGTAGATGCCCAATAAATACTTGTTGAATCAAATAAATTAATGAATGCATAGAGTGGAAAAGTGTCTAGGTCTTGGAGTCAGGCAACCTGGTTTATATCTCAACCTTATTGCTTACTCTCTGTGTAACTTCAGGCAAATGGCATCAAATTGTCAAATAGGGATCACCATAGTCTCTCCCCAAGGGTTGTTGGGACGATTGCTGGAGATGATGTCACCAAAGCACCTCCCACAGTGCCTGGCACGTGGCAGGGGTCCTAAGTGGTGGCTCATTATTTGAGATAATGAGGCCTTGGGAAATAGCACTATTTATTGAGGATTTACCATGTTTCTGGCACTTGGCTTACATTGTCTAATTCAATTATCTTAACTACTTCATGAGAGGTTAAGTAGCTCAGAGAGGTTAAATAACTTGCCCAGGGTCACACACTGTTGAGAAGAAAAACCTTGGGCTTAAGTCCAGGTCTTAAATACTGCAGCATGCAAGGTTGGACTTCCTGGGTTCAAGTCTAGGCTCCGACATTTACAAACTGTTCGACCTTGGGCAACCTTCTCAGGATACAGGAAGGGACAGAGGGGGCCACCGCATAGGCCTGGACTATCCTTCAGGATTTGGAGGGGTCAAAGGCACAGCCCACTGTAACACTGCAGCCTCACTCCCTTGAGACTGAGCGACCTGCCAAGGCCTCTGGAAGCTGCTGTTTAACGGTACCACCTGGCCCCCATCACACACCACACCATTTCCAAATGTATTCTTTGGACTCCACGTGGAGCTGGATTCACAGTCTAGTCAAGGAGGCAGGACACACACACATACACACACACACACACACACACACACACACACACAGAGCTCCAGAAGGAGAAATTGCTGGCTTTAGCTGTGTAACCTTGGCTAAGTTGCTTTGCCTCTCTGAGCCCTAATTTCCTCATTTGTAAACTGAAGGGTGATAAGTAGCATCCTATATGAGGATTATCTAGAAAATACACATGAAATACACATGAGTCTGGAGCACTGGAGGTGAGCAAGGGAGGACAGGAGAGTTGATTTCCAGGACTGTTGCCATAAGGATCAGGCACTCTCAAGTGTGTGCAGCCCTTTTAGTTTACAAAGTATTCCCAAATCTTTTTCCAAAAAGGCTGTCCCACCCACCACAAGGCAGTCATGACCCTTGGCCATTACTGTGATTATTTATTCATCATCTCTTTATTTTTGTCTCTTTCCGTCTCTAGATGAGCAGATACTTTGTCTAGTTCATCTGGTACTTACTCTCACACTCAGTACCTGTTTGTTTTGTGAATGGATGAATGAATGAATGAATGAATGAATGAAAGAATACCCCCAGGATCTCACTTGAAATGGAAACCAACATTGTAAAGTTAGTCTAGGTTTATTAGCTCCACAGAGTTAGGAAACTGAGGCTCCGTGAGGGCAGGTGATGAGTCTAAAGCACTTCTGCTCTGCCGAGGTATAGGGGCATGAAAAGTTCCTCTCCCTCCGCCCTCAGTGGTACTTCCTCTGGCCAAGGACATTTCTCTTCCCAAACTGACAGAGTGTAAGACTCCTTTTGCCTAGTTCTCAGCCCCTCCAGTGATCCCCAAGGAGTTAGTCCTGACAGTGTGTCCCCTCAGGTGTTTGTGATCCTCCTGTTTCAGAGACGACTGGGTCACACCTCTCCATTCCGGACCTGAAATTGCATTTTCTCACCTCTAAAATAGGTATAATACATGTTCATTGCAATGATATCAATTCTCCCTGATTTGATCTACAAATTCAATGTAATCTCAATCAAAATTCCAGGAAATTTTTCTTTCTTTCTTCATTCCATTCTCTCTTTCTCTCCCCTCCCCTTTCATTTGTGAAAAAAGTCAAGCTGATTCTAAAATTTACATGAAAATCCAAAACAGCTGAGAGTTACCACTAAAATCTTGAAGAAAGTTAGGAAAATTTACCCTAGCAAATATCAGGATATATTATTAAACCAGTAATTAAGATGATGTAGTATTAGCAAAAGACACAAATGGAATGGACAGAGAGGCTGGAATCAGACCCAAATGTTTGTGATACTTGATTTAGGACAGAATTGACGATGTAGTACAGTGAGGACAGGATACAGTTTCCCATAAATGGTGGTAGGACAATTGGATATCCAGTTGGGGGAAAAAAAATGAATCTTGATTCCCTACCTCACACACACAAAGAAAAAAATCCAAGTGGTTTGTGAAATTAAATTTGAAATTTAAATGTGAGAATTAAATGTGAAAATTAAAACTAAATACTAAAACAATAGGTAAATATCTTCATGGCCTTGGGTTAAGCAAAGATTCCTTAAACAGTTCAGCAAAACATTAACCATAAAGGAAAAGATTGATACATTGAATTTACTAAAATTAGTAATGTCTGTTCATCCAAAGACACTACTCAGATAGTTAAAAGGTAAGCCACAGAGGAAGAGAAAACATCTGCTGTATGAAAAACCAATAAAGGACTTGTTAACCGGAACATATGAAGAGCACCTCCACTCATTAAGAAAAATACAAATCAACTTCAAAAAAGGAAAACACACACAGACAAGCATTTCACAAGAGAATATTCAAATGGTGAATAAGGCACATGCTCAAGCGCACTGGTTATCAGGGAAATGAAATTTTCAGCCTAAATGAGATACCTCTACACACTCATCAGAATGGCTAAAAAGAAGTTTGACACTACCAAATGTAGACAAGGATGTGGAGCAACTCAAACTTTTTCATATCTTGGTTTAAAATCGGTACAGCCACTTTCGAAAACTGATGGTGTCTAGTAAGCCAAATATATGCACACCCTATGGCCAGCAGTTTCACTCTCAGGTTTATACCCAATAGAAATTAGTCCAAATGAGCACCGGAAGATATACAAAATGGGTTTGTAGAATTATCTGTAATAGCCCCAAACTGGGAACAATTCAAATGTCCATTGCCAGGGGAATGAATAAATAAAGTATGGTATATTTATACAGTAGAAAACTAAAGAGCTATAGAAATGAATGGTTTTTACTTCATGTGACAAGATGGATGAAACTCACAATCATAATTTTGAGTGAAAGAAGACAGACACAATAGACACATACTTCATTATTCCATGTCCAAGTTCAAAACCAGGCAAAACCAGTCCATGTTGTTAGAAGTTATGAAGGGGGATACTCTTTGGAGCAGAGAAGGGGGAATGACTGAGACGGAGCATGAGGCTGACAGTTAAACGGTATGTTCACTTTGTGTGCGTCATACAAAGTATGTATGTAAGTATATAAGTTATACTTGAGTAAAATTGCTTATGTTCAGAAATAATGATAGTACCTGATATTATGGGGAATAAATGGTAATAATAATAAATTGGCTAAGACTATTGAGCTCTATTTAAGTCAGGTGCTGAGTAAATGCCTCACGGAAGTATAATGAGGCTTAAAATATTTCCATGTACTTTTCTCCTTTCCCTTTCCTTGCACCTCACCTTCCCAGAGGCAGCCAGAGGCATCCATCTGCCTTCAGGGGGTCAGGATTGTTACAGCAGAAGCTCAAGGGAAAAAGTTGATGTTCAGCTTTAGACTCTCAAAATAGGATTTCTGAGTCCCTCTCAAGGAAATAGTCTGGAAAGCCTGAATTATTCAGAGAGAAACAAGGTTTCTCAATTCCTAGGGTTTCATCAATACGTGAAAAGCCTGACCTTGACCTGATGGGCAGGAAGATGGACCTTGACCATAAACCACAGGTAGGAAAATATCTAAGTTGTTTAGGGATGTCCCTTCTGCCTAGGAAGGAAGACCAGGGACTAGAGAGAGAAGTCAGGGAAAAAGAAGTAGAGCGAGGAAGCAAGATTCCTGGGAGCTCCTTTGATTCACACACACACACACACACACAGTGCAACGCAAGGTGGGCTGCTATCAAACATCCAGAGCGGCAAAGAGATCAGTTAGAGAAAGCAAAGACTCCATCATTTGTGCGCATCTGCTTGCCATGGTAGTGTCTAACCACACACAGACATGCTCTTGTGTCATCCTCATATCTAGCTGATTAGGTACACACTATTATCGCCCCATTGATCACATGTGGACACTGAGATAGAGTGATGTGCTTGCTTGAGGCCATAGCTGGACTGCAGAATTTTGTTCTTTTCTCTGATGCTACACTATTCCTGAAGCACAGAATGTAGCACCTAGTATGTCAAAAGGTATTACTGTTACTCTCTTCCCAGTCCTTCTTCCCAAATAAATTGTAGAGGTTGCTACAATTAGAAATCAGAGGATTTGTGTTCTAGAAAAACCTAATTTAGCCACCAGTTAATTATAAGCCCTTGAGTAAAGGGACAACTGTTTTGCTGATCATCCAGCACTTCCTGCCCAGTCTCCTGTCTGCTGCTTGCAGGGGACCTTCGGAATGAAGGGTTGGGAGGTGTCAACACCATCCTGCCTTGTAGAAAAGGAAACCGAGGCACTCAAGTTGCTTGCCACAGGCTACTTAGCTGGTCAGTAAGAAGGTCTGTGATATAGTCGCCACTCCTCCCTGAGCCTCAATGTCTCCATCTGTAAAGAAACGACAGAAAGTCACTTAGATTGGACAATTTTGAAATTCTTACACCTGGCTTGAAGTTTCTGGAATGCAAGAGAAAAAGAGAAAGAGAAAGGGGGAAAGAAAGGGAGAGGAATAAAGGAAGACGAGATACAGAGTGTTAAAGGCGTGGCTTAGATTTCAGCTTGTATTTTTTTAGGTCATAAGGAGAAAAGATTCAAACTAGATGCTGTCCTGGTGACTTGCAGTAGCCGAGAGAGAAGCTGTGCTGTGATGACACCACATTAGCTTGAAGCAGTATGTCTATCAACAGCCCCAGTCAGAGTAAAGCGGTTGGCATTTGCAGGGACCATGTCCCCACACTGGAGTTCAGTGTGTGGAAGAGCCTCAGACCCCAACTGGGTGTCTAAACTCTTCCAAGAAGGGCCCGCTCTTCCAAGGTTGTCCAGCCCCCGTCTCCCACTCACATCTCTGGGGAGAGCCTCACTCATAGGGCAAGGCTGGGACCCCAGACGCTCACTTGGCAGCACATTTGAGGCAGGCTGGGGACACGGGCAGTGCAGGAGAGCCAGGCTCTGCGGGGGCCGATGGAGAATGGCCCAACAGCTCACGGGATCACAGGCCCCATTGTTCTTACTTTTTAATTAAAATGGCGTCTTTCCCCCTTATTACAAAAGCCATGTCTGTTTATTTTAGCAAAATTAGACAGGCCAGACGAGGAAAAAGAAAAACTTAAAAACGACCCATGACCCAGAGAGAGCCATTGTTAATGCCCTGGTGTATTCAGGGGTCACAAAATAAATGCACAGGGGGGCCAGGCAGTTAATGTAAATGTGAATTGGATGGTATTAAAATTAATAAATATGTGTGAATCAAGTGGTATTAAAATTAGTATAAATGTGTGAGGGTGAATTGATTTATATGAAAATTAATATAAATATGTGAATTGTGATATTAAAAATGTCAGGATGTTTGAATTTTGGAGTAATTGAGAGTCTGTGGCTAGTATGAGGACATTCAAAAGTCAAAGAGATTTTAAATACTGACTGAGGCACTAGAGGTCACCAGTTTGAAACTCCTGCTGTGTATCTTTCTAGATCTCTCTCGCTCTCTCTCAAGTATATATATATGTATAAATATGTAGATAGGAGGGGAGAATCAAGATGGCAGCGTCTTTGGATGTGGAACTCACCTCCTGTCATGAATAAACATGTAGATATATGAATATATACAATATATACACACATATATACAGAAAAGCACACATACATCCAGTGGAATTTCATGTGGATGCTCAAGACATTATTCAGACAAAAGTGGAAATGATTGGGTTGAAGGATGATTGGGGACTAGTACTTCCACCCTTCTCCCTGCCTTCTCACCCTAACAGAAGCCCCTAAATACTCTGGGCAACATAGGAATCTGGTTTGAAAACCAGTCATCTATTCCAGTGGTTCCTAGTCTTCAGCATTTCATGAACTAGTAAATTTCACCTTCAAAAAATTAGGGGAGACTGATCTCACATTGCCAACTTTCTTTCCATCAAGTGTGGCAGGCGTGGCTAGCTGCCCTCTCGACAGCCATTTCCTACCACCCTACCCCTTTCTTTCTTGGTTTTGTTTAAGGGGGCTGTGTACCCTGTCCTGGCAATTAATCATCAGTAGTAAACCCAACATGGAAATTCCATTTTCTTTTGCCAGATTCTTGATTTCCTAGACTCCCTTGCAGCTGAGGGTAGCCCTGTGACCTAACTTAGCCAATGAAACATAAGAGGAAGTCTGTTGGAGACTTCTAGGAAAGCTTTTGCTTTCCTGTAAAAGGGAAAACGTCATGACACCATCTCATCCCCACTCTTCCTACCTTGAATATACCTTGCCAAGAGCAGTGGCAGCCTTCTTGGGACCATGAGGGAAAGGTTAAGAGAATCACAGAGACCCCTGCTTGCCCAGCATTGGTAAGCACTGAAACTTCCCCAGTGGTTGCTACTTCCAGACTTCTCTTAATGTGAAAAAAATATGCCCCTACATGTTTATGCCTCTGTTAATTGGATTTTTTGTTATGTGCAGCCTAGAAAGAAGAAAAAAGTTCACGACCCTTCTCATCATTAAGCCAAAGAAGTAGAATGGAGATAATGTTTTACACACACAAAAAAATTTTATGAACATCTTGTTGTCTCTATTTTTCTGATTTTGCCATAGACTAGTAACAACTTTTTCACAGAGCAGCCTTGGCCCACGGACAAATGTCTGGTAATCGTTGATCTTTACCACAGCAGCAAGTCGAATGACTAAAGAAGAGTCCCCCATCAGATTTCTAGTCATGAGACCAGCCTCCTGTTTTTGGATATTCCGTTCATCTCCAGTTATTTCCTATATAAAGAGTGTGGCAATGAACATTCCTTGAAGCTCAATCTTTACTCTCACCTTTACTGATTTTCTTAGGATAAATTCCTAGACGTAGAACTTCTAGGTTGAAGAATATGCATGTTTTAGGCTGTAGCTCATTTTGCCCAGCGGTCTTCCAGAAAGAAAACACCAAGTTTCATGGTTATCTCCCCACAGATGTTTCACAAAACTTGAATTGCTAACACAAGTCACCCCAGGATCCTTCCTGAACTGCTCTTTTGGTCAAGGGGTTTGAGATGGCAACCTTCTGCCCCCTACAACCTGTGCCACCTCCATCCCTCCCAAGATCAAAGTCACTTGCATATTTACAAGTGGTCACTGCCCGTCTTACGTCCTCCCATGCCCTCCCTCAGTCCCCCCGAGCTAGAGAAATAAAGTCAGGGCTCTCGTCAGCTTCAGACATGAGGCTGTGCCATCAGGGCCTGCTGACACCCCCAGCCTCAGTGCTTACCTTCCTCTGGCACATCCAGCATGCGGAACTATTTACTGTTCTACAACCACATCGTGAGCTATTGTACTTCTGTGCTTTTGTATATGATGTCCCATCATTGGGAAGGCCTTTTCTCTCCTTCTAGCTAACTTGTGCTCATCTTTAAAAATTCAGCTCAAACATCACTGCTCCCAGGAAGCCTCCTTGACCTCCTCCAGCTGGACAAAGGCCTGTGCCTGGGCCCCCACCCCCCTCTATAATGCTTTCTCCTATAAGGTCCTGGTCACACTCTGTAGCAACAGCTGGTCCCCCTGTCTTATTCTCCCCAGATGGTTAGGTCCTCAGAGGAAGAGAGAGCCAGAGAGAGAGAACTCCCTTTGGGGGAAGCCCAGTCCTCCTCCCTGCCCTCCGTGCCTAGAAACTCTGCCCACCCTGCAAGCCCTTGCTCAAAGACCTTGACACCTCCTGCAACAATAAATCTTCCCGGCTGGCCTCAGACCCCACCGGCTCCCTTGGTTCCTGGCTCAATTGTCCTTGCCCCTGAGGAGAGAGTTGCCAGAGAGCAAGACCCAGAATCATGCCTGGGTTTTGTCACTGTCTCAGTCCACTTGGGCTCCTGTAACAAAACACCATAGACTGGGTGGCTTACAAACAAACATTTTATTTCTCACAGTTCTGGAAGCTGGAAAATCCAAAATCAAGGTACTGGCAGATTTGGTGTCTGCTGAGGGCCCTCTTCTTGGTTTGCAGATGGCTACCTTCTTGCTGTACCCTCACATGGCAGGGAGGTTGGTGCCTCTGGTCTCTTCCTCTTCCTACATGAGCACTATTCCCATTATAGGGGCTCCACCATCATGACCTCATCTAAACCTAACTACCACCCAAAGGCCCCACCTCCAAATACCATCACAATGGGAATTAGGGCTTCAACATATGAATTTTGGAGGGACACAAACCTTCAATGCAGAGCACCACTGACAAGCTGTGTGACCACAGGCACATCCTTCTCCTCTTGGAGTTTGATCTCCCCTTTTGTACAAGGAAGGGATTGGAAAGGAAATTTTCAATCAGCCAGTAAACTCTAAAGGAGGCATTTATGGTTTGTGACTCTATCCTGCCCTAACCCTAAACATTCCCCTTTCTTCTAGTAAATGCCCTGGTTTTCTCTTCTTCCAGTCCAGGAGGGATGGGTTGCAGCAGTGGACCCAAGCCCATCTGAACTTAGGCATTCCCTGGACACAGTGATTGGTTATAGCATGCAGGCATGTGACCTGAGAGTCAACTAGAGTGTATCCCCAAACTGCTGCTGGGATTGCTACTGTCACTTCTTTGTTCAGCTTTAGAATCCAAAAGCTGGAGCTACCTAGGTTGCTGGAGAATGGGATTCACACAGATGGATCAAGAGAGAGGCAAGATTCTGGCAACATTGTTTGAACCCTGTATCCAGCCTCTTCTGGATGATTTGATTCTCTCTTCCTGGCCCTTTCCTCCTTTTTCTCCTCCCCTTTTTATTTCTCTGCCCCCTGTCTCTCTTCCTCCACCTCCCCAGCTCCTGAGCACCTTGCTCCTGCTGTGGCCTCACCCACCACATATGCGGACATTTGTGTTTCAGGATCAGGTCTGTCCCAGGTTGTGCTCTGGCCCAGCCATAGCCTTGACCCCAGCAGGAGTGGGAACTGGGTCCTCAGAGGGGCTGTGAGGAACAGGCTTCAGAGGGCACATGGAAGAAGCAGAGAGACTGGGCAAGAGGCAGTGTTCCTAGAACCCTCCACAGGGAGTTTCTTTGTTCTGGGCTCAAGGCTTAAGGCTCAGCCTTGTTACCAGCTTAGGAGCTTGCCCCTTGCTGGCTCTGTGTACTCTTCACAGCACTGGGGGAGGGAGAAGGCTTCCTCCTTATCTGTCCCATTTGCTCATTCTAGAGACAGTTCACGGTCAGCACCAGACTGTACAGGGAGAATTAGAGGAAATGGTCACCATTATGGCAGTAAAATCATTCTTGTGATGTTGATTGGCAAGAAGAACAAAAGGCATCTATGTCATCACCTGGGTCCATACATCTCTTTGCCCAAGCCTGGGCTCATTGTCTCTTCCTGGGATCATCGTCCTTCGATGCTTGTAGTGCCAGCAGCATCTGATACGGCCTCCAAATCACCAACAGTGTGCTTTGTCGGAAATGTGAGGTATTCAGATCACTCCACAAATTCAGGGACTGGGTTAGTTATATAATGCTACATAACAAATCACAAAACAAAGTGGCTTAAAGTAGAGATTTGCAAACTGGTCCCCAGGCCAAATCTGGCCCACCACTTGTTGTCAGTAAATAAAGTTTTATTGGTACACAGCCATACCCATTCATTTATGTATGATCTATGGCTACTTTGATTTCAGAGTTGAATACTTTTAACATAGACTATATTGTCCACACAGACTGAAATATTTACTACCGGGCCCTTTATAGAAAAAGTTTGTCACCCTTGGATTGACACAACAGTAATCGTCTATTATCCCTCATAGTTTCTATGGGTCAGGAATTTGGGAGCAGTTCAGCCAGGCAGTTCTGGCTTAGGGTCTTTCATGAGGTTCCAGTTAGGTATTGGCAGGGACTGCACTTACCTGAAGGCTTGACTGGGGCTGACGGATTCTTATCCAAGAAGATTTACTCACGTGGCTGTTCAGTTGATGGAGGCCTCAGTTCCTCTTCACATGGGTCTCAACACAGGATGGCTTGACTGTCCTCATGGCATGGCTGCTGTCCCCAGAGTGAGTGACTCAAGAGAACAAGGTAGAATCTCAATGCTTTTGTGAGCTAGATTCAGAAGCCACACACTGTCACTTCTGCCATATTCTACTGATCACACAGGCTGGCCCTGACTCAGTGTAGGAAAGGATGCCACAAGAGAATAAATACCAGGAGGTGGAATCATGGGGGCCATCTTAGAGGCTATCTATCATATGGAAGATGCAAACTCACGCTCCCATGAGTATTTTGATCTATAGATGTATTTTCTTAGACTTTCACCATGCTTTAAGTCATTATTTTTAAATTTGGAGATTTCACAAAATATCTAAAGTATCTAAAAATGTCCCACATTTCCACATGTAACAATAGGGTGGCAGTGACCAACAGCTACCCTTTTTGCATGGGGCATGATTCTTTCTAGTTTGCCACATTTGCCACCGTTCTTTATTGATCCCTGACAGGGAAACTGAATTTTAGTGATCATTAATACTTACTCTTGGGCTGTGTCCTTACTTGAAAGGAATACTTCTCTTCAACCTCATCTATGTTAAAAGATGGCAAAGGAAAGATGCATAAAGAAGGCCTCCCAGTTTAAGAAGAATTAGAGGGACCACATTTCTTTTAGGAGAGGAGAATATCCCTGTATATGTAATATGCACATAAAGTATATGTATTTTAAACAACTGCAGCTTGTAAATGTTACTGCCTGGCCGGTGGAGGCCAATATCCTTAGTTTGGCAGTGAAGATCTTTTGTAATCTGGCCCTTCCCTATCTTAAAGACAATGTGGCATAGAGATTTAGAGTTCAGACATTGGGATCAGACCACATGGGTTCATATATCAGCCCCACCCCTCATCAGTTGTGCCCTCAATTTTCTCATCTCAAAAATGGAGATAATAATGGTACCCATCACATAGGGTTTTGTGACTGCATTTCCAGCTCTATTTCCTGTCCTACCAGCACTCTAACTACCTGAACGTTCCAGACTGTTTTAGGCCTCCATGCCTTTGCACATTCTTCTCCCTCTGTCTGCAATTTACGTGTCCTGCTTCTCTGTTGCAAGGCTCAGTTCACAGTCACCCGCTAAGGTTGTTCTCCTGGGCGTGTTGTGGGGTAGTACTTCTTGGTCCCCTCGCGGTTGGGTTGGGACCCTGTGACAAGATCTGGCCAATGAGTTGTGGTTACAAATAACACATATCTCTTCCAGGCTGGAGCACTGAAGACCAGGTTCAAACCTCTCTAGAATTCTCTCTTCCTTCTGCCACAGCAACTGGGTCCTGGACTGAGGATGATGGTGTGAGCAGGGCCACAGCCATGCCACACTAGATGTGTTAAGCAAAAAACCCACCTTTGTGGTTTAAGATTCCAGGGTTTTTTACAACAGCATTACCTAGCCTGTGTTGACCCCTTTCCTAAGAAAGCATCCTTAAGCTTTCCTCAAACAGAGCTGATCACGACCCATGGGTTTCCATGGCAACCAGTACAGCCCTCTATCAATCCCTCATCCCCTACAGCCCTGTATTAAATAACTGGCTTGTATGTATCATGGTGCCTCCTGGTGCCTTCTGGTACCGTTCTCTCCTCAGAGTGGCCTTCCCTAACTCCCCATTGTAAAGACTCTCCTTCGTTCTTCGCTGAAGGAACATTATTTAGTTCTTGGTACTTTATTCTCAAAGCAATTATTTTTATTTATTTACCTGTCTATTGTGTGCCTGCTCCACTAAACAACAAGCTTAGGGCTGTGGGGCCTAGCTTGGTGTCTGACACAGAGATATTAAAAATGAATGAGTGATCAATGAAAACTGCACATCAATGAAAACTGCTTAGCATGGTGCCTGGCACAGAGCATGAGCCTGAATGAATGAATGAATGAACAGCTCCTCAGCAACTCATCCGCCCTTGACCACGTTCGCAAGCGTCCTCTCTCAGGCCACAGCGCAACTTGACAGGCAGCAGAAGGCCCAGTGGAAGGAGCTCTTGCTGCTGCCTTTCTGTTTTCCCCCTTGCTGCAACATCTCCTGTGACCATTTAAAGACAGGAAGCAAAATCAAGGGGCCCTGGATTCAAAGGACACTAATTACCTTTCAAAGAGTTCCCGTTGGCTTTAGCCACACAATTCCCGTCAGAGGCCGTAGGAGTTCATGGTTCCTGTGCTGGGCTTTGAAACTTGGAGGGATTAATGGGGCTTGATTAAACCACAAATGTCTGGAAATGCAGAGGGTAGCTCAGAATGCCGGCCACCTCCGTCCTGGGAGGGGGACAGTCACTGACTTCCCCTCCCCCCACTAGGCTTGAGCTGCTGATAAAGGGGCTAAGGGGGTTGGCATCTTCTTTCCCCTACACTCAAGGGTACCACTTTCATGCTTAGGATGACACTCATTTACACAGAAATGACTGATGTGCTAATAAGAATTTCGTTCTGTATTTCATTAAGGCAGTCCTCAAAGGAGGTATAATAAGAATCCTGCCCACTAATGTTCCATGGCCTGATGTCTAAACAGCAACATCTTCAACTCCGCCACAGCAGGACTGTGCTAAAATAATTGATAATAGTGACAATAGATAGCAGTTCACTGAGCGCTTACCTTAGTACTAGGCACAGAGCTCGTTGCTTTATGTAGCTGATCTCATTTTATCCTCATACCTCCCTGAGGGGAGACAGGGGCTCTCATTAGCTCCATTTCACAGATGAAGAAACTGACACTCAGAGAGGTGGAGCCACTTGCCGAAAGTCACACAGCATGGAAGTGACAGACCAGAAGTTAGCCCTGGGTCTCTCCCACCTCAGATCCTGAACTGCTCTACCCTATCCGCATCTTTTGGTAAATTCTGAGGGCCCATTCCTCTGATATTCCAGGAGGAATGCTTATGTGGAAAACAGACAGTAAGATAGGAGAAGCAGAAAGGCATGTTGGAGAAATCTGTACCTACTGTGGTGGAGCATCATTAGTTTGCACACCGACCCTGGGCCTGACTTCTGCACCATTTTACTGATCCCTCCACCTACTGGGACCACTTACTGTCAGGAACTTTTTCAGCTGTCGGTAGCTAGACCTTAACTCAGCGAGGAAGACACTGTGGATTTGCTCACCCCACATCATTCCCAACCCTTCTTTGCCTGCCTTCATTATAGAGGTTGGAAAACCCAAATACCCACTTAACCAGTCTCCCTTGCTGCCAGAGGTGCCCCCATGGCCAATTCTGGCCAGTGAGACATACATGGAAGTCTCCTGGGGGCTTCTGGGAAGCCTCTACTTTCCCCTGTAAGA
This sequence comes from Phocoena sinus, assembly GCF_008692025.1. NCBI lineage: Eukaryota > Metazoa > Chordata > Mammalia > Artiodactyla > Phocoenidae > Phocoena > Phocoena sinus. The sequence continues at coordinate 28,039,761 of NC_045777.1, read as the reverse complement.
GGGACAGATGTGGCTTGCAGCAGCCTTCCTCACTTATTCCCTCCACCTAGAATATGATGTTGCACTTGATCTGTGGCAGCCATTCTGTGTTCAGAGGGAAAAGCCAAGAGAATCACAGGTATTGCTGAACCATCAAGCCAACACTAGCCACTGCTTAGCTCTAGATTTTTTGAAAGTGAGAAGAATAAAACCCCTATTCATTTAAGCTCCTGTTAGCTGGATTTTCTACGGTTTGAAACAAAAGGATCTTAATGAGTAGAGTCTTTCATTCTATTTCTCTTATTAAGAATGAGGAAATTTCCCATAAGCCCCCTCCCTACAGACTCATCTCACATGTCCAGAATTTTGTCCTATGTCTCCTACACTAACTGCTGGTCAGGGGAAAGGAACCAAAGTTGTCGGCTTAGACTGGTGGTTCTCAAACTTGAAGTGCATTGGTATCTTACCAGGAGGACTTGTTAAAACCCAGACAGCTGGGCCCTATCCCTGGAGTTTTTTTGTTTTTTGTGGCACGCAGGCCTCTCACTGTTGTGGCCTCTCCCGTTGTGGAGCACAGGCTCCGGACGCACAGGCTCAGCGGCCACGGCTCACGGGCCCAGCTGCTCAGCAGCATGTGGGATCTTCCCGGACCGGGGCACGAACCCGTGTCCCCTGCATCGGCAGGCAGACTCTCAACCACTGCGCCACCAGGGAAGCCCTCCCTGGAGTTTTTGATTCAGTAGGTCTAAGGGGGTGTCTGAGAATTTACATCTCAGGGAAATGTTCTGCTCCACTATCTATTTGTATAAAGTCAGAGAGAGTTCACTGTGGAGAGAAGTAGTCACAGAAGGCTTCTTCTGTGAAGGAGGAGGGGTCATGAACTAAGCCTCAAAGAAGACTTAAGGATGGAGAAGAAGTGTAAGGATGGTAGCAGGAAGGAAGCCCTGAGTGAGAAGGGGATGGTCACGAAGGTGGTGTGAGGAGCCTGAGGAGGTGTGGTCAGGCGTAAATTGGAGAGAACTGGATTCAGTGGATACTGCAGCATCAACCATTAGCTCCAGAGCCGGGAGGTGATTTTGGAGGCAAGAGGAAGTTAGGTGGGTTAAGAGCTCAGTCTTTGTTTCCAGACCTGGATTCAAGCCCTGCCTCTGCCATTTTTTTTTTTTTTTTTTTTTTTGCTGTGGTTTCTCTGAGCAAGCCATTTGTCTCTCTAAGCCTTCATTTCCTCAGCTGTAAAATAGGAATAATGTTGCCTCTCTCAAAGAGATTGTTATAGGGACTTCCCTGGTGGTCCAGTGGTAAAGAATCCGCCTTACAATGCAGGGGACACGGGCTCGATCCCTGGTCAGGAAACTAAGATCCCACATGCCTCGGAGCTACTAAGTGCGCGTGCCGCAACTACTGAGCTTGTGCGCCTCAATGACAGAGCTCGCATGCCACAAACTACAGAGCCCACATGCCCTGGAGCCTGCGCACCACAACTAGAGAAGAGAAAGCCCGCGTGCCACAACTAGAGAGAAGGATGCGTGCCACAACGAAAAGACCCGATGCAGCCAAAAACAAATAAAACTAAAATAAAAGAGGTTGTTATAATATTTAAATGATATAATACATGTAAAGCACCCCTAGTACTTACCACCTAATAGCAAAGAAAAAAAATCATTTTGAGAAAAACCTGTGTCCCAAACTCTCATGATACATTAAATGGCAGATTCTGTCACCAAGTGATTTTGGGAAACACTGAGTTAATGAAGTTTTCCTCATTGCAGGACTTTGCAGTCTTTAATATCCTAAAATGAAGGATGGATTTCATTGTGGAAGACAGTGGCATTTCCTCAAACTTGTTTAAAAATATAAATCCTTGTAAATATTTGGGAGGAATGCTTCTGTTTATTAGAACGACCAGAAACCAATGTAAAGCATCAATGTACTACTTATAAAAGGTTGCCATTTATACTCTAACAAAGAACAAAAAATTTATCAATTCATTGGTAATATTTCTGTATCAGTCAGCTTCTCTAAGTTATGCAGAGGTAACAAATGTCAAATCTCACTGGTTTAAAACAACAAATGTTTATTTTTTGCTCACCCTACACCAGGATTGGCTGCAGCTCTCTCCAAAGAATCTTCCTTCTAGGACCCAGCTGGTTCCTTCTGGGACCCAGTGACCCTATTTGGGATATGCTGCTCTGGTGGAAGGGGGGAAAAACCATGGTAGAATGTGATGGTTCTTAAAACGTCTGCTCAGAAGTGGCATTACATCATTCAACCTCATAGATCTTTAGCCAAAATAAGTCATGTGGCCAGACCTGATGTCAATGTCACAGAAAGTATAATCCTCTTACAGGAGAGAGAGCTCTGTGAACAAAAAATACTGTCCATTCTGTCACTTTGAAAGTAACCGCACTGTTTTAAAATACTTCCTAATTTGGATTGTTAACTAATCCAAAAAGGCGTTCCTTAACAGTGGGACATAACAAATCTGTATTTGGTATTTCATGGTTTCATCACTACAACCTTAGAGTGAGTGGGTTTTGATGTCTTATAGGATAAGTCCTCCTTTTTTAGGGTTTGTATTTCTGATCATTTATTCTCCAACATCAATTTTAGGATTCAAATGTTCAAGTTCAATGAAAAACCCTATTGGGACTTTGACAAAAATTGTATTACATCTATAAAGTAAATTGGGGGAACACCTGCCATATTTATAATATTGGGGCTTCCCATCTGTGAATTTGGCATATTCCACCATTTATTTAGGCCCTCTTTCATGTCCTTCAATATAGACTTACAGGTTTCTCCATAGAGGTTTTGCACATCTCCTGTTATATTTATTCCTGGGAATCTTATAGATTTTGTGGCTAGAGTGAATGAGTTGTTTTAAAAAATTATATTTTAAAATTTGTCATTGCTGGAATATAGAAACACTATTAGATTCTGAATTTGGATTATCGAGTTCTATTATAATGTCTGCAGGTTAAAATTTCTTTGAGGATAATTATATTACTTGCAAATGGCAGTAACTTTTATTCATTCTTATTATACTTTTCCCTTACGCCTTTCTCTCCTTCTGTTTTCTTTTCTTCTCTTTTCTTTTTGTTACCTTATAGTTTATGAAGTATATTTAATTCTCCAGGAAGTCTGTTAGTTTGATTATTCCCATTTTACAGATGGAGAAAATGAGGTTCAGAGAGAACCCAAGTCTGTCTTACTCCTAAATCTGTGTGTCAGGGCTGTTTCAGGTACAAGTGAAAGAAAAGCAGTCAGAGTGGCTCTGACAATTGAGAGGCCAGGCATGGCTGAACCTGGGGGCTCTCACTCGTGTCACTGGGGCCGTCTCCAGCCCTCTACCTCTCAGCCCAGCTGTCCTCTCTGCTGTCTTCCTTCTCAAGCAGTCGTTCCCCAGATGACAGTAAAGACAGTTGCCAGAGACTCCTGACTTTTGTGATCCTTACTGTTGCCAGCCCTAGAGAAAACAGAGACTATCCCTCCCTTAGCATCTATGCTAATCCTTGGGAAGGATTCTGATTGGTCAGCCTGGCCTTGTGCCCACCCACCATAGGACCACACGATTGACAGCCCCACTAGAATCACTTGGAGTGAGAGGTGGAAGGGAGAGATTCCAAAAGGGAAAGAGGGGCTAAGGGAAGTGATGCTAGGTGGCCAGAATGGCAGATGTTCCACAGTACAACGCAGTCCCCACTGCCCCTCACTGACTAGGGTATGGAGACAGGAGACCTACATTCTGGTTTCAGCTTTGCCACTAGCACTTTTGGCATATTATAATTTCTAGGACTCTTCCTTTGCTTATATGGCAAATGGGGAGCCCAACCACCTGGGTGGGAATCAAATGAGGAAATGCACAGAAAAAAGATCTGCAAAATAAAATACTTTGTAAGGAATTGCTTGCATCATCACTGGCCTTAATTAGTAGAGTCACCCCTCAGCTCAAGAACTTTGAATGGTTCCCTGCTGCCTGATTCATCAAGTTGAGGATTCTTTGTGGGGCTTACAAGGCTCTTCATAGTCTGGTCCCACTTGGCCTACCTGATTCCTCTCTAACCCACCTCCTCCATTCTAAATAGGCTGGTCTTCTCTTGTCCTGCATTCCTGTGCTTCAGAGTCAGTCCCATGGTTCCAACTGGTATGAACCCACCCACTTGCCTAGGTGACCCTGGACAAGTTATGTACTTCCTGTGAAACTTGATTTGCTCATCTCTTAAATGGGAACGATTACTTCACAAGGTCATTGTGAGTATTACAAGAAAGAACGGGTGTAAAGAGGCCAGCACAGTGCTTGGCAGAAAGTCCATGCTCACTCCTCTCTTGCACACCCACTTCCATGCATTCCTCTAGGGATCACCTTTGAGAGGATGGTAATGAAGGTATTTCCCCTTGGGAGAACTTGGGCCCACAGCAAGCACTTAAGTCGGATTGCTCAGGAAAAGGGTAGGATCAGTTTTCAATGTCCAAGGGCTTAAAGAAAGATCCTCCTAGAGAGGAAGAGGAAGGGGAAGGGTTTGGGGTTCTTGGTCCATGAGGAAATGGATGCCTTGGCCATGCCGAGGGTGCATTCTGGGGTCAGGCAGTGGCTTGAGATCAGCCCAAGTCTGTGGACAGGGGAAAGGGTGGCCATAAGCAGACACTATGATGGTGCATGGATTGGGGTCTGGACCAGAGGTCTCAGGTGGCTGTGCTTTGCAGGGGAAGCCCACCCAGGCAGGCACCCGTCTGCTCTTGACTCCACGCTCATATCTGTGCTCTGGGATGTCACTGCTGGTCTTCACCTCACTGTATGAGCTGGATCTTTTATTCACTTCTGCCCTTTGGCTACCCAAACCCAGCCTGCAGACCCATTTGGCAAGACCACAGGTGTATGGTGTTTTTCTAAATGGCTGCAAATCCTTTGATACTCCTTCCCTCAAGAGGTGGGGTCTGTATACCCCTTCCCTTGAATCCAGGTGGGTCTGTGGCTGCTTTGACCAGTAGAGTATCTTGGAATAACACTATGGGACTAGAGGCTAAATCATACAAGGTCATGCAGCTTCCACCTGGCTGTCTTGCAGCGCTCACTCTCTGGATACTCTGTCTTGGAACCCAACCACATGCTGTGAGAAGGCCAGGCCACATGGAGAAGCCACATGTAGGCACTCGCTCCAGTGAACAGTCCCAGCCTTTGAGTCATCCCAGCCCAGGCACCAGCAGAGAAGCCTCCAGATGATTCTAGCCCCAACCATTTGAATCTTCCTAGCTGAAACCCCAGACACCATGGAGCAAAGTCAAGTTGTCCCCACAGTGCCCTGTCCAGACTTTTGACACAAAGGATACATGGACGTAATGAAATGGTTGCTTTACGTCACTGAATTTGGAGTTACTTGTTAGGTGGAAATATTAACTAGAAAATCGTGCTTTTAAAATTTTTGATTCTGTTACCAACATTTAAAATTGGGAGATTCCATGTACAAAATTGGGTTTTTGGCTTTTAAAGAGAAATCAGAAAATCTGGCCACACTGTCATGCCTGATTGGTAAAAATTAGTCAGAGTTGCCCTCTTGAGAAGTGATACAGATGTCCTGTCTACTTTGGCCTCCATCTGGATGTCTTTGCTTGTTTAGGTCACCTGCCTTGTCTCAGTGGGCATATGGAAGTGCTGGCCCTGGGACTGAACCATCCTATTGCCTTGGGGCATGCCCATTGTCTCAGGACCTTTTCCTTTCCCATGATGGCTGGGACATCCCTGATGTCTGTGGGCACCGTCTTTTTGTCCCATAAACCCACCAAATCATGCAGGGTTCTACCCTTTTGTCTGCTCAGAAAACCATTTATGTGAAATTAAAACCAGGCAGGGGCTGGAGGTGGTGATGGCTGTGTCTGGAGTTTGCTTGTCCTGTAAACAATTTCCTGGTGATAATCTTTCCAATTATCCCTCCAACCTGGAAATGCTATGTGAAATCAAGCTGGGTGCCCTTGGCTTATCCTGTACATCTTGGAGTCATTAAGATATGGCTCTATATTTCAGGGTGAGCTGTCCGGAGCCACTGAGGCCAGGATTTCCAAGATCCTTGACAGAGACACAGAGAATCACAGTATTATAGAAACTCAGAAACAAAAACAGGGCAGATTATAGAACCTTATACCCAACAAGACTCTTAAAAGTCAATCTATCTTAGCACCAAGCATAGCCGAGCCAGGTACAAATTCCAGGAACTATAACTTTATTTTTCCTTGCATAAACTGAATTTATTAGCTTCTATTCACACAGGTAGGAGACAATTAATTTATTCAACAAGTGTTCATCAAAGGCCTCTATGTACTAGGTATTTTTCTTTTATTAGGGAGTAGGAATATTACCATGATATGTCAGATAAAAACTTCTGCCACCATTAAGTTTAATTTGCATTCCAGTGGAAGAGATGGATTAAAAACAAAAAGAAACAAATATATGATAGAATGTCGTAAGTGGTGATAAGTGCTCTGATGAAAAATACAGCAGAGGGAAGGGATAGGTAGTGATGGAGAAGGAGTGTTATTTTATAGAGGGTGATCACAGAAAGTGTCCTGATGAGGTAACCTTCATTCAGAGACCTAGAAGATGTGAAGGAGTGAGGCCCATGAAGACTCAGATAGAAGGGTCCATCTGAGTGAGGGAATGGGAAGTCCAAAGGCCCTGAGGCTGGGCTGGTGTGTGCTTGGCCTGTCCTGGGAGAAACAGTAGGGAGACCTGGATGGCTGGGCAGAGATGGGAGAAGGGAGGAGGAGCAGAGACTGAGGTTGAAATCTCAGTTTAATATTCTTCTTCCCTGCTGGGTTATGTTTAAATCTAGAGGGCATCACACAATCCCAAGATGTAGGGAACATCTAGTCGTACATCTCACATATCTAGTCCTGCAGCCACACTGACTGCTCCTGCTATGCCCTCCTCATTTTGACTTTCAGCTGAGACTGTTGGCTTTTGATGCCTCACCTGTGCCAGCGTCAGGTGTCTGTCTCACCTTGATTCTCTGACCTGCAGAAATCTGCAGGAGGCTACTCAGAGCTGTCTGCCTAGGCACCTCCTACAGAATTTTTCAGTTCCCGAACTGGGCCAAGAAGGAGGAATCTAGCTGGGACTCAGCCAGTGCCTTTTGTTCACCTTGACATCTCCTTGAAGGGATCGAGGGCAAAGGTGGAGGGTGGAAGCAGGACAGTATCTAGTTTTTGTGAAGTCTAAAGTTTATACCATCTTGGATGACCCTCTTTAAGAAAAAGAAAAGAAAATTATGAATATAAATTTATGCATAAATGTGAATATTTATTTAGAATGAGAGAAGAAAATGAAAACAAACCACAAATTTTTAAAAGCTGACAAATACCATAAGCAATACAAGATCCAGAAAAATAAAACACTATTTTTATTAACTGACACCCCCTATAATACTTTTCCTCTACATTTTGGCTGAAGATTTGACAGCAGAAGCCATGAAGATGAGAAGGAAGTGGGGTAACATATTTAAAATGCTGAAAGAAAAGAACTGTCAACTCAGAATTCTGTATGTAGCAAAAATACACTTCAGGAATGAAGGTGAAATAAAGTCAGTCTCAAGTGAAAGAAAACTAAGAGGACTCATAGCCAGCAAACCTGTTCTAAGAGAATTGCTAAAGGACGTTCTCCAAATACAAGGAAACAGAAGGGAACTTGGAAGATCAGAAATGAAGAAAGAGCAACATAAATCGTAATAATGGGTCATAAAATGATAAATATCTGAGTAAAAAATAATAGACTATTCTTTTTCTCTTGCCTTCTTTAAAATATATTTGAAAGCTATAAGTGAAAATTTGTCTGAACATTATCTATATGATGGAAATTTTAATGTATGTAGATGTAATACATAAGACAACTGTAACATAAAGAGAGGAGGGTGAACAGACATATCTGATGGTAAGGTGTCTACATTCCACTTGAGGTCATAAAATATTAACTCTAAATGACTGTGACAAGTATGTACATCTATTGCAATCAATGGAGCAGCCTCTAAGCATAACTATGTAAAGAGATATAGTAAAAAACACAATAGATAAATTAAAGTGGAATACTAAAACATGTTCAAATAACCCCCAATAGTCAGGAAAGGAAGAACAGTGGAATGAAAAACAGAGTGAACAAACAGAAAACAAATAATAAAATGGTAGGCTTAAATCCAAACATATCAATAATAAGTACATTAAATATAAATGGTCTAAACATACTAATCAAAAGTTATAGACAGCCTAAACGGATTTTTTAAAATGACCCAACTATATGTTGTCTATAAGAAATTCAGTTTAAATATGATTATATAGGCAGGTTAAAATTGAAAGGATGAAAATTATATATTGTGCTAGCACTAGTTACAAGAAAGCCAGAGTGACTACATTAATATCAAAGTGAATTTCAGAGCCAAGAGATTACTAGGGGTAAAAAGAAACATTAAATAATGATAAGTGGATCTATTCACTAAGAAGACAAAACAATCCTAAAGTGTGTATGCCTGCATCCCCAAAAAAGCTTTAAAATACAGGAAGCAAATAGAACTAAAAGGTGAAATAGACAAATCCACAATTATTGTTGAAGACTTCAATACAGCTCTCTCAGTAATCACAGAATTACTAAACATAAAATCAGCAAGAATATAGGATGAACAACACCATTAAACAACTATATTTAACTGGCATTTATAGACTACCTAAAAACAGCAGAATTCTTTTCAAGTGCACATGGAACTTTCACTAAAACAGACTTTATCCTGCATGAGGAAACAGGACAAAAGACATTTAAAAATGCAAGGGAAAACACTTCAGTTAATATTTTAAGATGTGCTAGCACATAAAGTCTTTGAATCTTAGAAGAAAATCAGAGAATCTTAAAAATACACACACAGACTCTCTGGAAATGAAGTTTCATTGCCTAGTTTTTGAGTCCTGGAAGTATATAACAAAAAAATACTAGATTCTTGAATATTTTAAAAGCAAAGAATCATAGAATAATTGCTTAATAGTTTTGTAGAATCTTGGAATAAATGGAATGTTAGATATGTAAAGGGAATCTAATCTAGTGGTTTCAAAATTGAGGTCCCAGAAGACAGTGCTATTTCAAAAACCTAAAAGATATTGCACCTTAATAAATGCAGTTTACTTAAGACATATAAACCTTTCAGAATTTGGACCTGTGGAGAAGAGATTTTAAAACGCCCTCAGGGTGAAAAGGCTGAAATGCTGATAACTATAGTATGATGTCATTATCTTACAAGTGGCAAAATTGGTAAAAATAATGCAAACAATTGCATTATTGTGGGAAGTTGTATCATTGGCCCCAGTTCTTTACCTCTCTCTGTATCTATGTGCCATTTGCAGTTCCTCCTACAAAAGAGGTGACTCTACACTAAGCCATGTAAACTGTTTTGGCCAATAAGATGAAGCAGAAATGAGAGTGTGCCTAGATCTTACAAAGCCTCTCATGTTTTCACCTGCTGCCTTGTGTTTTTGCCATCACTATGAGAAGAATGTGTCTGGGCTCCCACAGGACAAAAGTGAGAAACACTGAGCAGAGCTGCCCCCGCCAAGCAGCTGGCCAAGTCCAGCCTTGAGGAAACTCCCAACAAATCCACAGTCACATGATCAAGCCCAGTCAAAATGAGCAGAGTTCCAGCTGACACACAAATGCATGAGCTACAGTAATAACTGATTCAAGCAACTGAGCTTTGGGGTGGTTGTCATACACCAACTGCTGATTGATATAGGGAAGAGAGTTAATGGCACCAATGAATTCTTCCTCCAGTTCTTTCTCCACTGTGTCAGCTCCCATTCAAGTGTGGATGGAGCACCATGGGTGTACCCAAGGGGACCTAGGCAGGACTCTGAAAAGCACTGAATTACACTGAGGGAGTGTTATTCCATTTCTAAGTCTTCATTAGTCCTTCTGATATCTTTAAAAAGAAAGTCTCAGGAGGTAGTATGTCTTCAGCACCTCTCTGACACTAATCATTTTTTAAACAGAGAACATTCCTCAGGTTCAAATTTTTCAGGTAGGCAAGAGTATCTAGCGAGAATTTAATAACATTATTTACTTGTTAGATACCTTCTAGTCATAACAAGAGATAGATGTTGCTTTTCCATTTATAGTTGTGATGTGACTTTTCAAAATTTAAGTATATCTTCTTAAATGTATTTTAAAATATTTATTTACATACAGAAAAAAGGAATCTAAAAAATATGGAGTCAATGAAAATGCAGTTTTGGGTGGATCTGGCCAAAACCATACCATGGTGATACAGTACCTCAGAATTGTGTCCAACTGTGGCAGAGGGCACATCTGGGCAGTTCAGCTGGATGATGAACTTGGGGAATTAGGGATTGTTTGAAACAAACATCATCAAGGTCACAGATCTGTCTAGGATGGCCCTGCCAAAGCTCTCTTCTAGAATTCATACTTTGAGGCTGATTCATATTATGTGATGACTCTGGAGTGTGTGGATCCAGGGGGGTCCATCTCCCCTCATTGCCCTCTGTGACCCTGGCTGGATCCCTTGCCCTTTCTGGGTTTGAATTCCATGGGCTATTCCCTGTATGTAAGAAAAGTAAGTGACGTGAGACTAATTTCAGTGTGGGGTCAGACTTCACTGGAAAAGAAAGCTGCTCATATCAGCATGCTCTCCCTCCCTTACCAGTTTCATTTGGAGATTTCTCCCCGTTTGGTTTTGATGCAGGCCGATTAGGGGCCCTCAAAACAGTCTTGGAGAGACACAGATAGTATCTAACCACTCTCAATGGGAACCTGTTCCCCTGCAAATACTCGGAGAGATGTAGGCTTGGGTTTGAATTTTTCTGGGGCCTCTAGGGACCTTGGGGCCCATGGATTTTTCTCCCAAAGAGAAACTGTAAAAACCCAGTATTGTGGGTTGAACTGTGTCCCCCCCGTCCCCGCCACTCCAAACTCACATTTTGAAGTCTTAACCCTAAGTACTTCAGAATATGACCTTATTTGGGTGAGATTATACTAGAATAGGGTGGGCCCCTATCCAGTATGTAAGTGTCCTTACAAAAATGGCAATTTGGACAAAGGTAGAACATGCACACAGGTAGAACACCATGTGAAGACTGGAGTTTGCTGCCACAAGCCAAGGAACTGCCAGAACCTAGGAAAGAAGACTAGAACAGGTTTTTCCCTAGCACCTTCAAAGGGAGCATGACTCTGCTGACACCTTGCTTTCAGACCTCTGGTCTCCAGAATGTGAGACAATAAACTTCTGTTGTTCTAAGCCACCCAGTTTGTAGTACTTTGGGTGTATTCATTTCTTACAGCTGCTTGTAACAGAGTCCCCATAGTAAAGAGGTAGTAAACTCAAAAGCCTGTGGGGCCAAACACATAACATAAGTAAGTGAAGCAAGCTGGAATGGGGCTGCAGCAAGCTGGAGAGCACACATACTCTCTGAATGGGGTCGGCATTGTGCCGTCCAGTCCAGTGTTGCCATATTTAAATGTAGACCCACTGTATCCAGAACTTCGGTTTTTCTAGAGAAGTCAGAAATCTGAACATGTAGTTGAAATCTTGCCATTGTTAAATGTTGACAACTTGAAAACATTTAAAATTCTGTATTTAAAAACAATAGCAACAACAGCAGCAATAGCAAACACCACCACCTCCTCCACCTCCTGTTTCTTGTGCTTATCTTACAGCCTAGTGAATTCGATCCAATCTAAATTGAAAGTTTCTTGGAAAATTCTGGGAAGATGGCAGTAATGATAGAAGCACGGTTCATCTTTGGATCTTCCTAAACTCCCACATGAAAATAGAGCAGATAGATAGCAAGCCAAAACCCATGGACAACATTTATAGCAAAACTAAGTAACAAAATGTTCCCTTTAACTCTAAGTACACTGTGGGGAAACCATCAACAGTCACAAAATTTATGGATATCAAGTCTGTGCCAGAGGAAGCCAAGTTAGGCAGCCTGTGTCTGACAGACCTGAAAAGGGGATAAGCCCCAGAGCCAACAGGTATTCAAAATTGAGCAGGACAGAGATGATTGAGATGAAGGAAAAAGAAGGCCCTGACTAAAGCAGGAGAGGGCAGTAGAGCCAGAATATCTCAGAAAGAAACCATGTTTCTGGACATTAAAATCAACAAAAAGGGGAGCTCTAAGAATTTAGAAAAGTGCCCCTGAACTGTGAGTATATTCTAAATGGCCTCCTTCCAAATGTTCAGGTAAGCTAATTTAACATAAAAATGAGCCTCAGAAAACTATCAAGGTCAAGGTCAAATCCCACAGAAAATTATTGTTTAGAAAAAAAAATAATAAACTTTTTAAAATAAAAAGGAATATGGACAACAACATCCCTACAGATAATGAAAGCATTCCAGAGAAACATATTTATAAAGTAGACTAGAAATGCAATGTACTATTTCCAAATGACCTAAAAGAATTAGGAAAAACTCAGAAATTATATTTAGAAATAAAAGAAACACCATTAAAAAATAAAGTCTAAACCAGAAGGAATAGAGTGAATCAACACAATATATAATACCTTGAGAGAAGGGAGAAAGTTCCTAAACAATCAAAAAGATATGAAGAAAAGCATAAAACATTTCAAGAGAAAATGACATTCATTGGTAGGCAAAGAAGATACATCATATGGATAACAGAAGTATCTAAAAGAGAAAATCAAGTGAAAAAAAAAAACCTAAAGAGAATAAAAACTACAATTCAAGAAAACTTTCTTGAAGCAAAAAAACTTTTTTTTGAAATTATATATTGAAAGAGAACATTACATACTTGACAATATTGACCTCAACTGACCAAGACATGTTGCAGTAAAATTCCTAGACTTTAAAGAAAAATAAAGAAAAATTGGGTATCAGGCAAAAAGAGTCCTTACATAAAGAAAAAATATAAGGTTGTCATCATATTTTTTTTTGAAAGCACTACTTTATGGTCAAATGAAATAGAGCAACATATTTAAAATACTGGAGGAAAGAAAGTGATAACCAAGGATTTTGTATCCATCAAAACTGACTTTCAAATGCAAAGGACACAAACTATTATCCACACACAGGAACTTAGAGAATATTGTTTCCATGAGTCTTTCCTGAAGAATCTATTAGAAAATGAGCTTCAGACAACAAAAATGAACATGGTATATCTTTGTATGCCTAAAGGCCCCTTCCCCTTTGATTCCGGAGGGAGAATTGCTGAGTCAAGAGGTATGCAAGTTCAAATACACTAATAATGTATTGCTACATTTTTCTTCAGAGATGCTGTAACAATTTTCATTCCTATTAACAAGTTATGAAACTGCCCATTTTCTACACCATTGCCAGACTTAGATGGTTAACCATTTCTGAAATGATTATTTAAGTTTTCTTTTCAACTTTTATTGGTAGCCAATTTCCCTAAGGCCTTTTCTTTGCATCCTGGTTTTCTTTTTTTAAATAAAGGAAACTTTAATATGGAAAAAAAAATGAACATGGTGGCAAGATGTCAAAATAAAGTCTGGTGGTGAAGATTAATATATACTTACTTGTAGAACCAAGATAGGTGATGGTTGAAAAGAAGAGAATGTAGTATTAAAACATTTATTATCTAATAATGTAAAGTTAAAAATGGGGAAGGGAATGGGATCACCTATGCAAAAATTTTAAATCTCTTCTCAGTAATTATAATTAATGGTAATAGTGTTAGTATTATTAATCTAAGATTGTTGTGTGTATAGCATGGGATCAAGAAAATGACTAATTACGGACTATTGCTATCATCCTCTGTGACATTAAGAACTAGAATTCTCAGTCCATAAGAAAAAAGATACAAATATAAAGAAGTTGAATAAACAACCTGAGTTCTAAGTTAGAATTGAAAGTACCAGTATGAACTCATGAGCTATTATAGCTCTGTCCACTGACAAGGTCTAGAAATAATGACCAGCCCAGTAGCAATGAGCATTCCCAGCATTCAGATTGTGGTCTTGAACTACCATTTCCCATTGAAAGAAACCAGGACTCCTTGGAGAAATGGCTGTTCTGGGTCTGAGGTAAGAAGTGAGGACAACAAAAGCCTGGAATATTTTGTCATACTACATAGATGTTTTACTACATATAAAACCAATGGAGATATGTCTAAAGGACTCAGGAGCCAAGAGGTTCCTACTGGCCAAAGATGAGACAATTTGAGGGTCAATTAAGATTAAAATGCAACGGATTGAAAATCATAAACCATACTTAAATCCATGATTTAAGTATAAATCATAAGTGCAAAGGCCCTGTGGCAGGAGCATATTTAGCATATTGTATCTTGAGCCCCAGTGACTCATTTGGTTCCAATTTTGATGATTTGTAGCACCCGGTACTGGGACAGGGCTGCCTCTGGAGTTGTTAACACCTTGTAAATCTGTCCCTTTTAAGCAGCACCATGTGCATATGCTTTAGCACAGCTATAATTGTGGTTTTGGTTTTAATGAGAGGAAGCCCCCTGGGGGATAAACTATGTGCTAGCAAGGGCAGTTAGACATCTTCCTGCAGAGTGCTCATAACTAAGGATATGCTCCAGCTGCTGGGAGAGGCCAGTCCACTGGGGTCTCCTAGGAAGGGCAGGGCTGCAGGTGTAGCCAGGGCATCCGAGAATCCCCATCAACTGGAAGTGACTGCCAGTCCTTTCTTCCAGGATGAATTTCTAAGGTTGGCAGCAGTCCTGTGGAAGTGGATATCAGAAGTGCTTGCCTCATTTAATGGGGGAACCAAGACAAGACTATCTTAGAGTTCCTTCAGGTAAAAGCCATTCAAATCATTCATGGAACATGTATTGAACACCCACTCAAGGTCAGGGTCTGTGCACACACCAGCACACCAGTGAAAAGAGTAAACAAACTGTGGTCACTGCTTTCAAAGAACTTACAGGCATTTACACATTTTGCTTCTGCTACCTGTATATTCTGTTTCTCTAGTAAAAGCAGTTCTGAGCTACCAAGTTGGAGACTTGAGATCTAATCTCTGATCTGAACCATCTCTTGGGTGGAAGCAAGGGAGGGGTAGTGGGTAGTTCATGTGCTCTGAGAATTGCCAGACCTTCCTTTCTCCTTCCCCCCATTTCTCTCTCTCTCTCTCCCCTCCCTTTTTTCCCCTCCCTTCCTCCCTCCCCAAATATTTTTTGAGCACCCACTAAGTCTCATTCCCTCTTCTGGGTACTGAGGCTCTAGCCTTGAACAAGACAGACATGGTTCCTGCCCTCAAGGAGTTCATAGTCTAGTCGGAAAGACAATGAACCAGTAAATTTACAAAGCAAATAATTGCAGACTCTTAGGGGCTGAGAAGGATATAAAGTGTGATGATAAAGAATAACAGGTGGCCAAGATGGTGGAGTAGGAAGAAGCTGAGCTCACCTCCTCCAACAGGTGCACCAATATTACAACTGTTTACAGACCAACTATTGATGAGAATGACCCGAAGACTAACAGAAAAGATTTTCCACAACTAAAGACATAAAGAAGGAACCACAACAAGACAGGTAAGGGAGGCAGAGATGTGGTATATATAGTAAATACCCACAATTCTGGGTAGGCAACTCAAAACTTGGAGGATAATCACAATTGTAGGGGTTTTCCCGAGGAGCAAGGGGTCCAAGCCCCTCATTGGGCTCCCCAGCCTGGGGATCCTATACTGGGAAGGTGAGCCCCCCATAATGTCTTGATTTGAATGCCAGCAGGGATTGTGTACAGGAAAGCCAGAGGGTTGTAGGAAACAGAGACTCCATCCTTAGAGTGTGCATGCAAAATCTCACTTGCTCTGAGACCCAGTGCAGAGGCAAGTAATTTGAAAGGAGCCTAGGTCAGACCCACTAGCTGATCTTAGAGAGCCTCCTGGAGAGGCAGGAGGCATCTTAGACACCCCTGGGGACATAGACACTGGTGGCAGTCATTTTGGGGAGCCCATTCTACCATGAGGACACTGGTGCTTAGAAGCACAATTTTGGAGTCCTCCCTCTAGCTGATAAGTACCAGGGGCTTACCTGCCCCCCAGGGTGACCATCCAGCCATTCAGGAGCACTGACCTGCTCATAAGCACCTGGCAACAGCCCCAAGGCCCCCATGGGTAACCCAGCCAGCTACCCCGGGACTTGGCCTGCCCACCAGTAAGCCAGTAGCCTCCACATGAGGCAGGAACTGGCAGCCAACCAGGCCAGTGGATAGCCCCACCTATCAGCATGACCACAGTAGTTGGCCCTGCCACAACAGAAGGGCCCACACAGCCCACATGGGGGGCACCTCTAGAGCATATAGCTCTGGTGAGCAGGGGGAGAATGCTGCTGGGTCCCATAGGATATCTCCTAAACAAGGCCACTTCTCCAAGATTGGGAAATGTAACCAACCTACCTAATGCATAGCAATAAAACCAGAGAATAAGGCAAAATGAGGCAACAGAAGAATATGTTCCAAATGAAGGAACAAGATAAAACACCAGAAGAGCTAAGTGAAGAGTACCTAAGCAATCTACCTGATAAAGAGTTCAAGCTAATGATCATAAAGATGCTTAATGAACTCAGGAGAAGAATGGATGAACACAGTGAGAAGTTTAACAAAGAGCTAGAAAATATAAAGAACCAACAGAGCTGAAGAATACAATATCTGAAATTTTAAAATACACTAGAAGTAATCAACAGTAGATTAGATGATACAGAGGAACAGATCAGCAAACTGGAAGACAGAGTAGTGGAAACAGCCAAGCTGAAAAGAAAAAAGGGAAAAGAATTTTAAAAAATGAGATTAGTTTAAGAGAGCTCTGAGGCAATATCAAGCATACTAACATTTGCATTATAGGGGCCCTAGAAGGAGAAGAGAAAGAGGAAGGTGCAGAGAATTTATTTGAAGAAATAATACCAGAAAACCTCCCTAACCTGGAAAGGAAACAGACATCCAAGTCCAGGAAGCTCAAGATGAACCCAAAAAGATCCATGCCAAGACACATTGTAATTAAAACGGCAAAAGTTAAAGAGAGAATCTAAAAGCAACAAGGGGAAAGAAATTATTTACATACATGGAAACTCCCATAAGACTATCAGGGAGTTTTTAGCAGAAATTTTGCATGCCAGAAAGGGGGGCATAATATATTTTAAGTGGTGAAAGGAAAAAACCTACAACCAAGAATACTCTACCTGGCAAGGCTATCATTCAGATTTGAAGGAGAGGTAAAGAGTTTTACAGATAAACAAAAGCTAGAAGAGTTCACCACCAATAGCCAGCTTTACAAGTAATGTTAAAGGGACTCTCTAAGTGGAAAAGAAAAGACCAAAACTAGAAATATGAAAATTATGAAAAGAAAAATCTAATTGGCAAAGGCAAATATATAGTAAAGGTAGTAGATCAATGACTTATAAAGCTCGTAGGAAGGTTAAAAGACAAAAGTAGTAAAATCATCTTATCCACAATAAGCAGTTAAGGGACACACGAAACAAAAAGGTGTAACATATGGTCTCAAAAACATTAAATGTTGGGGGAAGGAGTAAAAATGAAGCGTTGTTAGAATGTGTTCATACTTAAGAGGTCATCAACTTAACAGAATCCCATATATACAGGTTGCTATATATGAACCTCATGGTAAGCACAAATCAAACATCTATAACACATACACACACACACACACATCCCAAAGAGAAAGGAATCCAAACATAACAGCAAGATAGTCACAAGGGAAAAGAGCAAAAGAAGAAAAAGGAACAAAGAAGAAATATAAAAACAACCAGAAAATAATGAACAAAATGGCAATAAGTACATGTCTATTGATAATTACTTTAAATGTAAATGGACTAAGTGCTCCAATCAAAAGACAGAGTGGCTGAATGGATAAAAACAAGATACATATATATGCTGCATTCAGATTTAAAGACATACACAAACTGAAAGTGAGGGGATGGAAAAAGATATTCTACACAAATGGAAGTGAAAAGAAAGCTAGGGTAGCATACTTACACAAGACAAAATAGACTTTCAAACAAAGACTGTAACAAGAGACAAAGAAAGACATTACATAATGATAAAGGGATTGATCCAACAAGAAGATATATACATAGTGATAAAGGGATTGATCCAACAAGAAGATATAACAATTGTAAATATATATGCACCCAACATAGGAGCACCTAAATACATAACATAAATACTATCAAACATGAAGGGAGAAATTGACAGTAACACAATAAAAGTAAGGGACTTTAACACCTCACTGACATCAATGGACAGATCATCCAGACAGAAAATCAATAAGGAAACACTGGCCTTAAATGACATATTAGGTCAAATGGACTTAATAGATATCTATAGAACATTCCAACCAAAAACAGCAGAATACACATTCTTTTCAAGTGCACATGGAACATTCTCCAGGACAGATCACATGTTAGACCAAAAAACAAGTGTCAACAAATTTAAGAAGATTGAAATCATATCAAGATCTTTTCTGACCAGAGTGGTATGAGACTATAAATCAACTGTGAGAAAAAAAATGCAGAACACACAAACATGTGATGGCTAAACAATATGCTACTAAACAACCAGTGAGTCACTGAATAAATCAAAGAGGAAATTAAAAAATACCTGGAGACAGATGAAAATTAAAACACAACAATCCAAAACCTATGGGATGCAGCAAAAGCAGTTGTAAGAGGGAAGTTTATAGCAATACAAGCCTGCCTCAAGAAAAAAGAAAAATCAAAACTAAGAGTTGATTCTTTGAAAAGATTAAAAAATTTGATAAATCTTTAGCCAGGCTCATCATGAAAAAAAGAGAGAGGACCCAAATTAATAAAATCAGAAATGAAGGAGGAGAAGTTACAACTGACATCATAGAAATATCATAGAAGAATCATAAGAGCTTACTATGAACATTTAAATGCTAATAAAATGGATAGCCTAGAAGAAATGGACAAATTTCTAGAAATGTATAATCTCACAAGACTGAATCAGAAAGAAAGAGAAAATATGAATAGACCAATTAACAGTAATGAAATTGAATCAGTAATTAAAAAAAAAACTCCCGGGCTTCCCTGGTGGCGCAGTGGTTGGGAGTCCGCCTGCCGATGCAGGGGACGCGGGTTCGTGCCCCGGTCCGGGAGGATCCCGCATGCCGCGGAGCGGCTGGGCCCGTGAGCCACGGCCGCTGGGCCTGCGCGTCCGGAGCCTGTGCTCCGCGGCGGGAGAGGCCACAACAGTGAGAGGCCCGCGTGCCGGAAAAAAAAAAAAAAAAAAAAAAAAAAAAAAAAAAAAAAACTCCCAACAAACAAAAGTCCAGGACTAGATGGCTTCACAGGTGAATACCACCAAACCTTTAAAGAAGAGTTAATACCTATCCTTCTCAAACTATTCCAAAAAACTGCAAAATGAGGAATGTTTCCAAACTCATTCTATGAGGCCAGCATTACTCTGATACCAAAACCTGACAAGGATACCACAAAAAAGAAAATGAACAACAAAAAATATCAACATCAGGGATGAGCATAGATGCAAAAATCCTCAACAAAATATTAGCAAACCAAATTCAAGAATAAAATAAAAGGATCATACACCATGACCAAGTGGGATTTATCTCAGGGATGTAAGGAAGTTTCAATATCCACAAATCAATCAATGTGATACACCACATTAACAAACTGAAGAATAAAAATTATATGATCACCTCGATAGACGCAGAAAAAGCTTTTGACAATATTCAACATCGATTTATGCTTAAAAAAAACTCTCAATAAAGTGGTTATAGAGGGAACATGCCTCGATGTAATAAAGGCCATGTATGGCAAGCCCATACATACTCAACAGTGAAAAACTGAAAGCATTTCCTCTAAGATCAGGAACAAGACAAGGATATCCACTGTTGCCAATTTTATTCAACATAATATTGGAAGTCCCAGCCACAACAATTAGACAAGAAAAAGAAATAAAAGGAATCCAAATTGCAAAGGAAGAAGTAAAACTGTCACTGTCTGCAGATGGCATGATACTATATATAGAAAATCCTAAAGACACCACCAAAAACCTATTAGAATTAATAAATGAATTCAGTAAAGTTGCAGGATACAAAGTTAATATACAGAAACCTGTTTTGTTTCTATATACTAACAACATACTACCAGAAAGAGAAATTAAGAAACCAATTTCATTTATGATTGCATCAAAAAGAATAAAATACCTAGGAATAAATATAACTAAGGAGGTAAAAGACCTGTACTTGGAAAACTGTAAGACATTGATGAAAGAAAACCAAAACACTAATTCAAAAAGATATGCACCCCTATGTTCATTGCAGCATTATTTACAATAGCCAAAATATGGAAGCAACATAAGTGTCCATCAACAGATGAATGGATAAAGATGTGCTATATATACACAATGCAATACTACTCAGCCATAAAAAATAATGAAGTCTTGCCATATGCAACAAAATAGATGGACCTTGAGGGCATCATGCTAACTGAAATAAGTCAGACGGAGAAAGACAAATACTGTATGATTTCACTTATATGTGGAATCTAAAAAACAGAACAAATGAACACACACAAAAAAACAGAAATAGACTCATAGAGGACAAATGGGGTTGCCAGAGGGGAGTAGGGAGAGAGGATTAAAAGGCGGAAAAAGGTAATTACGTGAGGTAATGAATGCCAATTAGCTTGATTGTGGTGATCATGTCACAGTATATATTTATATGAAATCATCACATTGTACACCTTAAATCTATACAATTTTTGTCATTTTTACCTCAATAAAGCTAAAAAAGACTTTAAAAAGAAAAAGAATAACAGATGGATCAGGGTTATTCTTTCCACAGATGTGATGCTTAGACCTGAATGATGAGAAGAAGCTGGCCAAACAGAGACCCAGGGAAATAGAAGTCCAGGTCAACGGAACAGCAAATACAAATGGAACAGCAAACGCAAGAAATGACTGCATGTGTTTAAGGAACAGAAGGGAGGCCAGTACGGTTGGAGCCTGTAAGCCAGGGAAAGAGTGGAATAAATCAGTTTGAGAGGGGGACAAGAGCTTATATTTTATGTCAAGGGGAAGAAATTTTGTAGGACTTTAAATAGAGGGTATGTCATGGTCTGGTTTATGATTTTCAGAGATCATTCTGATTGCTATGTGGAGGATGCATTGGCGAGGGAGTGAAGAGAGGAAGTAGGGGTATGGTCAGGATGCTGCAAAGACAACCCAAGGAAGAGCTGATAGTATCCTGACCCAGGTGTTCGCAGTGCAGGTGAAGGAAGAGGAGAACTGGAGGATATGCTGTGGAGGTGAAACCAGCAGGGAATGCTGAAAGATTGCACATTGGGACCTAAAGGGGTGAGATAAATCAAGGATAACTCCAAGATTTTTAGCCTGAGCAATAAGAGGGATGTAATTGCTGTCTGCAGAGATGGGGAAGATAGAGAAGTAGCATGTTTGGAAGTAAAGATTCAGACTTCCACTTTGGATGTGTTAATGCTGAGACATTTGTGAGTCATCCAAGTGGAGATTTTGCGTGAGTAATTGGGTATGCTGGGCTGAAACTCAAGGACAAGTCTGGGAAGCAGAAATAAAGCTGGGAGTCATCAGCATTTACGTAGTATCCAAACCAGTGGTTCTCAACTTTGGCTGCACAGGGAGTGCGCAGTGGGATCACCGAAGGAGGTTTATAAACTCCAGGTGCTCAAGATATAACACAGTCTATTAAAATCAGAATCTCTGTGGGGTTGGGACCCAGGCACCAGTGTGTTCAGGCTCCCCAGGTGATTCCAGTATGTAGCCAAGGCTAAGAACCATGGCTCTGAATCCTGGCTGAGATAGTGAGTGGTTCTCCAGGTGTAGTGCCAGGACCAGCATCATCACCATCACCTGGAACTGGTTAGAAATACGAATGTTTGGGTTTCACCACAGGCCTGTGGAATCAGACACTGCGAGGGTGACACCCAGTGCCCTGTGTGTTAACGAGCCCTCCAGGTGAGGCTGATCCAAGTTAGGATCTGAGAAGCCCTGGGATAGATGGAGTGGAGGTGGGGGGTAAAAGGAGAAGAGCGCACAGGTGAGTCCTGAGTCAGTCTAAATTGAGAAACCTGGTGAAGGAAGAGCAGCCGGGCCTATGAGACTACAGAAGCCCAAACAGGATCATGTATCAAGGGGAGAGCAATTAACTGGTCAATAAAATAACATGAATGCTTAGGGGGATTCAAATAAATGTAAGAGCAGGAACATGAGCACAGGCTTTGGCAGCATGGAGACCCTGGGTGGTTCAGCAGAGGCTTTCAGCCTGACTGAAGAGGTCACCGGGGGAGGAAATGGGCTTGCAGGTCAGGCACTCAGCATGGTCTTGGGGACCTGGGCTGTGCCTAGTCAGTAATAGCTTTTCTCTCCACCTTTGAAAAGTCTGTTGTTGAACAAATGCAAAGTATTATGTTTCTCTTCCAATATTGATTTCTCTTAATAGGTCGTGAATAACAATAACAGTAGACTGTGCCCTTCAGAGTGCTACCAGCAAATCCAAGTTTTCACAAAAACTCTGAGGTAGAAAGATAGACTCTGGATTGATTGCAGGAGCCAGTTCTTACCTTCTCTTCCTTTGCTGCCTCCCACTAGGGAGGCTGAAGATAAAAGCCTAATACTGGCATTCCCACTTTCCTTACCTACTAGAGTGGCCATGTGGCCCATGTCTGCCCAGTGGGTTGTTAGGGTAAGCTGCTGGGTGGGTTCTGGGAAAGATATTTTCTTTCCTGATAAAAGAGACAGGCATGTGAGCGGAATTCATAGACGCCACCCCTCCTTTCAAAGCTTTCTTCTAGATGTTTGGCACTGTGGCAGACATCTTGTAACCATGAGGCAACAGCTTGCAGACAAAAGGCAATGGTTGATAGATGGCAGAGTGCAAATAGAATGGAAAGAGTGAGAAGGGGAGGGAAGAGGGGAGAGAGTATGAGTGAGCACTTGGGTCCTTAATCACATCTCTGTGCGGGTAAACCAGCCCTGGAGCTTCCTGCTGCTGGGCTTCTTTTTTTTGTTTGTTTGTTTTTGTTTTTGTTTCTTGCGGTATGCGGGCCTCTCACTGTTGTGGCCTCTCCCGTTGCAGAGCAAAGGCTCCGGACGCGCAGGCTCAGCGGCCATGGTTCACGTGCCCAGCCGCTCCGCGGCATGTGGGATCTTCCCAGACCAGGGCACGAACCCGTGTCCCCTGCATTGGCAGGCGGACTCTCAACCACTGCGTCACCAGGGAAGCCCCGCAGGGCTTCTTGTTTGTCAGATATTGTTTAAGCAACTATTACTTGGGGTTTCTGCTATTTGCAACTGAGAGCCTTCTTACCTGATACAGGAAGGTATTCTTGTCTACTTTCAGCAGAAGGGAAAATGGAGGTACAGAAAGGAGACGAGGCTTTCCCAGGGTTTCACGGACATGAGAGGTGGGGCTCGGGTTAGATTTGGACTTCTGGGCTCACCCATTCATGCCTGTTCCTGGGATTACTACCTCCCCGAGGCGAAGCTGGTGTCCATGCAAATCTCTTGGCACAGACCCCAGAACTCTTTAAGGAAGCGATGTTTAAGCTGAGATCCGGATGGGGAGGCGGGGAGGAAGGAGTATTTTAGGCAAAAGGTACAGTGTGTTCAAAAGACAGAAAGGGGCTTCCCTGGTGGTGCAGTGGCTGAGAGTCCGCCTGCCGATGCAGGGGACATGGGTTCGTGCCCCGGTCCGGGAAGATCCCACATGCCGCGGAGTGGCTAGGCCCGTGAGCCATGGCCGCTGAGCCTGCGCATCCAGAGTCTGTGCTCCACAACGGGAGAGGCCACAACAGTGAGAGGCCCACGTACTGCAAAAAAAAAAAAAAAAAAAAGAAAAGAAAAAAGCTGCAAAGGACTGAAGGTTAGAGGAATTGACCTTGAGCATGGTGGGCCAGTGAGGTAAGTAAGGGTCATGAAGAGATGAAGCTGGAGGGGTTGTCATTCACCAGAAATGCCATGGTAGATTACATTATTCTTCCAAATTTCTCACCTTTTCCAGTATCCATGCCCTTTGCCATGAGACCAAAAAGTGTCAGAACCTTTCGCATCAGCACATGTAGTTCCTCCTCATTCTTTTTGGCTGCGGTGGGGCATCAGCTGTCATTACGTGCACCCCCTCTGCTTTCCTTGTCTATGAAGTTTTCTATCAAAGGTCTCTCGGGCAGCCTCAAACTTAAGGATTTAGCTTCATGCTTCAAAAAGCTAACCGTGCAAAACAACTTGTTTTTTTTCAGGGGGTCCTTCCCTTTAGACCTTAACTTGGGCCACCCCGACTCCCCCCCCGCCTCGTTAATGGTAGTCACTGAGGCTAATCCTGAAGGGCTACTGAAGGCAGAGTGCCTCAGTGTCAGCCCCATCAGGGTGTCTGCTTGGATGGAGGTCGTCTGCATCTGATGAATAAGAGGAACAGGGGTAAAGGTCCAGGAACCTAATCCTCGTCTGAGACAGTTTGAAGGGCTGTTCTTTCTCCCAACTTCCTCTCCAGGTTGCCCAAAGCTCTACTAGACCTGCTGCTCAGCCCTGCTTCTTCCCCTTTCCTTCCACAGATGTTGATTCCTTAAAAAATCACCTTCCATTCCAAACTCTTAGCCTCTGCCTGCATAGACCTCATCTCCTACAGCGCTAGTTCTGATTCCCAGAGTTCAGGCGTTGTCTCCTCCACCTCTTCTTCGCATAAGAGCCAGGTCTCTTTACACGAGCAGGTCCCCCAGGCATGAGCTTGGCAAACCTGGGATTGAGGTGAAGGGTCCCCTCGGTCAGGCCACGAAGGCCTCCACTGCACCAACCCCTGGAAATGGTGCCAACTTGCCTGGCATCTTCACAGCCAGTGCTGTCTAAGGCATCTCATTGTTTCTTCCTAGTCAGAGTGATGGAGAGTGGCTTCTGTGACCTCATTATACATTTCACTTATTTGTTCTGAGTCTGCTTGTCCCACTAGCTAAGGAGTTCCTGCTTTCTCTGAGGATAAGGATATCTTACCTCTGTAACCTGGGAACTGGCTTGGAGAAGGCTCTAAAAAATGTGTATTGAATGAATGCCTATGAGTCTTGCTTCTTCCCCTGGACTGTGAAATCCTTGAGGATGGAATCATGTCTTATTCTTTCTTGGTACCCCAAGGCCTGGGGATGGCCACAGAAAAGTGCTAGTTAATGATGGGTGGGTAGGTGGTTCATGCCATGAAGACTGGCTACTCAAGAGCATGGGTAGACTATATATACTTCCTGGGCACCACCAAAGGAGAAGGATAAACTTCAGCTGGTCTCTGGGGAGAGCTTCCAGTGGAGGAAGATGTGAGCTGCACTAGGATGAGTATGTAGGGCTGGGGATGCAGGCCGAGATGCTTCATGCAGAAGGGACAGTGTGAGCTGTAATTTCTACCTTCCCAGCATTCAGGATCCCTCTGGGAAATACTTTCCTGGTCCTCTTCTGAGGAGAGGCCCCCACTCTCAGTCCAGGTGGAGTTGGCCCCTTTGTACCCCTAAGCCACAAGCCTCCCACATGATTGGTTTGGGGATGGGCTCTTGGCCTACAGGCCCATCAATGCCCGTGAGTCTTGCTTCTTCCCCTGGACTGTGAAATCCTTGAGGATGGAATCATGTCTTATTCTTTCTTGGTACCCCAAGGCCTGGGGATGGCCACAGAAAAGTGCTAGTTAATGTTGGGTGGATAGGTGCTTCACGCCATGAAGATTGGCCACTCAAGAGCGCGGGTAGACTATATATACTTCCTGGGCACATTGCTAGAACGGTACATTGGTACCATTGCTAGAATGTTTAGGAAAAAGAACAAAATCTGCTAGGATGCCTTCAGCTGCAATTACAAATACCAATAAAACAGCTGAACAGGCTTAACAAGAGAAAACGCATTATTTCACATAATGAGAAGTTTATGGTCAGGGCACCTTCAGGAATGGTTACTTTAGCTATTCAACAATGTGATCAGTGGCTTAGGTTCTATCTCCTATTTGGCCACCAGAAGCACATCAACTTTGTCCTTACAGTCACAAGATGGCTGCTGCAGATCCAGGTATCACATCCAGCCATGATAAAGACCAAAGGTGGAAAAGGGACTGCTTCCTCCTTTGTGGTTCTCACATCTATCATCTACGTTGGTCTCACCAGCCCATGTTCTAACCAATCACAGGCCAGAGAAATTGCCTCTGTTGATGCATTCTCAATGGGAGCAATATCTCCCCCAAGGGGAGAGATATTTATAAAAATTTATAGAAGAGAGTTTATAAAAATGTGTTTAGTGGAGGGTGATGGGAAAAAATCTTAGATATTACAACGATCTGCGGCTCTCCAAAGGGCCATAGCATATAAACAGGTATATATCTGTGGCATTAAAATCTCATGGGGGCACAATTAGGAGAAAGAATGTCTTAAAAGTCTCCTTAGGGAGATGGTAATGGGAAAAAGGTTGAGAAACGCTGCCTTAGACCAAGGTTCACCTCCTGAGCCTGGAGACTGAGTCCTCTGAAACATATGCATCTGGGGAGGGAGCTGAAGACAGGACAAAACCAGGCCCTATCATCAAGGAGGTGGGCAGAGACTGTGGTCCTGGCAGTCACCTGCTGCCGCTCTGCAGGAGCTCTCCTTACCCTGCAGTTGCAGGAGGTGGGAGGCTGCGAGTGAGGAATGGCAAAGATGGAGACAGTGGCATTTAATTAGTGGCGGCCGCTAACGAACATCCAAATCTACACTCTATCCTTTGTTTAAACCAGCTTGAGCTAGGCACGTGCCACTTATCATTAAACAACGAAGGGCTTATGCAATAATCAGAAGCCGTTAAGTCCTCTTGCGTGACAAGTGGTCTGGAGGTTTCTTGTGGGGAGTTAGAGGCAACCTAGGCCTCCAACACCAGGGAATAGGCAGGTAAAGCATGGAGGATGCCCGTCGTGATAGACTACTCAGAAGTTAGAAATGGTGGTTGCGCATTCACACAGAGCCTAGATCTTAAAACAGTGTTGAGTGAAAAAGCTAAGAAACTATATTAATAGCATTTATGTAAATTAAAAGCAGGCACACGGAAAACAACATTGTACATTTTCCAAGGGCACGTTCATGTTTAAAGACATATACCAGACGTGTTTGAGGGGATGACAAGGTGGAGGAAGGATGCGAGGCGGACTGGGGTGTGAAAGGGACAAATACTAAAACAAGGAAGGGTTTCCCTCTGACTAGTAAGGAAGTGTGGCTGGAGCCAAGGCATGTGATTAACTTAACTCTCTGCACCTGACTTCCAGTTAGGAAGGAAAAGGAAGTGGAAGTACCCAGAGACTCCTTAATAAAGAACAGGGGACACGCCCTTAGGGAGAAAGGGAAGAAACAGCTCCAGGCGGACAGAGCAGGGAGGAGGAGAAGGGCTGGGGCTGAGGGTGAGAAAGACCCTTGGGCTGAAGGAGGAGATTGCTTTTTATACCACTTAAGCAGGACGGTCCTAGTGACCCGCCTCGGGGAACTCAGACTTCTCATCTGTAAGACGGAGACAACGTGGAGGAGGAGGTTTGTTTCCAACACAGTTCCCAGCATCTTCCCGGTCAGCTTAAAACCCAGACCCCCAGGTCCCAGCCCAGAGATGCTGGGTTATTAGGACCTGGGCCACCCTGGGTACCGTATTTACTTTCAAGTGCCCCACGTCATTCAGGTGTGTGCAGCAGGGTTAAACCGATGTTCCAGGGTTCTAGAAAGCGATGAAACTTTCATTGTATGCTCTTCTTTTTTAAAAAAATAAATTTTATCTAATACAAATGAACTTATTTGCAAAACAGAAACAGGCTCACAGACATAGAAAACAAAACTATGGTTGCCAAAGGAAAAGGTGGGGGGAGGGGTAAATTAGGAGTATGGGATTAACAGTTACGTGGTACTGTATATAAAATAAACAACAAGGATTTACTGTACAGCACAGGGAACTATATTCATTATCTTGTAATAACCTATAATGGAAAAGAATCTGAAAAAGGATATATATGTGGGTATATATATTTTTATTTACTTATTCTGAATCACTTTGCTGCACACCTGAAACTAACACAATATTGTAAATCAACTATGCCTCAATAATAAACAAATAAAATAAAAATGCAAAATCATAAATGAGTAAATAAATAAATCTCATTCTCCCCTGAAGCCCACCACCTTGATTACTTGATGACAAACATATTTCCTTGCCTCTAAGACACCTTCCCCCATAGATTTTAACTTTTCTAAAATTGGGAGAAGTCTTACAATAACATATGGTCAGATTTCCTTTTTTCCTCTGAAAAAATGCTGTTAAGTTGGTGGTACATCTCACAGTTTACAATGTCATAGAATTAGGGAAACATGGTGTAATATTCTTCAAGCTGAGAGTTTGGGGGGAAAAATCACAAAGATGACAACAAAATCACCCGTAATCTCATTCCCAGAGGGTTCCATTGCCAGCATCTTTTAATATTTCTAGTCCCTTGTTTTTGTTGTTCTAAGTCTTCCTTTCACTATCAATGAGTAATTCTCAAGCACATATTCTACACACCCCACTTACGGACGTAGAAGTAAAGTAAGAATTCTAGCTACTCTGGGCTAGCTCTTTAGGTACGTGATTGATCATTCCATACAATAGCCCTAAAGGGTGAGAGGTAGTATTTCTACTGAACACAGGAAGAATACAGAAGCTGAGGAGGTAAAGGACTTGTCCCCTTAGTCATGGTTAGTAAGAGGCTGAGCTGGGATTTGAGCCCAGGCAGCTGGACTTGATGCTGCCTCTCAGGGCAGCGGCCAGTCTGGTCTAAGGAGGGAGGTTCGTGGACTATGGGTCAGGACTGTGGGAAGGGGTTGTTTCTTGGTGGGGCCAGGGGCTTCCTGGAGAATCATGTGGAGGCCCTGTTAACACAAACATGGCTCTGCAGCTGGAACTTGGGTTCAAATCCAGCTCACGGTTCTTACAGATCATTTAACCACCTTGAGCCTCAATTTCCTCATCTTTAAAATGGAGATAAATGATACCACCCTCAAAGGGCTGTAGGAAGGATGAGAAATTGTTGTATAAGGAAAGTGTGTGGCTCACAAAGAATACTTAACATAGAGAACTAAAACCACTGGGGTTTGGATCAAGGGTGTAGAGGAAGTATTAGAAGTCTCTATGACATATCAATATAAATATTCTAAGAAAGGGTGGCTATTTTAGCCAAGCTCTATTCGGGAAATTCTAGGAGATATATTGGGGGCTTCTATTATGAACTGACTCACTTTTCTGGTAAAGAAAAAAATTCATTTGCAAAAAAATGTCAATTAAGCAAAAACAAAAATAGTCTTCAAGTTTGAGATTTAGAAAAATAATGTATCTCCTTCTGGCTTGGGACTTCACATTCCATTCAAATTCAGTCCAGAACCTCTGTTTCTTCAACCCCAGGGATGGAACACAGGTGCCCCAGGTGATTCTGATGAGCAACCAGAGTGGAGCTGGGACCGCCTGAGTCAGCCATGCATGGGCCACAGGCCCCTTCCTACCTCCTCATGCACACAGCCTAGCAATGAGGGGGTGGGGGTAGTGGGGGCAGACACAGAAGAGCTGCCAATTCCTGGTGCCCAGGTTCAAGGCCAAGAGAGAAGGAAAGACCAAGGTGAAGCCTGAGTGGGAGGGAGGCCAGCACCAGGATGGGTCCAAGATGTGGAGGCTGGGGTCAGGAAACCTAGGTTAGAATCCAACTCCTCTACCTCCCTGCTGTTTGTCCTCAGGGGAGATTCCCAATCTCTTAGGCCCTCTGTTCTCTGTAAAGCTGGTTGTAGTGTAGATTAAATGAGAGGATGAAGGTAGGGGCCTGGCATGCAGCAGGGCTCACTGGATGTCATTTATGGTGTTCCTGACACCTCATCACAGCACTGAGAAGTTGGTGCTATTGTTTCTGCCATTTTACAGTTGAGGAAACTGAGGCTCAGAGAGGTTAAGTCACTGGCCCAAGATTGCACAGCTGGTAAATGACAGAACTGGAGTTTGAATTCAGATTTGTTTGCTCTAGAATTCATACCTTTTCCTTTTCTGGGCCTGGGCTAGACAAAACAGACAAAGGAAAAATGTGAGTGATGATGATGGGATTTGAACCATTATCAGCCCAGGTCTGAGCTCTGTGCTTGCTGGGGACATAAGAGAACCTCCACCCTTTACTTCTGACTCAGGCCACACCAGCCAGACGGAACCCCGAGGAGACAGGGCTGTGGAGCCTCCAAGACTGAGGGTTTTTGACAACTGGTGGTTTTTTTTGGTGTTAGTTATTTTGGAAAAGCAGACGGGAGCACAGGAGGAATGGTCTCACTCCCAGGCATATGGGAGCCGGCTGTCAGCTACTATGGAAAATGATAAGACAGCTTAATTAAAAAAAAATTTTATATATACTAATAATGAAGTGGGAGGAATTTGGAGGAGGAGGTCTACAAGGAGAAGGGAAAGTATTACAGATGTTGGAGCCATGCATGGGGGATGGCTATGGCCCGCCTGGGACTGCAGTTCCTGCAGCCAGGAGGGGTGGCAGAGGGGAGGGCCTGGTGGCATCTGACCATGGGGCCCTCAGCAATGTGGAAAATCTCTGTGGTCTGTCCAGGGACAGGAGTGTGTCTGGGCTGGGATTAGAGGTGGACAGGGAAGTAGGGGTTTCTCTCTGGGCTGGTTCTGGTCCCCAAGTCCTGGCATGACACACATGCCAGGCAGGAGGGCTGGGGAAACAAGATGAGTGTTTCCTCAACAGGAAGATGAAGCATATACGAGGTGGGCTCAGGTGGTCAGTGGGGAACTTGGCCTGGGGCGGCTAAGACCCTAGGGCCACAGGGTGATCGGTGGATGCTGCAAAGCCCAGGAGGGTTTCCTGGAGCAGGTTGAAATGGGGCTGGCAGGATGGAGAAGGTGGTAGGGGTGACGAGGATCAGCATTTATTGAGTACTTGCTAAGCATGGAACTAAAAACCAGAATAGAAATGCATTCATTTAACAAATATTTATTGAGTACCTACCATGTGCTAGCCACTGTTCTGGGCTCTGGGGTTGAAGCAGAGAATAAAAGAGAATCCCTGCCCTCATGGTGCTCACGTGCTGGTGGAGGACAGGGACAACAATCCAGTAAGCAGATAAATACCATGCTGGGTGGTGATCCATGATACAGAGTAAGAGAAATCGAAGAAAGGTCCCTTCCGTTTACTGAGTACCTACCATGTGCCAAGCCCATGCACTGGTGGAGGACCCTGCAGCTGTTAATACCACTTTATAACTAGCTCACCTTACCTGGCATTGTTCTAAGTGCTTAAATGGATTAATTTATGTGATCCTGACAAAACAATTGGAGGGAGGTACTATTACAGTCATCCTCATTTTACAGATGAAGAAATGAGGTGAAAGAACTGCTTGAGGGTCATGGATTTGAACCCAGTTAGACTCCAGGACCTGCACACTTAAGCTTGCTGGGCTGTCAGCCTGATCATCTATATCTGACCTCTCCTTGGGGCCTGGGCTTCCTTACAACGTGGAAACTGGGTTCCAAGGGTGTGTCGCAAGACAGAGCCAGAGTGAAGCTGTATCATCTTTGCTATCCCAGCCTTGAAAGCTCCACAGTGTCACCTCTGCTGCATTGTGTTCAATGTCAGTCTCAAGTTCTGCCCAGGACTCAGGGTAGATGAAATAGACTCCCCTCTTGATGAAACAGAGTGCCAAGATTCTTGAAGAGCATGGGAATTAAAATGTGGCCATTTTTGGAAAGCACAGTCTACCCCACTCAGCCACCTGACAGATGGGGAAGTCACACATGGACAGACCCCAGTGGTCAGGCCTCCCAGCCTGGGGCACAGGGTCTAGCCCGCCTCATCTGTCCTCTGCCCTGGGGGACCCACTCCTGCCCTGCCATCCAGGGCTCTGCAAAGGTGAGCCTCTCCTTGCTTGGCTGGTGGCGATTCCAGCTGTGGTTGAGGGAGATTGACTCCATTTGCAGCTACAAGTTTCCTCTCCTAAGGGGTGGGTGAATGACCCTGGGAGGATTCATTCTTCCTCTGCTTCTAGGCCCATCTCCTTGGGGTCTCTATCAAGGAGAGAGCTCTGGACCTGGTCCCATTCCCACTTCAACCTCACCTCTGACAGCCAGGATGATCTGATTGGCTGAGCCCCAATCAGGAGCCCATTCCTGGTCCATTCAGCAACAGGGGATGGCCTAGGTTGTGAGCTAAGCAGAGTTTCCATTGGTGGGAGGTTCTCAGGGGAGGCAGTTATGAGCTGGAAAGATACCCCCAAACTGTCTATTAATATGTATTGGCTCCTGCATTAGATTTTGTTTGGCTCATTTAGTTTCTCCTGCCCTCCACAAACAACCCGTCAGCAAGTCCTCCAAAATATACCCTGAATCGATTCACTTTACTCCCTATTACCCCCTAGCCTCACCCAGGCCACCATCACCTCCTGCCGGGATGACTGTACCGGCTCTTCCTGGTCCCACATCCACTCCCACCTCCTCCGGCTCATCTCTGCACAGCAGCTGGAGGGACCTTTACAAAATGTGAATCAGTCTGTATTTTTTCCCCTGCTTGTGGGGCAATCCACAGTGGCCTCCCCTAAAGTCTGGACTCCTGACTGAGGCTCTGTCTGTGTGTCTCACCTTTCGTGCCATTCATTCTGGCCACACTGGTATCCTTTCTGTTCCTCTGATATGCCACTGTTCCTCAGTCCTGCCTTGAGGCCTTTTCACTTTCCATTTCCTCTGTCTGCAATGCCCTAACCCAGCTCATCACATGTCTTTCAGGTCTCAGTTCAAACATCATGGTGTGCCTCAATTCTGCTAAAGCACTGAAACAAAAAGGCCCTGGAATGTGCAATGGCTCAAATGCAGCAGAAGTGTGTCTCTCACTCATGTAATGGATGTGCCGATGCAGTAGGTGGCTCTCCTCCACGTGGTGATGCAGGGATCCAGGTTCTTCCATCCTTGCTGTCACTTGCACTCCACCAGGGGAAAAGAAAGAGCATGAAGGAAGCTCACCCACTTCTGAAAGCCTAGCTTTAGAAGTGGCACTCCCATCCCATTGGCAAGAGCTGGTCACATGGCCACACCTGGATGCTCAGAGAGGGCTGGGAAATATCGCCCCTGCTTGGGAGGCACTTGTCAGCTCCAGCCATATACCCACAAAGGGGAGCATGGATCTGGTGGACAATTGACTACCTTGGCCACAGTCACCTTCTCAGAGAGGCACTCCCACCCCAATCATCCCACCCAAAGAATGTCCCTTCCATTACCATACATATCATATCCCTACTTGATTTTCTTTATAGTACATTTTATTTACCTGCTAGTTTATTGTTTCTATCCCCTTCTAGAAGGTAAGCTCTAGGGTGAAAACCTTGTTTAGCTAGTTAATGCCATATTCCTAGCACCTCGATCAGTGCTTTGTCCATAGTAAATATTTAGTAAATAGGTGTTGAATCAATGAAAGGACAAATAATTTCCATTTTACCAGTGGGGACACGAGGAAACCAGTGACTTCAAGGACAGAAAATGCTTGTCCCCAGGGCTTGGCCTACGTAGGGGCCCCATTCATGTTAATTCTTTTCTTTCTCCAATGTCGATCTTGAGGCTGTAGATTTCAAGGAAAGGCTAGGCTGTGGTCTGTGAGTCAAGAGACTTGGGTTTGAGTCTGAGCCTGTGCTGACTTCTGTGTGTGCCCTTCTCCTCTCCTGTCTGGGCCTTGGTTTCCCAGCCTGCAAGACTGGGGTGGAGCAAGTTGGGTCAGTTAAACTTCCACATTCCTCAGGGCTTGAGAGTAGACGACCACCCCCAGAGTCCATCTGTACCTCCTTTTTCCAACAGCTGACCTTTGGAAGGAAGGTCTCCTCCCCTTCTTCCTCCCCGTCTACAGGCTTAATAAGGCTTAATGAGGGGCCTGGCTGGGCCCAGACACTCAGTGGCCACCAGCTCATGCTTTCACCCAAGGACAGGGTAGGGGAGCGTGGCTAATGACAGGGTCCTGGTGGGGGGTGAGCTCTCAGCCTCAGCTGGCCTTTCTGGGCCTCTATTAACAGACCACACAGGGAAATGTCTTCTCAGGGCCCATGATTTTCAATTTTCAACTGGAAAAGGCAGCCAGGAAGAGGTAACCAGGAGGCCAGAGACACTCACCTGTGCTTTTGTCAGGATTATTCTATTTGTCTTCCCATCTAGCTACCTACTTGGCCTTCCATCTGTCCTTCCACTTACCCATTCATTTACCCACCCAGGAATTCAAGTATCTGCCCACCTATTCACACGTCCACCCTTCCACCTAACCATCTACCAAGTTACCCTTCCACCCAGCCAATAATCCAGCATCCATGCAACCTTCCACCTTTTCCATGCATCCTTCTACCTACCCACTCATCTACTCCCCATCCATTCAATCCTCTGTCTATCCCTTCATCCATCTACACACACACCCATCTATCTGTCCTTCCAAGGCAGGGGGATCCAAGATCTAACTGGCGTTAATTTTGTGCCTTCGACTAAAATAGAGATGAGCAAATCATTCATTCCATTCCCTCCAGCCTTTATGTCACATGATGAAAAGTACATAGTGAAAAGTATTACTCTGTTGGCTATCAGACTTGGGATTGGATCTGAGCTCTGCTTTTACAGACTTAGTGACCTTAGACAATTTCATGCCAACATTATTTTTGAGCAGCTGCTATATGTAGGCCTCATGCTCGACACTTTACAAACGTTGGCCCAGTCGATTCTTTCAGCAGCTCTTTGAGGCAGCCCCCTACTTACTTTATAGACACAGACATCTTGCTGGCCTGCCACATAAGGCTGTGAAGGTCGCACACTGCACAGCTCTTGGAGGCATCTTTTACACCACAGTCTATGGAAGCAGTATCAGAATGGGATTCAGATCTGGCTGGCTCCAAAGTCAGCAGTCTTTCTAGAACAATTCTGTTCTTTGGCACCTAACCGGACTTTCCCCCTGGCGACTGGGGTGCATTCTCACAAGTGTAAGTGCAGAATGACCCTCGTCCAAACTCTGCCCTTTGAGTGGAGAGAGGGCAGGAGAGAAAAGGAATAGACATACTGCTTCCATGACGTGGTAGAAACTCAGTCCTTGAGACGTGGCGAGAGCTGCAGATGGGGAAACTAAGCCCTAGAGAAACCCACAGGATCCAAGATTTAAAGATCCTCTGATAAACAGTGGCACCTACTGAGCACTTCCTCCAAGCTGAGGCCACATGGTGACTCAGTCTCCATAATTCAACAATGGGAATTAATAACAGCACCAACCTCACAGAGTTGCTGAAAAGATTATAGAAGTTAAGACACGTAAAGGATCTAGAATTGTGCCTGCCACGAAAAAAAAGTGCTCAAAAAATGTTACTTACCATTATTCAGAATAACCCCACAGAACCCTGTGAGGATGGAGCTTTTTCTTCCTCTAAGCCTGGCGAGTCCAAGGTCATATACACAGGCCGTGGCTGCTGCCTCCCAGCTCTCCTATCCCCCCAGATAGTCCCAGACGGGTTTGCTCTGAGTGTGGTTTTAACTAAAGCCCACACTGTCAGGTGTCAGGCTGTCTGAGAGGGTGTCCAGGAAGGCCTCCTGGGAGTGTCGTCCTGCTCCTCATCACCCTGCACCAAGCCCGAGTTCTGGCAGATGTTGCCTAGCAACAGGATGCTGGAGTCCTTAAGAGTTCAGGCTCTGGTGCCAGACGGAAGCCTGCCATTGGCCCTTCTGAACTGTGAACGTGGCTTCGTCTCTCTGAGGCTGTTTCCTCATCTATAGGTAGCAAAGCAAACGACAGCTACCTAGTGTATAGTAGGTCCTTATGGTAAACGTTGGTTACTTACCTCCCCAGAGTCCATTCCCTCTTCTTCTGACTTCTGTTTAGGGAACCCCTTCCTGCTCTTTGGTCAGTGTAATGTGGGGCATCCCCCAAACCTTGGCCAATCAGAGTGTTGCACTCTTTGGCCACAGCTATTGGTTCAGGGTGTATGACCAAACCGGTCCAAGCAGACACTCCTAATGCCATTATGCCTCCACAGGGACCTGGGCATGAAGTCAACTCTAAAGGATGCTGAGCAAAAAAATGGAAACTCACCCTGATGACATCATTGGAACTGTTAGACCCTTCCCACCTGGAGCTCATGCCTGGGCTTTCCAGTCCAGTAGATCCCCTTTTGAGTGAGCCAGTTTGCCGGCAACCAAAGGAGTCAACTAAAACAGATACAGACATGAGGGTCCCTCACATGGGCAACGTGCCTCTTCTTCCTCAGGCTTCATTTGGTTTTGTGCTGCACACTCGGACAGGCCTGGTTCCCTGGACTAAGGGCTCTGATTGGATCCAAATTCTTTTACTTCGGAGAGTTTTTGCTCTCATGGCACCTTTTAAGTAAGGGCTCTTGCAAGCCCCTCTGCGAAGAGTTGTGCTTTTTGCTCCATGAGAATTTAGGGACCATCCCCAGAGATGGTCCTCTTTTCAATGATCCAAATTCCAAGCTCTGACTTCTACCTTCAGATGCTGCCTCTAGAGGGCTAATGAGCAGGTGATACGGGGGCAGAGAGACCCCACTGTGCTGGGTATGTAGCTCCACACTCCTCGCATTCCACCCCTGCCCAGGGGCATTCAGTAGTTCCTTACTGGCCTGGCGTTCAAGTGATGCAGAGCTGGGATTTGAACACAGGCCTCTACAAATGGAAGGTTAAACTGTGAGGGGAATGGGAAGTGTCGCCACAGGGTGAGCGAGGGAGAGCTGCAGTGTCGGGAAGCCTTCCCAGAGGAAGCAGAGCTGGGACAGCTGGGGAAAATGGGCAACACTTGGCGATGCAGAGAGGAAAGGAAAGGGCTCCGGCACAGTGCAGGGCATGGAGATGGGAACATGGGGTGGGGTTTTGAGTGATGGTGCAGATAGGGGCTCTAGGGCACAGAATCCTGTAGGGTCCACCTCCTATCTCTCTTATTGCCCATCCCCGTATTCCTTGCAGGGTTAGGTCCCACTCTCTCGCACTTGGACAGTTGCTCTAGATGCCTCACTGGTCTCCCTGCCTCCTGTCTGATCTTCCAGTTCACGCTCTACCAGCAGCCATCCATTCATCCATCTGACCATTCATGCATTTGTTCACTCAGCAAATATTCCCGAGGGGCAGAGACTATGTCATGTAGCACCCTGTGGCTGGAGCCTCTCCACCTGGCTGACCTTGCTTCTCTTCCCTGGCTTCCTGGGCAGGATGCCCCCATCCCCCACCCTCAGATTGCATCTCATCACAACATTTATTACAAGACATCAGTTGTCTGGACTATAAGCTCCTTGAAGGCAGAAACTTTGATTCCAGAGACCCACTGCTGAGTTGGATTAAAGGAAGGAGTTCTTATAAGGGACAAAAGTAGGATCCTGAGGTTCCACAGCTTGGGGTAGAATCCCAGCTGCAGCATTCTCCAGTCATATAACTCCGAGCAAGCTCTTCATCTCATTGAGCTTCAGTGAACACATCTGTAAAGTGGGAGATAATAGCGTCTGCTTCAAGGATGAAATGAGGGAATCCACATGACACATGTAGGGAGACTCCTGAGAGGTAGACAGTGCCTGGTCAGCGGGAGCCTCTGTATCACAATCATGGTTACGTAACAACGGGCAGGTGGAGTGGTCGCTGGGGTCTCTGCCCGTATCCCCTCAGCCACCCATTCTGGCTGATGGGAATATCGGCTACTGATGGCTCCCAGCTGGGAACTGCCCTGCCCAAGGACACATCCTTTCCGGGGAGCAACCCCTGGTGACGTGTAATATAAATCACCAAATTTGTATTTGGTGATTTGTATTACAAATATTCGACTACACCCCTCAGCTGGGGGCAACCCTGAAGGGCCATCTCAACTCCAGAGCTCCTTGTGGGATCAGTTGAGATTTCTGTCGCAACTCCACCATGTGTCAGCTTTTCTGTCCCCGCAGTCCTGTCTTCCCCACCGTCTCACAGGTAGTCCTGAGAGCTCTCACGAATAAACCCCTGAACACAGACCTCCATCTCGGGAACCAGTGGAAGAGCACAGGTGTGGCAGGAGTTCCAGGGCAGGAACCCGGGAGGGTGGAGATGGAAAGGAAGACCAGAAGAAGAGGGTGGGGCCCTGGCCCAGAAAAGCCAGGTGGCCCCGTTCTGGGTCTCTGGAACATTCCAACCTTCCTCCTGCCCTTGTCTTCGTGGCCCGCCTTGTTCCTTGCTGACTGATCACAGTGGTTGGGGGTGCTGGCTTTGGGGCCCTCTCTTGAGTTTAAGTTTGAGTCCCAATTCTGTTTCTGACCCTCTGTGGAACTTTGGGCAAGTCCTTTCACTTCTTCAGGCCTCAGTGGTGCGAAGTGTATAATGGGTCCGGGGAGAATCAACAAGGGGCACACAGAGCTCTTAGCACAGTGCCTGGGGGGCAGAGAGCATAAATGCTACCTCCTATGCAATCCCTCTGACGGTAGTTTACAAATCAACCTGCCTGGGCAGGGTCACCATTTTCACATTTCCCCCTTAAGCCTTTCTTCTCTGAAACTTCCATAACTGATCAAGTTTCCTAGGGCTTTCCAGAAATCACAGAAGGTTTGTCCATTTGGAAAGTTTCATTCTATGCCCTTTTGTTCCATAATAGCTGATAGGATATCAAATGTGAACGGCTCGCTGGAACTGAGGTGTTACTGTGTGCCAGGCAGGGGTCTAAGAGCTCTGCAGGGATTGAACTTTCACAGTAAGCTTGTGATATGGGTATTATATTAAAAGGTAAGGAAACTGTGGCTCAGAGAGGCTAGGCAATATGATCACACAACAAGCAAGTGGAGTAAGGCCATGTTGGGTAATGGCTAAGATGCAAGGCAGACCGGACTGGAGTAGGATCCATGGTCCCTGGCTCCACCTTTATTAGCGGTGTGTTCTTGGGTAAATTCATCTTTAACTTTGCTGTGCCCCAGTTTCTTTATTTATAAAATGGGGATAATAATAACCCCTCTTTCACTGACCATTGAGATTAAATAAGATAATACATGTATAATGGCTGGTGCATATTTTTATTCGCCCTACACCATACTCTGAGTACCTACCATGGGCTAGGTACTGTTCTAGGTGCTGGGGGCAGAGAAGTGAATAAACAGACACAGTTCCTGCCACCATGGGGCAGATGTCCTGGAAGTAAAGGCTAACTAGAATAACAGCTAACTGAATTTTAGCTGATATTCTTAGCTAGAATTTGAACCCACATCTATTTGAGCCCTCAGAGAGGCCTCCCTCATCCCCTTGCCCTGCAATATTTTCACCATAGCTCTTATCACTCCCCATATAATAGGGATCTGTTTATTTTGCCTCGGATGAGTCTCTTCCATGGAATGTAAATGCTTCTTGGGCCTTTACTTGTCTCTAAAATGGGACAATGACATCTAGGCTGTCTGGACATTTCTATTAGCTAATGTTTTCAAATCAGTGCAATAGACAAGGTTTGTTGTCCTAATAAAAGAATACTCAGAGCAAGGAGTGATTTGTTCTGACCCAAGAAGAGTCAGAGGAGGGAGTTAGGAGGCAGGGCTGTTTGAGCTTAGCCCTGACGGTGAATAGGATATGAAACATCAGAGAAAGATAAGAAGGCATTCCAGACAGGGGCAACTGCCTTAGCAAAGGCCTAGAGGTTTGTATTCAAGCCCCAACTCATCCAAGTTCTAGCTTATTTCTCCAGGCAGGCTGATCTCTC
The DNA here is from genome assembly GCF_008692025.1 of Phocoena sinus. Lineage (NCBI taxonomy): Eukaryota > Metazoa > Chordata > Mammalia > Artiodactyla > Phocoenidae > Phocoena > Phocoena sinus. The sequence continues at coordinate 28,000,093 of NC_045777.1, read as the reverse complement.
TCTCCTCCCACTTGTTTAATGCTGAGGGGCAAGCACATAACACTTTAACACACACCATTCAGCATTGGTTACTGACGTTTCCAGCAATGTGTTGCCCTGGGCTTCCTGGTGAGTGTCAGGGCATCCGCAGGCAACTGTTTTCACCACTTACTTATTTAATTTGTTGTTTCATAATGAATTTGTTTATTTGCTCAACAAATATTTCTCAAGGGCCTCCTCCATGCCAGGTCAGATGCTGGTACCCAACATCAGGACACGCTTCCTGCACTGGAGGAGCTCATGGTCTCATGGGAAGAACAGATGAGAACAATCCATGCTGACAATAAAATAGATGGTGTGACATCTGTGAAGAGAGCAAACAAGAGGGTGAGAGATGATGTTAGAGGAATCCTGATTTCTTTGGGGTAGTCAGGGAAGGCTCCCTAGAGGAAGTGACCATCAAGCTGAAGGAGAAGAAGGAATGGCTGTGAGGAAGAGTGAAGAGAAGGGTGTTCCTGGCAGAGGGAACATTATGTGCAAAGCCTTGAGGTGGGAAAGGGTTTGACATGTCTGGAACTGGAAAGAGGCCAGGGTGGTGACAGTAGAGCCAGCTAGGGGTTAAGAGTGGGAGATGGGGTCAGGGTACACAGGGCCTTGCAGGCCATAGTCAAGAGTTTGGTTTTCGCTTGGAGCATGATGGGAAACTATTGGGAAGTGTCAAGTGGGAAAATGAGAAAATCCTTTGCCTGCCAGGGGCCATGGGGTAGCCAGAGGGGCAGCTGCCCTAGGCACCTGGACAAGAGATGCTGGACATTTGTCTCCCTTCCCCACACCTGATGCTTTAATCACTTTGTTTGCACACACCTTGTACTGGAAACTCAGTACCTAGGAACATAATCCCTTTCATTGTCGGGTAGTTTGAGCTGAAGGAACATGGTCCCTTTGATCAGTGATTCTCAAACGTTTTTGTCTTGAGCTCCCTTTATACCCTTAAAAGTTGAAGACCCCAAAGAGCTTCTGTTCATGTGGATTATATCTAGAGCCAGGACCATGGGGAGTTAAATAAGCATAAAATTTAAAGGGTGCCAAAAATCTCAATAATCACGATAATTTTTTTTTTTTTTTTTGGTGGTACGCGGGCCTCTCACTGTTGTGGCCTCTCCCGTTGCGGAGCACAGGCTCCGGACGTGCAGGCTCAGCAGCCATAGCTCACGGGCCCAGGCGCTCCGCGGCATGTGGGATCTTCCCGGACTGGGGCACGAACCCACGTCCCCTGCATCGGTGGGCGGACTCTCAACCACTGCGCCACCAGGTAAGCCCACATGAAAAATATTTTAATGCAATATTTTGAAAACTCCATATTGGAGCCTGAGGCGAAAGGAAAAGAAAAAATCAGTAATACTGATCTTTATTGAAAATTGATATTTTGTTCATGAATTTTTTTTTGCATTAATTTTTTTTGTTGTTTTTGAAGCGATAGTGCTGTCATGTGTCACATCAACTTTGGAAAATTCCACTAAGAGTGATAAGGGCAAATGATGTCTCAGTGTTGTAAAAATCATTTTGACGTTATGGACCCCCTGGAATGGTCTCAGGACCCCAGAGATTGCAGACTGTACTTTGGGAACCATTGCTTTTGATGGAACCAAAATATCCAGATGGTTTCTACCCTTTGGTGTTAGGTCTGCCCCGGAGAACTCCACCTGTCTCTCCTCTGTCTTCAAGGAGGCAGCACTCGGGAGGCTAAGTTTTAGAATTCAGGACACTGCTCCAGGCTAAAGACCTCCCAGTGCATGGGCTTCCCACTCACCTCTCCCCATCCCTCCACTGGACGAGCCCCATTTGGTTGATGTCATTGAAAGATCAAGGGCCTCCAGTTAGGAGCTGCTTTCCCAGGTGTGGCCTGAGAAGCATGGAGCCTGTGAAGGCCTATCACCCCCTGCCTTGGGACACTCCCTCTCTCTTCCTGCCCTGGGGTCTTTTCATGTCCCCTATCACCTGCCCCATGGTTCCTGCCCCTCCTCTATCCTGGGCTGCTGATTTGAGTGTTCAAAATCTCTATGGGCTCCCTCTGGGCTTCTGGAGAGCAGGCATCTCACCAAGAAACAGCATACAGGCAAAGAAAACCCCCAACGCTTCTAGGAGGCCAACTTCTGAAAATTCAATTTGTCAGCAGTATAAACAGGATATTGAGGCTGGTGAAGGCAGGCTCCGAGGAATCTGATGGGGAAGAAAGGAGGCAGCAACCTGCAGGGTAGTGGTACTGTGGGCACATTCCTCCACAGCATTAAAACCCACAGCTGGGCTTCCCTGGTGGCGCAGTGGTTGAGAGTACGCCTGCCGATGCAGGGGACACGGGTTCGTGCCCCGGTCCGGGAAGATCCCACATGCCGCGGAGCGGCTGGGCCCGTGAGCCATGGCCGCTGAGCCTGCGCGTCCGGAGCCTGTGCTCTGCAACGGGAAAGGCCACAACAGTGAGAGGCCCGCGTAAAAAAAAAATAAAATAAAACCCACAGCTAATCACAGACAGATCCCTGCCCGCCCAGGGCCTTGCTTTGTTCACTCAGATTTCTCTCTCTAAACACCAACACCCAGTCCTCCAGACTCTGCCTCTCTTGGACACCTCCCTTCCCCTCTGTGGTCCTCAGTATCCCTGTCTGCCATGGGAGAGGGCCTGTAACCCAAGTTCCTTTCTGTCGGTCTAATACATCAGAATCCAAACCTCACTAACTCAAAGCCCCCGAGAGCCTGGAATTCCAGGATTATAAAATGCCCACATTTTCTGACTGCAGAATTTGACAAGTCAACAACGGTAGTTCTAAAACACTACGATTTTAAATTTCAGTGGCTCTAAGTCCCTGCCATGAAAATTTCTATGATTCTAAAAACCTGAGATTCTGAGTCTCAATGATTTTAAGTACCTGAGGCAGTGCAGTGGACTCTACAGCCAGATGGTCTGGGTTCATCCACGGCCAGCCCCACTCCCACTAACTGGGTGACTTTGGGCAAAATTCTTGACCTTCTGATGCTTTAGTTTCCATATCTGTAAAGTAAGGAGCACAGTAGTTATGACCTCATGGAGGGGTTGTGAGGACTAAATGAGTTAATCTTTGTAAACAGTGCCTGGAGCACAGTAAGAACTCAGTGTTTTGCTCCTGCCACGATTCTAGACTGGAAAGTTTCGACAGCCTCAGAGTCTGAGATGGGTGTTTCTGTCTCCAAGCTTCCAAGTTTGAAAGTTTTAAAGAATTCATTGTTCAAAAATTCAGTGATGGGGCTTCCCTGGTGGCGCAGTGGTTGAGAGTCCGCCTGCCGATGCAGGGGACATGGGTTCGTGCCCCGGTCTGGGAAGATCTCACATGCCGCGGAGCGGCTGGGCCCGTGAGCCATGGACGCTGAGCCTGCGCGTCCAGAGCCTGTGCTCCACAATGGGAGAGGCCACAACAGTGAGAGGCCCACGTACTGCAAAAAAAAAAAAAAAAAAAATTCAGTGATGCACTGATTCTGGAGGCTGGCTGTGGGCATATGTGTTTTGATGTCCCTGCCCCAGGATCAGGATTTACCAGGGCAAGCTGAGGAGCCTGGCTGATTGGCTTGATCCTGGCACTCTCAGCCACCAACCCAAAGAGAATGACAAGCTTGGGATCTGCAAACTCTGAGGAGTGTCCTCTTCTGCCCTCAACACACACATGGCCCTGGAGATAACTTGATCTTCTGGCCAAAGGTTCACTGACCTTGACTAATTCCTGAAATCCATGGGACACAGGAAGACAGTTACCCACCCCCTCTCCATAACTTGGAACTTCTTCTCTCAAAAACCTGCTATAGCTCCCCAGTGTCTTTCAAACCAAGTTCTGTAACTCAGCCTGGCTTTTGGAGCCCCACTTTACCTTGTCCAGTTCAAGGTAAGTTGAGGTCATCTGCAATGGGGACAGGAGATTTGAGACGGTTCTTTTGGAAGTTACTTCTAGGTCCACATGCATTCATTTGTTCACTCCACAAATATTTATTAAGCATTTACCATATGCTAAACTCTGTTCTAGGCCCTGGGGACACAAAGTGAATAAAACAGATAAGGTCTCTGCTCTTGGGAGATCATGAAACTCATTTCTGGCCCCACTCATGGTAAAGGATTATGCTCAGGGGGTAAGAGCATAGGCCATTTCCTGACTGCAGAACTGTGGATCAACAGTCTGTGCCACATTTGTAAAATGGGCCAATAACACCACCTACCATGTAAGGTTGCTGTAAAGATTAAACAAAGATAGTGATGGTGGAAACTCAGCTCGGTGTCTGGCACTGAGCATGTCCACAATCCATTGAAGCTGCTGCTGTTGTTGTTGTATTTCTACCCCCTGCTCCCTTCAGAGCGCTTAATTTGTGGTAAAACCAGGCAGGCCTGGACTCAAGTCCTGGGATGTAAAAACAGGTAATCATACTGCCTGCTTCCCAGGACTAGCTGCCTGGTATGTTGGGCACAGCCGGCCGGGGCGCAGATTGTAACAGGGATGTATTCTCACTTCCCTCCAGCTCTCTCTGGGAAGTCATCCCAACCAACTTTACTACCTGCTGCAGCTCTCACATGCACACACCTGACAACTTTCCCTGCTGGGTTCCGTGTCCTCCACGTAGGGCCTAAGGAAAATCAGCTCTAAGAATAGGCTGAGACATTTGGACATGATACAAAAGGCAATAGGGAGCCAAGGCTGGCTATGGAAAGGGGGAGTCTCCAGATGAAGGGTGTCCCCTATCTTCCAGTGGCTCCTCTGTACCCTTTGCGTCTTGTCCTCACAGCTGCCAGGGGCTCCCGCCAACTGCCATGAGTCCCTGCTGTGTTTGGGGGTTAGGTTATTTTTTCATTAAGTTTGCAGTTATTACAAAAATGCAAGTCAAATTGTGACGTGCTGAGCTGAGCAGGCAGGAGGTTAAAGCATTTTCCCTGCCTGCGGCCCGCCGGGCCCCCACCCTGTTCTGGGTAAAGGGGAACATTTTCAGGAAAATAAACAAGGAGGCCTTGATCCTTTGGCGACTTTATGAACCTGCCCTTACCCCCACTCCATACCCCACCCCATTAGCAGGCTTGGTCTCTCTCCCTGTTAATTAGAGAAAACTATTTTCCAGGGCAATTTCAGCTCTGGCTCAGCCTGTGCCCACATCCTTGAGAGGGAGGCCATGGTGATGGTCTGGCTGGGCGGCTGGTGGCCTCGGAGGTAACAATTTGTCTCGAGATGGAATCCACTCCCTTGAATAAAGGGACTTTTTGTTCTTTCTCGTAGCCCCCTGGCTTCCAAGGAGGGAGTTACTAGAGAGGAAGCAGCTGTGGCTTCCCAAGAGCAGGGGCCACCATGGTAGGCAGCTCAAGCCTCACTGCTTGGGCCACAAGCCTCTCTCATTGCCGCTTGGCCTCTGTCTGTGTCCTCGGAGCTTCAGCCTTCTCATAGAAACCTGGAACTCATGCAGCCACTTATTCATTGGTTCATTCAACAGCTCTTTATTGAGCATCTACTAGTATACCAGGCCCTGTGCTAGGCACTGGGCCTACAGAAGTGCAGACAACTCCTGCCGTCATGGAGCTCACATTCTAGTGGGTTAGAGAAACAGTAAAGATGAATAAGTCAATATTTAATCCATTGCCAGGCAGTCAAGTGAGGACAGATAAAGCAGAGGTAGTAGGTAAAAATGATGGTGGGCAGAAGTTCTCTTTGAGGGGATGTCTAAGCCGAGACATGCAGGGAGGAAGGAGTGGGCTGTGGGGACAGTGGCACTTCTGCCATAGCAGGGACAGACTGGCCTCGTACCTCAACCCCTCTTTTCTACCTCTGGGCGTTTGCCAAGGCTTCCGTGGACTGCTACCGGCTGTTAGGAGTTAGGCCGCACAGCAGGAAGTGAGTGGCGGGCAAGTGAGCAAAGCTTCATCTGATGCTCCCCATCGCTCCCCATAGCTCGCGTTACTGCCTGACCCATCCCCCCTTCTTCCGTGGAAAAATTGTCTTCCACGAAACCAATCCCTGGTGCCAAAAATGTTGCAGACTGCTGCATCAAGAAATAGCTATACATTTGTGGGATTCAGAAATATGGAAGTCAATACCAGAAGACACAACTAAAAGATATTGAGATGCATTTTGGATCAGGTGAGGTAATGGTTACATCCCTGAAAAGTGGGGAGGTAAATTTAGAATTTCACTACATCACTCAAGGGCAATAAAGATGCTAGGCTCCTGGTTGTGCCACTGCGTGTAGCACTCATACTTTTCAAGCCACCCGAAGGGCATGTGCTAGAGTTTCACTGACACCCCGGCCAGTGGAGTTAGGGGGAACCCCTGGGCTCCCAATGGCCCCCCACATGGGTTTTCTGGAGGACAGTCACATCCTCATCACTATATTTTGGGGTCCATCTAAATTGAATCTAGTCTGCCCCTCAATTTTACACAAAGGGACTGGAACTCTGAGAAGGGATTTGATCAAGGGGACAGAGAGGTCTTAGTGTCAGGACAGTTGACAGAGAGGAGTACTGGGCCCACCAAGCTTGATTCCAGTCCCTACTTTGTTGCTTACATGGCTGTGTGGCCTTGATCCCCTGATCTCTTTGAGGCTCAGTTTTTTCATCTGTAACATGGGGTAATACAGGTGGTCCTTGTGGGTATTGTGAGGTTTAAATGTCAACAGGTGACCCAGTGGGTCTTCGAAGGTCTTGGTTTCTCATCCACCCCAGTACATTTTATTTATTTATAAAATGAAAACATGTATCACTGTCCCAATATATCATTACTTTATTATATGATATACACAAGAATGAAAAAAAATTTTAATGACATAAAAATATGCAGATAGAATTACTAATCATTTTCCTGCAACCCACGAGGATGTATCCTGCAGTGGTTGACCTCCACTTTGGAAACCGCTGATCTTGGACACAGCAGGTGCTTATTAATGGAAGTAGTTTTATTATTGTTAGAGAAAATCCTTGCTCTAAGAGAAAATCTTACACTAGACTATAAGCTCAGTGGAAGTAGAGACCAGAGAAGGTTTCCCTGAAGTGTACACAATAGGAGCTTTATAAATGCTTGTTGATGGATGTGCCCAGGGGTGAGAGAAAAGTAGAAGAAAGAACAGTGGGTTTGGAATGAAACAATCTTGGGCCCAAATTTCAGACTGACCAGCTCACTGTTTGAGTTTGGGCAGGTCCGTTTTCTGGACCTCAGTTTCCACATATGTAAAATGGGATTAATAAACTCTCCCTGGTAGGATTGAGGTGAGGATGATGGGCACTGGATGTGAATGTGCTCTGTGCTCTATTCCCTGTAAGAAAGATCTGCATGACCATTATCATCACTCACCCAACAAACATCTTCTGAGCCTCCAGGGTGTGCTAAAGAAATGTGTTACTTGGAGTGCTTTTGGCTGCAAGTAACAGAATACCTGATTTAAAGTGACTTAAACCATAAATGTTATTATTTTTAACTTTTTAGATTGGGGTATTGCATAAATAAAGTGCATAAATCTTGAGCCATACAGTTCAGTGATTTTGCAGATGTATCCACCACCCAGATCAAGATATAGAATATTATTGGAACCCCATAATGAGGAAGCCAACCTCATTTTCCTTTCATGGCTAACTCTCCCTCCATCTGCCACCACTGCAAAGGGTAATAACTAACCTGACTTCTAACAGCATGGATTAGTTTTGCCAGTTCTTGAACTTCATACAAATGGAATCATACAGTATGTACTTTTTAATGTCTAGCTTCTTTTGCTCAATGTAATGATTTTAAAATTCATCCCTGTTACTGCATATATCAGTAGTTTATTCTTTTTTACTGCTATGTAATATTCCATTATGGAGCAGTATGGAGCAGTATGGATATATCACAACTTATTTGTCTAGTCTCTTGTTGATGGACATTGGTGGCGTTTCTTGTGTTCTGCTATTATGAATAAAGCTACTGTGAACATCTTTATTATGAATAAAACTACATGTACACAATCATTTGGTGAACATGTGTTCATTTCTCTTGGGTAAATACCAAGGAATGAAGTTACCTGGTCACTGGGTAAGTTTGTGTTCAGTTTTAGTAACTACTGGTCAACACTCTTCAAAGTGATCGTACAAATTTACACTCCTACCACCAGAATATGAGAGTTCCAGTTATTCCATGTCCTCACCAACACTTTCTATTGTCAGTCTTTTCAATTTTAGCCATTCTGGTGGGTATGAGGTTATATCACGTTGTAGTTTTAATTTGCATTTCCCTGATGAATAATGAAGTTAAGCACATTTTTATGTGCTTATTGAATATTTGGATCTCCTCTTTTGTGGGGTTCTTCTTCAAGTTTTGCCCCACTTTTTAAAAATTGGGTTGTTCATCTATCATTGATATATTATACAGATGAGTTCTTTGTTTGAAAGATATTTCAAATATCTTCTCCAAGCACATGGGTTGTCTTTTTGTTCTCTTAATGATTATTCTGATAAACAAAATTCTTAATTTTAGTGTAGTCCAATTTGTCAATTTTCTTGTGATCATGCTTTTTGTGTTCTGTATAAGGTATATGACAATTGCCAAGATTATTAAAATATTTTTATAGTATGTTTTCTTCTAAAAAACGTTCACTAGACCAAAAGGGATTTATTATTATCACACACGGTAAGAAATCTCTGATCCCAGGGTTGATTCATCATCAACGTCTTGGGCTCCTTTGATGCTTCAGTATATTGTGCGGATGTTCCCTCATGACCACAAGATGGCTGCCACAGCTCTAGGCAACACATTCTTACACGACAAGAACCAAAAGCAGGAAGAAGGGGAGTGGGGGAGATAAGTATAGATAGAGGGAAGAAACCCTTTCCCAGAAGCTCTCAGCTGACTCTTTCTTTTGCCTTATTGGCCACTGAGTCACATGACCAACCCTCACTACAAGGGAGGCTAGGAAAGTGTCTGGCATTTTTGGCCTCTACCATGAGAGGTGGGCTCTGCCAGCATGGGAGAAGAAGAGAACTTCTGATTCTGATCTCTCTGATCGCTCTCTAATATCTGATCAGTGAGCAAATACAGTATCTGCCACAGAGATTCAGTGGCAAACGGGGCCCAGACCCTTAATTCAAAGTAGGGTGACCAAATGCCCTGGTTTGCCTGAGCAATGAGACTTTTAGAATTAAAACTGAGAAAGTCCTGGGCAAACCAGGACATGTCAGTCACCCTATGCCAAGGAGCTTTCACTTGGCCTGAAGTCAGGGGTAGACTAGACCTTGTCTCTAACCTGGATGCAGAAAGTCATCCAGATAAGTTGCTAGGAAGGGTCAACTTGCCTGCTTTAAATTTCCGCCAACCTTAGACTCCAGCCCCCGATATTCCACCATTGACTGTACTCTAGCCAGTCACTCTGACTCGAACATTTATGAGCACCTACTATGCACCAGGCTCTGTACTAAGTGCTGGAAATTCTGAAATGAATCAGATGCAGATCTTACCCAGAGAAACTCCCAGGCCAGTAGGGGAGACTGTCAGGTAAACAGTCATAAGTTAGGGTGGTGATGGAGGATGCATGATGGGAGGACAGTGCAGTCTGGCAGGGCTTTCTCGGGGAGACACTGCCCCTCAGAGAGGCACAGGAGCCTGCCAGGTGGAGGAGTGCAGCGGTCAGGAATGAGCCAGGAATAAGCTCTGTCCTGTTTGCCACTTCTTTTAAAGACGCTGGGCAGCTCATTCTTCAGAATTTTATTTTTCCTTTAATAAAATATATTTCCCTCTTAATAAGAATGTTTACCCTGTGTGTGCAGAGCTCCCTGCGAAGCCCTTTCACACCTACCCTTGTCTGAACTTCACGTTGGCATTATGTGGGTGCAGGGCTGCAAGGATGATTATCCTCATTTTACTGAGGAGGAAACTCAGGATGACCCAGAGAGGAGGAGTCACCTGCCCAAGGTCACAGGGCTACAAAGTGCCAGAGTGGGCATGTCAACTCAGCTCCATTCCCTCCAGCTGCCCGCCTGCAGCCAGGGCCGAGGTTGCCCTAGTGCTTGGGAGAAGAGGTCAGATCTCCTCGTGGCAGGTCCCTCCCAGAGCTGTGTAGTGTTCCCAGCAGGGGCACCCCTAGAGGTGATGGAAGCCGATGTCCAGACGTGGTCCCAGGACCTTCCCATTAAACACCAGCTGGCCACAAGGAAGGTCTCCCCCATCCCCACCCCTGGAGCCCAGGTTAGCACCCTTAAAAACAGGGCGTCCGGGCTTCCCTGGTGGCGCAGTGGTTGAGAGTCCGCCTGCCGATGCAGGGGACACGGGTTCGTGTCCCGGTCCGGGAAGATCCCACATACCGCAGAGCGGCTGGGCCCGTGAGCCATGGCCGCTGAGCCTGCGCGTCCGGAGCCTGTGCTCCGCAGCGGGAGAGACCACAACAGTGAGAGGCCCGTGTACCGAAAAACAAAAAACAGGGCGTCCTCCTATCCCTCTCAGAGATATGGTGGAGAGAGGCATTGCAGTCCCATGGGGTCTGGCAGAGTCACTGATGTGATTGGTCACTTTGCCAGACAGCATCGAAATAAACACCCCCCAGGGAAGGATGAGGTGGCTTCAGGGTGTCCACAGTCTCGTGGGAGTGGCTCCTCACATCGGTGGGGTATGAGAAGTGGGGACAAAGTGCAGCCCCTCTCCCTCCAGATCCAATCACTGAAAACACTCTGTAATCACCGTGCAAATGAGGCGTCACACCCCTCAGACCTTACAAGGAACTAGCACGGATTCACTCACTCATTCATTTACTCATTCATTCATTCATTCCCTCATCTATCCAACAGCTATTTTTTGAGCACCTTACCTCAAGGAGCTTCTTAATTTAATGTAGCCCAATGTATCAATCTTTTCTTTTATGATAGGGCCATATTCTTGGAGCTGGGGAGATGATGGTGGACCAGGCTGCCTCACAGAGCTAACAGTCAAAGGCGAGAGAACTTAGTCCCATCAATAACATGCGAAGTGAGGATAACACTAAAGGGAACAGTGTAGAGACAGACAAAACCAGATTTATTTGGCAGGGGCGAGGTGTGAGAGGGTGTCTCACTATGGGTCCCTGGCATCCTTTTTTTTAAATCAAATTGAATCAAATATTCTAAAATGTACCTACACTAAATATATTTTTAGCCATAACATAACTTGAAAGAGTTTAAACCTTTTACTGGCTATGAATAATTTATTTCATTAGCAGTTGTCTAAACTTTATGGCAGTTGGCATGCACCCCTGGGAATGCTTGCAAAGTGAAAAAAATTAGAACCTACAAAGGTTTTTCAACTCTAACTTGAGATGTTAAATGAACTGGAGTTTTGAGTAGGATTTTATGTGAGCAGAGATCTGTGGCCAAAATGCCTTGGAAACTTTCCTCTCCTGGGGCCACTCCTGGGCTTTCTCCTGGGTGGGAAAGGTGGTATGGGACAGTCTGGAGTAGTAGGGGCAGTACTGGGAGCCTGAGGCCAGCACAACATTGGTGGAGGGGGGGGGGCACCATTCTGGAGCAAAGTTCAGCATCCAGAGGATACAATGGGTAGAGGGACTTCCCCTGGACTGGGGATCGGGGGATGGTTAGGGGGTGGTAACTGTAGGACTAGGGCTGGCTCTCAGGGCAAGCTGTAATCTTGGCCGGGGCCACCTCTGACCTACAGCCTATGACAGCTGCAGTCCCTGGGAACAGCAGGAGGCATTTCTCTGCCCCTTCCTGCAGCAAAGATTGCCTCTGGCTGTCATCAGGAAGGGCGAGGCATGCCAGGCCCATCCCTCGGCCTGAGACCCAGATGACTTTTGGAAAGCAATCCTACTTGCATGTGCTAGAGAAATAAGGATTTTAAAAAAATTATTAGTATCATCGTGGATCAAGAGCTATAGGGCTAAGCTCAAACCATGCAGGTTTTTAAAAATAAATAGAATAAGTAAAGTAAATTTTAAATTAAATAAAATCTAAATTTAAGAAAAGAAAATCATTATCAAAATTTAATAAAAAGGAAACCCAATGGTTCCTAAATACAGGAGCAAATGCTCCCCATCACTCCCAATGAAGAAATTTACATTTGAAATGTACAATGGGTTTGACAAGGACAGCTATTTAATAAAGCTATTAAAGTACATCCCTAAAAGTTAATTACAAAAGGAAAAGTAATACCTTTATGGTGGAGAAAGGACACCACCTTCACCCAGTGATCAAAGTTAACACTAATAAGGGGACAAATTGACACCATGAATTTGCTGATGTAATACACGGGAAAGGATACACCACCACTTCTAAGGCATTCTGCCAAAGAGGCATAACCTGAGTCTGATCACGAGGAACAGTGCACAGACCCAAAGTGAGGGATGTGACATTCTATAAAACAACATATTTATATTCTTCAAAAATGTCAAAGTCATAAAACACAAAGGAAGGTCAGAAACTGTTCCAGATTAAAGAAGACTAAAGAGGCACAACAACTAATACAATGGGTAACGACTGCACCTTGCACTGGAAAAAAAAAAAAATTTATAAGGGACATAATCGGAACAGTTGACAAAGTTGGAATACAGACTGCAGATTAGATGAAAAGTACTGGGTGACAGACTGGCCAGTGGGGAACAGGAATTCTGCTACACTGGTTGGAGTGTCAGGCCATTTGGCAACATTTAGCAGGTTACAAACACATATCCCCTCTGCCGCACTGATTCCAGGTCTAGTTTATTCTGCACATACTCATATTTGCAAAATGATGTCTGCATCAGGACAGGCATTGCAGCCTTTGCAATAACAAAAGACAAGAAACAACTTAAACGTTCATCCAATTAAATAAGTGATGGCACATCTAAACCATGGAATTCATGCAGCTGTGAAAAAGAAAAAAGGCGGATCTCTAAGTACTGCTGGCCAGGGTGTGTCGCAGCAAGTGAAATGCAAAACACTGAAAAGTAAGGTACCATTTGGTAAAGAAAAAAGGGGAGGAGGGAATGTATGTGCATTTGCTCACAAGTGCATAAACCACTTCTGAGTGGAAACACAAGAAAGAAGCTGAAAACAGTTACCACTTAAATCTTAATTTACAGACAAAAGGAACTGGTGCTCAGAGAGGTGAAGTGGCTCACCCAAGATCACACAGCCAGTGAGCGACTCACAGAGCTCGAATCTGACTTGTCTAACGGTCCTGTCCCCTTCCCACCCATTCCCTAATAAATACACCCCCATTATTAAGTGATGACTCACATTACAGAAACGTCTTCTAATTAAATTTGAAAATAGGAAAAGCATTTGGAATGTACTCTGAGGAGGCTAGCCTTAGCAGAATTACTTCCATACCAAGAATTTGTTCCCCCGCTATGTAGCAGCTGGATTTTTTTTTTTATTCCTTGATGAATGGAATGTAAGAAGCACAGAAGATGACCAGTTTCCACCCTTGGCTTTCTTCCTAAGCTGCCTCGAACCCTTTGTACAATAAGGACATAGAAATCAATTGATCTATCAATTAAGAAACCTATTGATGAATTAATCCCCATTTTCACCAGATGTGCTTATTTGGGAGAGTTATTGACCCAGTATGGACACAGCAAAGTCCTAGGCTCTATTCCCCAAAACACAATGACAATCAGGGGGGAAAGCTGGTTCGTTTTACAGCCAACAGTCTGAGAACACATCTGTTGTCAAGCTCCAAGTCAAGTTACTAAAATTGTGGAGGAAAAGATGGGCTCTTTCCCTTTCCTACCATGCAGAGATGTAGTAAAATAAGCTGAATGTCACTATCCCAGCTCCCTCCTCTGTATGCTGTGTGCAGGATGTACCTTCACAGAGCCTCTTGTTTCCCCATCAAGAGAATAGTGGATTTTGCCGGGCGGTTGTGGAGTTCGCCTCCAGAATTGGCCATAAGCCTACAAGTGTCTCTCACGCTGAGTCCAGCACCCAGTAAGAACTCAAACTAATTTTTTGAAAGGTTTAACTGAGTAGAGTTGAAAAGGTAGAATATGGGTGAGTTTGGTGCCATGTGACCTCAAGCAAGCTCATGACCTCTCTGAGCCTCGACTTCCTCTTCTGTAAAATGGATTCGATGATGCCAGCTTCGGAAAGTGGTGAAGATGGAACAGGTTAAGGGATGTGAACAGTGCTTAAGAATGGTTGGCCCCTCCCCTTCATTAACCAGCGAAGGACAGACTCGTCTCCTGTGGAAGCTGATGCCCAGGTCTCAGCCTCGTAGGCCCCCATCTCTGGCACCAGCTCCAGTGGCAGTTGTGAAAAGCACTGGCTGGTTGCTTGAGGGAGAGATCTAAATCAAACCAAAATGGTCCTGGATCCCCAGCCACGGATTCTTTGTTGGAACTTTGTGATGATTCAGAGAGGCAGCCCAGTAGTTAGAAGTAGCACTCTGGAGCCAGAGGGACCAGAAGCTGAGCCCTAGCTCTGTCCCTGACTTGAGCAAGTTGCTTCCTCTCTCTGAACTCTGGTTTCCTCATCTGAGAAATGTAGATAATAATCATTTCTGGCCCTTAAGGGTGTTGTGGGGATTAAATGAGACTGTGTGTAAAGTGCTTAACATGGAACCCTTCACTGGGGAAATCAGCTGCCATGTAGTGAGGAGACTCAAGCAGCCCTGCAGAGGGGCCCACGTGGAGAGGAACTGAGATGCCCAGCCGACAGCCAGCACCAGCTTGCTGGCCATGTGAGTGAGCCACCTTGGAGGCAGACCCTCTGGTCCCAGCCAAATCTTCAGGTGAGTGCCGTCCCAGCTGACATCTGGACAACAACTTCCTGAGAGACCCTGAGCCAGAACCACCCAGCCAAGCCATTTGCAAGTTCCTGGCCCTTAGGAACTGTGTGAAATAATAATTATTGGTATTTTAAGCCAGGGGTCAGTGAACTTTTTCCGTAAATGTCCAGATAGTAAATATTTTAGTCTTTGTGGGCCATGTGGTCACTGTCATAACTACTCTTGTTATTCGAGAGCAAAATCAGCCATAGATAAATGTGGCTGTTTTCCAATGAAACTTTATTTATAATAAAAAGTAGTGGGTCGGTTTCAGTCTCTGATCCATAGTTTGCCAACCCCTGCTTTAAGCCACTAAAATAAATGATTCATGCATTTCTCACGGTGTATAAAAATGGTCCCTTTCTTCTTAGAGTTGATGGTCTTACCTGGAATGCCATCTCCTGTACATCCTCTCCACTGGATTGCTCAGACCTCAAGGGAGGGTCTGTGCTGATTCACTTCCATTCTTGGCTCTCCCAGCTCTCAGAGAAAGCGCTTACCTAACTATTTGCTGGAGAAACAAACCACGTAAAACTCAAGACACTATCTGTGCCACAAGTAGGAAGCAGACACTTAGGGCTGTGGGAACACTCCAAGGACTAATGTAGTCTGCAAGGCTTCCTGGAGGAGGTGATTTGAGCTGAATCTTGAGGGTAGATACAACTCATTAAGCAAAGGACAATCATTTCAGACCAGAGGGAACAGCATGAGCCCAGTGTGGAAAGGCAGACACGTGTGGTGGGGTCAGTGCATTGAGGGCCTTAAAGGCCAGGCTTGGATGTCATCCTGGAGACCAGGGCTTCTCAAATAGGGGCTCCACAGATGGGCTCTGGGGAGAGATGCTGTCACTTTCATAAAATTCTGTGACCCAGAGACAATGGGTCCACTGGGGGAAGCCACTGAAGCCACTGAAGATTTGTGTTTTATTTTTAAACAGAAGAGGGTGAGTTGTTTTGGGTTTCCCGTGAAGCAGACACAGAGATGGGGAACCAAGCAAATGGTTAATTTGGGAGGTGACTCCAGGAAGCACTGTGAAGAGAGGGAAGTGAGGCCTGGAAGGAAAGACAACCAAAATAATCCAGCAGGTTGCTGATGTGGGCTATGAGAGCTCAACCCCAACTGGTCCTCAGCCGGGGACCTCTGGGAGACAGTGAGAGACACAACAAAGAGGCATCCCAACTGAGGGCTGGGAGCTGCGTATCTACCCATCAAATCCTATTAGTCATTGGCCAAAGGTGCGGGGGGAACCCTTGATTCCCCAGCACCTCTGGCCTCGGGCAGAGAGTTGCAGATGTTTTGGGAAGCCTCCTTGGGCATGGAAAGGCGAGCACCAAGGGCACACTGACACCAAAGGGACAACGACAGCTTGTGATATAGGCGGGGTGACACACGCACAGTAGTGTGTTAGAAAGAGTAACTGAGCAGCTGTGGAAGGCAGGCGGGCGCTGACGGGAGGAAGTCAGAGGCTGAGGCCCGGGGAAGTGACCACAGCAGACACTGCAGCCCAGCCCTGCTGGGGCTGGGGATGGAGGAGGGGGTACCAAGGACCAGGCCTGGTCCCACAGACCCAGTGAAGAGGTGGATCGGCCCTTCCCAGGGTCGGAAGCCAGGAGGGGAGGAGGCTGAGTCAGGTTCCAGACACCCCAGGTTTGACATGCCCACAGGGCTTCAAGTGGAGAGGACCAGCCGGGCAGACAGAGCCTCATGTCACAGCTGGGGACGGGGTTTGGGAGCCCCCCGGAGGCAGAGATAGGAGAACAGAGCTGAAAACTGACTCAGGAATGTAGCTAGGTGAGGGAAGAGCAAGAGGAGTTAGAAAAGAAGGAGAAAAGAGCACAGAAGGGCCATGGGAAGGGCAGCGTGTCTGACCTGATGCGTGGGAAGAGTTTGGTCCCTGAGTAAACAGGGAGTGGAGGGGCCAGACCTCCAGAGAGGGTGGAGAGAGAAGAGGATGAGAAAGCAGCCACCACACAGGTGGGCAGAACTTCTAAGATGTTTCATGACAAGAGGGAGAGGTGAAGTGAAGATCAGAGCAAAGGGGAGAGAGAGGACAGAGACCAGAGACAGGCAGATGGAGGTGGGGGAGGGGGAGGGCCCAGCTGGAAACGCTGAGAAAGGACCAAGGGAAGGAGGGAACTAGCAGAGGGGGTGGGATCCCAGAGGTGGGATTCAGGCTCCTTCAGGACCACGAGCAGCCACCTTTCCCTCCTCCTCACACAAAGAAGGACCAAGAGACAGACATGCAGAATACAGGCAAGCCGGGGCTGGTGGCTTCCTGCTGGTGCCTGAGGCAAGGACCACCAGGCAGCCTCCATACCCAATCTCCCTTTCTCTTGGAGAATAATATTTCCCCTGATTTTTAGCTGAGCGCATGGCTGCCCTGCATGATATCACATTTGCCAGCCTCCCTTGTGGCTGGACATAGCCATGTGGTTGTGGGCTGACCTGTCCCACCCGCTGGAGGATAGATGTGTTGGGGGCTCTCTCGGGCAGCCCCCAGGGAGCCGCGCACCATGCAGACCCCGCACCAGGCTGTGCTGCTCACATCCAGGCTGCTGTGGGAGGAGTTACACTTGCACCTTATCTAAATCATTCTTATCCCAGCTCTCTGTTCTCACACAGGAGCTAGGCACCCACTGCTCCCCTAGCTGTCTGCTTTCCCTCTCCAAGTTCTCTTCCTCTGTGGCATTTTCCACAACTGGTGCATCATCTGCCTTCCTCCCCCCAGCCCCTGTCCAACCAGATTATCAACTCCAGGAGGGCAGGGACATCACCAAACCCACAGCAATCACAGAGGTGATGGACAGAAGGGGCTGGTTTGAGAGCTATTTCACAGGCGAATCTGACGAGTCATGGTCATTGTCTTAGCAGACCTGGAAATAAGAATTCAAGTGCACATTGGTTACTTGGGAGTGGACCCCAGAAAGCAAGGAAGTGAAGGAAGACAGGGAAGGAAAGGAAGTGAATGGAAGGAGTGAAGATCAAGTTGGGCAACCCGGCTTCAATCCCACTGGGAAGTCTGGAGACAGAGTCATCCCACCCAAGGGGCGAGGAAGCTGCGGGCTTATCCACAACTCCCAGTATCATCCTGGAGCGGGGCGAGGAGGAGGTGTGTTAACTTACCAGCACTCCCAGCCTGCCCGGTGGGTGGCTGGAGCCCTGGGTTCTGGACAGCAAGTACCTGAACGATGAACACCAAATGGAATGGGCAGGGCACCCAATGACATGGGCAGGGCACGCACTGACAGAGCCGGAGAAATGGCAGGACGGAGAGACTTGGGACTGGATGCCTTTGCCAAGAATTCTCAGGAGCTGAACTGGTCAGAAGTCATGAGGGATTGGTGGGGGACCATTGAGGCCCAGGTAGGGACTGGGATTAAGGGGCTGAGGAAGATCAGAAGGTTTCCTCCTCAGCCCAATTTTGGCTGAGCTGGCTGAGAAGGAGGTGGCTGAGGACTCTGTAGGCTGGGGGAGGCTGTGGGTCCTGAGGACCCTTAGGGCTGGGAGTCAGACACCAGAGAAGACAGTGGGGAGCTCTGGGAACCAGGGCTCGGAAGCTAGAGGCAGCCAGATCTGTGTTCTCTCCGTGTGACTCTCTGGGGCCTCCATTTCCCCACCTGTGAAATGGATCATTATGAGAACTAAGGACAGAGTGTGGAAGGACCCAGAACTCCAGCCTTTCTAAGGCCACTGTCTGATCTTGTCCCTCCCCAGTCCTCCTCGAGGGCAGCAGCTCCTACTTCCTCTCTTCCCACCCACCCCCAGCCACCCACCCCCTCCCCATCTCCTTGGGAATACACTCAGACAAGGCCACGCCTGCCCGAATCCCACCACCCTTGCCACTGCTCCGCTCCCCTTCCTGCACACCCCCTCGCTCCCTCCATCCTAGTCACTCTACTTCCCTTCACTGCCTTGACCCCAAGTTCATTCCCACCTCCGACCCTTTGCATCTGCTGTTCCCTCTGCCTGGAATGTTCTCCCCAGATCTCCACACAACTCGCTCCCTCACTTCATTCAGGTCTCCGGCCAGTGTCACCTCTCAGAGAAGCTCTCTCTGACTACCCCTTGTCGCTCTCTGCCTCCTCACGCCACTCGTTTTCTTCACAGCACTCGCCTTCACCCCTGCTGGACTGTAAGCCCCAGGAGGGCGGGATCTGGACCTGTCGTGTTGTTGGTTGAGTCCTCAGCGTGTGGACCAGTGCTCAGTAAATATTTGTTGAATAAATGAATGTTTAACTTCTGGGAGCCGTTTAAGACTCAGTTCAGATATCAGCTCTTGCAGGCCTCCTTCCAGCACCTTCCCGGGGTCTCCACCACCCCTGCAACATGCCTGCGCTTTAGAATTTATCCAATTTTGTTGTAATTGCCTGCTTTCCCTCTCTGCTCCCCACCAGGCCATGAGGACCTTGTGTCTTTAACTCTCACCGCTCCCTGGCACACAGTTGGTGTTAGGTAATGAATGAATCAATCAATCAATCAATTATCCGACTCCTAAAGGTTGGAATCGAGACAGGGGATAGGGGTCAAGAAAACTTGGGGGCCCAGTGTCCCTCACTGCACTTCATGTGAAGTATTTTTTCTATCCCTAAAAGCGGCACATAATAGGGCTGCATGAAATATTTTTTGAACAAATAGTAATAGCTAACACTTATTAGGCACTTACGATGTGCCAGGCACAGTTCTAAGTGCTTTGCAGGTATTAACTCATTTAATCCTCACAATAACTTGATTACCATCTCCACTTTACAGATGAGGAAACTGAGGCACAGAGGAGTTCAGCAATTTGCCCAAGGTTACATGAGTAGTAAGTAATAGAATCAGGACTTGAACCCAGGCAGTTGGATGCCAGCCTCCATGTGTCACCAAGCTCTACCGCCTCTCAGCTGACAAACAATGGATATAAATAATACTGATGGCACCACCTGCTATAATTTGCACCCTCCCAGGGTCAGCACTTGTCTGGGTGCTCTGCAGTTATCTGTTGGTCTCCAGAGTCCTCCCTGGGCATGTATTATCTCCATTTCATAGATGAGAAAAGTGAGGCTCAGATTTAAGGGTGCACAGAAAGTAAGAGGCTCTGGCTCTCAGCTCCTCCAGAGTGGGAAAGTTCAGAGGCCTGAACCTTGGCTTTTTCCTCCACCTTTTTGCACTCAGTTCTCCCTCATCTTCCCAGAGCCAAGGCTGGTCCCAGCACCCCTGCCCCCAGCCCACCAGAGACCTGCTGCCCCCAACTATGCAAAACTTCTCTTTGTCCTTCCCTTCTCTCCCCCAGCCAATTACTGAGAGATCAACTTGATTGTGAACATGTTTTAGAAATATTTTCACTATTGTTTGAAACATCTTCCCTTTGTTTGAAAACGTGTTACAACTTCAACCGCAGGAACAAGAAAAACCCTATCCTAGCAGACAAAGGCTGTGAGTGTAAAACCAGGAACGACTGTATTAAATAATCAGAACTGAAAACCACCCAAACAATAGAACTCCTCAGAGTTCTGGCATCAGGAGGACTTGGGTCTTTGAGGCTGCCCCCAGGTGGGGTTTACAGGGTTTGCAAACACAGGAGAGGATATGGGGATCTTGCCTCCAGTAATAGGTTGTAAATCCTGCTCTGATGCCTGCACCTTCTCCAAAGGGTGCTGAGAGCAGTTTTCTTTTCCACCCTTTTCTGGGGGATGGACTGAAGCCTGGGGAAGATGGGAAATTGGATTCATACAGCAGATCCAGGATGAGGCTAGATCTGGAGTCCCAGGTTAGAGACCCCACTGGGGGCTCTGCCTGGGACCAAAGCAGGGGGTCAGTATGAAACCAAGATCATAAGTCAGTGTGGGGCCCGGGGTATGACTCAGTCTATAAGAAGGATCAGGGCTCAGCGTGTCACAGGATCAGGCTCAGTCGGAGGCTGGAGTCAGGGTCTACTGTGAAACAACATTCAAGGTTCTGACCAAATCCAAGATGGTAGCTTAGTCTGGGACTCAGTCCATGATCAAGAATGGGGTCAGGACTTCCCTGGTGGCACAGTGGTTAAGAATCCACCTGTCAATGCAGGGGACACGGGTTCAAGCCCTGATCCAGGAAGATCCCACATGCCACGGAGCAGCTAAGCCCATGCGCCACAGCTACTGAGCCTGCGAGCCACAACTACTGAAGCCCGTGTGCCTAGAGCCCGTGCTCCTCAACAAGAGAAACCACTGCAATGAGAAGCCCGTGCACCGCAACGAGGAGTAGCCCCCGCTCGCCACAACTAGAGAAAAGCGCGTGCGCAGCATCGAAGACCCAATGCAGCCAAAAATAAACAAATAAAATAAATAAATTTATATAAAAAAAGAATGGGGTCAAAGCCCCACCTGGGACCAGGATTATGATTCAGTCTAAGATCAGGGTCAAGTATCGGTGTGTGATGAAGGACCAAGGCTCAGTCTATGATGAGAGAATCAGGGTTCAATGTTACGACCAGGATCAGGATTTATCTTGGGTCCCTGAACGACCAAATAGGAGTCTATCACTTCCTGAGACCTTGGGTGAGTCAGTCCACCTACGAGGCCTCACTTTCCTCTTCTGTAACCTGGGCTAACCATAACCCGTGTCCTGAATCCTTCCATAGTTAAATGTCAGGCCAGATGAAATAGTAGATGTCAGCAAGCTTTGCAAACTGTAGGGCACTGGGCAGATGTTTATATAAACACCCCAGAGGAAACCCCAAACAAGGCTTATTGTGGAAAAATCTAAATGTCACTAAGCCTCCTACTCCATCTTCTATCCCACTTTCTCTTCTGTCTTTAAAACTAATAATAGCTAACAGTTACCAGCATGGCCTTGTGCCAGGCACTGTTTTAAGAGCTTCATGTATATTTAATCTAATCCTCAAACAACCCTAAGAAGTAGGTATTAATATCATCCCTATTTTCAGAGGAGGAAACTGAGGCAGAAATAAGTAATTTGCTTAAAGTCACACTTAATACACAGGAAATCTCTGGTTCAAACCCAGGCAGTTTGGCTCCCAAGTCTATGCTGTGTATAGGAACTAGGGTGGGGGATGAGTCCGGGGGATTCTTCATGGAACAGACAGGGGTAAGAGATGCAGGTCAGCAAAAGGTCTAAGGATGACCCATGGCCCCAGCAGCCTGCCTGTGCCCAGGAGGCTGAGCCAGCAGACCCCACTCCTACACAGGGACATAAAAGGCTGGGGGGAGGAGTTGGTGGGCGGCATTAAGGCATCTCTTTAAACTTGTTTGTTTATGGAAAGAAATTTCGGGCCAGCTGCTGAAAACCTGTATTTTATGGGTAATTTTTCAATTTATTTCACACTGGTATTAAAAACAACAACCCAGCCTACCATAGAGGCTGTGATTCCACTGGGGTTGGTGAGGGAGGGGTGGCTGACTTGAAGCAGCTCCTTTGTTTGCCTGAGCATCCCAGGGCCAAGGCTGCTTGCCTTCCCTTGGGAAAAACCAGACAAAGTGAAGAAGGAAGACAGGGGTTGCAGAGGTTGTGATTTAAGAGGAGAACAAGACGAAGTCCGGTGGAGGAAGGTGGGGGGTTCAATGCCTCTCTTTTACAGATGATGAAACTGAGGTATAGACAATGGAAATTATTAGTGAAGATTTACTCTGGATTAGGCATTGCTTTTACCTGCACTACCTCAGAAGCAGTCAGGACAGAATTAGTAAAATACTGTCTTGGTTTGGGGTTGCTGAGAAGCAGACCCTGAGACACAGATTGGAGTTCAGGAAGTTTATCTGGGAATTGATCTTGAGAAACACAAGAATGAGAATAAGGAGTGAAACAGGACCGAAAGGCAACCCATGAAGGATGGCTCATCAAGACAGTTACCACTGGGCACAATTGGAGCTCAACCGTGCTGGAGAGTTCTGGGAGACAGCATAGAACGTGCCTCAGGCTCTCTCACTTACTGAAGGAGGGAGTGGGGGTATTTGTCCATCACTGGGTATCTCCACTCTGCTATTGAGTCTATTAGCAAAGTTTTTGTTTCAATTACTGTATTTTTCAGTTTTATAATTTCTTTTGGGTTCTTTTTTGTAACTGCTATTTCTTTGTTGAGATTTTCTCCTTCCATTTTTTTCAAAAGACTGTATAATTTCTTCTCAAAGGATTTTTTTTTTTGATGGCTGCTTTAAAATCCTTATCAGATAATTCCAACATCAGAATCATCATGGTTTAGCATTGGCAATGTTAGCAAGGATCACTCTTGTTCAGCCAGTGCTGGAAGTTCCAGCCAATGCAATAAGGTAGGAAAAGGAAATAAAAGGAACATAAATCAGAGAGAAAGAAATAATAACTTTTATTTTATTTGCAAGTGACATGACGCCTAGAATTAATAAGTATTAATAAATACTTATTAATTAATAAGTAATTAATAAGACATGCAAATCAAAACTACAATGAGGTATCACCTCACACCAGTCAGAATGGCCATCACTAAAAAGTCTACAAACAATAAATGCTGGAGAGAGTGTGGAGAAAAGAGAACCCTCCTACACTGTTGGTGGGAATGTAAGTTGGTGCAGCCACTATGGAAAACAGTATGGAGGTTCCTTAAAAAACTGAAAATAGAGTTACCATATGACCCAGCAGTTCCACTTCTGGGCATATGTCCAGAGAAAACTCTAATTCGAAAAGATACATGCACCCCAATGTTCATAGCAGCACTATTTACAATATCCAAGACATGGAAACAACCTAAATGTCCATCAACAGATGAATGGATAAAGAATATGTGATATATATATATATATAATCTGAATTTGCCATAAAAAAGAATGAAATAATGCCATTTGCAGCAACATGGATGGACCTAGATTTTATCATACTAAGTGAAGTAAGTCAGACAGAGAAAGAGAAACATCATATGATATCACTTATATGTGAAATCTAAAATATGATACAAATGAACTTATTTACAAAACAGAATCAGACTCACAGACATAGAAAACAAAACTTATGGTTACCAAAGGTTAACCAAAGGTTACCAAAGGGGAAATGGTTACCACAGGTTAACCAAAGGTTACCAAAGGGGAAATGGGGGTGGGAGGGATAAATTAGGAGTTTGGGATTAGCAGATTAGCCTTTATATATATATAAAACAGATAAACAACAAGGTCCTACTGTATAGCACAGGGAACTAAATTCAATATCTTGTAATAACCTATAATAAAAAAGAATATGAAAAAGAATACATATATGTAACTGAATCACTTTGCTGTACATCAGAAACTAACACAACATTGTAACTCAACTATACTTCAGTTTTTAAAAAATCAGTTGCATTTCTATATACTAGGAATGAACACGTGAGGCAGCAAAACTAAAACTACAGTACCATTCACAATTGCTTTTAAAAAAAGGAAAAGAAATACTTAGGTGTAAATCTAATAAAACATAGGCATATGCTGAAAATGACCAAACATTGATTCTTTTAAAAATCAAAGAAGATCTTAATAAATGGAGAGACATATCATGTTCATGGATTGGAAGATGCAACATAGTCAAGATGTCAATTCTCCCCAAATACATATACATACTTAATGCAATTCTGATCAAATTCCCAACAAGATTTTTTGGAGACATAGACAAAATTACTATAGAATTTATATTGAAAGGCAAAGGAACTAGAATAGCTAAAACAGTTTTGAAAAAGAATAAAATGGGTAGGATCAGTCTTCCCAATTTCAAGATTTCTTATGAAACTACCATAATCAAGACAATGTGGTACTGGCAGCCAGAACAACGCATAGTTCATGGAACAAAATGGATAACCTAGAAATAGATCCATACAAATATACCCAGTTAATTTTTGACAGAAGAGCAAAAGCAATTCAATAGAGGTAATACAGTGTTTTCAACAAATAATACTGGAGTAACTGGACATCCACAGGCAAAAAAAGAACCTGACTTACACCTCACCCTTTATACAAAAATTAATTTGAAATAGATCATCGACTTAAATGTAAAACAATATAACTTCTAGAAGAAAATATTTGAGACTTGGGACCAGGCAAATGTTCTTAGATTTTACACCAAAATCATGATCCATAAAAGGAAAGATTGATAAAGTGGACCTCATCAAAAGTAAAACCTCTGCTCTATGAAAGACACTGGTAAGAGAATGAAAGGACAAATTATGGACTAGGAGAAAATATTAGCAAATAACATATAGAATAAAGAAGTCTTAAAATGCAACAATAAAAAAATCTAATTAAAAATGTGCAGAAAGACATGCACAGACGTTTTTGCCGAAGAGGATACACAGAAACTTGTATACAAACGTCCACAGTTGCTTTAGATTTAATAACCAAAACCCTGAAATTATTCAAATGCCTTTTGGTGGATGAATGGTTAAACAAACTATAATACATCCATATCATGGAATACTACTCAGCAATGAAAAGCAACTATTAATACATGCAATAACTTGGACAAATCTCAAGGAAATTATGCTAAGTGAAGAAAGTCTCAAAAGGACACACACTGCATGATTCTATTATATAACATAAGAGTAACAACATCATTATAGAAATGGAGAACAGAATAGTGGTTGTTAGGGTTTAGGGTGGAGGGGAGGGAGTGGGTGGGATCCTAAAGGAAAGCACGAGAGAGCAAGTCTTGTGATGGTCCAGTTAAGCATCTTGATGTGGTAGTGGCTACATGAAACTATACATGAGATAACATTACATCCCAGGAAACTCTTCAATCCCTGGCAAACCAGGAAAGTTGGTCACTCTAGCAGGGGCCATCCAGCAGCCCCTGTAGCTCTGAGGAGGAGTTTGCACTTCACCTGGAAGAAAAGCCAGGTCCTCTTGGCTGCTTAGGAAGAAGAGCTTGTAGGGGCCAGAACTGACACAGCCAGGAGCTACTACATCAATGGGGCCAGAGTGGCAGACTGGCCAGATGTTCACCAAATGTTTGTTTTCCCCCTGAGCACATGGCTAGACTATATTTCCCAGCCACCTTTGCAGACAGATGTGGCACATGACTGAGCTCTGGCCAGTGAGATGCGGGGGGACATGATCTTCGCCTCCAATATGTGGTCCTCCATGCCCTGCCCCTTCCTCAGTGAGCTTTAAGCCATGTACCAGAGAGCAGAGCACAAGCTGGAAGGAACCTCGGTCCTGGCTGTCCCACAGAGAAGGATCTGCTGATCAGGAGCCCACACTGTGAGCATAATGCATTGCAGCCATCATACCCATCTTCATTTATTTGTGACGGTGTCCGGTAGTTCCTTAACTGATGGCCCCTGGTGTGTACACCTCCTATTCTGCCCCCAGCACCACCGGTCTTGATGTCCTCCCTGTGTACCTATGTTGGGGGAAGGCGACTGGATGGCAGGCTGGGATTCCCAGACAGCCCTCTACAGCTACAGAGAACCCAAGACCCTCTGAGCAGCTCAGGGTTGGGTGGGGGCCTGAGTTCTGGCTCTCAGAACCCTGGAAATACCAAATTCTGAAAGGATTGGAAGGGCCCTTGGAGAACACAAAATCCCATCCGTACCACTGAATGAATGGGGAAACTGAGGCCCTGAGAGAGAATAGGAGGTAGTTGACGTCCCACAATGAATGAAGGGATGAGTGAACATTCATTCATTCTTTTATTCATTCCACAGATATTTATTTAGCACTTTATGTGTCAGGCACAAGGATAAAACAGAATTCACAAACAGGCAAATTACAAACAGGCAAATTACAAACATGAACAGACCTGGTGGTGCTCGGTGCTATGGACAATAAAGCAGGACCAGGGGATAAAGGGCCCAGGCATCCATTTTCTCTGGAGTGATCAGAGAGGGCCCCTCAGAGGAGGTAACCTTGAGAGGAGACAGGCCCTGAGGATATGTGAGGAAGAATTTTCCAAGCAGAGGTAACAGCAAAAAGCCGTGCTGGGGACACACGGCAGAGTTTGAGAAGCAGAAGAAGGCGGGGGGGGGGGGGGGGGGGGGGGGCGGGGCGGGGCGGTGTAGGTGGAGCAGAGGGAGTGGAGGGGAGAAGAGGCGAGAGGCTACAGGCTGCAGAGCTCTGTGGCTACTAAGTGGCCCCAGCCTCTGCCAGACTCCTATGCACCCTGCCCTTCCCCAGCCCTGCTCACCTGGGGGATGGCCTGCTCTAGACTCTGGAGACTTCAGGACCGGTGGTGGCTGGGTAGGGGCTGACTTTCAAACTTCTTAAAGTTTGAACTTCTAGGGTCACCTCATTTCTCCAAGTACCCAAATTCCCTGTATAAGCTGGGAGACTCCTGCATCTGGAGAACTCATTCATTCATTCATTCTACAAACATGTTGCATACCTGCTCTGTGTCCAGCATGAGCTAGGCTCCAGGCATCCCAATATGACCTCATCTCTGGCCTTAAAGAGTTGACAGTTCAGAGGAAGGGACAGACAAATCCATAGTTACCACCTGCTGTGATACAAGCTGTAATAAAGAGACTGTGGGAGCCCAGAGGAGACACTGGACCTGGCCTGAGAATCAGGGAAGGCTTTCTGGATGAGGGGCATATTCAGGACTGGGTCCTGAATGAGTCAGCGGGGATGGGAATGGGATGTAGACCTACATTCCATGGAGAGGCCACTCATGAAAGGCTCAGGGGTGTGAGAGGCTTGGAGGTGTCTGTGAAATACTGCAAGGAGTTGAGATCTGGGATTAAAGGGGTGAAAGGTGGGGTAGAGGGGAAGACAGAGATCAAAGAAGTCAGAACAAGAGGGCTTTGTAGGGTCTGGTGGATGGGGACCATGCTGGGACACCTGGGTGCCCATCCCACCTCTGCCTTAGACTTGCTGGGCTGCCTGAGCTAGGCACCTCCAATCCCGAGGTCTCAGTAGCCCCATCTGTGGAATGGAGCCATTTTGGGGGGGGTGGCTCTGACATTCCACCAAGACCCCTAGGATGTTGTTTGTCAGTATTCGTGGAGCCCTACAGAAGAACAGCCAGGGCAGAGCTGCCTCACTCTCTGTGTTTCCCTCCCCCGACATGTCCTCAAATGTCCTCATTATACTGGGGACCTTACTAAGGATGAGGTCAAGGGGCTGGAGAAGGAGATGCCGGCATTTACCTCCCTTTTTTTTTTAAATCAAACTACACACACAGGATAAAGGAAGGATAATTAGTCAGCAAGAGACTGTCAAGGGTAAGTTCCTCTGTGCCCCAAGCAGTGGCTAAAAGGGTGGACACTGGACCCAGACAAACCACTGACTTGCTCTGTGACCTTAGGCAAGTCACTTGGCCACTCTGAGCTTCCCTTTCCTCCCCTGTAAAGTGGAGCTAATCAGAATAGAACCTCGCTGGGTTATTTTGAAGATTATATTATGTGTAAAGTGCTTAGAACACCACCAAGCACATAGGCCTCAAAGTGATAGGCAGTATTATTCTTACTCTTACTGTTTTTAGTGGGCAAGGTGGCCGGAGGCAGGAGTGCACCGTTTGTTGGGGAGAAGGAGGGATTTGTCTCTGAAAGCGTTAAAATTGTACCAGCTGCTCCCATCCTGTAGACAAGGCTGGAGGAAACACAGTTCAGGTCCTGGGCCCCTTCACTGGCTAATTTATCAGGTGCTGGTCACTTCGGGGCTTAGGAGAAAGAGGAAACAGACAAAGCGGAAAAAGAAAATCCGAGGCGGAGAGTGGGGTGGAGGGAGATGCTGAGAGGAGGGGATCACCTGGCGTCCGCGCGTCTGTACCTCTGTGTGTGGCGTGGAGGACCGTACCTGTGTATGCCACGGGACAGTGCCGGGCGCGGGAACGACGCCAGAGCGCGCACGGCGTGACAGACCGACCTGGCCGGGCGACCCCCTCCAACCCCACCGCGCGCCTTCTCCAAGCGGGTTAATGCACCGCCCCCGCCTCGCTGGCTCCTCCCCGCCCGCCCCTCCCAGCCCCGCCGACGCCCTCACTAGACCTGGAGGTCGGCCCCTGGGCTGACTGCGGGTCCCTGGCGGCGGGACCGACCCCGCACTCGCGGATGCTCCCGGCGCGCCCCGAGCAGCCCCCGCGCCCGCTGTGCCGCCGCCGCCGGTAGCTGCTGGGCCGTCGGGCCTCCCAGGGAGCCCCGCGCCCCCGCCCAGACCAGGCTGCCCAGATGCGGGCGCCACTCTGCCTGTTGCTGCTCGTCGCCCACGCCGTGGACATGCTCCCCCTGAACCGAAGGAAGAAGCAAGGTAGGAGGGGCAGCCGGCAGGGTGGCCGGGAAGACGCCGCGGGATAGTCAGGGGGGTCGCCCTTAGGGGCATCTGCCTGCTGCCCGACGCCCGGGGCTGTTAACTCTTCCAGACTGCTGTCAATCCCACTTTACAGATGGGGAAACTGAGGCCCCAGGGCACCCGTGGGGCAAGCTGGACCAAAAGGCTCTCCAGGGAGGGAAGGAGCTGCCAGGGCTCTCTCATTGCCCCGCTCCCTATAATCACAGCATTGCTGGGCGAGGGGTGGGGGGAGTGACTTTTGCAGAGACAGGAAGCCTCAGGTGGCAGGCTAGAGGTTGCAGGGCCTAAGGGACAGAGTTAGTGGCTCAGAAATCATCCCAAGCATCCATACTGAGCCAGGAGGTGACATAAAGGGTCCTGAGCTGGGAGTCCAGATGCCCCGGTCTCAGCCCCATTATAGACCCTGATCCCCCACATCACTTTCAAGAAGCCAGTAATTTTTGGTGGGTTCCCCTCTGGTGAGGGCATGAGCTGCATGAGCTCGGAGAGACCTGAGCTTGAAGACATTTATTCTGGGATGACCTGGAAGACGTCCAGCCCCTCTAAGACCCTCAGTTTTTCCATCTTGACCTCCTAGGGCCACTAGGAGGATGTACCAAGGTTCAGACCATAAATGTACCTGGGGCACAAAGCCAGGGGCTCCTTGCACTCTCACCTCGGGGGTCCTGTGCCACAGCCCCTCCCTGAAGGAGTCAAAACATCCTCAGGAGGTGGATTTGAGGCTGTCCCTGCAGAGCCAGGGTTGGAAGAGCCTGGGGGACCGAGGAAGGTGAGCGAGTCCCATACCTGAGCCGGCAGCCCTTTGGCCTCCGGGTGGCAGTCTGAGAATCAACAGCCAGCCACTGTGCCCAGGGTTTTCTACTCATGGAGGGAATCCCCACTACATCCTCATGACGTAGGGCTTATCCCATTCTAAAATCCAGGTGCCAAGGCTCAGACAGGCTAAGTAACCTTGCTAAGTTGACCAGCAGGTGAATGAAGACCCTGTGTCTTCTTTCTTTGCAGCTCTGGTGTGAGGTCTGAGCTTGTATACGTGCGAAAGAGAACGAGGGTCTTCCCTCTGGGGGATTCTAGTCCACCTGAGTGAAAAAGCCCTAAATGGACACAGTCACTCCTGGAGTGAAACAGGAGGCAGAGAGAGGCTGTGGGAGAATTGGGGGTGGGATTGGGTGGGACAGAGAGACTGTGGTGTGAAGGACTCCGGCTCCAGGTGTGACTGGACAGAGGGATCCAGGGAGAGGAGAGGTGGGTGGGCTTCACATGAGCTGGGGGGCATCTGGGACCTCATGGGGACACTGTTCTGTGAATGGCCCTTGTATAGTAGTTACGGTCATGGGCTCTGGAGTCAGCCTGCCTTGTTCAAATCCCTGCTTCCCCAGTTACCAGCTGAGTGACCTTGGGGAAGTCACTTTGCCTCTCTGAGCCTCAGTTTACCCATCTGACGGTCTTTTAGAAGCTCTCTAAGATCTTTCTCAGTTCTTAAAAAGACCAAAAAAAATAGATAAATAAAAACTGTCTCCTCAGCGACTCCTCTTTAAAATAGAAATAATAATCTTCAGTATCCAACTCACAGGGCAGATGTGGGTAAGACTGGATGAGTTAGTGTGTATGTTACATGAGTAGTCAAGTACAATAGTCATTCTCCTTTCCTGTCCATTGCGTCCTTTGCCTCTCATAACAGCCTAGTGGGGCTGGGGGGATGCTTATTTCCTAGACAAGGAAACAGAGATTCAGAGAGGAAAATTGATTTGTCCAGCGTTGCACAGAGGGTTAGTAGCAAAGCAGGCTTGAATCTCAATCCGTCTGACATGACGCTGAGAAGATATCTCCTGAGCTGTGTTGGTCTTCTCTTCTCAGAGCCTCACTTTCCCCATCTGAAGAGGAGCTGGTTTAGAAGATCTTTAAGATGCTTCTCAGTCAGTTCTAAAAGACACACACACACAAAGAATAAAGAAAAAGAAAACTTCCAGTCCCTCCCCCCATCCCCAGTTGCTCAGTGAGGTCGGGCATGGCTGCACCTTACCCATTTGGTGAGGGGGCTCTTGGCACCCCTCCCCACGGCAGGTGATCTCTTGCGTCTGGGACACATGCATGTCCAGCGCCGCATCTTCAGAAAGAGGCTTGTGGCTCCATTTATCAGTCAGGTGCAATGGAGATAGCCTTGGATTTCAGTCCAACCGCCAACCCCTTTGGGTAAGTGGATTCCCCACCACCACCTGCCCGCTGCCCACAGCCTTGGTTTCCCCATTGGCACTGGGGTGGAGGTGGGGGAGGGGTAGCAGAAGGCTTCCTGTAGCATCTTCTGCAAGGTGGTCAAAGGAGTCCTGGCCAAATAGGTATGAGAGATGCTGGCTTTAGCAGATTTCTTAACTGTGGGACTTATCAGAGGATTCATAGTGAAGAGGCTGAGGGTAGAAAGTGGGACCTTTCCCAAACCAGTTACAGATTAGAGACCATTTTCCTAAGACAGCTGCTTGGAGAATTGCACATGAGACCCCTGAGGGTCTTACCAGGTTTGACATTCTGGTCTAACTGCGGCAGGAGAATGTGTTCTGAAGGCACCTATGTATTGGCAGTGTCTTTTCCTTCCTTTCCTTTCCTTTTCTTTTCTTTTTTCTCCCTCCCTTCCCCCTTCCTTCCTTCCTTCTCTCCCTTCCTCCCTTCCTTTCTCTCTCCCTCTTCCCCTTGTTCATTCAACAAGCATTACAGGGCAGACCGTGCGCCGGGCTCTGTGCTGGGAACTTTGGGAGTGCCAAGGTGAACAGACCTGGGGCCTGTCCTTGAGGAGCTGCCAGTGTGGAGAGATGCCCTTCCCTGGCCCTCTCCTACCTCCCCTGCGTGCCCGAGTGCTTGGCCCAGCCTTTGGCCTCCTCTTCAAGGTCAAGAGGAACACTCGCTGGGCCCAGCAGCCGCCCAGGCTGAGCTGTCACACTCGGGGCCTGGTTCCCACAGACCCATGCTTCCTCAAGCTCCAGCATCACTGTTTTTTGATGAAACCTAATTTTTCTGTTTCCAAGACAAGAAAGACTAAAAGAAAAGGCTTGAGAACGGTTCTTGGATCTCAAGTGACTCTTACAAAACAACATGTTGATTTATTAAGTATAAATGAATCAGAACCAGATGAGGACGTTTCTCTTGAAACGTGCTGGGGTGTCCCTGCAATAGGACAGTCGGGCAGGGTGAGGGGGCCCTGGTCTGTACCCCTACCTCAATACGGAGCTTCATTTAGGCAATGAGGAGAGGACAGGCCATGACTGACTTTCCCAGCGTCCAAGGCCTTCTGGGGAGGGGGCTCGGTGGAGGCAATTGTCACCCACATTCACATGGTGCCTTTAGATCCTTCTAGACCTGAGGCAGCAAAGGGCAGAGGGAGGAGCTCTGAAATTCAGGGCCCTCTCCTTCCCTGGATGTGTGATTTGGGGCAGTCCGTGTACCTTCTGCATTGGTTCCACATCTGTGAAATGGGAACAGTTGTACCTACGTCTTTGGCGTTTGGGACGCTTCACCACAGCCCCAGAGGGAAGGTGTCCAAAGGCATAGAGTAGGTGCTTCATGAGGACTCAGCCACTCCCCCCTCCCATTTTACAGCAGAGCTGGATGCTCCCTGGGCTGGGGGAGGGGAGTTTCATGCAGGTTGAATCTCACCTCTGCCCTTCTCCCCTCTCTGAGCCTCTTTTTCTTTATCTGTAAAAGGACTGTGGCAGCGCCCACTCCAGAGTCCTGTTAGGGGGACTGAATATAATAATTCTCTGTAAACTGAAAAGCCCTATGCGGATGGCCAGGCCAGCAGCACCGTCCCCTGTACACAGACAGAGAAGCTGAGACACGGCAAGCAAGTACCTGAGGCAGGGGTGGCGATCGGGGACGACCCAGGTTTCTAGTCTCCGGGCCAGGGCCATGGCTGGGCCCAGAACAAGGTGTATCCCACAGACCACCCCACCCCTGCCCAGCCACCAGAGGAGACCCTTGAGGCCACTTGGGGCCAGCCACGTGCCGGGGGCTCTGTATGTATGTGTGTTTCGACATCTGACTGACTATGGCGCTACCTGTGTTACACCTATTTCCTAGACAAGGGGTCTGAGGCTCCAAAAGGGGCAGGGACCTGCCCAGGACCTCCCGGAAGCTGAGCTGGTACGTGGACCCAGAGTTTTGGAGGCTCCAAAGCCTGTGCATAGAAAAATAAATGAATTCTGCTAGAGACTTGCCAGGGGCTGCGAGGAGGAGGCATCTGAGAAGAGCCCCATCAGAGGGCTGCAGAGGTGGCAGCCGCATAGGAGCTGGGGAGGAGCTGGCAGGAGGAGGGGAGGGTCTGGCCGGATGGGAAGGGCCGAAGGGGCTGTGTGGCAGAGGGGGTGGAGGTCCGATGGCAGACAGGCCAGAGCCCAGCATCTCCTAGGGATGTCAGGAATGGATCCATCAGAAAAACTGACATGGACAGGATCCCTCAGCACAGCCTAGAGAGACTGGTCAGCGGCAGTCCTGGTCTCAGCTGAGGAATCTGAGACTCAGAGGTGGGACGTTACTTGGCTGAGGTGTCACAGGATAAGGGGACCTTCTTCCCTTTGTTCCCCTGCCTCCTCTAGTCCATCTGTCAGTCCACTGTCTCTTCATCCATTTTTCCATCCTTTCATCTAGTGAAAAAACTGAAGCTCACGTCGATGCAGAGTTTTTCCATCAGCAGATGAGGGAGATAAATTTAGTAAATGCAGCTAGCGTTTAGAATGCCGAGAGGGAGTAGAATGGATAAAACAGAACAGAACAGTATAGAGGGGTCGGCAAACTGGTTTCGCAAGAGGCCAGATAGTTACTATTCTAGACTTCATGGGATATATTCTTCCTGTTTCGTTTGTTTTTTACAAGCCTTTAAAAATATTAAACCAGGGCTTCCCTGGTGGCGCAGTGGTTGAGAGTCCGCCTGCCGATGCAGGGGACGCGGGTTCGTGCCCCGGTCTGGGAAGATCCCACGTGCCGTGGAGCGGCTGGGCCCGTGAGCCATGGCCGCCGAGCCTGCGCGTCCAGAGCCTGTGCTCCGCAACGGGAGAGGCCACAACAGTGAGAGGCCCGCGTACCGCAAAAAAATAAATAAATACATAAATAAATAAAAGAAGATTTATTTAAAAAATATATATATATTAAACCATTCTTAGCCTACAGGCCATACAAAAAGAGGCCATAGCCCAAAGTTAGCCCATGGGCCATAGTTTGCCATCCCCCTTTTTAGAAGATATCAGAGTGCATTGCAAGTGTTAAGATTAATTATCATTTTGGGAAATGGGTTTCGGCTTACATATGTATGTGAATGTATGAGTGGGTGCATGTGTGTGCACATGGATGTGGGTGTGTGTGGGAGTGTGTGAATGAATG
Source organism: Phocoena sinus (assembly GCF_008692025.1). Lineage (NCBI taxonomy): Eukaryota > Metazoa > Chordata > Mammalia > Artiodactyla > Phocoenidae > Phocoena > Phocoena sinus. The sequence goes on along the minus strand of NC_045777.1, from coordinate 27,965,811 downwards.
TGTGTGTACTCCGTGTACTGTGTGTGTACTGATGTAAAAATGTAATTTTTACCATTCCCCCAAAAGTGCGGAACTTTTGGCCGAGCCCAATGCAGTGCTCCTGACAGCTCCGAGAGGCGGGTTCCAGGGGATCCCAGTATTGCAGATGGGGAGACGAAGGCCCCATGCGTCACACAGCCATAGGCGTGTGAACCCAGAGAGTCTGGCTCTGGAGCCCCAAACAGGACACCGAACTGCCTTTATAAGTAGCAACTACCTCGACACATTTTGCAAACCTCTGTTTCTTATGCTTGTTTCTAAAGGCCCAGGATCTGGCAGCCACGTCCTTCCCAAGGTGTTTTCTTTTCCCAAGGTAGATTTTAGCCGTAGGACCCATTGAGGGCCTAAGTATCCCTCCTGCATTAGACACCCTCAAGCAGCCAGTGAGCACCGGACATTACATGCTCCTTTCTCACCGACCCTCCCCCAACCCTGCCAGGTGGATGTGGTTGCCTCTCTTCCTTTACAGAAGAAGCAGGCTGGTTCAGAGAGAGAAACTGGCTCGTCCAAGGTCACGTAGCCAGTGTTCCTGATTCCAGAACCACAGGAGCAAATCCCGCCTACTATAGACTGCTCCAGAAAGTCCATCTAATGCTGCCATTAACCATCCTGTCATTTATATAGCACTTTATTGTTTGCAGAGCAGTTCAACTTTCATTTTCTCTCTGGAGTTCTGGAGCACGTAGAATAATGGAATGTTAGGACTGAAAAGGCCAGTTGAGACCTTTGAGACCCCACGCTTGTAAAAATGGAGCCTCAAGTGAGGAAGTACCTCGCCCAGGATCATCTAGCCAGGAGTGGAGGTGAGGATGCAGGAAGGCGAACGGGGGTGGTGAGGGTGGCCTTGGATAGGCAGAGGAAGGCAGCTTACTCCAGGGCCTGGAATCTGGTTTAGAGCCTCTCAGAGCCTCAGTTTCCCCTGTGTGACTTGGCCATACTCAGTCTGCTTTGCCTTTCTCCCAAGCCTAGAAGAAATGCTAGATGAGAGGACGGAACCAAGAGGGCTTTCACAGCTTGAAGGCTGTCTGCAGAGGTTTCTTAACCAGAGGCCAGCCTGTGGTCCAGGAGCCTCGTAAGGGCCTCCAGAGTTACCTGAGTGCCACATGGGATCTGTGGCCTGGCTGTGTGGTTCCATAAGAGGGACCTGGTGGAGGCCTGGGCCCCACACAGAGCCACCATGGCCTGGAGGGCAGTCCTTCCATCAGAGCCCCAGGCTGTGGACACTGTCAGGACGTAGATCGGCCCCAGACCCTGTGGACACCCAGGAGCATACGCCTCACGTATATATCCACACACATATATGTTCCTAAAAACATTTATTTGTTTTTTTTAAAGTACTTAATTTTCACTGGCACCAAAGGTTTAGAAAAGTCTCCTTTTGATTTAGTTTTATGGTTGAGCATTTACTCTATGCCAGATGTTACCTGTGTTGTTTTATTTTATTTGTCAATGTCAGGTACTATGCATATAAACTGACTAAATTCTCCTAATAAACCTGTGATGTGGGTACTTTTATTATCCCTGTTTTACATATGAGAAAACCGAGGCACAGAGGGGTTAAGTGACTTTCCCCAGGACACACAGCCAAGTTCAAATCCTTCCTAGTCCCAGAGCCAAGCTCCAACTACTGAGCTCAGTTGCCTCCCACCCTTATTTAGTCCTCAGATCAACTTGCAAAGGGACTGTTATTATCCACATTTTACAGAAGAGGAAACTGAATTAGGAAGAGAGGAGCATTAGTTGAAGTATGTGAAACTGCCATTTCTGTAGGTTGAAAACAGCCAAATATTAGCGATTTCATATGTTCCCAGTAGCTTGGCAAGTAAGTTTGGCAAAGTCAGGATTTAAACCCAGACAATTGATTCCAAAGGTCGGGTGCATAGCCGTCCTGCCTGGCCTCCTCCCAATTCATCCAGGTGATAGCCCACGAGGTGATTTGATCCTTTTATTCTCCAGAGGCCGTCCAAGCATAGAGGGGGCAATCGACTTGCCAGGGTCACACAGCCAGGATGGGGAGAGGTTGGAATGTGCCCCCCAGGTCTCCATAGCCAGAACCTCCTTTTCTCAACCCTGTGCAGCAGTCGGCGCCACTCGGGACACATGAGCCCTCGGCCCCACCCCTGGGGATTCCTCCAGGGTCCCGAAGGGAATGGTTTGTTCCCATTGCCTGGGTGAAGCTCACTCATCTTGAGCACTGCTGCCTCAGGCTAGGCCACTACTGCCTGCCCCTGGGATGGTTTCTTGTAATGCCGTGTGACTCATAGGGCCCCTGCTCTGTGTCCCGTGGTGGGGACTCCTCTATGCTGCTGTGGGTGGGGGGTTCTGTTTCAGCAGCTCAGAAGAAAGGCATTCTCAAGCCTGGGGGACCCAGACTACATAGAGAAACCACTCCCTTTCCCTGCAGCCTGACTGCAGTACCCACATCCGCAGGGGTGGAGACACCCAGAAAGGAATGTCACAACTGCCCTTCTGCAGCCTGCTCTGGTGTTGGCAGGCAGGCACAGCTGTCTCTAGCAAGTGCCAGATGAGCAGTGGGAGGCTGGCTGGCTGTCACGAAGGCCACGGCCTCTACTGCTCACCAGCTGAGTGACCTTGAGCAGGTCACCTCTCCCCTCTGGGCCTCAGCTGGCTAATTTGCAAAATGGGGCATGAAACGCATCCCTAGCACATAGTGAGTGCTCAGTTAGTGACTATGAAGAGTGTCCAGTGCCAGGCAGTGGGTGTGGGATTTGGGCTGTGACAGGCCTGGGCTCACCTCCCAGCTCTGCTACTGCCGTGATTGGGTGAAAATATTTCACTCCTGAATCTCATTGTTGTCTGTCGATACAATGGGGACGATAATAGCATCTACATCATAGGATTGCCTTGAAGGTCAAAATTGTGCATATAACCCACCCGGGAGACAGTAGATGCTAATAAATGGTGATCACAGTAATGCGTCATAGGAAGGTTGGCTCCTTCTAGCATCCAGGACATTCTAGCCTGATGTCAGACGTGCCCCCGCCTGTGTCTGAAAGTCCTCTGTAGACCTAACTCTCCAAAAGAAGGTTATTTTGGGGAGCCCAGATTCAGAGGATAGGGAGGTCCTAGGTGCTCTGTGTCTATGGCACAGTGACTCACCCTCTCTGAGCCTCTGTTCACTCCTCTGTGAAAGGGAACCTCAGAGAACAGCAGTGAGGATGGAAGGATGTGTGTGTGTGTGTGTGTGTGTGTGTTGCTGGCACATTATAAGTGTATAAATGATGTGATGGCTGTTTGCGGATGAGGCCATGATGGGGCCTGACATCCTGCCCTCTGCCCATATGGCAGGCTGGAAAAACCCAGTCAAATGCTGTCTTTCAGACCCGATTTTCCTTCCTCCTCCCCTCTTGCCCCGCTTCTGACAGGCATCTGAGTCAATCAGACTTAATTCATAGCACATTATCAGCATCAGCCGAGCTGAGTGTACTCTTGTATTATTTTATTTCTCTTTCCTTATTTTTTAAATGGTTACACATTGACAATTTTTAATTTTACTCAAAATTTATTTCACTTATTTAAAATTTTTTCATTTTTATTTTATTTAAAAATTTTATTTTTAAAGTTTCAATTTTTATTAATTTTAATGTAATTTATTTAAATTTACTTTAAAATGTATTTTTATTTTATTCTTACATTTTATTTTTCTAAGTGTTTTTATTTTATCATTTAGTTTTAAAATGCCATTTTATTTTAAATTTTTTATTAATTTTAGTTTTGTCTTTTTTGTTTGTTTTGCGGTACGCGGGCCTCTCACTGTTGTGGCCTCTCCCATTGCAGAGCACAGGTTCTGGACGCGCAGGCTCAGCGGCCATGGCTCACGGGCCCAGTCTCTCCGCGGCATGTGGGATCTTCCCGGACCGGGGCACGAACCCGTGTCCCCTGCATCGACAGGCGGACTCTCAACCACTGCGCCACCAGGGAAGCCCAATTTTAGTTACTCTTTATTTTAAATCTTTTAATTTTACTTTTTGGGTTTTTTTCATTTTAAAATTTTTGTTGTATTTTTATGTGCCCACTTTTTTATTGGGTTTCCTGAATTTTTCTTGTCAGTTTATAGGACTTCTTTGTATTACCTACATATTAATCCCCTGTTGGTTTTGACATGAAGATATGTTTCTTCGATCTGATACCCAGCTGCTGACTTTGTATGTCCTTTGGAGAGCAGAAATTGTTACTTATACGGTTCATGTGATCAATCCCTTGAAGGTTTTTAGGTAGGAGGGCGTTGCTTCTGCCGTATGTTCTGAGCTTTTTGATTTTACAGAAAGTCCTCATAAGATGGTCTCATGAGAAGGGTGTGAGCCCCCGATTCTGTATCCCTTGAGCGGATCACCCTTCCCGCAAGTGATTCTTCCCTGACAAGTGTTGACAGTCCTGATGCAGCAGCCCTCAGCCCTTCCTGAGTACATTCCTGGAACTCAAATTCAGGTGACGCTTCTCTGTCCACCCTCATTCCTGGATGTCCCCTGAGTCATCGCATTTCAGCCAGCACACGTCTGCTGAACACTTGCTCTCAGCTGGCCCCTGTCCTTGAGGGCCCCAGACTGATGAAGGTGGCAGTTCCAATAGAGTGAATAGCAGAGGTGTCAGCTGGAGACCCCCGCCCCTGGGACAGGGGACGTTGGCTTGACGTCCTCCCTGAGAGCAGAGCATCCTCACAATGGCTGCCGTTCCCCCAGGGCTGCTTTGGCTGAATAGCTTCAGTGTGTAGACCATCTTATTCCCCTACATCAATAACCCTCCCTCCAACCACACCTCCCCCATTAAAAGAAAAAGAAAAAAACAGAGCACTCAGGACATTTCTGGGTAACAGACTTTATTGAAGGTCTGGGGATGCTGCTAAGGGCTCCATGGTTTCAGACTTAAGACCACTGGGTTGTTCCTGCAGCCTCCCCTCTTCTCCTCCTGTCTGACCCTGCACACAGCTCGGGGCCCCTCTTTGGCCCTGAGAGACGTATGACTTTCAGTGGCACTCCTCTGCCTTTGGAGAGCCACTGGGCATTAGGCAGCAGGGAGGGGCTGAGAGGCCATCAGGGAGGCATGGCTCCCAGCAGTTAGGAGCTAGGACTCTGGTTTGCATCCCACCTGACTCTTCACTGTGGGTTCTTGGGTTAACCACTAACCTTAACCCTAACCCTAACCCTAACATCTCTGAGCCCTAGTTTTCTCATCCATGAAAATGTGTAAATGTAACCCAGCTTTGCAGGGCTGTGATGGGTTTGCAGTGATTTAACACAGGACCTGGTAGCTCAGGATCCTGCATGCTGCAGACGGCATCAGCCTGGTTCTGCCCATCTGCAGACCTGGTCCCTCAGAGGATCTACAGGAGCTCACAGAGACCAGCACCTCTGGCTGTGGCTGCTCATCTTGGTTCCAGCCCTTAATCCTGGTTCTAACTGGGCAAGAAGGATTACGGTTCCCATTTTGCACATGAGGAAACTGGGATCCACTGACAGTGGTTGTAGAATTTCCAGGCCCTGCAAGCCTAGGTCCCTCCAGCTGGCTGGGTTTCGGTGTGGTGGAGACAGTGCCCCAGGACCACGAGAGGTTTCCAAGGTAGAGCCCCACCACATACTGTGCCTGTGTCCCCTTCTTCCATTCAGCTCCTCCCTACTGGCATCACACCATTTCTTGAGCACCTACTATGTGCCGGGTGATTTTTGTGTGCATTAGTTACCCACAACCTTCAAAGATAGGACCCATTTAACAGAAGAGGAAAGCAGAATCCGGATAGGTGAAGCCACTTGCCCAGGTTTCCACAGCCCCCATACAGTCTGGGTTGGAAGCCAAGCTGGGGCTCCGTAACCAGAGCTGTTTTTCACTGTGCCAGGAATTGGTGAGCAGAACCCAGGGCAGAGCATAAGGACAAAGTTGGCTCCCATTTGATGTCCTTGGCATATGAGCTGGGCACAGAGCCAGGGGCTCTGCAGGTTATTACCTCCCTTTATCCTCCGGGCACCCCTTCGATAGCATCATTCTCTTTTGCAGCTGAAGTGTGGGGCTCAGAGAGGTGAAAGAGACTTCCCAGAGTCAAGGTGGCAGAGCTGGGATTCATACCCAAATGTGTGTGACCTGGACTCCCGCTTGCCCAGCGCTGCCTCCCTCCCATCTCCCATTTCCCGGGCAGTTGGTCTGGGGACCTGGCCCGGGCAGATGTCACTGTGACTCACCACTTATTCTCACCTTCGAGAATGACTTAGGGAACCATCCAGACAGGGCCTCGGGTTTCAGTCCAGCTTGGGGGCGGCGGTATACAGCTGGTTTAGGGAGCCACTGAACAGCAAGGCGGCTTAAAGCAACCAGAGGGAACCTTGAATGAGACCTTGTCCTGGTGGCCTGCGAAAGTCGAGAGGACACAGCAGGTCAAAGAGGCACAACCCGAGCCAGTGGCAGGGAGGAGCAGAAGTGATTCAGGCATCTCTGGAAGAGGCTGCGGGGCAGACACAGTCATGGGATTCTTGGGTTAGGTCCCCTGATTGCTGAGGACGGGTAGCTGAGGTCTGCTCACACCAGCTACCTGCTGCACCATGGGCTAGGCCACTTACCTTTTAATTCTCATAATACCCCACAAGCAAGACTTGTCCATCTGCTGCTCACAGCCAGCAGCCTGGTCCAGACCCCCTAGGTGGTCACAGGCCTCCGCCCTGGGCTCCCAGCTCCTGCCCCCTACTGTTCATTGTGCTCAGCCCCAGAGGGAGCTTTCAAGATGGCAGACACTCCTTGGCCTACACCACACAGGGCCTTCTCATCTTGCTTCCAGGAAAACCCAGCGCCTTCCACACTCCTTCTGAGCTTACCACCCAGGTCTGGGCTGATTTGCCTTTCCGACCAGTCCCTGTACTCTGGCCTCACTGCTCTCTTGCATGCTAAACCCCTGGACCTTTGTACCTGCTGGTCCCTCTGCCAAGAACGCTTTCCTTATATGTCTCAGCGAGTCCTGTCTTGTGGCCGGGACCCTCCTCTCCTCTCCTCACTCTGTTTACTGTCATTCACTCACTGTCACTATCTCAAATGACCTCTCTCTCCTTTAGGGTGCAAACTCCCTGAGGGGAAGGGCTGTCTTGTCCACTGATGTATCCCCAGTGCCTACAACAGTTCTTGGCACATAGTAGGCCCTCGAGCACATTTGTGAAAGGAACAAGCTTTCCAGTGAGTGGGTGATTGCCTCTCTCTTACATATGAGCAAACCGAGGTTCAATAACGGGCCCAGGGAGTGAAGTGTGGAGCTGGGATTTGAAGGCGGGGTTGTCTGATCCCAAGCCTTAGGTTCCCACCTCTACTCTTTATGCCTCACTGCTGAGCAAGACTGATTGGGAGCCTCATCTATTGTGGGGAAGGGGTGACGATAGTTGTGTCACCTGGAACAGCAAGAGCCCAGCCATCCTCAGTCCCAAAGCAGGTGCAGCAGTGGGTATAGCAGGCCTGGCCGCCCCAGTCAGAGGCCAGGGACCAGGCTGTTCACAAGGCCAGACAGGGAGAGCCAGCTGGCTGGAGATAAAAAGCCAAAGGCACCCATCCAGAGACCAGGGTTCCAGCCCTGCCTTCCAGTGACCCACTGTGTGGCTCTGAACAAGTGCCTGCCCCTCTCTGAGCCTCAGGGCACCATTTGTAAAATAATACTACTATCCGTATACTACAGAGTTCAAACTTTAATAGACACTGCCCAAATCCTTTTTAAAAGTAAGCACTGGATGTTGTCAGTCTTTTAGTTTGCCTTTCTGGTAGGTCACAAGTAATATTTTGTTCTTATTCTAAACATCATTTTGAAAATTATTAGTGCAATATAGTAGCTCTTCCTGAGGTTACTGGTCCATTTGTCTTTCTTTTTTGAATTACTTGTAATATTTTTGCCCATTTCACAACCTTGGGTCGTTGCTGTTTTTCTTCTTCTTGATTTCTAAGAGCTCTTTGTATATTAAGGATGGTAATCCTTGGCCTTCTTTTGTGAGGCATAATGATCAGAGTGGACATGTAACAGAGGATCACAAACATGACATTTGCTTTTTTTCTCTCTCTGTCTCTAATTCTGTTATATCTCTAAAACCCAATCCTTAATAACTTTGGGTAGATCTCAGAGTTTCTGGTATTAAAAAGCTCAGTTTGGTGCTAAATTTTTAAAAACACAGGTCTAATTCAACGCTGTCTCCTTCCCCATCACTGACGTGGCTCCTGACTCCACTGATCTGCCCTGTGGGGAGATGTGTCGTCCTCCCTCCGTTCCTCCCCTGTGTGCCGGGGAGCAGAAGAGGGATGGGGACAGGGACAGCTGTGTCTTACTTCTCTGGTGCTGCTGTGGCCTCACAAGTCCCAGCAGTGAGAAAACTCAGGGCCGCATCACCAGTGAGCACAAGGAAGCGGATGGGTCTAAACGTTCCTATGCCTCCCTCCACACCCTCCGTGTGTGGCAGGTGCCCTACCTGTGGCACGGCTGTGACTTATTAGGGGAGGAGCATGGCCTCGACCTCTTCGCATATTCCCAGCTCCCTCATATGGGTACCCCATGGTACCCCTACAGCACCTTTGGGTTGGAAATTTTGGATCAAGTTCAACAGCCTCCTTCAGTGTCCACGTGATCCGGACAGAGAATTGGCCCTCCCCTTCTGCATCTCTCATTCATTCTCCCCCCTCCCCCAATAGACATGGGAAGGATCAGCAAGTGTGTGTCCAGTCAGGGGATGAAATGCCCATTTCCATGTCTTATCGGGTTCCCTCCAAACTGTGAGTGATTCTCTTGCCACCCCACCTGGCTTTAGGGAATTGGGGAAGTGCCGTGCCCCGCCGCAGCCCCTGCTAGACAATCCTTCCTGGATCCTCTTCAGACGTCGGTTTACACCAGCTGGTAGGCAGTGGAGGGGGAGAGGATGGAGGGTGCAAAGATATCTGGCCTCCCCCTTGCTAAGTTCTGAAGGGGGTGTCTGGCTCCAATTCCATACTCACGAGGCAGCTTTCTTTAGAACACAGGGGTAAGGGGAGGGGAGGACTCAGACTTTGTTTCCACCCTTAGTCACGGGTTTTGGAGCAGCCAGATACATCTTGTTCCTTCGTTCACCCAATGGACATTTACAGAGCACCCAGTGTACCCCGGCACTGTGCATGGCACTGGGAGGCGTGGGTGAACAAGACAAGGTGCCTGGGAAATTTCCCTTCCTGATCTAGTATCATTTTGCTCATCTTTCTAAAATGTTTCCACAGGTCTGTGATTTGTCTTTTAACTTTGTCCAATAAATCAAATAAAAGAAAAAAGTTTTTGTTTCTTGTTTTCACTGGAGTCTAGACAAGGGCCTGGTATATTGTAGGCATTCAAGAAACACCTACTGAATGGATGGATGGATGGGTGGATGGATGGCTATTGGGCCCTTAGAAACACTGAGTTTAACCATCCATTTGACAGATGGAGAAACTGAGGCCCAAAGACAGGGAGGGACTTGGCTGAGGACCCACAGAACTGGGAAAAGAGTCCATATCTGGTGCTCTCTCCCTTCTACAAGGTTTTGAAAGGGGGAGGGAGCCTGTGGGGAGAGACCAGACTCAGAATAGGGTCCCTAAAGATGTTCACCCCATGTCTGGAGGTTCAAACTGGATTCCCAACTCTTTGTCACCGCTCGGAACCTCCAGTTACCCCGGGTGCTGGATGAGAGGGGCTGGGGCTGTCCCTGGAACACCGAGAGGGTCCAGTGCTGAGGCCCAGCCCCATTCCCTGATACTCACTGGCGGCAGAGCCCCAGGTTTTCTCTGCACTGGGAGCTGATAGTATATCCAAAGCTTCCTTAGGGCTTAATTGTAAGAGGCAATGAGGGTGTTTACATGGGACATATTCTAGGGGCTAGGTTCTCCGCAGTACTTAATAATAGCTACCAGTTACTAAGATTCCCTGGCTTTAAATCCCAGCTTGCCACTATGTGATCCTTAGCAAATTACTTACCTTCTCTGTGCCTTAACTTCCTTGTCTGTAAGAGGAGATAATAATACCTTGTAGGGTTGTTGCAACAGAGTCTGGCCTTGTAAGAGCTCCACACTGCTCACAGCTACCCCATTGTCGTGCACCTACCATCTGCCAAACCCTGTTCTGAGCATGTCAGACACACCAACGTACTGAACCTTCTCAGCAATGCATGAGGACAATGATTATGCCCATTTTACAGATGGGAAAACTGAGGCTTAGTTTGTGATTTAGACCCAGGCTGTCTGCTTGCTACACCATGCTGTACTGCCTCTCCTGCCATTGGTGCTGAGGGACTTCGGGGTCTGAAAGTTGTTAGAGATTATCCATGCCCTTAGGGGATGCCCCCTGAGGTGAGCAGACAAAGCCAAGAGGACTGGCTCAAGATCCTCCCCCTCACCCTATGCAAGCCTCAGCCAAAGCAGCTCAACTCTTAGCTGCCCTATTAACCGAACTCCCAGATCACATCCTATCTCGGGAAAAAGAAAGCTTCCTTGGCTGAAAAAAGTTAGAAAGTCCTCTGTCAAGACCAATCCCTTGTTTTTCTGCTGGGGACACTGAGGCTGCCAAGGTCACACAGTGAGCCTGAGTCCCAGCCGAGACGGGAAGCACGGTCCTGGCTCCTAGCCCCGAGCTCCGTTCATTGCGGGTCTTCAGCATGGTGGGGTGAAGGGGTCATTTGTGGAGCAAACTGCGAGACCTGGTACCTCTCAGTCGTGTGCATGTTAGGAATCCTGTGCTCTCAGTTCCTCTTAGGAAGTTCCCCCACCTTCCCTGGAATCCTGGCACTCATCCTCCCCACGGCTCGTGGGGGGCTCCTGGACTGGATTAGTGGGCACCATCCCCCCTACCCCCGGCCTGTGGCATCAGGTCTCCAGATTGGCTGGACATGTCCCACCAGGTCCTGACTGCTGCAGCATCCTCCCCCTCGGCCGAAGCTGAAGCTTTCACCGCCTCCCAAAGAGCCACGGGAGGCCTCCACAGCCATAGAGCGCCCAGGAACCGTGAACTCCCCACAGAGGGAAAGGGAATTAGCAGCTAGTGTTTCCTGTCCCCAGTATTGCCAGGTGCTTTATACACAGCTCTTGGGGCACTTTATAGCACCCAAGGCAGGCTCAGAGAGAGAATCAGAGAAGCAAGAGACCTGTCCGACGCCACACGGCCAGACAGCCCCACCATAGGCAAAGCCAAAACCTGTCTGAGTCCACTCCCCAGCCCACAAGTTCTCACTGAGCACCCACTGTGTACCAGGTACCGGTGCTACAGACATGAACAAGTCAGAAACACCTGCCTCAGAGAGATTCCGTGTGTGTGTGTGTGTGTGTGTGTGTGTGTGTGTGTGTGTGTGTGGTGTAGCAGGGTCTCTTGAGCACCTACTATGTGCCAGGCACTGTTTTGAGCATAATGCATTTTATCTGCAAAATAGCCCTGTAAAAGTCACTAGAAGAAGAAACTGAGGCACAGAGTATTTCTGCAACTTGTTCAAGGTCACGCACACAGCAAACCTATTCTTCTAACGCAAAAAGAAAAGGAACTGTCCTCTCCGTATTTTTTCAGAATAGCAACTGCACGTACCCAACACTTCATGACAGTTTTACGTGTAGGACAATTGCAAGACAATTCCTTACGCAATTTCACATACTTGACACTTTCACACGCAAGAGAGTTTTGTGACAATTCCACAGATAGATGGATTTTGCGACAGGTTCGCACTCCGGGCAGATTCGTGACAATTCTGTTCATGGATAATGGCGTGCTGAGCTCTGGGGGCGTGGATGCCGGGGAAGCCAGCTGGGGGTGTGTGACTGCCTCCCCTGGTCCTGGTCTCAGCCGCTGCTCCTACCCGCCCCCTCACCCACTGTGCAGCTTGCCGAATGATGAGGAATCCAGTAACAGTTCTTTTTTATTTTTTTTTGAATTTTATTTTATTTATTTTTTTATACAGCAGGTTTTTATTAGTCATCAATTTTATACACATCAGTGTATACATGTCACTCCCAATCGCCCAGTTCATCACACCACCACCACCACCACCCCCGCGGCTTTCCCTCCTTGGTGTCCATACGTTTGTTCTCTACATCCGTGTCTCAATTTCTGCTCTGCAAACCGGTTCATCTGTACCATTTTTCTAGGTTCCACATATATGCGTTAATATACGATACTTGTTTTTCTCTTTCTGACTTACTTCACTCTGTATGACAGTCTCTAGATCCATCCACATCTCAACAAATGACGCAATTTCGTTCCTTTTTATGGCTGAGTAATATTCCACTCTATATATGTACCACATCTTCTTTATCCATTCGTCTGTTGATGGGCATTTAGGTTGCTCCCATGACGTGGCTATTGTAAATGGTGCTGCAATGAACATTGGGGGTACATGTGTCTTTTTGAATTGTGGTTTTCTCTGGATATATGCCCAGTAGTGGGATTGCTGGGTCGTATGGTAGTTCTATTTTTAGTTTTTTAAGGAACCTCCATACTGTTCTCCATAGTGGCTGTATCAGTTTACATTCTCACCAACAGTGCAAGAGGGCTCCCTTTTCTCCACACCCTCTCCAGCATTTGTTGTCTGTAGATTTTCTGATGAAGCCCATTCTAACTGGTGTGATGTGGTACCTCACTGTAGTTTTGATTTGCATTTTTCTAATAATTAGTGATGTTGAGCAGCTTTTCATGTGCTTCTTGGCCATCTGTATGTCTTCTTTGGAGAAATGTCTATTTAGGTCTTCTGCCCATTTTTGGATTGGGTTGTTTGTTTTTTTAATATTGAGCTGCATGACTGTTTATATATTTTGGAGATTAATCCTTTGTCCATTGATTCGTTTCGCTTGCAAATATTTTCTCCCATTCTGAGGGTTGTCTTTTCGTCTTGTTTATGGTTTCCTTTGCTGTGCAAAAGCTTTGAAGTTTCATTAGGTCCCATTTGTTTATTTTTGTTTTTATTTCCATTACTCTAGGAGGTGGATCAAAAAAGATCTTGCTGTGATTTATGTCAAAGAGTGTTCTTCCTATGTTTTCCTCTAAGAGTTTTATAGTGTCCGGTCTTACATTTAGGTCTCGAATCCATTTTGAGCTTATTTTTGTGCATGGTGTTAGGGAGTGTTCTAATTTCATTCTTTTACATTTAGCTGTCCAGTTTTCCCAGCACCACTTGTTGAAGAGACTGTCTTTTCTCCATTGTATATCTTTGCCTCCTTTGTCATAGATTAGTTGACCATAGGTGCGTGGGTTTACCTCTGGGCTTTCTATCTTCTTCCATTGATCTATATTTCTGTTTTTGTGCCAGTACCATATTGTCTTGATTACTATAGCTTTGTAGTATAGTCTGAAGTCAGGGAGTCTGATTCCTCCAGTTCCATTTTTTTTGCTCAAGACTGCTTTGGCTATTCAGGATCTTTTGTGTCTCCATACAAATTTTAAGATGATTTGTTATAGTTCTGTAAAAACTGCCATTGGTAATTTGATAGGGGTTGCATAGAATCTGTAGATTGCTTTGGGTACTATAGTCATTCTCACAATATTGATTCTTCCAATCCAAGAACATGGTATATCTCTCCATCTGTTGGTATCATCTTTAATTTCTTTCATCAGTGTCTTATAGTTTTCTGCATACAGGTCTTTCGTCTCCCTAGGTAGATTTATTCCTAGGTAGTTTATTCTTTTTGTTGCAATGGTAAATGGGAGTGTTTCCTTAATTTCTCTTTCAGATTTTTCATCATTAGTGTATAGAAATGCAAGAGATTTCTGTGCATTAATTTTGTATCCTGCAACTTTACCAAATTCATTGATTAGCTCTAGTAGTTTTCTGGTGGCATCTTTAGGATTCTCTATGTATAGTATCATGTCATCTGCAAACAGTGACAGTTTTACTTGTTCTTTTCCAATTTGTATTCCTTTTATTTCTTTTTCTTCTCTGATTGCTGTGGCTAGGACTTTCAAAACTATGTTGAATAATAGCAGTGAGAGTGGACATCCTTGTCTTGCTCCTGATCTTAGAGGAAATGCTTTCTTCAGTTTTTCACAACTGAGAATGATGTTTTCTGTGGGTGTGTCATATATGGCCTTTATTATGTTGAGGTAGGTTCCCTCTGTGCCCACTTTCTGCAGAGTTTTTATCATAAATGGGTGTTGAATTTTGTCAAAAGCTTTTTCTACATCTATTGAGATGATCACATGGTTTTTATTCTTCAATTTGTTAATATGATGTATCACATTGATTGATTTGCGTACATTGAAGAATCCTTGCATCCCTGGGATAAATCCCACTTGATCATGGTGTATGATCCTTTTCATGTGCTGTTGGATTCTGTGTGCTAGTATTTTGTTAAGGATTTTTGCATCTATATTCATCAGTGATATTGGTCTGTAATTTTCTTTTTTTGTAGTATCTTTGTCTGGTTTTGGTATCAGGGTGATGGTGGCCTCATAGAATGAGTTTGGGAGTGTTCCTTCCTCCACAATGTTTTGGAAGAGTTTGAGAAGGATGGGTGTTAGCTATTCTCTAAATGTTTGAGAGAATTTACCTGTGAAGCCATCTGGTCCTGGACTTTTGTTTGTTGGAAGATTTTTATTCACAGTTTCAATTTCATTACTTGTGATTGGTATGTTAATATTTTCTATTTCTTCTTGGTTCAGTTTTGGAAGGTTATACCTTTCTAAGAATTTGTCCATTTCTTCCAGGTTGTCCATTTGATTGGCATAGAGTTGCTGGTAGTAGTCTCTTAGGATGCTTTGTATTTCTGCAGTGTCTGTTGTACCTTCTCCTTTTTCATTTCTAATTTTATTGATTTGAGTCCTCTCCCTGTTTTTCTTGATGAGTCTTGCTAATGGTTTATCAATTTTGTATATCTTCTCAAAGAACCAGCTTTTAGTTTTAATGATCTTTGCTATTGTTTTCTTTGTTTCTATTTCATTTTTTTCTGCTCTGATCTTTATGATTTCTTTCCTTCTGCTAACTTTGGGTTTTGTTTGTTCTTCTTTCTCTAGTTCCTTTAGGTGTAAGGTGAGATTGTTTATTTGAGTTGTTTCTTGATGTAGGCTTGTATAGCTATAAACTTCCCTCTTAGAACTGCTTTTGCTGCGTCCCATAGGTTTTGGATTGTCGTGTTTTCATTGTCATTTGTCTCTAGGTATTTTTTGATTTCCTCTTTGATTTCTTCAGTGATCTCTTGGTTATGTAGTAACATAGTGTTTAGCCTCCATGTGTTTCTGTTTTTTACATTTTTCCCCCAGTAATTCATTTCTAATCTCATAGTGTTGTGGTCAGAAAAGATGCTTGATATGATTTCAATTTTCTTAAATTTACTGAGGCTTGATTTGTGACCTAAGATGTGATCTATCCTGGAGAATGTTCCCTGCGCACTTGAGAAGAAAGTGTAATCTGCTGGTTTTGGATGGAATGTCCTATAAATATCGATTAAATCTATCTGGTCTATTGTGTCATTTAAAGCTTCTGTTTCCTTATTTATTTTCATTTTGGATGATATGTCCATTGGTGTAAGTGAGGTGTTAAAGTCCCCCACTATTGTTGTGTTACTGTTGATTTCCTCTTTTACAGCTGTTAGCAGTTGCCTTATGTATTGAGGTGCTCCTATGTTGGGTGCGTATACATTTATAATTGTTATATCTTCTTCTTGGATTGATCCCTTGATCATTATATAGTGTCCTTCCTTGTTTCTTGTAACATTCTTTAATTTAAAGTCTATTTTATCTGATATGAGTATTGCTACTCCAGCTTTCTTTTGATTTCCATTTACAGGGAATATCTTTTTCCATCTCCTCACTTTCAGTGTGTTTGTGTCCCTAGGTCTGAAGTGGGTCTCTTGTAGACAGTATATATATGGGTCTTGTTTTTGTATCCATTCAGGGAGCCTGTGTCTTTTGTTTGGAGCATTTAATCTATTCTCATTTAAGGTAATTATCAATATGTATGTTCCTATTACAATTTTCTTAATTGTTAGGGGTTTGTTTTTGTAGGTTCTTTTCTTCTCTTGTGTTTCCCACTTAGTGAAGTTCCTTTAGCATTTTTTTGTAGAGCTGGTTTGTTAATGCTGAATTCTCTTAGCTTTTGCTTGTTTGTAAAGCTTTTGATTTCTCCATCAAATCTGAATGAGATCCTTGCTGGGTAGAATAATCTTGGTTGTAGGTTCTTCCCTTTCATCACTTTAAGTATATCATGCCACTCCCTTCTGGCTTGTAGAGTTTCTGCTGAGAAATCAGCTGTTAACCTTATGGGAGTTCCCTTGTATGTTATTTGTCATTTTTCCCTTGCTGCTTCCAATAATTTTTCTTTTTCTTTAATTTTTGCCAATTTGATTACTATGTGTCTCGGTGTGTTTCTCCTTGGGTTTATCCTGTATGGGACTCGCTGCGCTTCCTGGACTTGGGTGGCTATTTCCTTTCCCATGTTAGGGAAGTTTTCGACTATAATCTCTTCAAACATTTTCTCTGGTCCTTTCTCTCTCTCTTCTCCTTCTGGGACCCCTATAATGCGAATGTTGCATTTAATATTGTCCCAGAGGTCTCTTAGGCTGTCTTCATTTCTTTTCATTCTTTTCTCTTTATCCATTTCTGCAGCAGTGAATTCCACCATTCTGTCTTCCAGGTCACTTATCCGTTCTTCTGCCTCAGTTATTCTACTATTGATTCCTTCCAGTGTAGTTTTCATTTCAGTTATTGTATTGTTCATCTCTGTTTGTTCTTTAATTCTTCTAGGTCTTTGTTAAACATTTCTTGCATCTTCTCGATCTTTGCCTCCATTCTTTTTCCGAGGTCCTGGATCATCTTCACTATCATTATTCTGAATTCTTTTTCTGGAAGGTTGCCTATCTCCACTTCATTTAGTTGTTTTTCTGGGGCTTTATCTTGTTCCTTCATCTGGTATATAGCCCTCTGCCTTTTCATCCTGTCTGTCTTTCTGTGAATGTGGTTTTTGTTCCACAGGCTGCAGGATTGTAGTTCTTCTTGCTTCTGCTGTCTGCCAACAATTCTTTTTTAAAGCAGCGAAGATTTTCTGAAGGTCTCTGGCAGCTGCTTTGGGCTGCTCAGGGCCCTCAGTGCTCCCATCAGGAACACAAGTGTGACCTCCCTTAATGAATAGCTAATGAAGGCAGACCATATCTTGTGGATCCAGGGTGGGTCGTTAAGGGTTAAGGAAGCAGATATTTGGGTTGATGCGGGGAGGTATTCCAGGCACAAGCAGCCCGCTCTGGACTGTCCACCCTCCCCCGCCCAGCAGGAGGGCTGGGCAGTGGTAGCACAGCCAAGGCCTTCTCCATGCTTCAACCTCCAGGCACTAGAATCCTTTTGGTATGGGTCTCATCTGTCCACACACACCTGCCACTGTCTCAGAGACACACACATGCTCAGGGCACACGAACCCAGCCCCTCTTCTTGACATGCTGGGCTTGGCAGGGACTGTCCTCAACTTGGGCCACTTGGGAAAATATCCCTCCTATGAGTGGTAAGAGGGGCCAAGTTGCCCCTTCCAAATATCAGCCCAACCTCTCATCCATCGTCACGCCAGCAGGGACAGGCACTGTGACACAGTAGAGTTTGGGGGCTCTGTCTAACTCTGTGACTTATAGTTGTTGGCCTTTGAGCCTTAGTTTGCTCCTCAGTAAAGTAAGAAGTAATAACAGCACCTGCCGTCTTGCTTCTTTTTTGGGGGTGGGGGGTACGCGGGCCTCTCACTGCTGTGGCCCCTCCCGTTGCGGAGCAACAGGCTCCGGACGCGCAGGCTCAGTGGCCATGGCTCACGGGCCCAGCCGCTCCGCGGCATGTGGGATCTTCCCGGACCGGGGCACGAACTCGTATCCCCTGCATCCGCAGGCGGACTCTCAACCACTGCGCCACCAGGGAAGCCCCGTCTTGCTTCTTAAAATGAGGTCTGGGGACCAGCACGATCAGCATCCCCCAGGAGCATCGTACAAAAGCAGAATCTCAGGCCCCAGCCCAGACCTTTAGCATCAAAATCTACACTTGAACCCAAGGTCCCTGGGCACTCTGTGTGCTCCTTAGAGTTTGGGACGCCCTGGCTGACCTCACAGAGTGGTTTCTGAAAATCACGCGAGTTCATACACATATGACCCCAGGCACACCAGTGTACACGTTAAACCAACAGCATATATCGAGGGATGGAGGTGTCTCTGCTTTTAATAAGCAGCCCCAAGTGATTCTGATGTGGATTTAAATCTCAGGATCACCACTGGCTGGGAAACAGCAGATGTGGGTATGAACCCTGGCTCCACTTCCAGCCTCCATCTCCCCACCTCCCCAGCCCATAGAAGTCGATGTCTGAAAAGGATTCTATGTGGATTTCAAGCAGGGGCTGGGGCAGGGCACTTCCCCACCTCCCCAGGCCTAGGTAGGTGGCAAGAGAATCACTTGTAGAGAGCTTAGAGGGGACCTGAAGGACGGGGAAATAGGCATGTCACCCCTGATTGAACACGCAGGTACTGATCTGCCCCACATCATGGAAATGAGGGGAGATGAGTACGGGATGAGGAGAAAATGAATGAGAGATGCAGAAGAGGCAGGGTCTGTCCTGCGAACACATGTACTGCCACTGTTTGGCTAATTTCCTGTCTCAGTCAAGGTCAAATGGACATTGAAGGAGGCAGTAGCCTTAGCACAGCACTGGGAACCTAGCAAGGCCTTAGCAAGGGGACCTGTTATTCTGTGTGGAGGATTAAAGGAGGTGCTGGGATACACTGGCAGCTGGGAGGCCGTGTGGCCTCGAGATGAAGCCTTCAGGTTCTGCAGCCACACTGCCTGGGTCCTCTTACTAAGTGACCTCAGGCAAGCAGCAGCCCTGCCCTGGACCTCAGTTTCCTCCTCTCTGAAATAGATATAATAAGTATACCTAAATTAATTTTGCAGCATCTCTATATGGAATGGTAAGCAGCTATAAAAAAGCATGAGTCAGTGATGTGCAACATTCGCCAGGGTAATTTAAGTGAGCAAAGCATGGTGCTAAAGAGTCTGTGGAGTGTGCTGTGGTTTATCCCTGCCCTCCTGGAGCTCACCTTTCAGTGGTGGGAAAGAGACACCAAAAATTCAAACAAACACATCACATATCAGGTGGGGATAAATGCCAAAGAAAAACAAAGCAGGGTGAGACAAGGATGCAGGGATGGGTGCTACTTCAGGCGAGGTGGTCAGGGAGGTCTCACAGAGAAGGGGACGTTCCAGCAGAGACCTGAAGTGGAGTAAGCCCTGAGGATGTATGTGGGGAGGGCATTCCAGGCAGAGGGAGGGGCAAGTGCAAAGGCCTTGAGGAGGGAGTGGTCTTGGCATGTTTGAGGAACGGCAAGGATGAGGCCAGCATGACTGGAGCAGGGCAAGCGATGATTGGGAGGGAAGGGGGAAAACGTGTTGGTGCAGACCAATTTCTGATAGATTCCATGTGGGGCAGGAAGGAAAGAAAAGAGGCAGGGTGACTCCAAGATTTCTGACCATGAGTGGAGTAGCCATTCACCCAGATGGACAGGAGAGGCAGGTTTGTGGGGAAGGAGGGGAAAGGATTACAAGTTTCCATTTTGGATGT
Source organism: Phocoena sinus (assembly GCF_008692025.1). Taxonomy (NCBI): domain Eukaryota; kingdom Metazoa; phylum Chordata; class Mammalia; order Artiodactyla; family Phocoenidae; genus Phocoena; species Phocoena sinus. Next base: position 27,946,261 of record NC_045777.1, on the reverse strand, counting down.
GTGCCTATTGTTACTATATTCTGAGGGTCCTACGCATTAACCCCTTGGTGTCATGCAGACACCTTAGCAAGGATTCACTGTCTGCTCCTTGCCCAAGCTCCCTCCCTGCCACCAACTTATATACTGTCATGTACTCACCTCTCTTAAAAACCTTTCTTTCTCCCACACAGACTAGCCCTGCTCTCGTCCCCACATCTGCCTCTCCAGAAAATCATCCCTGATGACTGCAGTCTGTGCCCAGCCGCTGGCTCTGAGCTCTGCTGGGCAGACATCATCAGCTTTCTTTGCAATGTATGAGCCTAGTTCTCCCAACTAGACTGCAGCCTCCCTGAGAACAGTTTTTGAGAACTTTTATTAAGCCATCATTCATTCATTCATGCATTATTCTTTCTTTTAAGAAATAGTGGGCACCTACAATGGGCAAGACTGGAAATTTGAAGGAGAATGAGCCAGGCTGGGCCCCAGCCCTCAAGTGAGCACCTCGGGGTGCCTCTCGTGTATCTCCCATGAAGCAAGTTATGACGTAATGCTCATTCATCAGCCATGAGCTGTGCTAAGTACTTTGCATGGACGAGCTCACAAGTGCCTGGGAGGTGCTTGCTACTACCATTGTCCCCATTTTGCAGAAGAGGAGACTGAGGTTTAGAATAGTGAAGCCACTTCCCTAAGATCACCCGGCCAGAAAATGGTGTTTTGTCATGCTGCAAAGCTGAGATCGTCTCAATGTCCCCACACCTGCAGGAGTCTCCAAACCTGGAGTCATCTCTAGGGCCCGTGCCTTGCTGACGATGGTGCAATCTGCCCCAGAGGCAGGAATGTGCCTGGGGCCTCTGAGCCAGCCTCCAGTGGCAGTGACTGCCTCCCATATGTGGCGGTCTGAGCAGGCGGACGGGAGCCCAGACGTTGTTTATTTCCTCTGGTTATCGGTGACATGCATCCCACACTGCCAGGCAGGGATCCGAGAAGGCACTGCCCATCACTCTCTGCATGGGGCCCCCCTACATGGTTCTGGATCCTTCTCAAGGACATAGCAGGGCCCAGGGCAGGGCCTGGCCCTCCTCAGGTTGCACTGCCTTGGGGCAGGGAGCAGCGGTCTCTTTTTCTTCTTCCCCATCTTCCTTACCCACAGGGAGTCCTTCAGGACAGCTGTGTCAAATCCTTTAGTCCACCATGACACACAATGTTCTCATGCAAAACACACTTCCCTGGGCACATTCCAATTATGAAGAAACTCTCCCCCAAAAATGTTGACATCAAATTAAAAGTTCTGCACTGATTGCCAAAGCAAGTCCAAGATCACAAACACCAATGGAGGTGTGGCAGGTGGCGACAGTAACATTACTGAGACCCTCGTTAAGTGTCAAGCCTGCTCAGGTCCTCAAGGTTCTGTAAGGTTGGCCAGTGTGATTTCTATTTTACAGATGGGAAAACTGAAGCACAGAGAGATTAAGGCACTAGCTTAGGTCACATGGGCAAGGATAAAGGGTAGAGCTGGGATTTGAACTCGAGCAGTCTGGCTCTTAACCCAACTCCACTTTAAAGTGGGAACCGGTTAGCAGTGCAAATTCTCAGCCTCCCCGCTGCCCAACCCCAGACTTACTGGATCAGCAGCTCTGGGGGAAGGCCCAGCAATCTGTGTTTTTAACAAGCCCTCTAGGTGAATTTGATACGTGCCCAAGTTTGGGACCCCCTGCTCTACATTGCCTTCTAATGTGAACGAATGAAGCAGGTACAAGATAAACAGCAGCTCGAGGGGGATAACACATGGCAGCTGACCTTTGCCCTCAGTGTCAGGGGTAGCAATAGGGAGTGGGTGTTCCATAGAGAGCACATGCCCCATCTATGGAACTCCAACCAAATGTTGCCCTGCAGGAATGCAGGCCCGGTGTTAGCAGGTATTCATACCTTTTCCAGAGAAGTCCAAATTCCAGCTTCTTATGTGAAATCTGATTTTTTTTAATGTTGGCAAATCTTTTTTTTTGGTTTTTTTAAGTGTGTGCTGGAGTTCTTGGCTTGGGTATTGAGGATTTTTCATTGACAGACTCACTGTGGGCTGCTGAGATGAGCCTGTCTGGGGAAAACAGGTAATTTTCAGGGTCCAAGATGTCTCCCTGTGCCTTTTGACCCCCTCAAGGAAAGCACTGCAGAGTGAAGGTGGGTGGGAGATGTGATAATGCAGAGATGACCCTGAATCCACTCAAATCCCTAAATGAAAAAATGTAGAGATCACTTGCAAACACTGAACCATTGACTCCTATCGAAACAAGGGGCTTGGAGGGCTTCCCTGGTGGCGCAGTGGTTGAGAGTCCGCCTGCCGATGCAGGGAACACGGGTTCGTGCCCCAGTCCGGGAAGATCCCACATGCTGCGGAGCGGCTGGACCCGTGAGCCATGGCCGCTGAGCCTGCGCATCCAGAGCCTGTGCTCCGCAACGGGAGAGGCCACAACAGTGAGAGGCCCGCGTACCACAAAAAAAAAAAAAAAACAAGGGGCTTGGGGTCATTTTCAGGATGTGGATGACTCTGAGGTTGGGAACTCTCGTTTCAAAGAACACAGGTCATTCCCTGATCCCAACAGAAAGAAAAACCTGCCCTTCACCCAAGACCAAATCTGCCTCCTCTCTCTCTTCCCTGAGCCCTTCACCGTCCTGAGGATGAAAGACCATCTCCCTGGAGATGGTGGTTGGTGGCTGTCCTCCACCAATGCCTGTGGCCTCCGTTTTCTCACCAGTGAAAGGGGAGGAGGGTCCAAATCCCACCATGTATCGTGACAGTGAGGGAACAGGAAAGGAATTTATATTTACGGAGAAGGACCTACGACATGCCAGGCACTAGCTGCTTGCACACACCTCATAACAAAATGTGTGGGAGTAGGGGTCGTTGCCACAGTTTTTCAGGTGGAGAAACTGAGGCCCACATTGATGAAGGTACTTATCCAAGGTCAGTCAGTGGGTGGTGGAGCCAGGATTTGAACCTGGGCACCTGGACCATAATACATGTCCTTAGGTATTTGAGGGCAGAAAACAATATAATAACAAGATATCCAATTTATCAGAAGTCTGCTGCCAGGCTTTAAGCTAAGAGTTTTCCATGTACCATCTCCTTTCATCACAACAACACTGCAAGTTAAGCATTATCCCCCGTTTTACAGCTAGAATAACTGAGGCCCAGAGAGTTAAAAGTACTTTGCCCGTGATCACACAGCTGCTGCCACATTTCATAACCATCGAGCCCCCAGCACTGGACCTCACAGAAAGTAGGGGCTCAGTAACCGTTGAATGAATGGATGGATGGATCACTCAACCTTGGGCTAATGCACGTACAGAGTTGTTATAAGCCTGCATCCCTTTGTAAACTGCCAACCCCACTGTCATTCTCCGTAACATGGACATCCAAGTCTCAGCTTGTCCCCTGGGTGCTTGGGGAAGGACAGTATGACTCAGATGTCATTCCAAGCCCCTCCAGCTGCTGGAGCAACACAAGGCCATCCTTTTTGGTACAACTGACACTTTGACCAGGGGAGGATGTTCTTGATTATGGGAGATACTGATTAAGGGAAATCACAGGGGGTGCCATCCCCTCTGATGCCCCAAGAAAGCTCGGGGAACTTGCAAATCAGAGCTCAAATACTTCATTTAGAAACGTGTATCAGAGCTGCTAGAGGGCAGCAAAGAAGGCCAGCATGCAGGTGAGGTGTAGAAGGAGCCAGGGGTTTTCAAACTGTGCTCCCTACAATCCCAGGGTCCCTTGGCGTGCCATGGTCAGGCTGGGTGGGCAGTGCTTCAGGTCCCTTGGCCTTGCTGAAGCAGAGCTGCTCCACCATGATCTGTTGGGCTCCACCTATCTGGTGAGATACACCTTTTTTTTTTTTTTTTTTTGCAGTACGCGGGCCTCTCACTGCTGTGACCTCTCCCGTTGCAGAGCACAGGCTCCGGACGTGCAGGCTCAGGGGCCATGGCTCACGGGCCCAGCCGCTCCGCGGCATGCGGGATCTTCCCGGACCGGGGCACGAACCCGTGTCCCCTGCATTGGCAGGCGGACTCTCAACCACTGCGCCAGCAGGGAAGCCTGAGATACATCATTTTGATTGCAATTTGACAGGAGGAGAGCTAGCTCAAGTGAACTAGTGACTTTCTTTGGAGCTATGGGGTGAGCCAAGCCTTGAGGGACTGGAACCTGGGCTTGGAAGATGGTCAGAAACTCTGACCATCTAGGGCCCATGAAGTTTCTGGTTGCTTTTTTTTCTCTCCCTGCATCTGATTTATTTTTTTCTCTCTCTCTCTCTGTGTGGTCAGGAGTCTTTGGCTGCACGTGACAGAAAACCCTACTCAAAATGGCTTTAGAAAAGAAGAGATTTTATGGACCCTCCTAGGGATGGATCCAGGTGCACAGACAATCTCTTGTGTGGCCTCCATTCTCGGGACACTCGCCCCTCATGCGTTGCCCACCAGCTGTGGTCTACACCTTCTCAAATCCAAACAGAGTGCAAACACACACACACACACACACACACACACACACACACACACACATACACGCAATCCTAAGACTAGCTCTAGCTGAAACATGTGCCTGTGTCTGAACCAGTCACTGCAGTCAAGGGGACCTGGTTCTCTGGTTGCCGAATCCCAGGTTAAATGCATCTGGACAGAGATGGTTGCACCTGAACCTGAAAGTCAAAGATGGGGCCTCTGTTAGCAAAGAAAGGTGCCACAGTTACCAGTGCTCACCAAAGCTTCTCGCACAGGCCGCCCTGCCCTCCTACAAACGTCCTTAGGGCAAGAGGCCATCCTAGACCATTGTCTGTTGGCCCACAGTCAAAATTCTCAAGAGAGATGGTCTAATTGTCCCAGCCTGGATGAACTGTCGGGCCCTGGTACAGCCTGTCCACCACTGGCCAGGGGACAGGGTCATGCAGTACAAGAATATTTGCCATGTCTGGTTCTCAGGGAAAGGAGATTGTGAGCAGGGAAGACACTTCCACAATGCCAATTACATCTATTTTGGTCTTGTTTAAATGCACATCCCTGGGCCTATATACTTTACAAGCCTCCCTGGGGATTCTTACGCACAGTCAAGTTTAAGAACCATCAAGTTTGGATCTTTCTAAAGCAGCATTGTACAAACTGTAGCTGTCGTCACTCATTATTCATAAAATTAGCATTCAGGTCTCTATACCCGCGGCCTTGGGGAAGTGGGAGGAACAGTACTGCTCTTTGTAGTGAGTTAGAGATATGATGACAAGCCTGAGTGAGGCCATCAGAATGAAAAAGTCAGAGGTGCCATTACAACATAGAGGCACTAGAGGGCACCCTACCAACTGCCGGGACCAAGGATGCAGCAGGAGGCAGAGACAACTCTACAAGACCCCGGTGATGAATGATGCTAGTTGAGACCCATCACCTGTGCGCGTGCGCGCGCGCGCACACACACACACACACACACACACACACACACACACACACACACACACACACACACACACACACACACACACACACACACACCGCACCCTCTGAGGTCAGGGGAGGGTCCTTGTTGGGTTCTTTTTTCTGCAGCATGTTGAAATATCACTCCACAAATAGTGCTGTAGCTCTAATTGGAATTTCTTTGCTGTTTGGCTACCTGACCTTGGGGAAGGCTGCACCTCCTCTGGCTTCAGCGTCCCCAGTGACGTGGCATGGGTTGTGCTGAGTGACCCCTAAGCTCTTCCAAGAGACAGTGGTTAGTAAGAGTTTTGCTTTGTCACCATCTGCGTTGCTATTACAGTCACTAATGTGGGCTTCAGCCCTACTACCAGGCATATCTGATTGGCCAGGTTTTGGTCAATGCCCACTCACTATCGACTTGAAGGGTCAGGCCTCAATGGATTCTGTTCCTGGGGGCAGGCACCAGGATTTGCCCTTCTCCAGGGCCTCTCACAACAGGGAATTCCTCTGAAAGGAAGATGGGGCACCAATAGGAAGGGGGTGGGGGTGAGGCTGGAGAGTCAAGAATGTCCCCTACTAGGTGGCCATGGGCTCGGGTGGGCCAAAGTGTATAAGTAGTTTATTAAACAGGCTGACCTTGATGGAGTATTAACATACATGAAACAGCTTCATGTTTCCCTAATCGCTGTGTCTAAGAAGCTGCCTGGTCCTCTTCTGTCCCTTAATGACACCTGGTCACTTTCTGACTCTCCCCAAATACCATCTTCCCTCAATGGTCTGCCCTGCTGCCTCTTGCTGGGGCACCCGCCAGCAACCAGCCTTCTTGGGGAGGCAGCAGCCACGGCACTTGAGCCTGGCTACTCCTAGGGGGCCCTTGCTGCTGCGAACCCCCTTGCTTGCCATGAAGAATGTGCAGGCTCTTCTGCTGCCTCCCCCTCCCAACTTGGCCCTTCTCTCTCCTGGTCTCTTTTCTCTGCTCAAAGAGATATTGGACGGGGCAGACCTGCAGGGCTGCCACACAGGTTCATGTTCAACCAAGGCGTGAGGTGCTGGTCACCCCTTTTTGCAGGCATCCGCCTCTGTGAGGGGTACCCTTGCCTCTCCTCCCTCTTGGTTTGGGGGTTGGGAACAGCGGGAAAGCCACAGCGCTCCGCCTTCCCCAGGCTGACAGCTCCTAAGTTCCCTGAGTCCCCCTCTCTAGGTGGTCAGCTTGATCAGGTGGCGGTCAGACAGCAGAGACTCCCTATAAGCCTCGGAGAAGCTCTCTTTCCAGGGTATTTTCCACCTCTTTCTTCGCAGTTTTGAGCCCTGGTTGCCAATTCTGGAACAACAAAAAGTTCCTTTCCTCCACTTGCTATACTTGATGATTTGGGGAGCCTTTGACAATGGTGGCAGTGAGGAACGGGGTATTGTTCCGAAAGGCAGCAGGAGGGTGAGGGGCTCCTCCACAGGCATGTGAACCCCACATCCAGTCAAACATACACACTATGTTAGTGAAGATCAAGTTTGTCTGTGAGTGACAGAGGACTCCAAATAACGGTGGTATGAACAAAATAGATACTGATTTTTCTCTCATGTAACAGTCTGCACAGGCAGAAGAGGGCTGATGCAGCACTTCTACCTTCCTCGAGGACCCAGGATCTTTTTATCTTATTTCTCCAGTATCCTTAACACATGGTCTCTGCCTCATGATCCAAAATAGATGCTCACGCTCCAGCCATCATGTTCACCTTCCACCCAACAGGAAGGATGAGGGGATGACAAAGGGTATGCCCCTGCCCTTTAAGCTCTCTAGAAGTTGCACACACTGCTTTACCTTATAACACACCAGATTTTGGTCGCATGACCACATCTAGTTGCATGGGAAATGCAGTCATCTGGGTGGCCATGTGCTCAATTGCTATACCAATGAGACAGTCTGAGCTGCTCACGCATATGGTTTGACTATCTCTCTCTTCCTTTCCCCACCCTCCACCCTGGTCTGGCTGGCAGTGGGCACTGGTCTGGGGGGCAACTGCACAGGCTGTGTCATCTGCTCAGAGGAGAATGGCTGCTCCACCTGCCAGCAGAGGCTCTTCCTGTTCATCCACCGGGAAGGTATCCGCCAGTACGGCAAGTGTGTGCATGACTGTCCCCCCGGCTACTTCGGCGTCCGCGGCCAGGAGGTCAACAGGTGCAAAAGTATGTGGCCCCTCCCTTGTCCTGTGCTAGCACTGTGCTCCTAAGCATCTCTGGCCCACATCCTACCTCTAGCCCAATGCAGCCCCAGGGGAAGTAGTATATGCCTGAGCCCAGACTCTGAGACACTTGCTTGCTTTCAGGCTGGCTGTGAAGCCCTAAGCAAGTCAGTGCCCTCTCTGGGCTCAACACTAATGGGACAGGGGACCTTCACTTCTACCCTAGTTTGGCTTTGTGGCCTTTGGCATGCTACTCACTCTCTCTGGGCCTAGCTCAATGGGAAAAGGAGCCCTAACTCCTAACTCTAATTTTCACTGTGACCTGGACAAATCATGACCATCTCTGAGCTTTGATGGAAATGGAGTGGGGAGTCCTCACTCCCAGTCCAGATTTACTGTGTGACTTTAGGCAAGTTACTTGCCCTCTCTGAGCCTCAGCTAAAATGAGACAGGAAATCAAAATAAACACGTTACCTTGGACATGTCACCTGCCCCCACTGAGCCTCAGTTCAAATGAGAACAAGAGTTCTTGAATGCAGCCCAGTTTGACCCTGGACAAGTCTGGGCTTCAAAGGACACACTGAATCCAGACCCCAGGGCTACAGAGCTTGGGCTACTCAGAGGCCCTCCCCAGTCCCAGGCAGTCCCAGAGGGTCCCCTCCCTGGGCAGCCATCTCACCAAGGGTGGCCCTGGCTGTATTACAGAATGTGGGGCCACATGTGAGAGCTGCTTCAGCCAGGACTTCTGCATCCAGTGCAAGAGGCGGTTTTACCTGTACAAGGGAAAGTGTCTGTCCACCTGCCCGCCGGGCACCGCGGCCCAGCAGAGCACATGGGAGTGCCAGGGTGAGTGGGGGCATCCCCACCCTGCCCTGTCCCCTCCCTCCCTGGAGCAGGGGCTGGTGAGGGGTGTCAGGAGACCTGGAAGAAATCATAGGAGAATGTCACATGGTGATGGGAAGCCCAACACCATGTCAGGTACACATATGAACCCTTCAATACACTAGACCCATCATAAGCACCACTATTATGATTACTATTACTACCAACATCTACATCAATATTATTGCCAAGAGAGGCCACAGAGCACAGAAGAAGAGCATTGATTTTGGAATAAGGCCTGGGTTCAAATGCTAGCTCTAAAATTCACCTCTAGTGACCTTGAGCAAGTCAGTTAAGCTCTCTGTCCCTCAGTTTCTCCAAATGTTAAAAAAATTACAATAGAACATAGAACCTACATCATGGGGGAGGGTTGTTGTAAGGGGTAAATTAATACAATTTAAAGCACTTAATATAGTAACTAACACAGCAAACGCTCAATGCATGTCATTATTATTACACATCATATTAGCTGTCATTACTGTTCTGTTTTCCCGTCACTCCTTTTCAGACTCCTGTGTGAGCCCCTCCTCTGTGATCTGTCCTTACACAAGGGTATTCTCCAGTGTTCTCACCTAAATCACATATCTCTGCCTATACATTCTCTCTGGGCACATGTTCACGGTCATTCCAAAAGCTGATGGCTCCTAACTCACTGTCCTCAACTGCATTTCTCCATGGGCAGCAGACTCACATCCTCACCTGCTCTATGGATGCCTCCTTCCCTCCCTCCCCATCCCCAGCCTGGGGCTTCCTCTGGGCTTCCTCCATCAATAACCAGCTCCGGGCATCACTGTGGGCTCCTCTCTCTCATCCTACATCCAATCCAATCTCGTTCTTTCACTCAGGAAATATTTACTAGAGCATCTTCTACGCTCCAGGCACTTTCAAAGTTGCTGGGGACATATCAGTGAACAAAACAGACAAAGCTTCTGCCCTTATAGACGTGACATTTTAGTGAGGAGACGGAAGACACACAAAAATAAATACAGATGTTAGGTGGTAAAAAGAACTCTGAGGAAAATGAAGGAGAATAAAGCCCCCAAACCTGCCCCACCCCTCCTTCCCCCTTTTCCGCACCCCATCCCCACACATCCCTTTCTCCCCACCCTCTGCCCATTGCTGGGATCTTGGCCACAGCCTCTTGCCTACCTGCCTGCCTCTGGTCTCACTGCCTCTAGCCCAGCTGGCTCATTTCAGAAGCAAGAGTGATTGTTTCAAAATGACAATCTGATCAGGCTTCTCTTCTGCTCAAGGCCCTTCAGTGGCTCCCATGGTCCTCAGGTAGAGTCCCCAGGCTATGGGCAGTCTGGTCCCCATCTGCCACCTCTCCACCCCTATCCTTTTTTTCATTTCCCATTTGAGTCCGTGCTCCAACTTCCCCACGAGGGCAGAGTCATCCTGGGGATTTTGCTAGGGTTATTCCTTTCACCTGGAGCACTTCTCCTTCCTGCCCCTCCCTGAGCCTGGCTGACCTCCCCAGCCCTACTTCAAGACACAGATCAGGAGTCTCCTCCTCCAGGAAGCCTTCCAGGTCACCCAGGCTGGGACCCTCTGGTCTCCCACAGCTGCCTGTTTTTCCCCATCACTGTCAGAGCACCCTGCCTTCCAGCCTGACCGCTCTAGACAGTGAACTCTGGGAGGCAGACCCAAGACCAGCAGACAGACTCGCAGGGTCTGTCTGGTTCCTGCTGCACCTCGGCACCCAGCACGGCATGTGGCACACAGTAGGTGCTCAGTCTTTGCTTCCCAAATGAATGCATCTGTGAAGGACCATCATTCTAAGGTCTGGAGAGCTGGTTTCTGGGCCCAACTGGATCTTAAACACTTGCAGTTGTTTTGTGAGCTCCTTCTCTGTTCCCTTAGCAAGCCCCTCACCTGCTCTAGACCTCAGTGTCCTAATCTGCAAAATGGGGTATTAATAGCTGCCCGACCCTCTGCCTACCTTTCAGGGACTCTTCAAAGAGTCAAATGGGAAAGAATACTATATATGTTCATATATTTTGAAAATTTCTCCCTACTAAGACCTTTTATGTCCGTGACTTCATTTTTCCTCACAACAGTCCAGTGTAGCTCCCACCTCGTACAGCTGATCAAAGGCACACGATCAAGTTCAAAATCCAGGTCCTGGCCCCGAGGGCCTCCCAGCTGACCTTGAACCTTCACTCCACCCCCACTGTAGCTCCCTCGACCCGGACACAGGGTGGCCAGGCCCCCAGGCTGTGCACAGCTGCCCCGCATGCACTTCCTTCCATCACCACCTGATGAAGTCCTCTCTCCCTTCAGCTCCTTTGTCACCTCCTCAGGGAAGCCCTCCCCTTTAAAGCCACACAACGGGTCCCTCAGGCTTCTGGCCCGCAGCAGCCTCTGCTTGCTCTAGTACAGCTCTCATCCCAGGCTCTTACAAATAGCTGTTTAAACGTCCCCCTCTGCTGCTTGTAATAGCCTGTGACTCCTTTGCATGAGGAGATGGTGTCTTCAGGGAACTGAACCGCTCAGACCCTGCCCTTGAGCTGAGGAACACTCACTGCCGGCTGACCCCATCTGTCTGTCTGTCTCTCCACCTCACAGAGGAGTGTGAGCTGGGCCCCTGGGGCAGCTGGAGCCCCTGCACACACAACGGGAAGACCTGCGGCTCAGCCTGGGGCCTGGAGACCCGCGTGCGGGAGGCCGGCCGGGCCGGGCGGGAGGAGGCAGCCGCCTGCCAGGTGCTATCTGAGTCAAGGCAATGTCCCATTCGGAGGCCCTGCCCAGGAGGTGAGCACCAGGCCAGGCACGGGGGGCAGCAGCAGGCAGGGCCCAGGGTGGCTCTGAGTGGCCTTGGGACACAGCCCCCACAACGAGTCCCTGTAAGGCTGCCTGAAAGCCCCCCACTAGCCACACCTTTCTGTGTCTTGAGCATTGCCCCCTCTGGTGTCCTCCTACTGGGGTCAGTCCCAGACCCCCTGGGAAGATCAAGCTTGCCCTTTCCAGCGGGAGTTTGCGACCCTTTCAGACTGACACCTCCTGTCAAAGGACTTGGGACGCCCTCTTTACACTCTGAAACAAAGTCATGGATAATGTGACCCACTGGCACTGGTCATTTTTTAAAAGATTCAGTGTAGTGCTTAACTATAAAAGAGAAATAAAAGAAATTTCATTACGGCAGCGCTGGGGCCCAAGGCACCAGGGAGTACTGACCGAAGTCAAATCACAGTGAAAGTGGTAGCCATCCACGGTCAGGGCCTCATGCACGGCTATGTTGCCATCAGGGACGCAAATTCCCAAATGGCGACCAGCTCTTAGTAAAGTCCAACAAAACTGTCTGACTTCTCGATTGACACCACGCTGGCAGCCCTAGAATATTCGGTAATGGACAAGTGTTCGCAAACACTTGGCATTCACACAGGAGACAGAGTTCAACTCTGAGCTCCCTACGTGAGGCTGGAGCAGCCGTTAGAGAACTGGCTGGAATGGGGCCTTCTTCCTGGGGGACTGTCCCACGCAGCACCCCCCCAATCCCTTCCACTGAATGGCCCAGGGAACCCCTTCATTGTAACAACCGAGATCACCACAGAGTTCCAGAATACCCCAGTGGCTATGAAGAACCACTGATTTAAATAGAAGAGAGGCCACAGAGTGTGTGGGTAAGATGTAAACAGTGAGTGGTAATAATGTGGCATTAGCTGATGTTAACTGTGCACCTACTATGCACAGGGCACTGTGATAATTCTCTACATTCATTAAGTCATTTAATCTGCACAATGACACTATGAGGTGGGTATTGTTATTCTAGTTTTACCGATGAGGAGATTAAGGCCCAGAGAGGTTGAGCCACTTGCTCAAGGGTCACACAGCTAGGGAAAGGTGGACCTGGAATTCAAACACAGGTCTGTGCGCAAAGAAGAATCTACAGCCACGGTAAGGGTGAGGGCCCTGGAGCTAGGTCACCTGGGGCTCACTGGGTCGGGGTGGAGTCAGGACTTAAACCCAGGGGCACCCCTGGTTTCAGAAGGGCTTGTGGTGTCTGGGTTGGGGGCGCAGATAACAGAGATGGAGGCACCTCGGGGCCATAGTGGGCAGCTGGGGACAGAGGATGAGTTTGAGATGGGACCAGAGAAACTAAGAGACCCCAGACCTGAGGAAGCACCCACACAGACGGACAGGTGTCCGTAGCACTGTGGCCACATCTCTCATGGCATCTGAGAGCTAGTGGCTGATTGGCTGTGGAGGGATTGAGAGAGGAAAGCTGTTCCCCCAGGTAATAACAATAAGAATAGTAACAACAATAGCAACAGCAGCGAACATCCACAAAGCGCTGACCACGTGCTGGGCACTGTGCTAAGTGCTTTGTAAATATGATGCCTTTGATCCTCACAACAGCCCTGCTGTGGGCTCCCTGCGGCATCTGCTCTAATGTCCCTCCTCAGGGAGCCTTCCATGAGCTTCCCCCAACCAGGAGCCACTTTCCATCATATCATGTCACAGCTCTTAAATCTTCCTGAAATGGTCATGTACATTCTTTGCTTGTTTAATGTCTGTCTTCCTCGATAGAGTGGGACCTCCAGTGAAAGCAAGCTCCTTGCTTTATTTCCAGCTCCCTCTCTAGCACCTAGAACAGGGCCTGGCACATAGTAGGTGCTCAGTCAACACTTGTGGATGGCAGGTGAGGGTGGGTAGGCAGGCCTAGGGAAGAAGTGGGGACCCAAAGCCTCTCACCCCATTTCCCACCTTCACAGCTGGCAAGGGCCCCTCAGGCAGCCCCCCACCCCATCCCCCAGATGCTGTCCTCCCCTGAGGGCTGACACAGTCAGCGGGAGCTTAGAGGGGCACCTGGCTTCAGCGCCCCTGAAGGGCCCAGGAGTGGGTGTAGGGGGCCCCAGAAGCGGGCAGCTAGGTCTCAGGGGATGACCCTGACAAGGGAGGAGCCCTGACTCCAGAGGAGGTGGGCACACAGCTGATACTCAGGTAATAAAATTGCCCTCCCCTTGCCACTCCCAGCTCTCTAACTGCCTGACCCTGTGACCTTGGGAAGTGGTTCCCTGAGCCCCGGTTCCTTCATGTGCAAGGGGGCACACAGCTCCTGTGGGAGAAGAGTATGGGGCCAACGATGGGTGAAAACGGCCTGGATGTGGAGACACTTTTAAAACAGAAATTTAGGGCTGGCCCTGCTCCCAGCCATGCCTCAGTCTTCTCACCTGTTGATAATAAAAATGACAAAAACAATGGGAAGAGCATTCCAGGCAGAGGGCAAAGCCAGTGCAAAGGTGTGGAGGTGGCATGACCCTGCCAGTGGCCAGGACGGTGTGAGCAAGGGGGCTGGGGCGGGTGCGGGGAGGCCACAGAGACAACATGGTCTTTTCCTCCAAGTGAGTGAGGAGTCACTTGAAAGTGATGCCCAGAACTCCAGCCCAGGCTGTGCCACTGAGTTAAGTGAGGCCCCCCCTGGGCCTCAGTCACCTCACCTGAGAAATGGGACTTGATAAGATGTTGGTGTTAGAAACTCACCCCAGCTCCACGGGGGATGGGGAGTGGGGCACAATGGGGTCAGGATCCCGAGGCAGGTCTGGGGTTTGCATCCACTCCCCACGGTGGGAACTGGGTGAGGCACAGACCCCCGTGATGGCGTCAGATGGGGCAGTGGGCCTGCGCCTGCTTCCCAGCTGTTATGAGGGTGACATACTCAGTGGGAGCATCAGCTAAGTGCTGACGTTACTGTTGTCGTTTTGAGGGCAGAGCTGGGCCCAAGCTGAGTGGGAAGGTTGGTGCCCGGACCCGGGTGAAAGGTGTTGAGTCTCCAGGGAAGAGCCCTGTAAACCTCACAGTGAGTGCACGTGGGCGTGTCATGGGCGCCCCCTCGAGGCCACCCCACGTCCCAACTGGGGTCCCAACAGTGGACCTCCAGGCCTGGCGGGGCAGATGCCCAGCATGGGTGGTGCTCAGCAGGTCAGCGCCCTCCCCACCCCGCGCCGAGGAACTGAGGGGAGTGTCCGGTTTGGGGTAAGTGATGCTGCCGTCCCAACTCCAAAAAGGAGTGATTGTCAGGTCAGCACCCCCATGTCATTCCGAGCCTGCTGCGGGGAGTGGGGGGCACCCTCGTCTGTCAGGATGGCCTCAGCAACAACGCCCCGCTCTCTCGTTGCAGAGAGTAACCCCAACCAGAAGAGCGGGAGAGATCGGCGCCCGCGCAAGGACCGGAAGCTGGACGGCAGGGGGGAAGGGAGGCCCCGCCCAGCGCCCGCCTAGGCACGGCCCCCGCAGCCAGGCCGCCGGCAGCTCCAAGCTTTGTCTCGCGCGCTCCTCGCTTTCTTGCCGCTGCTTTCTCTTCCTTCTCTCTTCTCTTTCTCACCCACCTCTCCTCTCTTTTTTTCATTTTTATTTCCTGCATTTCTTCCACTTGTGTTTTCCCCTTCTCCCTCCCCTCCTTTCTCCTCTTTCTCTCTTTCCTTTTATCTTTTTCTTTCCTCCTGTTTTTCTTCTGTTCTTCACTGCGTCCCCCACCCCCCGACCCCCAAAACACACACACTAAGACAGACACCAGCTCCTGTGCACTCCACCCCTCACCCCCTCGCTCTCTGTCTCCTCCTTAAAGAAAGCAAACATCTTTTTCTAGGCCTTTCCCGGACCCTCCCTGACCCCTTTGCAGAAAAGGTGTTTCTAAGAGCAGGGCCCAGGCCCCAGCCCAGTCAGGCTTACTGAGTCCTGAGAGACCCGCTTCTGCTCCAGAGGAGACCCCGGAACCCGGAGCTGTGGGTGCCTCCAGCTCTGGCCAATCCCTGGAGGCATTTCCACAGCCCTCAGCCACCAGCTCCCCTGGGAACCCCCTGGAAGAGTCTCAGGGCTTCCTGCTGCCCCAGCTGGCCACGGAGGAGCCACGACAGGGCCTCTGGCTGGTCAACCAGCCCGTGCCCTCCTGTGTCGCAGTCACCCTCCTGGGAGCTGCCTGCTGCACTCATCAGTGCTCCCTCAGCACCCTCCCTCTTGCGGTTCCCTGGCCTCTGCGTCCTGAGCCCACGGTACATCCATGTCCTGCATCAGGTGGGGCTGTCACCCCTGGAGGAACCACCAGCCCATCCTAGAAGAGGCCATGGAGGCTGAAAGGAATGTTGAGATCATCCAGGCCACTCTGTCCCCCCGGGTCCTCCTGCCTGTTGTACCGCTGGGGAAACTGAGGCCTGAGAAGGGACTTGCCCAAGGTCACACAGGGAACCCAGGGCCTGTGTCTTCCACCTGTTGGTTGCCCTGCTCAGCACACCCACGGCTGAGAGGGAACTCAGGAGCCCTTGGGGAGGTGAGGAAGGAAGTTGTCGGATCAGGAGCAGGGGAAGATCCCCCCACTCACCCACAGCACCCCAACACCCCAGCCTGCGACCCCTGCACGCCAGCCGGGAGAGCAGGAGGGATCTCCTCACTGCCTGTCGTCCTGCCGTCAAGTGCCTCCTTCTTCCTTTGCTCTCCTGACTCCCCAGGAAGCGGTGCTCCCAATTCACGTTGGCATTTCCAACAGCCAAGAGCAGGGAGAGCGTGAGACCCCAGGGGCGCAGGGTGGCCTGGGAATTGGGGCTGTCAGCTGGCTGGAGGAGAGGCTAAAGGTGGTGAAGTGGCACATCCCCACCCGAGACAGCGCCCACCCCCAGGCCTCCCTCCACCTGGTGCATGGGGATCCCCTAGCACTGCCTCCAACAGATTCAGAGGAACCTGCCCCTTCCCAGGCCTCAGTCCCCCTCTCACCTCCTTGAAGTCAGCAAGAGCCCCTTGCCTGGCCAGGCCACCAGCTTCTCGTCTGCAAAAGTTTGTACCTCTGAAATGCTCTGTTGTTGTTGTTGTTTCAATACCCCACTATTTTTTTTTTTTTTTAATAAAGGGAAAAGAAAGAAACTCGCAAATGCTTCTTGGGCATCAAGCAGGTGTTAGGAAATCATGACGCTGATGAGTTTGGAGTAGCTGAATCTAAATGATGTGGGGTGGTTTTCTCTGGAATGCCCGGGGCCAAGAGGGCCAGGGTGTGCCGGGGACTGGGTGGGGGGCGTGGGGGGAGAGGAGAATTGGGCCCTCAGCCCCTCCCGGCCTCCTGTAAGAAGGGGGCTCGGCCAGAGGCAGAAGAGAGCAACCCTGCGCCTTTCAGCCCCAAGATTACAGGAGAGACCCTAGGACCCTATCTGTGTGCTATGTGACATGTCTGAGGGGTCAGGGACACCTAGGAGGTGTGACAATTGCACGGAGTCGTCTAAACCTCCTGGGCTGCTGGTGAGAGGGGCCTCAGCACTGGGAGGCACAGGTCCAAGTCCCAGCCTGTCATCAGCCATCTGCGGGGCCAAGGCCAAATCATTTCCTCTTTCTGGGCCTCATTGCCCCCGTTTGATGGATGAAGAGGAGGCATAACTGGATTAAATCCATTGCCCAGCCTGGGTGGCCCAACAGTATCCTCTGGGTGCTTCCTAAAAATTCAGGTTTCAGGGCCCCGCCCAGACTTACTAATTGTGAACAAATTTCGGAACAGACAGAGCAAACGTTCATTCCAAGACGAGATCGGGGGAGAGGGTAGCTCTCAGATGACTTCCAGTCCCAGATCACTGGGTCTAAATTTGAGGGGGCTGCACTTTTGATTCTGACCTTGGGGCTCATTGATCTGATTCTACAAAGTTTATATTCTACATGGAGTTTTCTGGTAAGATTCAAATTCTAGGATGCTGAATGTTCTAAATTCCACAATTCTAGGACACAAAGATAGGAATAGAAAGTTCCAGTCCTGCAATCCCCTGGCCATGTGCTTTCCCCTCAGGGGGCCTGGTCCTCTGCCCCAACTGGGGGCTGTGGACAAGATTCTTTCTAAACGTTTTCAAATTAGGAGATAAAGTTTCTTCAGGGCCTAAGCCCCTCCTCTAACCTTTGGATCGCAGATGTTTCCCTGACCCCCAGCTCCTAACCCTCACCAATCCCAGCCTCTCCCACATTCTCCCGGGGATTTAGGCCCCTTACTGGGAAGGAGACCCTCCCAGGTAACCACCTCTTAGAGGCCAAACTCAGAGAGGAGCTCAGAAACTGATGGGGCCACCCAGCAAGAGAGGACTGTCAGGCAGAGTACGGGGAGGTTCCGGCTTCTGGCCCCTCCGGA
Source organism: Phocoena sinus (assembly GCF_008692025.1). Lineage (NCBI taxonomy): Eukaryota > Metazoa > Chordata > Mammalia > Artiodactyla > Phocoenidae > Phocoena > Phocoena sinus. The sequence continues at coordinate 27,928,684 of NC_045777.1, read as the reverse complement.
TGCTACCCCAGTGGCAGAGAATTAACAGCTTAGCCCAGGTTTAGGAGCTCCCGCCTGACCCCTCCGGCGGCCCACTCCAGCTAGGCCCGCTACGGCCCTCTCGCCCCGGCTGTGCATCCACCTGGGCTCACTCCGCACCTGCCTGTCGGGGCACCACGGTGCCCGTCCTACCCACGTTCTGTCACTAGAGGGCGTCACCCAACCAGGAACAGGCTCATAACCGAGCAACACCGCTTGCGATGGTGGCTTCGGATGACTGGCGTTCGCAGCAGCGCGGAGAGGGTCAGACCTCAGAGGTCCAGGGTCCAGGCCGTTTCTTGCACAGAAGGGAAACCGACTCAGCGGAGAACCCCCGCCCAGCATCCCATAGCCAGTCTCCATGATGGCGGCAATTATGGTCCTCCTGCCAAGACACACGGCGCCCCCGCCCCCAACTCGTGGAGCTTCATGTATCTCCATTTCCACGTATATGAAAACCATCCTATGTGGTCCTTCTGGCACAGGAAATGTGCATTCTTATAATAACGAAAATAATAGTAATGATGATAATGGTGACTAATAATGCCAGACACTACTAAGTGCTTTCGGGACAGTATCTCATTTTCCTCACTTTTCTCTCACGGTATACTAACTCCCACTTTTCTGACTGCTGCCTATGCACGTACATTTTCACATCCTTTATTTCCTGCCACCTTCACAGCATCCCTGAAAACCAACTTATAGAAGAGGAAATTGAGGCTCAAGTTAAAGTCATTCAAAAGTCATTGATCTCATCTCTTCATCCACTCAATAAATATGTATAAAGTGCCTGGGACTGTGCTGGGTGCTGGTGATAAGGACCCAGACCTTGTCCCTGGAGCTGTCACTCTGTGGACAAGTCCATACAATGGTGTGATAAGGCCCCCTAGGAGGAGGAACAGCAAATCTGCCTACAGCCTATGGGGATCAGGGAGCTCCACCCCCAGCACCAGAGAGCCAAGCTGGGAACTGAAGAATGAGGGAGTGTGAATGAGATGAGTGGGGAGGGTCCCAGCTTGAGGAAACAGCAGGTGCAGAGGGGCCTAGACTTTCTAAGCCTCTTAGGCTGTCAGACCCTGGAACACAGGGACACAGCCTTGGGGTCTGCTGGCTCCCTACCCTGCAGTCCATGACTCCCAGCCTCACCTGTAGAAGTACTTTTTCATTCAACCTGCCACCCACAAGGCAGAATAGATCATCCAGCCAGACCTACCGGTAAAGAAGCCATCTCCGGAGCGGGTCTGCCAGCCCTGGCCTTTCCAGCCCCAGCTGTAGAATCCTCCTAGCCAAGGCCCCCGCAGAGATAAGCCGGGCCTGCTCTGCCCTGTCTGGACTCTGATCCTCAGAACTCATGAGCACAATAAAATGGTTGTTGCTTTCCGCCTCTAAAGTTGGGAGGTTTTGTAGCAATAGACAACAGGAGCAGGGGTTGACAGTGGGACCTTTCTCCTAGGGTGGAGGGGCAGATGGCAAGGCCACAAATCCCATCTCCATCTCTGACCTTCAGGCACGTTATGAGCCTTCAGGCGAGACCCTGTACTCTCTGTGCCTCAGTTTCCTCATCTGTAAAAGGGGAAAATAAGAGTATCCCTCCTGTTACCACTGTGAGGTTTAAATAAGTTAATATATGAGCAAGGGTTTATATACACAGTAAGTACTCAATAAATTTTTTATTATGACATATATTTTGTTTATTCACTCAACTAACATTTCTTATGCACTAAGTCTGAGCCAGGAACTGTGCCAGGCACTTAACCTTAAAAACTTAAATTCATCCTAGGTTCCTAGAGCCCTCTGAAGTAGATTTTATTATTATTCCTATTTTTTACAGACAAGGAATCTGAGGCTCAGAAAGTAAGTAGTGGAATGGGAACTCAAACTTTGGCCCTCCACCAGGCGGCCACCTCATTCATGCACAGACACCCACGGACGCATGTCCCACTCATCATTGCTCCCTTACGGCAAAAACATTCATCCAGAATAAGAATTCCAAATGGCTCTTACCTACACACTGGAAAAGATGGTCCACCTCACTCAAGTTAAATGACAATAAAATTACACAGAACTACTATTTTTCACCTGATTGGTCAAGAGCCAGAATTTCAAACCACAGGGCCTCAGCCAGGCTGTGGGCAAGCCTCTGGAGATCTCTCCTACCTTCCTCAGAGGAGGACATGGCCCAGCCTCTGCAGAAGAGTTGACGACCTCTATCAAAATTACAATGCGCGTGTCCCCGACCCAGCAATCCACTTCTAGTGATTTATCCTCTAATTAGCCTCGTTCACGTGCAAAGTGACAAGTGTACATGGTACACGGCTGTTCCCTGCAGCCTGTGTGTGATCACAAAAATCTGAAAACATCCTGAACATCTCTAGGAGATCTGTTTACCATATAATGGCAGAGTTTGTGATGGAATACCATGCAGCCGAGAAGCCTGAGGAAGCGGGTGGGGTGCTGGCCTGGAGCAAATCCCAAGGTACATCATCACCCAGGAAAGGCCAGTTGTACAGCAGGGTGCAGCGTGCACCAGGGCTGGGGTTGAAGGGCATGGAAAGGAGACTTGCTTTTCTCTTTTGTTCCTTTTGACTTTTAAGATATGGGAATATATTACCAAGTCCAAAAAATAAAAATGAAATACTTTGGAGACATTTTGCAAACTGGTCATTAAGTACTCCTAATAAAAATTCAAATGGCTTTGACATAAATTCTGAAATGAAGCATTTTTCAGACAGTGTCTTGGAGACACATCATTGAGTTCAGAGAGTGAGGCCCCACCTTTCACCCACAAGTGTGGGTGCCCCAGCTGCCTGCCGAAGAGCGAGAGCCAGCTTCCGGGGCGAACCCCTGCACACCAGCCCACAACCAGCTTCCCCCTGTCTCTGAGGGTTCCATTTCCATTACTTGTGCAAACTTAGCGTGAAAGTCTGCTAAGGAGTTTTTCATACCAAGATTCAGGAGTGAATTATGCCTGGGCTCACTGAGTTCTTTGATCCACCCCAAAGTGGGGATGATTGAACATACCAGCAAGTTACACAGACCTGGGTGCGGATCCCAGCTCTGTGCCTAGCAGGCTGCAGGACCCTGGGCGTGTCACTTTGCCCCCTGAGTCTCCCTTTCCACAGCTTCAAATGAAGCCAAAAGCAGTAACACCCACTGCCAGGGTGGTAGAGGATAAAATGATATCAGGTATGTAAAGTCCTGACACACAGAAGGACTTAGTGATGGTAGCTTTTGATAATATAACTCCATACAATCTTTCATTTGCTCATCAATATCCCAGACTCCAAATAGTATCTCTCCTTCAGCATACATGCTCCTCCTCCAGGAAGCCTCACTTGATCCATCCTTCCCCAATTGGAAGTCCCCTGCCTCTTGTGATGCCCTCCTCCTTCGCTGTTTCCACACCCTTGTCTGTCTGATACCCTGGGAGCGGCCTGAGTCCTATAACTGTTTTGGCCACGAGAGGGTAGCACTTCCCAGGAAGACAGAGAAGCAAGGCCCCGACTTCTAGGGCCAGTGGCTGGAAAGCTCACACCTATGAAGCTTGACTGTGTGCCAGCACCGCGCTGAGTACCCTGCCCGCTTTATCTCATTGCAGGAAGGTGTTGCTATGGCCATCCTTCCATCATGCCCACTTTATCTTCTTTTTCATATTTTCTTACAGTGTGGGTGCCAAGGAAGTTGCATTGATCGTTCTCCATTCCTGCAAACCCCTCTCTTTCTTTTTTATTTCCCTCTTGACGCTCCTGCCCTTCCCCTTCCCCTCCCACACAGGCACCCACTCTCATGAGTCCGGTCTGTGTCCTTGAATACTCATGAATCCTTGTGAACCACATGGGGATGTTTTGTGGTTTCTGTGGTTTTTCATTTACAGAAATGGCCTCGGGCTACAGATTTCTATCTTCTTTTCTACCTGTCATCCACCTGGTGTTTCATAGCTGCATCCCTGCACCTCACTTCCCCTGGCATCAGACGTAGGTTATCGTTGACTGCCCCCTTCCTCACGTCTCAGCACAGGAGAGAGACCCATCGCCTCTTAGTGTCCCCTCCTAGGCCTGCGGGAGAATCTCTCTGGGCTTTATACGCAGAAGACGAGTGGCTGGGTCTCTCCTGCTTACTGTCCCTAGGTACTGCGCCAGTCCAAATGCCAGCAGAACATGAAACTCCCATCTCCCACACCCTCACTAACTTGGGAGTTCCTGACTTCCTAATTTTTGCCAGTCGGGTAGGTATAGGCAGAGGGGATGTATCCCTGACCATTTAACCTGCAATTCTGTGATTACTACTGAGGTTTACAAGCATTTATTCACACACTTGTTTGCTACATTCTCCCCCATTTTACAGGTCATACAATTGAGGCTCAGGCGCCCAGGAAGTAGAAGGTGGAGCCCTCCCTTGGGCCACCTCTCTAACAATGGCAACAATGCATTCATCGCCCACTCAGTCAACGAATGTTTGCTGGTTCCTTGATGATCTTGGGGGACTGTGGTCAGGAGCGATGGCTGTGTTAACTCAACAACAGGCAAGAGGATCGAGGAGCCTATGAAAAGGGGGTTCGGGGAGGGTGGGCCTCACTGCTGGATGAGCAGGGCGGGTGGAGGGGCACTGGAGGGATCTGGGGACAGCCAACATGTCCATTGACGTTGACAAGAACAGAGGAGGACGCAAGAGACCAGGAGTCAACCAGTAACAAGTATCCAGAGCGCCCCTTGCGCTATGTCAGGGCTGGTACAAACAAGCTCACGGTGGCCACAAGGCCCAACCTATTGGCCCCCATGGCCCCTCTGACCTTGTCTCCTACCCTCTTGTGCTTGCCCACTTAAACCACACTGGCTTCCTTTGTTCCTTCAACACACCAATCTCATTCTGGCCTCAGGGACTTTGCACGTGCTAACCTCTCCGCCTGGAATGCTCTCCCTCTAGATCTCCACGTGGCTGGCTCCTTCTCTTCCTCTAAGTCTCTCAGTTCAAATGGCACCTCTTCAAAGAGGCCTTCCCTGATAATCTTATCTAAATACCATGCCCCTCCCCACAAGTCATTCTCTACTTAGTACCTTTGAAATTTTTCTTCATAGCCTTTACGGTGATTTAAAGGATCTTGTTTATCTAATTCTTGACCCCTTTACATCTTCCCCCTCACCTGGATTCTGACCCAGTTTCAAAAGGCGGCCACCAGACTTCCCCCTTCTCCCCCTCCTCCAGGCCCCGTCACTGCTGCAGCCCTAACTGTACATCAGTCACTTTACACATAGTCTCTTGAATCATCTTACCCACTTTCGGAGGCTGGGTGACGGCCCCATTCTCCAAATGAGGAACCTGACCGCAAGGGAGAGCAGGCAGCCGGTGGCCGCAGAACTTTCCAACCAGGCCCTGAAGGCCCCATCCCGATCTTACCCCTCACCTCCTTCACACAGCTGTGCTCTCTGCCCGCAGCCCCCTTCCCCCTCCTCTTCGCCTAGCTAAAGCCATCATCCTAGAGGTTTCAGCTCTCACTCTGCCTCCTCCTGGAAGCCTTCCTGAGAGCCCCCCAGGCAGGCCAGGTGCCTCTCCCATCAGCTCTGCTCCGACTTCCCTGTGAGTTTCCTTGCTCTATGTGTCTGTCTCGCCCCTAGACTGGGAGCCCCGTGAGGGTAAGGCCTGGGTCTGACTCAGCTCTGAGTCAGCAGCCACTGCCTGTGCCATCCATGGGTGGCAGCAGATCAGCGTCCAGCCACGGCCCTAAAGCCCCAGAACACAGCCTCGTCCGGTCAGTGAACCCCCGCTTCCCAACCCCTACTGCCCTTTAGAGCCCTGCCCTCACTCACACTGGGAGGGTAAACAAACCAGTACCACCTCTATCTCTGTGGGGCATTTGGAAGTACTTATTAAGTTTACAAACACATGTATGGTCTCCTTAGATATTTTTCAATACTAAAATATTCAATATTGAATTTATTACTGTCTTGTTGGAATATAACTTATTCCAGGAAATAAAACTCATCCCTTTGAGATGTAAAGTTTATTGCGTTTTAACAAGCAGATAGTCATGTAACCACCACATCAGGGTCTAGAACTGTTTCATCACCCCAGAAAGTTCTTTCCTGCCCCTTTTCAGTTGATCTCCTCCCCCTCCCCCACCCACCCCGGGCAAACACTAATTGGATTGTTCTCTGGCCCTTTGGTTTGCCTTTTCCAGAAGGTCATGGAAGTGAAATCATGTAGTACATAGCTTTTTAAGTCTGGTTTCTTTCACCCCACATCTTGCCTTTGAGACTCCTCTGTATTTTGCAAATATTTTCTCCCAATCCGTGGCTTGTATTTTCATTTTCTTAATAGTGCCATTAGAAGAGAAGTTTTTGATTTTGATTAAGTCAAACTTTTTTTTTTCTGATTCGTGCTTTTTGTGTCTTGTCTAAAAAATCCTTGTCTAACCCAAGTTCACAAAGATTTTCTCCTACTTTTTGTCTGGATATTTTATGGGTTTAAGTTTGACATTTAGATCTACGACCCATTTCAAGTTAATTCTTGCGTATGGTGTGAGGTATAGGTTAAAATAATTTTTTTTACATATGGATGCAGAATGCAAATGTATAAAATGGATATTCAATGCAACCCTGATTGGAAAAGTAAAATATCGGAAACAGCCTAAGTGCCCATCGCTTGAAGACTGGTTGAGTACATGTTGACACACTCATGCAGTGAAAACACTAGCAGACTCAGGGCTGGCACTAGCCACCAACATCGTACAGGTGTAGGGGCTGTGCACTGCTGGACTCCGTTCCGATTTGTCAATGTCCATGCTAAATAGTTGCATGATACTTTGACTATCACCTTGGTCAGGCGTCAAAAGGAAGGGGGGCCTCTTCATGGAGCGTGTAAAAGACCTCTAGAGGGAGTTTTAGAGAACAAAAGGACAGTGCAGAGTACTGTGTGAAGTCTGCCATCACTGGGTAAAAAAAAAGAACCCCGTGTATTTCCTCACAAATGCATAAAATACCTCTGGGCAGATTCACAAGGAATTGGTGACAGGGTTGCCTTGGGGAAGGAGAGTCTGGGTTTCTGGAGGACGGGGGTGGGAGAGAGGCTCACTTTTCACTATGTCCCCTTCCTTTTGTACCTTTGAGATTTTGTACTATGGGTATGAATTATACATTCAGAAAATAAGTATGAATAGAAAATAAAAGCCAAACTCAAAGTCCTTACTTTTCCAGGGGTGCTCGGTCTGGAAGATTCTGCCCCAGGTGCACAGCCCTTCACAGTTTGGGAAACCCTCTCATACTCCTCCTCAGGTTTCCCAGCACAGGACATCCCTGCCAGGCCGACGTGATGGAGAATGATTGCTGAGGGAGATTGCCTGCTTCTCAGAAGGAGAAACTGAGGCTCTGACCAGGGCCAACATTCCTGAGGTCACCTGGCCCAAACCAAGGTACATTGTCAGGTATCTACCAGGACCAGAGGGGCTGAGAGCCAGGGAGGAGGACTGCAGCCTTGCCCCGCAGGGACCCAGACCGAGTCACTTAAGGTACTGCTCGGAGCGGAGCCCATCTGGAAGCCATTACCACCGCCCACCCCGGGCTGCAGCGGCGTGTGGGCGGGGCCCGGACTCTGTGTACATCTGTTCCTCATCAAGGCTCAAGCTCTGGACTGGGCTCCAGCCCTGGAAATCCCATTTTCCAGCCAGGCCAGGCCACCCTCACACCAGCCACCCTCCCCACCAGGACCTGAACAAGGGTCCTGAGAGCTGCAGGAGATGGGTTTCCAGCTCCAGGCTGCATGTCCCATTACCTCTCAGAGCTTTGGGTTCCTGTCGCTGTAAGCCAGTTCATACAGAGCACTCGGCACATCAGCGTTCAATAAACAGTAACTGTTCTTGTCTCCTGATACCCCTCCACGTTTCGTTCCTGTACGGTAGGTGCTCAAATATCAACAGCTAACGTGCCCAGCACTGTTGTGAGCACCGTGTATGTACTAACTCTTCACAACAACCGTCAGACCTAGATGCACCTACTAACTTGGCTTTTCTGATGACCCAGCTGAAGCTCAGAGATGTTGAATAACTTGCCCAAAGTCACACAGCCAGTGATGGGCATAGCCGGGATTTGAACCCCAGGCCACCTGGCTGCAGAATCCCCACTCCAAAGCGCTCCCGACACCACTTCTATACACCCAAACCTCTTCTCCACTGATCTCTGATTCCTGTGGGTGCCTGTGACAGTGTCGCCTGAGATGGAGATGAACACTGATCTCAACGCATGATGGCTGACTGAGAGACGAGAAACCACAGCACAGCCAAGGGAGGATGCTGGACCTCCAGTCACCTTGAAGGAGGAGGAGAAAGCCAGCGAGGCAGGGAGGCTGGGGCCTTCCAGGGCGGAGGGGTGGGGGCGACAGTCACCCTCACACACAGGCTGGGCGAGCGAGTGTGCTAGTCTAGAGCAGCCTGCTGGGGAGGCGGGATTTGACGGTACCCGCACGCGTTAAGAGCACGTCAGCCTGGTGTCCAGGGATCTGCCTTAGAGAAACGGCGCCGTGTGGATAAAGAGGCACGAATGAGGGCTGACCCTGCAGCCCTTTCACAAGTGTAAGGATCTGGGCTGCAGCCCAGAGGTCCACCAGGGGCACTGGCCCCACTGACCGCGGCCCAACCACACTGCGGCAAACGACACCGTGGTGGAAAAGCCTGACACAGGGGTCCCAGCCCCGCTGTGTGCGCTGGTCAAAGGGGCTTCGGGGCAGCGTGCGCCGGGAACAGCGGAGGGGTGGGGTCTGTGGGCACAGAGTTGGTGGGGGCGGGAAGGGGGCCGTGAGCGGACCGACTGACAGGATTTTAACTCTGCTTTACACCCTTCTAGAACTTCCTTCACTGAATCAGTCATTGTTTTCTCAGAATAAGAGAAAGAGAGAGCAGGCAGCACGGTGCCTAACACACAGAGGGGGCTCAACTGAAACGGGCGGAGGCGTTCTGATCCCCTGGCGGCTGCTGAGCAGGGAGAGCTGTGAAGAGGGCCGGCCCTCGGCAGCCCCTCCCTGCGCTGTGGCCCCAAGTGCCTGATTGAGAGCTGGGTCTATGGAGGTGGCGAAATGGCCAAGATGAGGGGACAGCAGGAGTCTGAGGGCTGAGGTCTTATGGAGGATTCATCGACGCTGGCAGTGGGTCAGGTAAGGTTCTAAGCATGAAATCTTACATTATCATCCCCATTCTGCAGATGGAGAAACTGAAGCCCGGGAGTGACCCATGGGCTGCCCACCTCCCCTTCCACTCACACCCTCTGCTCACAACCCTCCATTCACAGCCTCCATTCCCACCCAGCCTGAGCACTGAGCCAGGAGTCTGAAGCCTGGCTTGCGATCAGCTCAGGCCTCTGCTCCCTTGTCGGTAAGCCCCTTCCAGTGCTGGGTGAGGGCAGCCAGAAGCCGGGGGCCAGTCAGCCAAGAAGACTGGAAGCCATTAGGGTCTAGTCTCATTTTTAGACAGAGGTGCCTTCTGCATGTTAATCAAGCGGGGCATCGAGAGACTAGCCCGAGTTTCTGCTCTCCAGTGGGGCTGAGGCAAGAAGGAGCATCCCCTCAGGAAAGGGGAGGGAAGGATGGGAGGACGGGACTGCAGCCAGGGTCGGGTAGGGAAGCTCAGAGAATGTGGGGAACCTGGTCCCCTGGGCCCTGACTAAGACCTCCCAGAGGCAAAGCTGGGCTTGGGGCTCATCTTCACTTCCCCCCCCGCTCCCTCCAGGCTCTCAAGAAATTGGCCTGAATAGTCCTTTAGGCCTCAGGGATGATTTTTGGTCCTGACTGCTCCTCGTGGTGGAAACAATCTTGGGTCCCAGCAGAAGGGAGTTGGGCAAGGAGAGTGGCAAGGCTGGAGAAGGAAGGGAGGGGCTGGGTCCCTCTCGTGGAGAGGAGGTCAAGCCCCATTCCCCAGAGCATCAGTGAGGTAGGTGAACACTGCTCCTTGACACTGGCTGAGGTGTGGAGGTATAGGCAACAACCAGGTCAGTCTGAAAGCTGGAAGGGGCCTCAGACAGGATCTGCACTGGTATTAATGCAACAATAACAATAGCAATAGAATGGTAAAATATAGTAATAATAGTCGTTCCTAGCAGTTACTGAGCACCAGTCACTGCACATTTAATCCTCATCATAACCCTGGGGACTGGGCCGTCCTCATTGCACAGATGAGGAGACTGAGGCACAGGGGGTTAAATAGCTTGCCCAAGGACAGACTGCTGGAAAAGTGTGGAGCCAGACCAGCCCCCTCCTCAAACAGAGGAGAAAGGGGAGGCCCAGAGACAGGCAGAGACAAGCCCCAGGTCACACAGCAAGCTAGAGGCAGGGCAGAGGCTATGAGGGCTTGACTCTCAGGGCTGTCTGTCCCTGTCCTCTGCTCTGTGTCAAGATCTCCAGGAGGGCAGGAGGGTGCCCCTGTCATTCCAAGGGCCTGTAGATTCAAGCCCGGGCCTCGTTTTCCCAAGGGATCCAGCCTCCACATGTGACAAGAAAAAGAGAGCAAGAGAGAGAAGTCAGGTGGAGCAGAAGAGATACATTTGGGCTGAGATCCTGTCTTCTCTCTTCCTTTGGATACCCCCTCCCTGCAACCCCAGAGCTGACACCCAGATGAGCCCTTCCAGGGGAGTCCTCTACCCTATCCCACCACTGCCCACCCAAACATCCCAGCCCCCTCCACAGCCTCATCAACCCCTCCCTCTCCTGCTGACTCCACTCCAACTGCACTGCCTTTCTGTTCCCTGAAGGTGGACAAGCTCATTCCAGCCTCAGGGCCTTTGCACTTGCATTTTGCATGTGCTGTTCCCTCTGCCAGGACACCCTTCCCAGGTCTTCAGGGGGCTCACTCCTTTCGCTCTCAGCTCAGCATCAGGAAGGTTTCCACTGACATTGAAATTCAGGGCACTACCTCCTCCCCTCACCCACCCACATCTTCCTGACTTCCTGTCTTCCTGTCACTCATCCTTATCTGAACTCATCGTTTATCTATTTGCCTATGTGTTTATTGCTTGTTTCCCCCATTAGGATACCGGCTCCATGGGGTCTGGGATTTCCCCCTATTTTGTTGCCTGCTATGTCCTCAGCTCCAAAAATATTGCCTCTCACGTAATGAGTGAAGGCACAAGCTCCAAGGAAAGGCCGTGCTGTGGGAAGGAAGCTTATCTCAGAAAAATGCTGCACTCCAAAGACGCTGCCCTTTGCAAAGTGTCCTGGAATGTCCAATGAGCTTCCATTTTCTCATCTGTAAAATGGGGCAGTGCCTTCCTTGCTGGGTCATCATCATGAAGATGAAATGAGATCAGGCTTATGAAGCAATGAGTCCAGCGCCTGGCAAGCGGCAGATGCTCTTGAACACTGGCAGCAACCCTCATTATTGGGGTTATTAGTCTCTCACCCCGACTCCAGGCTTGACGTCATGGGCTGCTGTCTGGTGGTCAAGGGAGGAGGACCCAAGGAGATTCTGGTCTCAGCACAAACCATGTGGTCACCGCTGGCTCCTTGGGCCTCCTCACGTGCCCCACCGACTTTGCTGGTGCCCACATGGTGTTCCCTCCATGGCTGGCCGTCCATCTCCCACCCCACAAGACTTTACAGGACCCCCAGGCAGTGGATGAGGGAGGGCAACACTAGTAAGCCCAAGAGACAGAATGCACCAAACACCATAGAGGTTTATTTCTCACTCACCCGAAGTCCACCATGGGTGCTCCCAATGAGTGAGCGGCTCTCACCAGCAATGATTCCAGGACCCAAGCTCCTTCCATCTCGTGAGCCACCATTTCCACCACGAGGTCTCCAGGCCTGCGTGCATCAAGCCCACGGAAGGGGAAGGCGTGCGGTGGAGCGGAACTCAGTGACACGCCCACTGCTACCCGCAAAGGAGGCTGGGGGATATGGCCTCGCCACCTGCCTGGGTTTGCTTACCGCCGTGTGGTTCCTGCCTCTGGTGGGAGCAGATTTTCTACCTGGGATTCTAGGATTGTTGGGGAAGGCTTTGCAGAGAACGCAGCCTGGCTGTTGCTGCTGGCACAGGGCCACTGGAGCCAGCCACTGTCTCTCATGCAGTCCTCCACCGGATGGCCATTCTGTCCCCCATGCTGGAGAGGCAGGCGCTTTGAGGTGAGGCCCAGGGCCTGACTGGCTCAGAAGTCTTACAGAGAAAGCGGAGAGGACTGAGGAGGGAAAGGACTGTCTTCCTCTGCTTTCAGGGTCGCAAGGATTGTGATGTGATAGGATGAACTCAGGAAGGTCACAGCCTGGTCCTGTACACGCTTTACGGCTTGTCCTTTACTCCCAGGAAGATGCCCTATCTGGACAGTTCCCCCTGCATTATCCTCCCTCCACCTCCCCAGTAAAACATCTGCAGGATAAATGAGCTGTTATCTCCCTCATTGTCCCAGGAAATGATGGACGGAAACTCAGACCAAGAACAAGGAGTCTGTTGTCTCCCTGGATCCTGGGGTGTAGGGAGAGCAGCCACCATTTCCCTCCTCTGCTGACAGCACCCCCCTCGCCCACGGGGGAGCCATTGCTGCCCACTCTCAGCCTGTGTGGTGAAGGTGGCCTCCAGGGTGGTTAGCTGGCATATCCCATCCCTGCGGCCACCACGGTTGGTCCAGCAGTAGGAACAGGACCCCATTGAAGCCAATGTGATGCCTTCCCAGAGATTTTATGGGGACTTGACAGAGAGGTGCAACAGTCAGGAATGCTTTCTGCTGCAAGTAACAGGGAATTTAATGCAGTGGCTTAAACAATAGAGGGCTTATTTTTCTCTTCAGGAAGAAGTCTGAAGGTAGGAATGCAGCTGATTAGCAATGTCAGAGCTAATGTCATGATAATTTTTTTGCCCTTTCCCTCGAGGTTGCAAGATGGTCCATGCTCCAAGCATCAGGCTTGTTTTCATTGACCTGAAGCAAACAGACAGCTAGGTATTTCTCCCGCAAAGATGGGTTTATTCAGAATCGGCAGAGAATTGCAGTTTGGGGTCGGCAACCATGGTGAGCCACGTGCAAGTCCCTGCATGACAAGGAAAGGAAGACACTTTTATAGAGAGGAGAAGGAATTGAGAGGGCTGTAGTAAACAAAATGTCCATGGCTTTTCATTGGCTGAGTCCTTGCCAGGAGAGAAGAGGAGTCTTTCTTCTTCCTGTTGCTCTGCTACCATCACAAGCTGTGAGGGCTCCCTGTTCTGGTCTCTCGACTCCCTTTAATCGAGGTTTCTGTTAATTAAATTTTTTATATGTACAACGCAAGACAAAGTGAGGAAAGGCAGCTCCAGCCACTGCTGCCCTTGTTATTGGAGTAGCAAAAACTCTCTTCCTGCCAGCTGGCTTTGGCTTATGTCATATTGACCAGCAGTATGTCATGTGTCCCCACAGCTGTAGAAGAGGCTGAACAGGGGGATATTTGGCTACACAGCCTCTGTAGTGGAAGGAAGCCGATGGGAATGGGCACTTGATTAGCCAAGCCCAAGGACTGCGATTAGACATTCTTCTTCCCTCAACACTTGGTTCTTTGGGGAGGGGAGGAAGGAATGGGAGGGCTGCCATTGCAGGCAGCCATCTTGCTACTATGACATGAGAGGCCATCTGAGAATGGAGCCAATTTTGATGGTGTTGTTTGAGACCTTAGATCCAGCCATGCCTGAAGGCTACCCCTCATGGATATATTTATTACATGAGCAAAAATTAACAATGAAATATTATGTTTCTATTTAAAATTTTATTAAAATTTAAACTATAAAAATATATCATATAAAATATTTTATAAAGTTTTTTTTTTTTTTTTTTTTTTTGCGGTATGTGGGCTTCTCACTGTTGTGGCTTCTTCCGTGTCAGAGCACAGGCTCTGGATGCGCAGGCCCAGCGGTCATGGCTCATGGGCCCAGCCGCTCCGTGGCATGTGGGATCCTCCCGGACCGGGGCACGAACCTGCATCCCCTGCATCGGCTGGCGGACTGTCAACCACTGCGCCACCAGGGAAGCCCTATAATTTATTTTATATAAAACAGTATATATATTGTTTTTTTTCCTGTCCCCTTAGGCTGGACTTAACTTTTTTCTCTTCCATAAGAAAGGCCTCATGGTAGAAGAAACGGTACTCAGAGTTTAGAATCAGGCCACCCAGTTTCCAGCTCTGCCTTGAGTCTGATTTTCGCCAAGTCATTTCACCTTTCTGAATTCCCAATGCTTACTCTGTGAAGCAGGCTATCGTGTGAATTGAGCCAAATGAGGTCCTGTCCCAGGTGCGCCTCAGCACACAGTAACTGCCTTCCTCCCTCCTTCCATTCAGTTTGCAGAAACTGGAGATGAATTTCCCAGCTATGTTTTGCTATGGCATCTGTCCAACTTCCTCTTTTTCCTTTAGACCAAGTGCTCCTTGAGGCCAAGGACTATGTCTGATTTATTTTCGTATCCACAGCCCATAGGCTTTCGATGATACTCAGGAAACGTTTGAATTGGAGACTACAACACTTCACTTATCCACTTAACAAATACTTACTGAGCACCTCCTTTGTGCCGGGTACCCAATGGGGAGACGAAAGTAAATGCCTTAGACATAGTCCATGCTCTGGGGGCCTCACAATCTAATGAAGGAGACACAGAGAAAATAGATAAATAAAACCCGATGTCAGATAGTAAGAGTGCCATGAAGAAACCACAGAGGGGAAAGGGATAAAGAGTTTGTTTTATAGGCTGCCCAGGGAAGACCTCTTCGAGGGCAGATACTGGAACCTAGCTAGAATGATAAGATACCCACTGGGAGAACAGTGATCCAGGCAGAGGGAACAGCAAACACAAAGATGCCCAGGTTGGTCCTAGGTGACCCACACGTAGGAAATGTCTAAATGAATGAATGAACCTACGTACAGCACCCCTCAGGCCAAATACTCCTCTCACCCCAATGTGGAATGAAAAATGATCCACTTAAGAAAAGGGGCCAGTTTGAGAATGTCTGTCACTGATGGAACTTCATCCAGGCTGCCAACTTTCAGAGAAGCATTTCTGCCGAGGAGGTGATATCTGTGAGGGAATCTGCTTGTCCTCCAGGATTTCCAGGTCTTGGGCTCAGCCTTCACATCCACTCACTTACGTAATCCTCCCACAACCCCTGTGACGTAAGGAAAATTATCTCACGTTCCACAGGCAGACACCCCCCCCACGCGCCCACCACCACCCCCCCAGTTCAAGAAGGTCACGTGGCTCGCCCAGGATCACTCAGTGAGAGGGAAGGATGAACCCAAAATGTCCCAGGGCAGAAGCCAGTGAGCCAGGTGCCCTCCTGAGGCCGGTGTGTGCAGCAGTGTGGACTGAGACAGGCCCCCACCCTCAGGGGCTCAGAGTCTGCTCCGTCAGGGCCCAGGCCTTGCTGTCGCCCTCCTCTTTGATGCACTGCTGGCTATGCATGCCCCAACGTTGTATCTTGGGCAATGATAATGAAATAACGTCAGCAACAATACCAGCTATCGTTCATGGAGAGGCTTACTGTTTGCGAGGTGATGTGCCCGGCACGTGGCTCTCACTAGCTCCTTCACTCTTCCCCGCATTGCTGAGAGGTGATATCTGTGACACAGCAGTTTCTGGAGCGTATGCTGTGCCAACCTCTGTCCTGACTCTTTCATGTGTATTCATTCATTTCGTCTTCTCAAGACCTCCATGAGGTAGAAACTACAGCATTTGGAGTGGTTTGGCTTAATCAACAGAGAAGTTTGTTTCTATCTCAGTTACCAGCCAGGGGAAGACAGTCAGGTCTGGAACCCAGGCTCCTTCTATCTGCTGCTCTGCCATACGTGGCCTCAATTCCCACATTCAGCTCATGGTCCAGGATGGGTGCTCCAGCTCCAGCCATCACATCTGCATTCTAGACAGCAAGAAGGAGAAAAAGGGCAGGAGAAGAAAAAAGCCCCATCCCTACCGCAGACGTTATACAAATCTTGGCTTAGATCTCATTGGCCAGAATTTAATCACAAGGGAGGCTGGGAAATTCCATCTTTAGCCCAGCTAAAGTTCACAGTTTGTACAATTGATGAAGAAGAGGGATATAGATGTTGGGAACAACTCATGGTCTCTAACTTTATCTTACAGAGAAGAATGCTGAGGCACAGAGAGGTTAAGGATCTTGGCTAAGGTCACACAGCTGGTCAGCAGGGCAGATGTGATGAGATCACAGGCCTATGCTCTGCTGCCTCTCTGTGCTGGCCAAGGAGACAGTATTACTAACTTCTCTGTTTTTCTATTATTCTCTTCTTCAGAGGAGGAATTGGAGGCTCAGAGACATGAAATGACTTTCCCACTGTCTCATCATTATAGTGGAAGAGATGGAACTCGAACCCAGCTCTGTCTGTAAAGCTGAACTGAAAACCATGGCATCATGCCACACTCCCTCCTCTCCTGCAGACACACTTCCTCCCTACCCGGGGCATCCCAGGCCTGGCGGGGTCCTGCCACCAGCTCTCCATTCCCGTGCCAGCCCATGTACCTGGTCCAGATTTGAGCCGAAACCGTAGCCCTATTGGGCCTCCCTGAGGTCCCCAGCACCTCCCTGGCTCTGACTCCCCCTGCTTCTGTGGTAGGTGGGGGTGGGGTGGGGAAGTTACTGGACAGAAAGATGGAGAGCAGCCACCCTGCCCGCCCGGCCAGATCCCAGCCCTGCAGGGGGATGAAGTGACCGAGGGGCCATTCCATTCTCATTTGGAGCCCAGATCTTCCTGACACACATACAAGGGAGGTCTCCCTTCTTCACGCCTTCTTCCCTGTGTCAGACCTTTGCCTCTGCCGTGCCTTCTGCTGGAAGGAGCCTCCCGACCCCATGCCTGAGCGACTCCTGACCACCCTCTAGCCCGACTCAAATGTGCCTTTACAAGGCTGCATTTCCCAACCCTGACTAGGTTGAGACCCTGTTACACTGGCCTGGGGTTCCCTGGAGCCTCCTTCCCAGCGTTCGTCACAAATGGATTCATTTTCTGTCTATTTTTGGCTTGGCATCACTTTCTTGCACTAAAATATAAACCAACAAGGATAGCATTTCTCCTTGTTTGCTCCTGAATCCACAGGGCCAAGCGTAGTTCTAGGCAAGTAGCAAGTGCTCAATAGATATGTATTAGATGGACGAGTGGATGGACGGATGAATGGATAGATGGAGGCATGGGTGGAGGCATGGATGGTTGAATGGACAGATGGAGGCATGGACGGATGAATGGACAGATGGAGGCATGGGTGGAGGCATGGATGGATGAATGGACAGATGGAGGCATGGACGGATGAATGGACAGATGGAGGCATGGGTGGATGAATGGACAGATGGAGGCATGGGTGGAGGCATGGGTGGATGAATTCTTAGTAGATGGGGAGAGGATGCTTAGGCTCCTTAAGGAAACTCACCCATCCTCACGTTTATTAGAGGTAACAATCTTCACCATTCACTTACTATGGTCTTTGGGCCTCTTTTCCTGCATCATTTCCAATCCTCACAAGGGATCACACAATGAGGCAGGTGGTGATTCCCATTTACTGATGAGGTACAGTGCCTTGCACTTTGTTTCAGAGGCAGGCAGTATTCCAGCACCTTGGTGATCACCAAGAGTCAAGCGTCTTCCTACTGACACTACCTGTTATCATTTTAATCAGCTTCATTAAGGTATAATTTGCATACAATAAAATTCACGCATCTATGTTTATAGTTTGTTGTGTTTTAACAAATTTGTACACCTGGGTAGCTACCACTCCGATCCAGAATAGAGCACCTCCATCACCCTAAAATGTTCCTTTGTGATGTTCCTTCCCAGTCAATCTCTACCTTTCAGGCCCCAGCCCAGGCAACCACTCATCTGCTTTCTGTAGCTATAGGTTAGATTTGTCCTTGCTAGAGCTCCATATGAATGGACTCACTATGAATTCCTTTGTGGTTTTGACTTCTTTCACTTGGAATAATGCTTCTGAGATTCATCTATGTTGGTCTACATAATTCGTTCCTTTTCGTCGCTAAGTAGTACTCCACTGTTTTGCATGTACTACAATTTGTTTATCCATTCACAAATTGTGACATTTGGTTGTTTTCATTTGGGGGTAATTTTTAATTACGAATAATGTTATTCATAGGAATATTTGAATACATATGTGTAGGCATATGTTTTCATTTCCTTTGGATAAACACCTAAGCAGAGAATTGCTGAGTTGCACGGTAAGTATATGTTTAACTTTATGAGAAACTGCCGGATTGTCTTCCAAAGTGGCCGCACCAGTTTGCACTCCCACCAGCAGTGAACGGGAGTTCCAACTGCTCTGCATCTTCACCAGCCTCTGTTGTCAGTCTTTCTGATTGTAGTCATTTGGTGAATATGTAGTAGCATCTCACTGTGGCTTTAATTTGCATTTCCCTAATGACTTTTCATGTGCCTATTTGCCATTTGTATCTCTTTCTTCATTGAGAGTTTTTGTTCAAAACTTGAGCCCATATTTTTGGGGGGTTGTTTGTTTTTTTATTCCTGAGTTTTGAGATTTCTTTATATAGCCTGGATATAAATCCTTTATCAGATATTTGTTTTGCAAATATTTTCTCCTCATCTGTGACTTGCCTTTCCATTATTTTAATCGTGTCTTAGAGGAATAAAAGCAATTTTAACTTTAATGATGTTCAGTTTATCAGTCTCTTATCTATATGTCTGTTTTTGTGCCAATACCACACTGTTTTGTCAATTTTTCAAGCTTTTCTCTTATGATTCATGCTTTTGGCGTCCTTAGAAATCTTGGCTGAAGTTGTTTTTGTAACTTAATATATCATGGATCTTTCCAACAACCTCACTTTTAATAGCTCCTTGGTTTTTCAGCCCACGAACTTGCTACAGTTTCTTATTCCCCTTCTGGAAGAGGAGTCCAGGCAGAGGGCCTCTAAATCCCCAAAGCTGGACCTGTGGAGCCTCCTTCCCATCTCTACAAATGCCATCTCCTTGGAAAAGCCACACACACATCCCCCCAGTCAGCCAGCTCTGTGAGGAGGGGCCGTTTTGTTCACAGTCCTTCCTCGTTGCCTAGAGAGAAGTGCTGGGCACACAGTAGGCATGTGGTAAATAAAATAAACAGGAAAATAAATAATAAAAATGAGTGAATGAATATTGTATGTGGAGCACTGAGCAATGTGCCTGGTGTACAGAAAATCTCACTAAACAGACACTGTGATGACTGCAAGAGGGAACCTTCATTGGCTGTTGTATTAGCTAGTGTAAGTTGGTGAATTCGTTTCCTGGGGCTGCCATAACAAAGTACAGCAAACCTGGTGGCTTCAAACAACAGAAATGGATTTTCTCACAGCTCTGGAAGCTAGAAATCAAGGTATCAGCAGGGCCATGTTTCCTCAGAGACTCTGGGTAGATCCTTCCTAGCCTCTGGTTTCCAGTGATGGCCATCAATCCTTGGCATTCCCTGGCTTGCAACTGCCTCACTACAATCTCTGTCTCCACCTCCACATGGTGTTCTGCCCTGGTATTGAAGCTGAGCAGGACCCTGCGGGGCCTTTGCAAGTACAAAAGCCCCTCTGTGCTCGCCGCTTCTTATTTGTAGAGAAAAGGCTTTAGTCTCCTAGGCCTTCCCTGAGTTCCAAAGAGCAGACACATTCGGTTAATAATTAGGGAAGAGAGGGAGTGCAGAAACAAGGCAAGCAAGAAAAGTGATGATAGCTCAAACAATGGTTCAGTGATAAAACAGAGTCCTAGTTCCTCCTCAAGGGATGTACATAACAATCTGAAGACCCCCCCACACAGGTGGAAGATGGTGACTACATGCTACCCCAGACTGGTTGGAAACAGAAGGTCGATGATTCAGATTCCTGCAACCCTCACCCCAAATGTTGCCTTTAAAAACCCTTCCCTAAAAGCCAGTGGGGAGTTCGGATCATTTGAGCATGCACTGCCCATTCTCCTCGCTTTGCGCCCTGCAGTAAACACTGTACTTTCCTTCACCACAACCCAGTGTCAATAGATTGACTTTGCTGCCCAGGGGCTAGCAGACCTGAATTCCATTTGGTAACAGTATCTTCACGTCATCTTCTTATGAGGACACCAGGCATATTGGATTAAGGGCCACCCTACTCCAGTATGACCTCATCTTAACTAATTACCTCTGCAATGCCCCTTTTTCCAAATAAGGTCACATTTTGAGGTGCTGGGGTTAGGACTTCAACATATATTTTGAGGGACACAGGTCAGCCTAAAATAGTTATTATGCTGCCATAACAAACAGCACAATACAACAAAGGTTTTCCTCGTCTTTCTCCTCCTTCTTGTCCCCAGTGGGGATCATCAGGTAAGCTCATGGAAACCTCACTGGGACCACGAATTTTGACCATTTGATGTTGCTGCTGTCTTAACACAAGGCTTCAGTTTCTCTGCAATAAGGAAAGGAAGCAGAGAATCCCACAGTGGTTCTTAAAAGCGTCCAGTCACATTCTGTGGTCAAAGCAAGTCACGTGGCCATGCGTAACTTCAAGAAGGAGTGTCCTGGAAGGAGAAGAGACCTGGAAATCTAGCACCAGGATATTTACTTAAGTGATCATCAAATACTTAAATTATCGCGTTTGCCTTTACGTTTAGATAGCCATACCCTCCAGAAAACCTGCAAGGATGAGGAAGTTTTGGGTAAAGAGGGGCAGCAGGGAGAACAAAGGGGACAGAAGAAAAGTCACAAGTCTAAGACCACCAGGACACGAAAGAGGACCTGTCAGGTACCAAGTCCTCACTGGGTGATCCTGACATGCACCATCTCATTCAATCCTCACAACGACTTTGAGGGATAGATATTAACCCCCATTTTACTGAAGAGGAATTGAGACTCAGCAACCTGCCTAAGATACACAGCCTTAATGAGCTGAGCAAAGGGGAAACCTGACTGGATCTGCATCAGCTTTTAGTATCTCACAAATCATTCCCAAATTCAGTGGCTTAACACAACAAATATTTACTATCCCCACCTTCCTGTGAGTCAACTGGACAATTCTTCTGGTCTGAGATGTGTGGTCTAGGATGTCTTCAGCTGGCCTGGTGGTCAAAGATGGCCTCACTCATCTGGGGGTTGGTTCAATGTCAGCTGAGGTGATAGGATGACTTGACCACATGTCCATCATCATCCAGCAGGCTAGCTGGGGCTCACTCAGACTGTGGTCCCAGGATTCCAGGTGAGTGAGAGAGCAAGCCCCAGGGCGTAGTCTCTTTCAAGCTTTGGAGCCTCACCTTTGAAGGGGTCCCATTGGCCAAAGCAAGTCACATGACCAAAGCCAGCTTTGAGGAGTGGTAACATAGACTCCACCTCTTAAAGGGAGGAGCTGGGAAGTCACATTGCAAAGAAGCGTGCTTACAGGGACCGGAATCTGTGGCCAGTTTGGCAATCTACCCCAAAACAAAGCCCAGTGTCCAACAACAGAGAATGAATTAAGAAAACCTTGGCTGCACCAGTGGAGGCTTACGCCACCGTTAAACATGTGCTTATAGAAGAACCTTCTGCTGTAGAAAGTACTTCATAATACATAGCGTGTTAAGTAGGAAACACAGGCTATAAAATTACGTGTACATAATTTCGCATTGATTTCACAGGCATCAGATTGCCACAAAAGTAAAGCCTGACGATACCAAGGGATGGCAGGAGTGCGGAGCAGCAGAGACTCTCCTGCCTGCTGGTGGGTGGTACCTCAGTGCAGCCTCTTGGAAGCACAGACTGGAAATCTCAGGCTGGCAATGCACACACCCCACATCCCAGGAGGAGCACCCCTCCATTAAAACCCTAGAGAAATGCTTGCTCATGGTACAGGGCTAGTGTATAAGAAAGCCACAGAACTCGTTAGGAACTACAGAAGCATTGAGTCAACCCAGATGTCCATCCGCAGAGGCTGAATAAATAAAGAGTACCGTGATCATTGATGCCATGCTGCACAGCAGTGAAAAGAAGATGACCCCAGTCACGGGATCTATCTGTGAAATTTGTAGAGATCTGGAAAACATGGTGTGCACGCAGGACATTGCTTACAGCTTAATAGCATATGTTTGAGTTTTGGAAACAAAGAAATAGTATCATTATTTATGGTTACATACATATGGACCTGTGGGCAGGGAGAAGAGAAAATGCGACTGGGGAGGAGGATGTAAGGGATGCCAACTTAACCTGTAACAATATTTCATTTCTTGAAAAAAATCTGGGAAAATTTGCAAAATGTGGACAGGTACCCATTAGGAGTGATGGGTATATGGGGTTGTATTATATTACCCTGTGCACTTCTTATATTTTGTTTTTCAAAAAGTAACACCAATGTAAGTAAAACAAATTTTTAAATGGCTTAGAAATGTTCCTTTGAGGTTCTGGAAGATTTTTTGTTTTGGGGGATTGCTAGAAAACCACCCCAAAATATACGTGTCTGTATGTAGAGAGAAATGATTGGGGGAAAAATACTCCAAAATGTTAGCTGTGGTTTTGCCTTTGGCTGGTGAGAGCACAGGCAACATGTATTTTTTTTCCCTCTTGCTAAGTATGTATTTTCTGACTTTTCTATGAGGGACATACTGTGCTCGTTTAATAAAAACAAACAAAATACAGAGGGGCCTGTTTGTTCTCTGGGTCACAGGCTCCCCTGGGCCTCCGGGGGGTGCCAGGTTCCAAAATAGATCTGCCCTTCGACCTGGCAGCCTCACTCTTTACGTCCTACAGCGAGTGCCAGGCGTGGGCTCAGAGGCAGTGGGGCTCCCCAGGCCTGAGAGAGGATGGATACGGATAGTGGCCCAGGCTGAGTGGCACAGCTAAGAGGTGCGTGTCCTCCACCCTGGTCCCCTCAAACTCTGGGGTAGCAGAGTCAGGCCTGCCATTGTTCAGAGGGAAAGCCGAGGCCAGAGGGGATACCCCAGGGAGAGGCAAGTGTCGCTAACAGCAGAGAGAGCTCTGTCCAAGGCCCGTCTGGCTGAGACTGGACTGGGTGCTGATATGCTGGGTGGCTTTGGACAAATCCCAGAGCATTTCTGGGCCAATTTTTCTGGCAGCCCCGATATAAATAATCCCACTTCCTGCTGCACCTTTAGCCATTAGAAGGGCTGAAGGACATTTTCATGCAAAGAGATGCTGGATCTTTCCCATAATAGCAGGGATAATAATAACAGCTACCAACTATTAAGCACTTTTGTGCTAAACACTTAAATGGCATTTTCTCATCCTGCCCTTCTGTGGCAGATTATATTTTCCAAAAATGGCCACACCTCCCGACCCACATGCTCTTCCAAAACTTTGCCACTCTCCATTAAGAGGTAGTCTATTCCCTTGCTTCTTGAACTTGGATGGGACTTTGAGAGCTGGCCTTGCATGATTCACGAGGCTAGGTCGTAAAGGTCATATGCCTTCTGCCTGATTCTCTTGAGATGCTCCCCCTGGACAGCCAGCCACCACGTCGTGAGGACCACCCTGCCCCCCGACATGCAGAGGCCGCACGTAGTCTTTAAGGCTGACAGCCCCAGCTGAGGTCTCAGCTACACGAATGGATGAGCTGTCAGGTGATTAAAGGCTCTAGCTTTCAAGCTGACCCAGCTGATGTCGAATGGAGTCATGTCAAGCTGTCCCTACTAAATCTGGCCCAAACTGCACATTTATGAGTAAAATAGGTGTTGCCATTGCTTTTAACCACTAAGTGTTGGGTGTTTTATTACACAACCCTGGGAACCGGAAGCCACCCACCCCCAAATCACCTTGCTAATGAGGGACGTCTTGCTCATTATATAGATGAAGAAACCAAGTCTCACCTACTAAAATGGAATCAAGATTCAGTACCATGAGTGGGGAGCTCTTAATTGATAGGTGTGGGTCACAGGAGTGACCTCAATACCTAGCCTGGGCCCTCCCGATCCATCAGCTGTGTTGTGGCTCTAGGTTTGGGGTGGCAGAAAGCAGAGGCAGGGAACAGTTGACAGACTTGTCTTGAGTGGAAGGTCTCACGGGGGGCACCATGATTCCTGCTCCAAAGATCCCCCCCTTGGCCTCCTGGGGACACTGACAGACCATCCCCCCGGTGGTCAGCAACCCCAGAGCTTCCTGCCAAGACTCTCCCCATTGCACTCAGCAGCCCTAGCAGATGCCAGGCCATGTTCTCCAGGATGTGGAGAGTAGAGAACAAGAGGCTTGGGGCACTTCAGGCTGCCCACTTGCAAGCCTCAATTATCACCCTGGGTGTTGAAATGTAGGAAGCTGAAAAGGGAGGTGGGTGGGGGAAGTGCTGGATTGTGGAGATGAAGCCAGGAGTAGGAGACTTAGACTTGTGACTAAATCCTCTTCTTTGGATCCAAAATCAGTAAGTGACTCTCCAAGAATGATCCCGTTTTCCCCACCTTTGTTCCCCGGAGCAGAAAGAGCCATACTTTCAGGAGAATTGACCCCAGTGTGTGACTTGGGGCAAGTCACCTCATGAGCTAAATGCAAGGTGAGAACCCGTGGTATCCCTGGTTATGCCAAGGCTCCCCTGGCTGGGGAGAGGGGGGCAGGAATCCAGTTCACATGGTGAGTGACTAAGATGGGGAAGCAGTGGGCAGGTGGTCTGTGCCCATTAACATCCATCTCCCTTCTGGTCTCTCTACCCCAGGTTTCCTTGAGAGCCACCCTACCCTCCCCTCAATCCCTTTGGGTCCCATGAGGTTGACCCATGAGGCACATGGCCCAGCCTGACCTACCAGAGTACCTCATCCCTCTGGCTACAGTACTTGGTTCAGGAATGCCCATGTGACCCAAGCCAGAACTTTCCCAAGAGTTGTCAGGAAAGGGGTACTCCATTTCTGGGGGCGTGGCTAAGTTGATAGATTAGAGCTACCCTCATCAATGGTAGAGGTGATGGTGGTGAGAACTGTCTGGCGATAAACTAACAGAGGAAAACAAGAGCTTAGAGCTAGAGAAAAAGGGGAAAAAAGAATTCCTAATATCACCTGAGCACCTGGATCCAGGCTATGCCTGAAGCCAGATACCCCTACACTTTTCAGTTACATCAGCCAATAAGTTCTCTTTTTGCACAAGACATTTGAGCAAAAGCCAAAGTCTCCAGAAGGATATGAATATTTTCTCCACGTTCTGGCTCCACGGCAACAGCAGGCCAACAAAGGGAAAATAAACTAGGGGTAGAGGGGTTGTTTTAAGTATTTGGAGGCAAGATACTTGAAATACCCCAAACAGAAACTTCCTGCTTCCCTTGCCCTGGAAAGGGTGATTTCCTTAGTCTCCACCTTGGGACTGCAGCTCCAGTCCCCACACCAAAGTGGAGACTATTCATTCAACACTCTTTAGAACTTACTATGAAGTTGACCTTAGGAGAGGCAACAGACACAGAAATGGAAAGTGTGGCTGATGCCCTGAAAGAGTTTTCAAACCAGAGGGGGATAAAGGCATACAAACAAGGCTTTATAATACAGTGTGAGAGCTTTGATGGGGAAGCACAGGCAGGGGGCCCCGGGGTCCCAGAGGAAGAGGGCCTATTTCCACCAAAGGAGGGAGGCTGACGGGGAAGGCTTCCCAGAGAAGGTGATGCCTGAGATAAGACCCAGAAGACAGGTAGAAGGAAGCCAGTGAATAAATGTGAGGAGGATTGTTCAAGCAGAGTGACTACAAAAACTAAGGAGCTGATGCCGAAGATAGCAGACAGAGTGTTGGAAATTAAAACCAATTCTTCATCACAAGGTACCAAGTCCTAGGATAAGAGCGGTGAGGCTGGAGGCCAGATCCTGCAGAGATTTATAAACCATGTAAAGAATTTGGAGTTTAAAACTGAAGGGTCTTAAGCAAAGGAGTCAAGAGCTGGATTTGTGTCTTAGAAAAATCACTGACTGTAGCATCAAAGGTAGATTAACAGGAGTTCAGTTCTGAGGCTGTTATTCTCCCTTTGGCAAGGGATGAAGACACTGGGCTAAAAGAGTGACAGTGGGGGGAATGATGACATCATCGCACTGCCATTTATTGAGCCAGACTGTATGTGCCAGACTCTGTGTTAAGCCTTTACAGGGATAAGCTTTTTAATCCTTTTAACAGCCCTACCAGATAATTGCTAGTATCAACCCCATTTGACAGAAGAGAAAACTGAGGTACAAACAGGTTAAGCAAATTGGCCTAGACCATACATTTGGGAGATGGGAAAGCCAGAATTCCAACACAGACAGGCTGGCTCCAGTATGCCCAGAACAGTGAAGAGGGGCAGAAGGGAGAAATATTTAAGGGATCATGTTGACAGAACAGGTCTGATTGGATGGCAGGTGGGGTTAGGGGGGTGGTGGGGCCTTGTGTCTCCCTGGCAGGACCGGCTACATAATTTGAGGGGCCCAGTGCAGAATGAAAGGGCTGGACCCTTTGTTCAGAACTTATTAAGAATCTAAAGATGGTGACAGCAGAGCATTAAACCAAGTGTGGGACCCTTCTAAGCGTGGGGCCCTGTATGACTACAGCGGTCACACACCCATGAAGCTGGCCGGCCCTGCTTCCAGGACATGTGCCTGGTCCAGGTGCCTGGTCAAGGTGGGGCAATTCCCAGGGATGGAATAATCCAGAAGAAGTTCACTTGGAGTGGAGTAGGGGAGGAGAAAATGAGGAGTTCCGTTTGAGACCTAGGAGGTCACGTCCAGAAGGTGACTGGGTCTGGTGCTCAGGAGGGAATTCGGGGCCAGGAGTCCACAGCACAGAGCACGCTGGTTACCAAAGACCCTTCAGGTCCAAAGTTCAATGTTGCCTCTAGGCTCCCTGAGCTCGCTAACCGACCCCAGATGGCATCTTTCCAGTTTCCTCTCTGGGTCTAGGCACCAGCTCCCCCTGCCTGCTGCCACCTGGGTACTTGCTGCTTCTCGTGGGACTGGCTGGTTCCCATTTCCCAGAATGCCAAGAGGCCACTTTGTAAAACCTCCGTCTCCTGGCTAGACCTATGCCCAGACTACCTCCGACACTGGTCCTGAGGCCCTGTGTTCAAAGATTCTCAGCGGCCTGACAGTTTGTAAACTTTCCCTAGAGCTCTCCTCTGCAAGACCTCAGGAGACCTGGTGGAGCCTGTTTACGCCCTCCGCCCTCCGACTGAGGAGGAGGTAGCTTTGGCCCCAGATGGTGATCTGCCCGAGGCCTCCCAGCGTTGTGCCAGCTGGGACTTGCCCTGGTGCCACAGCCCCATGGCAGCTCCACGGCATCCCACCTCCTGCCCCTCATCAGTCCGACAGAGAGAGCCTGGCTCAAGCATTCATTCACTCATTCATTCATTCATTCATCTGACAGATATTTATTTACTGAGAACATACTGTATATCAAATGCTGCGAACAGAGGGAGATAAGTAATTACACAAGTAATTAACCTCTGAGCACCTTGAGGAGGGTTAAGATAAAGGGGTAGGGCTCCAAGAGGGGCAGGTCTGGTTTGAACAGGGCTGAGGGGGGCGTGTAATCATGTGTCAGTTCTCCGGCCTGTAGCATTTCCCAGAGGTGGCTACACTAACGCATTTCCCATCCTGCAAGCTCCTCTTGTGACGATGACACTCCTCCATCAAGGGATGGTGTCTACATTCCTGCCTTGAACCTGGGCAGACCCCATCCAATAGCATAAGGCAGAGCTTCCACTGAATGCCTTGCGCGGCTAGGTCATAAAAGGCGATGTAACTTCCACCTGGCTCTCTGAGGACATGTGCCTTTGTAGCCACCATCTGATTTCAACTTCATGAGAGAATGGAACAGACTGTCCAGCTGAGCTGCTCCTGAATTCCTGACCCACAGAAACCCTGAGAGATACTACATGGTTATTTTTGTTTTAAACCACTAAGTGTTGGGGTCATTTTCTGGCAGCCACAGTAACTGGAACACTGATGAAAGGTGGGGGTAAGGGCATGTGGACAGCAGTGTTCTGGACAGAGAAAGCAGCATATGCAAAGGTCCTGAGGTGAGAAGGAGGTGCTACAATGAAGGTACAGAGGTTGGCAGGGCCATCTCCCAGGCTTTCCAGAAGTGTTCTTTTGATTCTACCTGCATTTCTCCTGTGAACAGACAATCCTATTTGCTCTTCTGTGCAGAGAGGCATTCTGTGTTAGTGCAATTATGGGGCCCATGTCTATTTAATTAAGCCCTAGGGAGTGGTAGAAATTAACATTCATTCTTTCTTTCAATCAACAGGATTAAACGCATTGCCCGTGCCAGGAGTTTCTCTTGTCATATTGGTGCCCACGAGGAGGTGTTAATGCTCCCTCCAGTGCACAGATGAAGAGGCTGAGGCTGAGGGGCAGGCGTCCTCACACACTGCCTTGACAGGTACGTGGGAGGAAGTGGGATGGGCTCTGGGGCCAGCATGGCTGTCGAGCCTGCCCACCTTTGCCACTTCCGGGTCAAGCCCCTCCAGGCTGTGTGGCTTTGGACAATTCACTTTCCTTCTCTGGGTTTCAGTTTTCTCCTCTGTAAAATGGGGAGGCTAATAATGCTGGCCTTACTGAGATTATCTCGAGGCTCAACCTACACAATCTTAATGATAGCTGCCCTTACTCTGGGCTCATCTGCGCCCAGCACTGTGATTAAACTCCTGACTTACATTAACATTCTTCTTTCTTGCAAGGGCAGAGGTGGTGTGACCCCCTTTACAGTGGAGACAGTGGAGGCAGAGGTGGGCAAGCAGGGCTCAGTGAATGCTGGTGGCTGATGACCAGCTGCCTTTCCTTTTCCTGCCAAAGCCTCACACACCTGGTTTCATGTTCTCAGTCCCCCGGATGAGCCCCTACTTTGCTGCTGTCCCAAGCGGCCTGCCCATTTCAAAACGCCATCAGGATTTGGGAAGACAAAGGGAAAAAAACAATACCAAACAGCCGGATAAGCCCCCACTCTGGGAAAACAAGCAGAGAAAGCCAGAAGGCAGCCCACACAGGAAGGGCCCAACCAACTCCTGGGTACCTTCTGTCCAGCAACCAGGTCCCCCAAGGACAAATCCTTGCCCCTGTGGTGTTTACATTCCAGCAGGGTGGGGGAGGGGAGGTACTTAATAACTGTGACACTGATGACAACAACAACCAAAAACATTTATTTAGCGCTCACCTTGTGACAGCATTGCTGTAACTCAATTTTCACATCCTGTGAAGTGCATGGTATTATTTCTCTCTGTTCACCAAGAGGAAATGGAAGCACAGAGAGGTTAAGCGACTTGCCCGAAGTCACACAGCTGATAAGTGGTGGAGCCAAGATTTGAATCAGTAAACAAGTTAACAAGTAAATCAAAAATTCCTCAGTCCCCACGAGCAGAACTCATATACATTCCTCATGCAAGAGATGGGATTTACCCAGCTTACACACCAGGGTATGGAAGCCGAGAGAGGTGAAGTTGCCCACCCAAGGTCTCGGGGCCAGTAGTTGGGGCAGGAGGATTTAGAGCCAGCTGCCGCTAACTCGGGCACTGCTGCACCCCAAGCTCCTCTCCCCAAAATCTACTGCCCCAAGACAGGACAATCTCTCATTACTGTCACAACAACGGAGCCAGGGCCACCTTAAGGCCCAATGTCCCTCCAGGCCCTGAGGGAGAAAGGAGGATGGGAGCCGCTCTGGCTGGGGCGCCCACTTCCCTGTCTTTGCAAGGATGTTCTCTGTCTCTAGAAACAGATTGAACTGGCTGCCTCCTCCCCAGCCTCACCCATCTGCCCCCCTCCCCTTTGCTCCCTGTAAGGTCACTTCACTGTGTTCCAAGGCTAACTGGGAATCAAAGGGGGGAAGGTGGAGCGGGGAGAGAAGGGGAAGGCGTTGGGGGCTGAAATTTGAGATCCCAGCCTCCCTGTGGGGGGAGGTTGGAGAGAGAGACACAGAGAGACAGAGACAGGAAGAGAGAATTCAGTTGCCTTTGGTTTTCCAAAGCGGGCAGCTTGGGGGTTTGTGTGTGCGCGTTGTTTTCTTTCCTCCGCTCAGGCAGGGAGGCCAGGCCTCCCCTGGATAATCCAAGGACTCAGAGGCGAGGCAGGCAAGCCAGTGCAGGGACACGACAGTGTGCGGACAAGAGTGAGGAGGCAGGAAGGGAAGGGGGGAAGAAGAGAGGTGAGGGGGTGTCTGGGGCGGGAGCCTGAGGCGGTGGGAGGAAGCAGAGCAGCTGTGGTATTCGGAGCAAGTATAAATAGCCGCCTGGACGGAGCTTTGGCCAAACAGGGCTTTGCAGCTGCAGCGGCTGTGCAGGCGGGACTGGCCACTGTTGGCCACGGTGGGTGCAAACTGGGCAGGGAGACAGGCGGTGGACAGGCACGGCCCCTGGGCTCTGACCTGACACCCCTCGCCATCACATCTCTGGATGCCTTCTCGGCCAGCCATGCTGCTGAGTGGCCTCCTCCTCATTGTGGCCACCACGACTGTGGCCCAGCGGAGGGGGCAGGAGGCCGGCGGGCGCCGCCGGGCACACCGAGTCCAGCATGGCCAGTGCAGCTACACCTTCGTGCTGCCCGAGCCTGAGCCCTGCCCGCCCGAGCCCGAGGCCTTCGGGGGCTCCAACAGCCTCCAGAGGGACTCCCCGGCAGCCGCACTGAACCTAGGGGACTGGCCGACCCAGCGGGTACGACAGCTGGAAAAAATGCTAGAGAACAACACACAGTGGCTGCAGAAGGTAAGGGCTGGGCCTGCAGGAGGGTGGTGCGCAGCGAGCAGCAGGTGAAACATCTACCCCAGAGGCCTGCCCTGGACACAGATGGCCAGGCTGATAGGTCCTTTGTCTCCGAAGTGTACGGGTTGGGATGATGAGGCCCAGAAAGAGAGGAGCCTGAGGCCACACAGCAAGACTGGGCGGCGTCAGAGCTGGAAACCTGACTCCCTAACTGCCATTCATTCATTCATCCGATTAAGGGCCAGGCCCATCCTAGGCGCTGGGGATACAACAGTAAACAGAACCGTACATCCCTGTCTGGACTAGTGGAAGAAAGAGGCAATAAAGAGATGAACAATAAATATCTATTCTGTCAGATGGTGAAGCAAAATGAAAAAGGGAAAAAGGCAAGGAATGACCAGAGGTGAATACTTGAGGTCAGATAATCCGAGAGGACTTCTCAGAGGAGGTGACGTTTGAGCCCAGAGAACAAGCAAAGTGATGAGGCAACCCAGGAAGGTATCTGGTGGGAGGGCATTCCTGGCAAAGGGATCAGTAAGTACAAAGACTGTGTGGTGGGAATGTAGTTGGGTTACCTGGGGAACAGCAGGGTGGCCAGTGTGGCTGGAGCAGAAAGGAGGAGGACAGAGGGGTGAGGGACAAAATCCGAGAGATGAGGGGAGGGCAGACCATGTTGGGCCTTGGAGTCCACTGGGAAGGATTTTGGCTCTTTCTCTGAGCATCACGAGAGCCATTGCAGGGTTTTGAGCAGGTGAGAAACACCTGATTTAGTCTTAACAGAACAGACTGTAGGAGAAGATTCGATGCTGGGAGCCCAAAGAAGAGACCACTGCAGCCACCAGGCAAGAAGTGATGGAGGTGTGGAGCAGAACAGAGCTGGGGGAGGGGGTGTGGCCGTCAGGTTCTAGTATATTCTGAAGAGGGCGTGAATGGGCTCTGCTGATGAATTGAATATGGCGTGGCAGAGATCGAGGAGTTGAGGACCCCACTGCCATTTTGGCCCAAGGCCAGGGCCACTCTAGGGTCTCCTGTCCTCATACTTTCAGCAGACACTCTGAGCACCCTCCATGTGCCAGGCCCTAGGCAAGACACAAGTACAGAGGTGAACGAGGCAGGTTTGGCCCTGGGTGGGGTGGGGGCGGAAAAGGCATCCTGTGATGTCCAAGATGGGGAGCAGTCCCTCCGTACCCATGGTTTCCAAATCTTTCAGATCATTTGCCCGATCAGCAAACAATGCTTCGCTCCCCCAGTACACGCATATTTATTTAGAATTTACGCACGTGCACCCATATTAATATAATATGTACAGGGTATGAGACAAATGAAAATGGAACTTTAAGAAGATAAGATATGGGGCTTCCCTGGTGGCGCAGTGGTTGAGAGTCCGCCTGCCGATGCAGGGGACGCAGGTTCGTGCCCTGGTCCGGGAGGATCCCACATGCCGCGGAGCGGCTGGGCCCGTGGGCCATGGCCACTGGGCCTGTGCGTCCGGAGCCTGTGCTCCTCAACGGGAGAGGCCACAACAGTGAGAGGCCCGCGTACTGCAAAAAAAAAGAAAAAAGAAGAAGATAAGATATGACATCATGTAAACTGAAGTTCTGGTGGTTTCCTCCTGTTTTCCAAAGGATTGCCTTCTGCATACCCTGGGTTGGTCCATCCCCCAGGTGGAGAGGTGGCTCTATATGTATCTAGTCAAGCTGATTTATGCACACACTCAAATACACACTTAACCTCCTGTTTCATTCCTGCCCTGGCCATCTGTCTCCCTAGCCCCCCACTCACCATCTTCCCATAGTCCCTGCCTTTTTGCCCTCTACCCCTCCTGCCCTGCAGCACTTCCAGCTGCCACCATCCCACCCCTGGATTCCCCTTCAAGGGAGCTCTTGGCCTCATACACCAGAGCCCAACCCAGGGGGCTCCATGCTGCCTTGAAATCTGTGTGTGTCTCTTCAGGCAGCTGTTTCCAGTCCCATAAGTGTCGTGCCAAACCTCACCTCCTCCTCAGGCCTCCATCTTCACCCCCTGTCCATCATCTCACCAGACCATGGACCTCCTACTTCAAAGAGAAATGGGGCCTGCCCCACACTTGCAGATTCACCCGTGCACCCACCAGTCCCCAGCGTCTTTCTCTGGCTCAGAGGGAAGTGTTCCTCCATGAGCCAAGGCCACTCTTCCCTACCTGCAGGTTCCATCCCTTGCAGCCCCTCAACCTCCTCAAACCAACCATGCCCTCCTGTGTCTCTAACAGCACCTCCCTCTCTGCTGTTCCTTCCCCTCAGTCTTTAATTGCATCCAAGTATCTCCCATGTTAAAAAAGAAAGAGAACGCAGAGAATGAGGAGGAAGGAGAACAAGCCCCTTCTCCAACCCCCACACCCTCTGACGTCTGGCCTGTCTCTCAGAAATCCACAAGCTCTGCCTCCACTTCCTCCTCCACTCTCTCCTTTCCCTAAGCAGCCTCCCACTTCCCACTTCCCACTTCCCACTTCCAATGGCCACGGCTCAGTCTTCATCTTACTTGACTTCTTGGCAAATTTAATATTGCTGACCAATATCATCCTTCTAGAAAGAGTCTCCATCAGCCAGTCCTCAGCTGCTACTCCGACTACTTTCCGTACCTCCACCCAGGACCAGCCACCTCCATCTCCTACCTGTATGGTCGTCATGGCCGCTGCCCTGGGCTCCATTTCCACCCTGACCCCCATAGTTCATTCTGCACTCAGCAGACAGAGGGGTCCCGTTAAAACCTAAGCTAGATCCTCTCCTCAAAACCCTCCTGGGACTCCCATTCTCTTTAGTTATTCTCTTATTGAGCAAAAATCCTTACAGCCTGGAACACCCCTCACCCAGACACTTCAGTGGCTCACTCCTGACCCACCTCAGGTCTAGTGCTTAAATGTCACCTCCTCAGAAAGGCCCTGCCTGTCCCCCCCATTTAAAATAGCCACAATCCTTCTGCCACTCTCTATCCCTTTACTCAGCTTTGGTTTTCTCCCTTAACACCTACAACCACTTGTTCTTAAAAGCATTCCTTTTGGTCTGTGAGCCCCAAGAAGGGAGGAGCCATGTCTGTTTTGTTCACTACTGGGTTCCCAAGGCCTAGAACAGTGCCTGGCACATAGTAGGTGCTCAATACATGTCTGTTGAATGGATGAATGCATGGATGCACAACGGTCCTCCAATCTCTCAGGCCACTCCTGCTCCTTTCCCCACCCTGAAATGTTGGTGTTTCCCAGGACACAGTCTCCATTCTTTGCTTCCTCTCACACTTCGTGGCACAATCCACAGGGCTGCCCCTGTCACTTCCAGCAGCACCGTCTCCAACCTGCCCCCCAGTGACACCAAACCAACATCTGATGGGCTCCTGATCTCCTCTCTGAGGGCTCACAGTATCTCAACTCCAAAGCTGCCTGAAACTCAGCTCTTCCCTCCCCTGCCCACCTGTCCTGTTGAAGACATTACCACCCAGCCAGTAGGTCATCTATGGCCCTGGGGAGTCCTTCACCCCCAACTCACCCCCAGGCAGCAGGTCCCATCCATCCTGTTGCCTCAGCTTCTCAGGCCATCCTCCTGTCTTCCTGGCCACTGCCCTGGCTCAGGCCTTGTCACCTCTCCTGTGGACACTTCTCTCACCTCTCACCTGCTTTTTCTCCCCCAGGTCTCACGCTCTCATCCATCTTTGACTCCCCTGGGTGTCTAGTGCTTGGATAACATTGGCTGAGCCAAATGATGGATTTAAACCAACGGTTTTCAGGTTAGGCGGTCACTCTCCTCTCTATCTGGCAGTGGAGTGTCCTCTCCAGGTATCTGTCCACGTATCCTGATAATCCCAGGCAGGGGTCACCATGGAACACCATGGGGCTAAAGAGTACTGATGTGGGAATCAGGTGGACCTGAGTTCACATCCCGGCCCCAGCACTTACTTGCCACGTGGCTGTTGATAAGCAAGGCTCAGTTTCCCCTTCTGCAAAGTGGAGAGAAGAACAGTATGTTAAGGGGTGGCTGGGAGGACCAGTGAGACCACTCAAGCACCACTCACAGCCTGCTGCCCGGCTACAACATATGAAGACGTGGGGTAGCTCACCTGGGCAAGGATACAGTAGCTCAGTAGGCTTTTACTCCATTCAACATTATCTCTATTTGGAGCTCTGCACCACTGGGTGGGGGAAGCTCAATCCTTGTCAAGTCAGTCCAAGGGTGGCAGGTAACCTTGGGGCAGGGAGTGTCACTTGTCCGTGCTGGTATTCTCGGGGCTCCCCAATCCTGCCTGGTCTCTGTTGGGGTCCAAGCAGAGGTTTGTTGTGCCATCTCCCGGGTACCCTTGGGTTGAGTGCCCCCTTCATGCCCTTTGGTCTTTGGGTTACTGCCAGGTCACCCTGTGCCGGTGGAGCCTGCCACAAGG
The DNA here is from genome assembly GCF_008692025.1 of Phocoena sinus. Classification (NCBI taxonomy): domain Eukaryota; kingdom Metazoa; phylum Chordata; class Mammalia; order Artiodactyla; family Phocoenidae; genus Phocoena; species Phocoena sinus. The sequence goes on along the minus strand of NC_045777.1, from coordinate 27,893,716 downwards.
TCAGACCCACTGGCAGTCACTTTCCTCCGGATCCTGTCACCTCCTGGGCAGCAGCACAGCCTGGAATGTGAGAGCCCCAGATCTGGAGCCCAGCTTCTGGGATTCGGGACCCCTTCTGCCCCTTTCTGACTGTGTGACTTGAGGCAAGTTGCTTCACCTCTCTGAGCCTCAGTTTCCTCACCTATAAAATGTGGTGACAACACTATCTACCTTTATGAATATTTAATGAGATGATGCATATGAAGTCCTTTGCCCGGCACCAGGCGTACAGTAAATTCTCAATCGATGTTGGCTGTTTCTATTAGGAGTTCTCCCTGGAAAGAAACACAAATCCTGCAATTCTTGAGTTCTTCCTCTCCCAGATGAGACATGTGGCCCCTGGCTCAGAGATACAAGGCCCCTGAACAGTCATCTCTCTCCCACTGGTCAGGGATGCTTGCTACCTTCTGTGACCATGACCTGCCCCTGGCTCTTCTCTTGTGTATTCTCTTGGTCTGGGCTTATCTCACAGTATTTGAAATTTGAGGGCCTCTTTTTGGCTTCTGCTGTAATCTCCCAGAAGAGAAAAAAAATGAGTTACAAAATATTCTCATCACCATCGCCATCAGGGATGACCAGGGATGACTGGGGAGGACTGGCCTCCCAGACTGAGCTCTCAGCAAGACTCGTTCAGCTGGGACGGCACAGGGAAGAGCCTCCCTGTTGCAAGCTCGCCATAGCCGATACCTGCTCAGCCAATGCCCCCAACCCCTCTCCCTGTTCCCAGTATACAGGCGAGCAAACTGAGGCCAGAGAGGGGAAGGAACTTGCCGGAATGGCACAGCAGCGAGACCCAAAGTCCAGCTTCCTTCTCCAACTCTGCAGGGTGTCAACGAGGTGGAGGAAGCCCGATCTGAGACAATGGGGTGCTCCCTTCTGCCTCAGAGTTCCCAAATCCCCAACACCTACTCTTCTTGCAGCGCTCTGCTGTGGTGTCCTCCTGCCTACGCTCAGGGGCCACGGGGGTGCCCCACCCCCGCTCCCTCTCCCCCATCCCCACTCCCCTGCAGGCACCCCTCCCCTCTCTTCCTTCTACTAGTCTCCTCTTCCTCTTCCCTCTCCGTCCTCCTGGAACCTCTGCCCGATGACTCATGTCTGGAGCCGGCTATCAGCTCAGTGGGATGCACATCAGCTCTTGGCTCTGCTCCACCACTTCATCTGGGTGAAGAGCTGCAGCAGGAATGTTGGGGGGACAGGGGTGGGTGGGACAGAGCCAGCTGGAGAGCAGGCTTCCCTCGCTGGGCCGTGCGGACCAGTGGTTAGCGCCTGGCTCCTGAGTCCACCTCAGATTAGCCCTGGGAGCCTCAGCTGCAAGATGGAGAGTGAAAGGTCCTACTCCTGACATTGGATGTAGGGTCAAGAGAGGCAGCGTCCAGAAAGCATCTACCCATAGCAGGTGCTCGATAAAGCCCCACTCTTGTCCTGTCATGCCCTCAGCGCCCCAGGCCTCCCAGCCAGGAAGTGCCATACTTGGCCCTCTCCCGTACCCCCTAAGGAGACCCGTTCCTTCACATGAGGGGCGTGAGGAAACGCAAGTCCCCAGGCTCCCGTCCCACCCCCAGCACCTGAGGGTAGCAAAGCTTCTGCTGAGAGCGGGGCAGACTCCGAACCCGGAAACCGTGGAGCCCTCCACTTTCTTACCTGTACCGAGAACTGCTGGCCCTCTCTCTGCCGATCTCTCTGTGTGTCTCTGCCTCTCTCTGTCTCTGTGTCTGTCTGCCTCTTGTCCTAGGGCTCTCACAGTGGCCTGACTCGCTTTCTCTAACTCCGTGGGTGCCTCTGTCACTCTTATTCTCTCTCCTGTCTGGCTGGCATCTACCTGAGTCTCTCCCAGTCTCTTGCTCTGGTTTCCCCTCACCCCCAGGCCATCCATCCCTCCTGCCTCTACCTCCCCGGTGTCCACATGCTCTGTCCACACTGGAGGACCCAGGACACACTGGCCCGATGGCTAGCACCCCACCCCTCAGCCAGGCTCAGCTGGGGCCTCTTTCTCTTCCCCTTCTGCACCCAAAGCCAAGCAGGGAAGGGTCAGAGGCTGGGCAGGAGCCCCCCAGCCTCTGCTGTTCGCTCCAGGTCCCTGACGTCAAACCTCAGAATAACTCGGTCCCTCGGCCCAGCGGTCGCGAGGCCTTGCCTGGCTGAACGAGGATCGAAAGTGCATCCAGCGGGAGCTCAGCGTGGGGTCCTGGCCCAGCCCAAGATCCTCCCAAACTGGCCGGGGCTCCCGGCTGCCCTGGCCTCCCCAGGCTGCCCGTAAATTCTTGGCATTTTCAGCCTTCGGTTATCCAAACAAGAAATGAATCTTGGTTGCCGAACAAAATGTCTTGAGGTTTGATTTCCTAACCTCACGGTTGGCTCCTCTAAAGTGTTTGGGGCTGGGGAAGGGGGTGGGGAGAACAGCATCTACTTCTTGGAAGAATGGGGTTATTGTTCCAAGGAGGGAACCTAGAAACGGATTGCACAGATGCCCTGGGCGTAGGGATGACCAGGGAGCAGAGGCAGTGTAGCCCCTCATGCAGGATTCCCCAAAGGAGCAGGCCATCCCATACGGGCAGCTTCTGGCTCTCTCCTCCCGGGCCCCAGAGCTTGGCCTGGCTGGGATACACACAGACCCCTTCCCCTTCACTCCTTGGGCAGGAAATGTGAGAAAACAGGCCCCAGGTCTGCCCCTCAGCCTGAAGCTCTGCCCGGACTCTGGCCTCTGAGCATTTGCTTAACCCCAGAGTCAGCTCTGAAATGTCTGGAATGGAGCCTGAGTCAGGGGTCATGTCCCAGGGGGGCCACCGACCAGCTGTGGGCCCTGGGGAAGCCACCTGCATCAAGTAATTCCTCTGCAAAGTGGAATTTAAAATCCTGCCTCCCAGCGAGAGGGTAAGATAAAGAAATAGAACAGGAGTTATGGCCAGCGTTTATGGAACACTTCCTGTGTGCCAGACACTGTCCTATGTGCCTTGCGAGAATTATTGCACTGAATTGTCACAATGAGCCTAAGACTGTTTGCCCATTAACAGATGAGGAAACTGAGGCACCAAGAGGTGAGGTGACTTGCCCAAGGTCACAAGACCAGGAAGGGTGAGGTCAGGTTCACACTCAGGCTGTCTGATGCCAGAAACCACGCTCTCAACACAATAAACAAGACATGTCCATTGTGACCTGGCCCCTGGGTACCCAACTGGGGCCTGGGGAACAGAGAGGCCCTCGGCCATCACGGGGAAAACTCACAGGTGCTAGATTTTCCCCTTCTCCCAGGAGGCCCTCAGCCAAAGAGAACTTCTCTAGGGCTCTTTTGCCAGAGTAAATTCAGCTAGCACCTCAGCCATCAGGGGCAGCCCTTGAAAGCTGACGGAACCCTGAACTTCCGTCTAGGTGTCATCACTGTCACAACCTCCATCCTTGGCCCAGGGCCTGGGGTAAATCCCACAGAGACTGAGCGTGGGCCTTGGGGCTCCACTGACTCAATTTGAATCACATCTCTACTGTTTGCTGGGTGTGTGTTCTCAATCACTTTGCCAGTCTGTGCCTCAGCTTTCTTGTCTGTGAAACAAGGACACTAGTAGAAGCCACTTTGCAGGTTGCCGTGGAGATTAAATGAATTAATATACATGCAGGGCTGAAGACAGTGCCCGGCATAGAGTCAGAGCCCAGGGAAGCCAGCTGTTGAAAACATGCTTGGGATGCTCGGCACAGGAGGGCAATCGATCTAGGAGTCAGCGCAGGAACCCAACCAACCTCTCTGTGTCCTGCCTTGTGCGATCTTGGGAAAGTCCCTTTTTCTCCTCCCTGGGCCTCAGTTTCCTCATCTGCCAAGTGGGGAGCATGAAAACAAGTACCTCAGGTGAGGACAAAATGAAGTAAAGCATGCAGAGATCTGGTGGGGCCTGCAGGCTAGGAGGTGACTGGGGACTCTTGTAGCTGAAAGCAAAACGGCTTCCTTTGGACAGAGGAACGGAGCCTCAGAAGCTCATGCTGGCGGAGCCTTGTGGCCCTTTACTCCCGACTCCAGTCCAACACTCGTTGGTCTACCAAGTAGGGCTGAAGGATGGAAGGTGACTCCCAAGCAGCTGACGGGAACCCCCATATGAAAGTTCTGCAGAGACTGTAAATGGGTCCCCCAGGCACAGAGATGAGCTAGGGAGAGGCTGTAAATAAAGCGGCCGGGGTCATGCTGACCTAGGGTCCAGCTTCAGCTCTACCTCCCAGCAGCCCAGTTGTTTCTCTCAGCTTTTGACGAATTTTCAGCGTGCAAAAATTGGGAAATATGGAAGTGTGTAAAGACAGAGGGAAAAAAATCACCCAATCCCCTGATCATCTCCTGGTTAGTTTCCTCGCTGTTCATTCTATGCATTTGTAATTTTTACTGAGATGCTTTAGATGTATGAAAAGGTAGAGAGAAAAATCAGATGAAATTTCTTGTCCCCACAACCCAGCTTAAGAAACAAAGCCTTACCAACCTACTTAAGCCCCTCACCCTCTCCTGCCTCCTTCCCCCACCAGAGATGGCTACTGTGAGTTCTGTGTTGATGACCTCCTACTCCAGGTCCCTCCCTAACCGATGTATATTTGTTTCCTGTATAAGCGGTCACACTGTCTATCTCTTTCTACAATTTGCTTTTGTTCACTCGACCTTGTGTCTGTGAGATTTATAGCTCTGCAAGTGTGGGGAAAGCCTGAGTCACAGTTTTTCCGTCTGTAAACTGGGGACAACGGTGAGCACATGCCTGAGTTTGCCGTGAGGCCCAGATAACTAGCGCATGCGGAGGTCCGGGAGCGTGTCTGGCGCTGGGTCTGCTTGCAGGGAAGTGGGAGATGCCGTTATTGCTTCTTCTCTCTTCTGGGGTGAATGCGTTGCTGTGGCGACTCCACAAACAGGACTGTGTCTGTGCCAGGCACTATCACACGTGTTTTACAAACATTGACTCATTGAACCTCACGAGAGCCTAAAAGGTGAGGACTGTTATGATCCCCATTTACTGTGGGGACACTGAGGCCCAGAGAGTTCACACATCTAGGAAGTGAGGGAGGTAGGCTTGAACCCAGGCAAGCTGGCTCCAGACCTCACGCTCTTAATCACTACACTGACTGAGTACACTGATCCTGGGTGGGGGAATGACTCGACTACATTCACCCCAGGGTCAACGGCAGGGACAATCTTGTGGTGACAGGACACACAGCATGTCAGAAACCTTATGAAAAATCCATGCGTCCTTACAGTTCTGAAGCTCTGGGCTTATGTGCAGACATACAGGCCTGCACACGTGCACACATGCACCGTTCTGAACTTAATTTGCCAGGTAGAGTGTTCATTCCTCCATGCACTTCATCATCCCCTCCACTGATGTTTACTGCAAGCTTACACGCTAAGTGCAGGTGATGGGGATTCAGAGTAAGCAAGGAAGACTCGGTCTTTCCCCTCTGGGAGCAGAGGAAGAGACACTAACCTAGTAATTTCTCATGTGTAATGATAAACCATGATACATGCTGTGAGGGAGGGGCTCACCTGTCCTAGGAGTGGATAATAGGGGGCCCAACCTTGATGGAGGAAGGACAGAGGACAGAGCTGAGATGTAAAGAGTGGATTAGCAGTTCCTAGGCAAGGAAGAGAAGGGGAAGACATTCCAAGCACAGGGAATGGCAAGTGCAAAGGCCCTGAGGTGGAATGGAGCAAAAGGATTTTGAAGGAGCGAAAAATGTTTGGTGTGGCTGTAACCCAGGGAGTCAGCAGAGTATGGCCAAGATGAGACCAGCGTGTTCATCAGGGCCCAGACCCAACCTCCCCGGGCCTGACCCTGCTCTCGAGGCTTTCGGGTGCTGGAAACTGATGTGGCCACTTTCTGTCCTGCCCCCAGTGATGGGCAGTGGCAATGGACATCTGGACCTGCTCCTCCCCTCTTTGCCTGACCCTGGTCCTATCCCTGTCACCCTGTCTTCAATATCAGCCTTGCCCACCAGAGATGGGGGATGGGGGGATGGGTGAGGGAAAGAGCTTAGCCATTGGATTCAAATCCTCATTTACCAGCTGTGGGTAATGCTTGGTCTCTCTGGGCCTCAGTTTACTCATTTGTCAAGGGTGGGGCAATCTCTCCTTTCCTCCAGGCTGCTGGGGATCAGAGTTATACACCAGAGTTGCGCAGGCAGGAAAACCTGTTGCCGCATGGGGAGATACCCCAGCAATGCCTCCTTTCATCTAGAACACACTTGACTCCATTCCCCCAGGTGGAGCTGGGGCTGGGAGGGGAGCTGGGGTTACTGTCACATGATCACTTCAGTCAAGCCAGCTTTGAAGTGCAGCCTGGGAGAGTTACTCCCAGACAGCCTGGATTTGCCCTTGATGAGCTGTCTGTCCTTGGACAAGTTGCTTAACTTCTATGTGCCTCATCTGTAAAATGGGTTGATAGCATCTCCTACCACAGAGGATGGGATTTAATATACATAGAGGTTAGAACAGTGTCCAGCACATAACAAGCACTAAGTAGACACTTGCCAAGCAAAATGGACACACCACCCCACTCTGTGTAAGGGCTGATGCACAGGTGGCAGGGAGGTGAGTGACTGCAAGAAATGTGCTTCTTCACTTCCTCTTGATCAAACTCCCAATTCCTACACTTGGGAGAATAAGGAAGCCTCATCCACTGGGCCTCATTGTAGACAATCCTTCCAAGATCAAGGTTTAGATACAGACAACCACAAAGGGATAGCTGAACCTGAGGCCAGAGCCCTGGCAGCTCCTTCCCAGCTTATGAGAGGCACCCACATCCAGGTGGCAGAGGCACCCACGCCAGCCCCTCTGCAAGGAGGAATCAGTGAGCCCCATTTTCTGATGAGGACACTGAGGCTCAGAGAAGCTCCCTCACTGGCTCAGAAAGCAAACACCAAAGCTGTGATTGGACCAGCGCCTGACTCTCAGCGCCACGCACCAGGCCCACACTGGACTCAGCGCTCCAGCTGGAAGGTTGGCGGAGCCGGGCCTGTGCCGGGAATCGCAGCTTGAGCTGAGAGTTGAAAAGCGCATTCCTCCTCAACAGCCCGCTGGTCCCTGACGCTCTCCACTCCTGGCTCCCTGCCCACTCACTCTGCTTACTCTGAGCCCTGACCCAGAAGAAAAGCAACAGAATCTCCTGCAGGGAGGAAAATAGCCTAGGAAGTCTGGGCCTGGCGGCTCAGGAAAAACAAGACAACCCCCTCTGCCTTGAGCCAAGGGGTCAGGGCCTGTGTGGGCCCCCGAGGGGACGGGAGGGGCTGGAGCCAGGCAGAGGAGGAGCGGCCAACCTTGGCCGTCAGGCTCACAGCCACAAAGTTCGTTCCATTGGGAAAATGAGGAAACTGAAGCCTGGGGATGACAGGGCAGGATGTGATGGGCCAGACAAAGGGGGCAGGGCCGGCGAGAAAGAGGGTCTAACTTCTGTGACCTCTGCGAAAGCAGTGCAGTAGTTCCGGTCATCTATTGTGTCATAATGCGTCACCCTAAGATGTTCAACAAGTTACAGTAACCACAAACATTTATTATCTCGCACAGTTTCTGAGAGTCAGGAATCGGGAGCCCCTTACCAAGGTAGCTCCAACTCGGGTTTCTTTCCATGCAGTTACACTCAGATGTCAACCGGGGCTGTGGTCATCTGAAGGCTTGACTAAGGCTGGAGGATCAGCCCCTAAGGTGGCCCCAGCACAGGGCCGGGAGGGTGGTACTAGCTGGTGGTGGGAGCCCTCTGTTCCTCTCCAGATGGGTCCCTCCTCAGGGCTGCTTGAGGGTCCTCAGGACATGGGGGCCAGCTTCCCCCCGAGCAAGAGATTCAAGAGGGGGCAAAGCAGAAGCCACAATGTGACGATGTCACCACGGGCTCACCACCAACATCTCTCCAGTGTCCTGTTGGTCACACTGGCTAGTCTGACTACACTGGGGCATGAGTACTGGGAGGGTGATTGGGGCTACCTTGAAGTCTGGCTGCTATAGCAGCCAACTGGAGTGGTGAAGGCTGTGGTCTCAGGAGCCCGAAGGCCTGGGTCCCAAGCCAGCCTCTGCCACTCCCAAGCTGTGAGACTTGGGGGACGGACTCATCTTCTCTGTGCTTCTTTTCCTCATCTGTGAAATGGGAGTGATGAGACCAAGGACTAAACGGGCTAAGTAAAGCCCTTGGGGCCACACCTGGCACCCCTCCTCAAGCAGGAACCAGCCTTCCCTGGTTACCGCTCTCTCCCCAGTGCCCCGCAAGAGTCCTGGCACTTCTGAATGAGTGTGTTGAACAGACGAATGGGCCCCGAGACTGTGTCAGGTTTCTGGAACATTTCCCCTGCAGATACCACAAGCTGGCTCCCTCCCTTGCCGTGGGCCTCCCTCAGCTCCTGCCCCCCTGCCCTCCAGTCTCTGTGCGGCATTTCTTCCCCTTTTCTTCCTGTCCTTGGACCAGTGGTCTCCCCACACTCTGGCCCTCTGGCCATACCTCTCACGGGGCTCCAGGGGCAGCTGGGGCTGGGTTAGGACGTCCAAACTTATTTCTAGCAGCCAAACAATGATTCAGTGGAAATCCGGTGCTCCTTACATAAAATGGACCTATTTGTTCTTTTTAACAAATAGTTTCTGAGCACCTCTTATGTGCCTGGCACTGTTAGAGGCACAGAGGGCGTGGCCATGAACAGGGCAACCCTGCCTCCCGGGGCTGATGTTCCTGTGGGGGGAAGAGACAAATAGGAAATGACCGCAGTGATTTCAGATGCGCGACATGCTGTGAAGAAACCACAGTCGTGGCAGGTGGAGCAGGGCTGGGGTGCAGTTACCTTTGATGGGGTGGCCAGGGAACGCTTCTCAGAGGAGGTGACACTTGTGGGCAGACCTGAAAGTCAGAAGGGAGCTGACAGGAGAAGCTCTGGGAGCTCCTGAGATAGGGGCGTGTGGATGTGTGTTGGAGCATTGGAGTAGGTAACACCCTGGCTCAGGGCCCCTCCTCCAGACGCAGTGTGGGAACCACAGACACAGCCTCTGCCCAGGGCAGTTTGTTCCACATCACTAGTGTACACACCCTTAAACTCGGCAGTTCTGGTTTAAGGGATTTATCCCCAAGCAGCCTTGCAAGAGAGCTAATGACAAGTGGACAGGATGTTCCCAGCAGCCCTGGTGTGATGGCAAAAGCCTGGAAATAACCTACAGCCCAGCTGTAAGCAAACGGTGGGAGGCTGTTAAAACAGCAAGGCGAGTCTCCCTGGATGAATCTAGAACAATCTCCAAATTATATTAAGAAAAAAGACGCAGGGTGCAGCACGGTGAACTGACATTTTTATAGACTAAAAGCAGGGGGATATAAGCATACTTACTGCTGGTACATGCTTAGAGTTTCTCTGAGAGGAAACCTGGAAGCCCCTTCAGTGGCCTGTGAGTAGGGGAAACAGGACAGGGCTTATATTACCCATTCGAAAAAATTTAAATTAAAATTACAAAAAATTTGCGTTAAATTGAAACACATACACAAAACCGGTCAAAGCTCTGACCTTCCAGATGTCCATATGTCTGGCTAGACAGGGCAGTAGCTCCTGTGCGTAACTTCCTGCATAGTTACTTTCCCGATTGGGGCCTCAGTTTCCCTGTATGTGAAGTGGGGCTGGGCTGACTGGGCCCTGCATGTCCTCCAGGCTCGCCAGGTCTCTGCTCCTGTATCCCTCCCTGCCTGGGGCCCAGTGCCTGAGGGACCCCTGCTGAAGCCCTTTCTCCTTCCTTAGGCTCTAATCTCTGCCCTTCCTCCCCTGGGGGCCAAGGTTCAGCCTGTCCTGCTTCACCCTAATTCCCATCCCAAGACGGGATTGCTCAAGAAATAATTTCTGAGTGAATACATGAATGAAACTCAGAGGGTGAGGGATTAGCTTGAAGAAACACATTTATTATTGTAACACATTTTTAAATGGGACATTTTATAGAACCTTGTGTTGCTAGGTTTGTTTTATACTGAGATATAGTCTCAGTATGTGGATACAGTGAAATTCACTCTTTTAATGTACAGTTCCACGAATTTTGACAAATGTATATAGTCATGTAACCACCATCACATGATATAGAATATTGCCAGCACCCCCCAAAATTTCCCCTATTGTCCCTTTGCTGTGGATCCTACCCCCGGTGCCCTAGCCCCTGACAACAACAAATTCTGACTTTTCCAGAAAGTCATATAAGTAGAATCCTACAGTATGTAGCCCTTCGAGTCTGGCTCTTTTCGCGCAGCGTAATTGGAGATGCCTCCGTGTTGTCGCATCAGTAATTCATTCCTTTCTATTGCTGAGCAGAGTTCATGGGATGAATGGAGCACAGTTATTTACGCATTTACCAGTTGAAGTCTTTTTCATTTAGACCAGGGCCTGTTTCTCCACGGGGGTCCTTCCTCCACCCTTCCAGCTGGTGCCTGAGCCCAGGCTGGGCCCAGCGCCCACCACACAAGCTGACATCAGTCACCAGAGCTGCGGGCTGGCTGAGCGGTGCCCAGATTACCCATCCTAGGGCCCATGAGCATGCGTGGCAAATTGGGTGATGGGCCCCAGCTGTGGGTGGCCTTCGCCCCACCCAACCATTGGCAGCCACAGGACAAGTGGGGGACTAATAAGAGTGCTTAAGGAGCTCCCATTGCTCGAGAGGATCCCAAGCTACCCTGCTCTGCAGACCTGAGGAGTCTTGGAACACAGCCCACCAGCTGGTGACCTTCGGCAAGTCTTCTGGGTCTCAGTTGGACCATCTGCAAATGAGACTCTTTGGGGAGAGGCTTGAGAAGGTCTCATGGCTGGAATAAACTTGCTGTTTGTGTGGAGCAGAAGCTCAGGACCTGGGAGTCTATATTTTAAACCAGCCTTGTGACACGTGGGATAGTCTGAGAGCAGCCTCAGTATAGCTCTGCTTACCCTTGTGCATATGAATGCACGCTGGGCCGCATGTTAGAGTCCCCAGAGTATTGATAGAGGCATGGCGGGGAGGCTGACCTGTGGGTATGCTGGCAGCCCGGCCCAGGGTTCAGGGAAGTGAACAGATTGGCAACTCACATTAGGATCATAGTGACCAGAACTTGCTAGCGGATTGAGTGCAGTGGGTGACAGAAACAGTCAAGGATGGAGTCTGGGTTTGGGGCTTAAGTACTGAGTGAGGCCATTTACTGTGATGGGAAAGAGGGAGGAGAATGGGGTGGACAGGCAGGGATGGGGTGCTGTGGGAGCTGGGGAATCAAGGGTTATGTGTTGGGTGCTTCTGCCTGAGATGCTTTTGGAAGCCCGGGTGGTGATGGCAAGCTGGTGGGACATTCAGGGGAGAAATCCGGGTGGGATGGAGACCGCGTAGTCAGCACGTAGGGGGATGTGAAAATCCTAGGACCCACTGGAGTGGCAGGACCCTGATGCATCTGGGGCCTTGGGCACTTTGCCATCTGGTCCTGGGTGGAGCTTATGGATCCTTTTTCACACTACTACTTTTTTGTTTTTTTGGGTTTTTTTGCATTACGCGGGTCTCTCTCGCCGTGGAGCACAGGCTCCAGACGCGCAGGCTCAGCGGCCATGGCTCACGAGCCCAGCCGCTCCGCGGCATGTGGGATCTTCCCGGACCGGGGCGTGAACCCACGTCCCCTGCATTGGAAGGCGGACTCTCAACCACTGCGCCACCAGGGAAGCCCCAGAATATTACATTTAAATGCATAAAATAAAAGCCTAAGGACATCCAGTGATAATGCGATTATAATCAAAACATTAAAAGTTAAATCTGTGCCGTAGCTGTCACATTATCCAGTGGTGGGTTTGAGAATGTCTGTCATTCTGAAGTGATGGTCAGTATCATATTTTAAGATACTGTAACATCGGTGCTGTGATGTGAAAATATTTGTGATTTCTATTGGTAATGAAGTTGTACAATCAACTAACAGTGCTATGATTTGGGGCCTATGCTCATAATTGAAGGAAATACCAAATTTTAATTACAGGTTAGTGAACAGAAATGTAATTTTTCTCTCATCCAAGTTCACGGACCCCCTGAATTCTCTTCACAGGCCCTGTGGTCCCCCATTAAGCACCCTTGACCTAGGGAGAGAACGTAAACACCCTTGACGAGGGCCCAGGATGGGGCTCATGAGAGCTCCCTAAGAAGGCTGAAAAAGGAGGACTCAGAGAGGGGGTGATGGGAGGGGAGGGCAAAGGACGGAGGAGGGGAGAAGGAAAACTCAAGGAGGGTACATCTGGGAAATACTTCCAGAAAAAGGGAGCGGCCATATGGGTTGACTGCTGCTGAGGTGGAGAGTAAGCTGAGGGCATAGAAGTGTCCCCTGACCCTCCCCTGTCAAGGAGGGTTATAACAAGGTGCGTTAAAGAGTGAAGGGGCTCCCTGGGGCTGGGGATAGGTCGGCGGGTGCACAGGATTCAACAATCTGGATTGTATATTTTTCTTGAGTGTGGTAAATACACAGACTTTATTATACTATTCTTTATGCTTTTGTGTGTGTGCATGAAGTACACCATAATAATATTATTAATTTTTTTAAAAGGTGGGGACTTCCTGGTGGTCCAGTGGTTAAGACTCCATGCTTCCACTGCAGGCGGCAAGGGTTCGATCCCTGGTTGGGGAAAAAAGATCCCGCATGCCACAGCCCCAAAATTAATTTCGTTATTTCTTTATTAAAAGTAAAAAAATTAAAAGGTGAGCGTGGGAATGGAGGTGAAGATGGAGACAACTTGTTCAAGAAGTTTTGTTGTTTGGGGGAGCAGAGAAACTGGAGACACAGATAGGGGGGCTGTGGAGTCAAGGATATTTTTTTTCTTTAATTTTTAGCTGGGAGCCCTTGGAGCACATGTGTGTGCTGAGGGGGGGGGCGCTGATGGTGCAGAGGAGGAAAGAAGGGGCCAAAGGGACAAAGGCTTGAGAAGCTCGGACGTACTTGTCTCCCTGGTCCTCAAGTCCCCTTTGTGACCTCTGCACCACGGGTTCTCACACTTAAGCGAGCATCGGCTGGCTGGGCCTCTCCGCAGAATTTCTGATTCAGTAGGTCTAGCGTGGGGCCTAGAAACTTGCATTTCTCACAGGCTCACTGGCGATGCTGCCACAAGGACTGCAAGTTTAGAACCACTGCTCTAATCAACACCACTTGCGCCCCCTTCAGGATTTAACATCGCACTACAACGGACCATGCCCCTTCTAAGGCACTCAAGGGAGGAAGGTATGGGAGCAGACACTTGAGATGGAAGAGACTAAGGAAGAAGCAGCTGGAACCTGACCCCCAGCCAAGGTCACTGCCTCTCTCTTGGAAGCACCAGTCTTCCCAGGGACCCTGGGAGCTGCCCTTTTGGACCTCCTGGAAGACTGACAGGAGAAGGGAAGGAGCCAGGGCTGGGGGATAGAGACTGTGGCAAGAGGCCAGCAAGTGTGCCAAATGGAGATGGAGTGGAGGAGGGGCACCGGCTCTCTGCCTTCAGGCACTGAGCCCTGAGAACATGCTGTTCACCTTTGCAATTTGATCCTAGTCTCACACCAGACCAGTTTTCTCCTGCTCTTGGGAAAGAGAGCCGCCCTGTCAAAGAAACGACCATTAGCTTGTCAGATCCCAAAACATCTGAGCTGGGAGAACCCTTGGAGACTGGCCAGTTCAGCTCCATTTCACAGATGGAGGGGGCCAGAAAATAGAAAGTCCAGCTTGGTTGATGGACCTGCAAACTCTTGTACGGGGAAAGATGCATCCCCACTTCCTGCTACTGACTCAGCCCTAGGAAGCTGGGTAACGGGCATGACACTGGGTGCTATGCTCTGACCCTTGCTGCTTCCCCTTTTCATCGACTCATTGAACACATTTTTTTTTGAGCACCCACTGTAAGCTAAGCATTGTGCTAGATATGGAGATAAAGCAAGATCAAGCCCCTTGCTTCACGGCACTGACATTCCAAGGGTAAATTTTAAAAGGCAATAAACAGATAAATATGTAATACGAAGTCAGGGAGTGATAAGTGGTAGGAAGAGACCTGAAATGACATGAGGGAGTGAGCCTTGTAGATGGTGTGTGAGTGGGGAGGATCCACACAGAGGGAACAGCATGTGCAAAGGCCCTGAGGTGGTTGTGTGCTTGCTCTGTTGGAAGGGTGTTACAGAGGCCAGTGTGTCTGGAGCTGAGTGAGGGAGAGAAGGCAAGGAGAGGAAATCAGAGTGGTAGCAGGGGGCCAGGTCATGAAAGAACCTGCGGTCAGAGAGGATTTTGGCTTTCCCTCTGAGTGAGACAGGAACCCTGGGAGGGTTTTGAGCAGAGGAGAAATGTGATTTGACTTAGGTTTAATAGGATCCCTCTGGCTGCTGAGGGGAGGATGCCCCTGGTTGCTCTATGTCCTTCCATGGGGACATATGGAAGGGACAGGAGCCTTCCCCCAGGCCCTACCCATGACCCCAGCCCACCGTCTGTCTCCCCACAGCTAGAAAGGTACATCCAGATGAACCTGAGGTTGGAGCTGGCACAGGCCCAGCAGCACATGGTCCAGAACCAGACAGCCACCATGCTGGAGCTGGGCACCAGCCTCCTGAACCAGACCACCGCCCAGACCCGCAAGCTGACCGACGTGGAGGCTCAGGTACCGGAGGGTGAGGGGGCAGCACTGGGGGGCCTGTGGCAGGCCAGGCTGGCTCACAGCCCTAGTCATCTTGCCCTGACCCCTGTCCCTGGGTGAGGTCAGGGCCTCCTCTGACCCTGTAGCCTCCTGGGCTCCTCCCTGACAACCCCGTTACAAAGCTCTCCCACCAGGCCATGAGCCCAGGGTAGGGAGAGGGGGGAGGGTAGACACTGGGTTTGGCTCTTCTGCCTCTGTGACTCCAGTGTCCGGGTCCGTGCTGGGCACTGGGATGAGGGGATGCAGCAGCACACACACCCCAAAGGACTCGCAGTGCTCCAGGGGAAGGTGGATAATAAACAATTCATTAGAACTCAGGGGGCCAGTGACTCTGAAAGAGGAGGCCACAGGGAACAGCGGAGAGGGAAGGAGAGGACAGGAGTAGAAATGAGAGGGTGAGTGACTGGCTGAAAAGACACTGACAAATGGGCACATGTTGTTAAACCCCACTATGTACCAGGCACTGTTGGATGGGGCTGGTTCTAGTTTACAGCAGTAAACAAAACAGGCGTGGATCCCTACCCCCATGAAGCTTCCTTTCTAATGAGCACCAAGAAAACAAGCAGGATAAATAACATATGTGTGTGAGACGGTGGTAGCACTAGGGAGAAAGTAGCATGGACGAGATCAGTGGGGAGTGTGTGCCGGGAGTGGTGGGAGGGGCGAGTTGCAAGTTTAGACAGTACAGCCAGGAAGGCACCACTGGGAGGGTAGAATTGGAGCCAGGCTTACTGGGAGAACCTTCCCGACAGGGAGAACGGTATATGCAAAGGCCCAGGGGTGGAACGGTGCTGGCAAGCTCCAGGAGCGTCAGGGAGGCCGGTATGGCTGGAGTGACCCAGGGAGACTAGTGGGCTCAGACAGGTGATGGGGGCAGATGGCGTCACAGGGCTTTGCAGGCCACTGCCGTGTGAGGTGGGAGCCACAGGGAGAGCATAGGGGCTGCTTTTTAAGTCTGCCTCAGACTACCGAGCAGCCAAGGGCTGCAAGGGGCAAGGGCAGGAGCAGAGAGCCCTGTGAGTAGGCTGGCCCGGGTACGGCGGGAGATGGAGGCCGGGGCCTGAGTGGGGGCGGGGAAGCGCAGGGAAGTGGTCAGGTACCCATTTGGAAGGTGGAGCTGATGGGACCTGCTGATGAATTAGATGGGGGGGGGGGGGGTCAAGGGTGACTCCTGCTGGGGTCCGAGCAGCAGGAGGAATGGAACTGCCATGCAGTGATGGGGAAGAGTAAATTTAAGAAGCAGATCATAAGCTCAGTTAGGGTCTGTGAGCGAGTGAGTGAGTGAGGAAATACTGAGAGGGTGGAAATAGGTCAGCAAGTTTCTGGAATGGCAGGGCCCAAGGTCAGGTGTGTGGCTGTTGGCAGGGCTTACATGGGCCCCCACCTCCCCCCACCCCCCGCTCGCCGGGGCAGGTCCTGAACCAGACATCGAGAATGGAGATCCAGCTTCTGGAGACGTCACTGTCCACCAACAAGCTGGAGAAGCAGCTGTTGCTGCAAGGCCACGAGCTCCACCGGCTGCAGGGCCACAACAGGTGGGCACGGGCACCCTGGCACTGGACAAGGACAAGGGCTGGGACCAGGGCTGAGGGCCAGGGCCAGCTGGGACCCAAGTGGGCTTGAGACCGAGGGTGAGCACCAGAGCCAGCCAGGGCTGGGCTCGGGCTGGGGCCGAGGTTGGAAGTTGGACTTGGGCTAGTGCCTAGGCTGGGGGGTGGCGCCAGAGCTAGGGGCCTGGATTAAGACTGGAGTGAGGGGACACTTGGGGGACTAGGGCTGGAGCTAAAGCTGGGACGTGACCAGGGCTGGGGGAAAGACTGAAACCAGGGCTGGGGATCAGACTGAAGCCGAGAGTGAATGTGGACCCTGGGGCTGGCGGCCAGGCAGGCCTGGGGCCTGGCTACCCTGTCCTGGGTGGGACAGGGGACAGGCATTTTCCTGGGGCTCAGGACACGCTGATTCTTTCTCTGATCTTTCTATCTTTCCCTCTCTCTTTCTTTCCTTCTTTTCTTTCTTCCTTTATTTATTTCATAAATTTTTAACAGCTTTATTGAACTACCATTTACATACCATACAATTCACCCTGTACATTTTAATTTGATTTACTTACTTGTAAACAAATAAATCTGATCTCATCTACCAACTCTCCTTCCCGGAAGCAACCACAGTTACCAGTTTCTTTTCTGCATTAGCAGAGAGTCTCCGCATTTATAAGCAAAGACACACAAGGGGAACACCCTTTAAATTACAAAGAAAGAAAGAGTCCTGGGGTACAGATAAGGCAGAGAGACATGGACCTCTGAAGCTGATTTCATCTTGGTTTCGAGCTGAGTAGAGAAAACACTGCCAAGGTCTGGCTGCTGGAGGAGGCACCGAAGCAGCCACAGGCCTGTGTACAGGGCGAGATGTGACTGTTGCTCACGTGCTGGGTCAAGATAAGGCATAAGGGGGCTTCCCTGGTGGCGCAGTGGTTGAGAGTCCGCCTGCCGATGCAGGGGACACGGGTTCGTGTCCCGGTCCGGGAAGACCCCACATGCCGCGGAGCGGCTGGGCCCGTGAGCCATGGCCGCTGAGCCTGCGTGTCCGGAGCCTGTGCTCCGCAGCGGGAGAGGCCACAACAGTGAGAGGCCCGCGTACCGCAAAAAAAAAAAAAAAAAAAAAAAGATAAGGCATAAGGATTCTCCAGCTCCCTGTGACCTGGGGACCGTTAATGATAGTTTGCATACCTTCTTATTCTTACTCTCCACCCTGAGGGGGGGAAGGACTGGGACACTATCAATCACTCTGAATTGAATTACCAAGTGCCTAGAGACCAGTGAAGATGGAGGATATGATCAATAAGCTCGTGGCCCATGGAGACAGCTAAAATCCTAGAACACAGTGTGCCCAAATTCTCTCTTTTCCTGCGGCATAATTTGGGGTCCAGGGAAAATTCCTCCTGCCCTGGCTGGACTCATTTTCTTAGTCTGGAGAATGGGTTGGCATAGCCTCATGTATAGGAAAACATCTCCCTCCTACCCCTATCCCTCAGCCACCCACCCACCCACAGCAGAGGCAAATATGTATGCACAGTCCCTTTTTAAACCCAAGTGAAGCAGACTCCTCCTTGGCACGTTGGTTTTTTGTCTCGTTTTTTCAGTTATCCTAGAGATGGTTCCATAACTGCATGACACACTTGCCCGTTCTTTCCTCCAGCTGCATAATGTTTCACTGTATGGCTGTCCCCGCATTTATTTCCCAGTCCCCAGTTAATGGGTATTGAGGTTGTTCCAGTCTTTTACGATTCCAACCAGTGATGCTATGAATAACGTTCCCATATCTTATTGCACACACGTGAGCAAATCTGTAGGCTAAAATGCCAAAAGTGCAAGAGCTGAGTCAAAAGCTTCTTTCTTTTTTAAGACTCTTTTTTTTAAAAACTCATTACGAAAATGCCTCGTGCTTATTAGACAGTCTTACTTATCAGACAATAGAGACCTGTGCAGAATGAAAGGGAAGGTCAGTCCCCTCCACCCGCCCCCTCCTCTCCACCCCCGTCTGCTCAAACCTGCTCTGCAGAAGTAACAGCACTTAGTGGATTTTTTTTCACATTCGCTAGAAACACAGGCGCCACTATGTCCTTCCACGTGTCCATCCACGCCTTTTCCTATAAGCTCCCCAGTATCCCTCTACATTTACATTAATACTTTTTTCTTTCTCTTTTCATTTCCCACATGTGGGGTTAGACTAGAGGTACTGATGCGCCAGGGCGCCCACTCCAAGTCCCCGGCATCTTTCCAATTCTGCGCAAATGCTCTCAGCCTCCTTCCCCTTCACCGCTCCGGAACATTTCCAGGGACACCAGAACAGAACAGACTCAGCCAGTCCTGTCTGTTGGCATTTTGGCTGTTTTGTTTTTCCCTATTACAACCCATCCTCCAAAGGGCATTCATGCGCATGCTCCCTGGAGGCTATCTCTGGTGAGTGGACTGCTAGGTCAAAGGGCACGCATATTTGGGACTTGATAATGGCTACCAGGTTGCTGCTGTGTCCCTCCCACCCCACCTCTTTCCTCTACTGGACTCCAATCCATTTTACTCTAAGGCCAGGTCTCTCTTTCCTCCCCTCCTCACTCTGTGCTATCTGTGGGCACGGACCTCCGGGCTGTGTAACCCTGGGCGGGACGCTACCGCTCTGAGCCTCAGTGCGGGTCTGAGTCTCATCCCCGGGCCCAAGGGAAAGCCCGCGAGTGTGACTGCAACGTGGGGACGGCGGGTTCACGCCTGTGCGCCCCCGCCCCGCAGCGCGCTGGAGACGCGGGTGCAGGCCCTGGAGACGCAGCAGCAGGCGGAGCTGGCCAGCCTCCGCGGCGAGAAGGAGCGGCTGCGGCGCCTGCTGGGCCGCCAGAGCGGCGCCCTCGCCGGCCTTGAGCGCAGCCTGCGCGCCGCCAGCAGCAACTCCAGCCTCCTGCAGCGCCAGCAGAGCCAGCTGCTGGAGTCGGTGCAGCGCCTGGTGCGCGTCGTGGCCCAGGGCCCGGGTGAGCAAAGGGGGCCCGCCAGGTGCGGGAGGCGGGGAGGAGAGGGGTGGGAGACCCCGCTTACCCTCCCGGTTCACGCCAGTCCTGGAAGCTACCTCGGGAAAGACCACCCCCCGCCCCCACCTATGAAACAGGAATAACACCAAACAGTAGTAATAATGGTGACGACAACAGTCCTAAGAGGAACCAGTCCAGACTCTTGCCCCGACTCCACGTGTGACCTTGACCGGCGTTCGTTTCCCCATGCGTTTAATGGAGGTGATGATAATAAGGATACCACCAGCCCAGACTGAGGAGTCCGGGGTCCAGGATCCACCCTCCATCCTCACTTGCTTGGGCTTGCCCCCCTCCCCAGGCCTCAGTTTCCCTATCTGCAGAATGGAGAGGTTGGACTCAATGCCTCCCAAGGACTTCTCTTACCCTAATGCCCCCTGCCCCTAAGCCCTAGAGGGCCAAACAGAAGTGGGGAGGCACCTGTGGCCCAGGCTTCTGAGAAAGGAGGACAATGGCCGGCCCCGCTCCCCATCCCTCACTTCTAATGGGACCGACTTCAATCACTCAGTCAACAAGCACTTACTGCGCCAGACCCGGTGCTGGGTGCTGCGGATACAGCTGTGAACAGCAGAGTTCCACAACTGTCTCTTGCAAAAGATGCCCAACCCCTGTCTGTGGGTCTCTGAGGGAAGGAGGAGGAAATACATATTTGTTAAGTGCCTACTATGTGCTAGATGCCCTGCTAGCCGTGTTCCTGAAGTTTCCAGTGGTTAAGAATCTGCCTGCCAATGCAGGGGACATGGGTTCGATCCCTGGTCCTCCGGGAAGATCCCACATGCCGTGGGGCAACTAAGCCCGTGCTGCAACCACTGAAGCCCACATGCCTAGAGCCCGTGCTCCACAGTAAGAGAAGCCACCGCAATGAGAAACCCATGCACCACAAGGAAGAGTAGCCCCCGCTCGCCACAACTAGAGAAAGCCTGCGCGCAGCAACGAAGACCCAATGCAGCCAAAAAAAAAAAAAAACAGCAATAGTGATGGATTCCAGACACTATGGCTGGCAGTGATTTACAGACAGAGGATGGCACCATGGCTCCATCTAAGTTGGGCAGGCCCCACCAGATAGGGGTGTGAGGCCTGAGGTAGCCACAGGCAAGAGAGGTGAACACCTTCCAAACCATGAGATTAGGAGTGACGCGAACCCATCACTGGCTTGTGCATAGAGCCGTAGCAACGAGGCTGCCCAAATTAATCCTGTAGCTCTGCCAAAGGCACGGGGCCTGGGCCCAACACTTCTCCCCACAGGCTCACCACTAACTCAGTCTCCAGCTGTGGCCCAATGTCTGCTCACCAGTCTGGGTGAGAGGTTGTATAGGGGACTTTGCCTCAGGCACCCTTTGACCAAACGCCTGTCCTGCCCCACTGTCACCAGGGAGAGGCACTACGGGTTGTTTCTCCCTACTGTCTAGATGGAGAAACTGGAGGAAGATTAGTCACCAGGTGTAGAACAGAAGATTGGATGGAGACGGGCACAGGAACCAGGCATCCATGAAGGCCAGCAGGAAGCCTGCACCCCCTCTCTGCACAGCTTTGTCCTAGGCAGGTGGAGGCTGGCAAGGGGTGGAGAACTCAGGACATTCAGAAGGTTAGAAGGACGGGGACACAGGTAGAAAAGACCTAACCCATGCATGGTATCAGAAGCAGCATTCGTTAACGAGGTCTGTTTGTCCAACCTTGTATGGGCTCAGTGGTGGAGACCCAAGGAGAGGTGGGTAGTAGGAAAGGTACTGGCTTTCCAGTCAAATGGACCAGAGTTCAAGCTCTGGCTCCTTCACTTACTAGCCCTGGCACTTTGCACAGGTCATTTAACATCTCAGAGCCTTGATTTTCCTCACCTATAAAATGGGAATAATAATAGCTCCTATCTCTCAGAGTTCTGGCACAGAGCATCCGATGAGTTCATACACATGAAGGGGCTGAGCATGGTGCCTAGGGCCAAAAGGGGGTGAAGCTGGTACAAAGATTAAGCAGGGTCCAGGCTGAGGCTAAACTATGTTGCATGTCAATACTGGTCCATCCTTGCTCTTATGCTCCCTGAAAATACTTTTCCTGGCCCCAGACTGCCCCTGACAGTACCTGGCTGAGAAACACTACAATGCATGGTGGGTATTTCACTTTTATTGCTATGATTGTCGTTAAGGCTATTGTTGTTGACTAAGGAAAACAATAGTGGACAGACCCTGAGAAGAGTGGCTGGAAATCTGAGGCCAACTCCCAGCTCTGCCCTTGCCTAGCTGGGAAAGTTGGGCCTGTCCCAGCTCGCCTCTAGGCCAGCAACCTACCAGGCTTGGCTAGACTCCAGTTCCCCAGGGACCAGGGGGCTGGCAGATGGGACCGTGGAGACTCTGCCCAGGGAATGTTTGTGCACAGACTGGGATGGATTTGGGGCCTTTGTCCCTTCATTTGTGATCTTGGAATAACAGCCTCATTTCAACAGGGCCTCAGCTCCAGGACCCAGGATCCAGGTTCAAGAATGAGGCCAAAACAGGAAGTCCCACCCCTTGGTAGCTTCCTGGTTCCTCACTGGCCAGGATACCTATCCATCTGGAACTTTAGCCCTATCCTTGGATACCCACCTACCCACAGATTGGTTTCTGGTGGAATCATAGCCCAAACCTCTAACTGGATCCCAAAAAAGGAGCCAGAGAGGGTGTTTGAAACCTCTGTAGTTTAGTTACCAACAGTCACTTTTTTCAGGTTAAGCCTGAAGGCCTCCAGGGCCCTGGTGGGATTTGGCCGTTAAATTAATATTCTCCCTTAAGGCCAGAGGTCAGCTCCCAGGGAGGGCATAATGAGGGGGACCCACCTAAGAGCTGCAGGGATATCCAGCTGGTAGAGTGGGCTGTGGAGGGGACCCTGGGTCTCCTACCCGAGAGAGCTCCAAGGACAAATCCCCCATAAGACCTGGAGAGAGGGAAAGCCCTGCCCAACCCCTCCCACCCGACCCAGCTGTGTGGCCTTGAGCCAGTTACCTCACTTTTGGGCCTCAGTTTCCTAGTCTGTGAAATGCGGAAGTACCTCAGTGGAGTTCAAGCCCCAATTACCTGTCCTGGAAAACTCTAGCAGCCTCATCTCTGCCCTTCCTGCTTTGAGTCTCATCCCCTCCAATCTCTGTTCTATCCTCTGGCCAGAGGGCTCTTCTTCTGCAGAGTCTGGGCTCCTCAGCCTGGCATTCAAGGCTGAAATCTCAGCCTCATCTCTCCTTCCTTAATGTTGCTCTCTGGTCCATCAAACAGCCAGAGCTCCCTCTGGCCTTAGCTCTGGATTTGGGTGTGAGTCATCTCCTCTTTGTGGCCTCAGCCAAATTCCCCTCACTTCACCCCGAACCCTGCACACACAGGACTGTTCCCGCCTTGGAGCCTGTGCATATGCTGTTTCCTCTGCCTGAGACACTCGCCCCTTCTCCACCTGGGTGGCCTCTGCTCCTCATCCAGGGTCCCAGCTCACTGTCAGCTCCTCTATGAAACCTTCCAGGGTCCAGTATCTCTCCCTATCCCCAACGCCTCCCAGCCCAGAACCTGGCACAGAGCAGACGGGAGTGCCCACCTGACCCCTTCCCTCTCTCCTTAGCTCACTTCCAATTGTTTTTACCTTGTCCCATTGCAGCCTCCATGAGGGCAGCTGAGCAGGTGTTCCAGGACTGTGCAGAGATCCAGCGCTCCGGAGCCAATGCCAGTGGCATCTACACCATCCATGTGGCCAATGTGACAGAGCCCAGAAAGGTTAGGGGGCTCCCGGAGGGCTGAGGCTATCAGAGGGTGCTGAGCCAGAAGACTCTCAGACAACCCTCCACCCCACCCCACCCTACCCCCACCAACGTCACCTCCAGGCCTTGTCCAATATCTGAGATTCCAGAGAAGGTGGGGGTGACCCTACCCTCTGGAGCCTGCACTCATTCAGGGGTCAGATCATGCGGTTAAAGCAGAAGTTCCCAAAGTTGGCAATGCATCCTTCTCCAGCACGTTGCCTGGGATGCTTTTAAGTTAGAATAGCAATAAATGGTTCTGTGTTGGTTCAGGTAATGCTAGCTGATACAGCAAAACAAACCTGCAAGAATTTCAGTTCCAGGGACTTAACACAAAGAAGTTTATTTCTAATCTACTTACAGTCCAGCTGAAGGTAGGTGTGGGAGCTTGCTTTAGGTGGGAAAATTAGAGACTGGGGGCCGATGGAAGATCCACCATCTTCAGTGAGTGGCTCCCAAGCTTACCCAGAACTTTGAGGCCCAGTTATCAGATGTGTGGGGGGAGGGCAGTCAAGGGAAAATGTGGATGTCAGGAGGGAGGGTTTGGGGGCCAGGCCCAGAAGTGGAAGAGTCTGGGGAACAACTAGCCAGTCTTCCCACTTCATATTCCCTTTTCAGTTTTCTTTCAACCCAGCTGAATATATCAAGGAGGATGGCTCAGATTATCTTCAACAGTTCTCACACACCTGCTAAATCCCCCTTTTAACAAAGAGAGATCAGGCCCTCAATCTCTAGCTAGAATTTTCTAACACTATTTTGTTTTCATTATATATATTTTTACAATTATCTGAATAAAGGCAAGTGTTACTAATTTTCCCTCTATGGTACTAATAAGATTTCCTTTTAAGATGCATTTAGTCTGAGTATTTATTTAAGTAAAAAAAAAAGACACCATTTTTTTTAACATCTTTATTGGAGTATAATTGCTTTACAGTGGTGTGTTAGTTTCTGCTGTATAACAAAGTGAATCAGCTATACATATACATACATCCCCATATCTCCTCCCTCTTGCGTCTCCCTCCCACCCTCCCTATCTCGCCCCTCTAGGTGGTCACAAAGCACCGAGCTGATCTCCCTGTGCTATGCAGCTGCTTCCCACTAGCTATCTACTTTACACTTGATACTGTATATATGTCCATGCCACTCTCTCACTTCGTCCCAGCTTACCCTTCCCACTCCCTGTATCCTCAAGTCCATTCACTATGAAAAGATACCTTTTTTTTTTTTTTTTTTTTTTTTTTTTTTGCGGTACGCGGGGCCTCTCACTGTTGTGGCTTCTCCCATTGCGGAGCACAGGCTCCAGACGCGTAGGCTCAGTGGCCATGGCTCACGGGCCCAGCCGCCTCCGCGGCATGTGGGATCTTCCCGGATCGGGGCACAAAACCCATGTCCCCTGCATCAGCAGGCAGACTCTCAACCACTGCGCCACCAGAGAAGCCCGAAAGATACCATTTTTAAAGTAAATATTTTATATGAAATTAGTTCAGCTATGGTGGAATTTGGGAAGGTGTGAATAACTAAAATTTGGGAACACTGATAGAGAGGGAAGAGCTGGCCTGGGAGGCAAGAGATTCTGGGCTCAAACCTCAGCTTACTTTTGACTCATTTGCCTTGAGCAAGTCCCTTCCCTTCTTTAGGCCTCAGTTTCCCTTCCTGCAACTTCTGCTACCCTCACAACAGATGCCACTGTCTTCTCTCCCTGAGCAGACCTTCACCATCTCAGAGCCTTTACTCCTGCTCCCTCCACTGGAAACACTATTCCCACTGATCTCTGTCTGGCAGGCACATCATCATCCAAAGCCTTGTTCCAATGCCACCTCCCCTGGGAAGCTTTCCAGGATTGCCCCGTGACTCCTTCTTGGGAACTCTCTTTGTAGCTGCCCAAATGTTCCTATTCAATAGTCTGCTAGCCCTATCAGACCTAGCCCTATCAGTCTGCTAGCCTCCTCCAGACCAAGCCAGCCCTGGGGGTTAATTTATCTCTGATTTGTCTCTGATTCACCTAGTACAGGGGCAGGCACCAAGTGTTTCCTCATCAAACATTGAAATGTACTGAGCTGGCTGGAAAAAATAATATGTGAACAAAAGTTAAACTGAAAGATGTGATTGCGGTGGATGGTAAGCTGTTTGAAAGCAAGAATCATTCTGTCTTATCCATATTGGCATTCCCCATGCCTTGAACGGAACCTGGCACCTAGTAAATGCTCAGAAAACATTTATCTGCTGAATGTAATAACATTTCCTTTTTTTTTTGTATTTTGGCTATGCCGCCCGGCATGCAGGATGGTTTCCCAACCAGGGATCGAACCTGGGCTTCCACAATGAAAGCACAGAATCCTAACCATTAGGCCACCAGGGAACCCCTGTAATAACATTTGCTGAGTCTATACCATGTACCAAGCACTTTACATCTCTTGGCATTTAATTCTTACAGCAACCCTGCAATAATAGCGAGTGAAAGGCCTCCGTTTACTGAGTTCCTAGTATGTTATGTGCCAGGCTCTGTTCTTTTGATGGATGACTCATCTCATTTAATTTTCACAACAATCCCAGTGTGCAGATGAGAAACTGAGGCACAAAAAGGTTAAGGTATTAACATCCCCATTTTACAACTGAGGAAAAGAAGGCTCCGAGAGGACATCACTTGCCCACCGTTTCAGACAAATGAAGACAACAGGTGGGGGATTCGGACCTGGATCCTTGGGATGCCCTTGACCACCAAGCTCACCTGTTGCTCTGTGAGGTTCTGTCAGCCAAATCGCCCTCGGGCTGGCCCAGACCTGGCTTCTGGCTGCCTCCTGGGGCTTCCAACTTCCCACCTCCCCAATTTCCTCCAGGTATTCTGTGACATGGAGGCCAGTGGAGGGGGGTGGACCCTCATCCAGCGCCGTGAGAATGGCAGCATGAATTTCCAACGGAACTGGAAGGATTACAAACAGGTAAAATTTCTGCCCTGGGGAGGAGCTTGTCAGCCCTGAAACCTGGGGCAGGAAGTGGGTTGTGGGCAGAGGTCTGGTTTGCCCCCAACCCTTCTCAGAAAATAAATCAGCCCACCTAAACCAACTGCCTTCAAAGAGATTTGGCCAGTGCAAATATGCTATCAGGGACTCCATCACCCGAAATTGAACCCTCTTTTTGCAAGTCCTGACATATATCCTAAGAATGAAAGTTTAAGTTTTATTTTGTTTTAATTTTTGGAAAAGATAATACATATACCTTGCTAAAAATTTTTAAAGAATACAAAAAAGGGAAGAGAAAAAAGTGATCTCCGCTGCTCACCCCTGGCTGCATTGCTTAAATGAATGTCTTTGTCTTAGCACACATACATGACTACATCTGCAGGAGAGGTTTTTTTAATTCAGAATTGCTGGCTTACTCACCCCTGGCTGCATTGCTTAAATGAATGTCTTTGTCTTAGCACACATACATGACTACATCTGCAGGAGAGATGTTTTAAATTCAGAATTGCTGGCTTAAAGACCCCATGCATTTTACAAGACGAGGAGTAGTGCCTGATTGTCTTCCAATTTTTTAATTAAATTTTGGATAAAGGATTTTTGGCAAGCTGACTTAAAAGCTCTTAAAGTTTTTAAGAGCAAAAGAAATAGGAAAAGATACACAGAAATACAATACTATTTTTTGTGTGTCTGCTTGCTGTTCATTTGATCAATACTTTTTTAAAAGTACCAAATTAATCTATGAGTGTTCTTGAACCAATTGGGTTTTAAAGAATCACTCAAATGGCAAAGAGAAATAGGGTGCTCAGAAGCAGAAATATGCAAAAGACTGCTGAATATTCACCATTAGGCTAATAAGGGGTACAGCGTGACTAAAATGGTGAGTGGGGCTTAGGTGTGCCCTGTCCTCGGTGCTGAATTATTGTTCTGCCCAAGGGCATTGGTCACGTGTCACTCTGGGACACTGGTGACTCCCAATGCTCTTAGCTTTACATTCCTATGTTACTGAAATTTTGCAGTGGCTGCCATGTCACTGAACAATGTTTGCTCTACCACTTATGCAGCTGATTTAATTTTTTAATTGAGATGTAATATTCATGTAGCTAAGTGCACAAATCTGAAG
Organism: Phocoena sinus; assembly: GCF_008692025.1. NCBI lineage: Eukaryota > Metazoa > Chordata > Mammalia > Artiodactyla > Phocoenidae > Phocoena > Phocoena sinus. Next base: position 27,866,696 of record NC_045777.1, on the reverse strand, counting down.
TGTAAGACTCAGTGAATTTTCCCATATGTATTCACCCATGTGACCACCATTCAAAGCTAGATATACAACACTTCCAGCACCCCAGAAACACTCCTTGTGTCCCTTCCAAGTCAAGACTCCTCTAAAGGTAGTAGCTATTTTTTTTTTTTTTTTTTTTTTTTTTTTTTTTGCGGTACGCGGGCCTCTCACTGTTGTGGCCTCTCCCGTTGCGGAGCACAGGCTCCGGACGCGCAGGCTCAGCGGCCATGGCTCACGGGCCCAGCCGCTCCGCGGCACGTGGGATCTTCTCAGATCGGGGCACGAACCCGTGTCCCCTGCATCAGCAGGCGGACTCTCAACCACTGCACCACCAGGGAAGCCCGGTAGCAGCTATTCTGACTTCTACCACCACAGACTTCTTTTTTTTTGCCTGTTCTTGAACTTTATAGATTTCAATTATGATTCATGTGATTTCAGTTATTTTTAACAGGCTTTTACAGTCACAAAAGTCTTAGTCTTTTAGCTCTAGGAGTTGGGGAGCTCCTAGCAAAGTGGTTTTGGGTAAGTGTCCCCAGAGCCCGGCCCAGCCCAGCTCCTTAAGCAGAGGCGTAGCCTTCCTCCTCGGCATGCAGCCTACCCCCATTCTCCTCTTCCCCAGGGCTTTGGCAACCCAGCCGGGGAGCACTGGTTAGGTAACGAGGTGGTGCACCAGCTCACCAGCAGGGCAGCGTACTCTCTGCGCGTGGAGCTGCAAGATTGGGAAGGCAACGAGGCCTACGCCCAGTATGAGCATTTCCAGCTGGGCAGCGAGGGGCAGCTGTACAGGTGGGCTTGGGGCCCAGGCTCATGGGTGGGCTGGGAGACCTGGTCTAGTGGCTACAGAGTATGCACCAACGGTCAGTCCCTGGGCGTCTCCAGTTCCTGCCATCTGTCCCCCATTTGGGCGCACGTCATGGGATCTGGAGGCGGCTGGTTAGCACTCAGCACATCCTGGCCACTGGGTGGGGTGGAGAGAATGTCGCTGACACTGCCATGCCAGGAACAGGAAGGGGCCTTCCAAGGTCAGTCACCCCGAGGTAATCATTTTACAGAGGCCCAGAAGTGGGGAGGTGACTTTCCCAGCCTGTCCTATGCTGTGGGGTGAGGTGGAAATTTCAGGCTGGGAATCAGGGGAACTGGGCTCATTCTGGCTCTGCTCCAGCTCAGTGTGTGAACTCAGGCAAGTCAAGTGGGCTTCTCTGTACCTCTGCTTCTTAACCACAGGATGGGCTTAAATATGAGCCCGTTAGAAAATCATCAAGGTCTCTCACCCCTCCCTCAGCCTGGTTCTTGGCTCTGTTCAGGAAAAGGAATGAACATTTCTTGAGCACCTATTATGTTCCAGGCAAATGACTCCATTTAATCCTCCCCACAACCTTCTGAGGTAAGCATTGCTGTACGTGCTTTAACGATGTGGAAACTGAGACACAGAGCTTAAGTCCCCTGCCCAAAGTTACAAAACAGGTAGGGCCTGGTTTTGAATTCAGTTTTGCTGCCAAAACTCATGGTGTTTCTCCTACATGATGTTACGTCTCTCAGAAACTCAAGGATCTTAAAGATAAACTAGCTTGGAACCAGGACAGAATTGAATTCACAGACTCATGCTCTAGGGCCACAAAGGACCTCACATGTCATCTGGTTCTTCACATGATGCTAGAATCTCCTCCACGGCCACATTCATCATCCAGCCATGCTGGAATGCCTTCACTGATGGGAGGTCACTTCCTCCCAAAGAATCTCTGATGACTCTCTGTCCGCCTGCATTGTATGCCTAATGCCACCTCTGAGGGCTTCCCGGTGATGTGCCCCCAACCCCTCTATTAAATGCCCCTGGTTCCTTCAGCTAGCTGGTTCTGACATCCCTTCTATGGAACCCAACCCAGTCTGATAATGTTCCTCCTTCAAGTGCAATGTCTAGAGCCGAATGAAACGTCCCCGGCTCTGGGCTAGGCGGGGCTCAGCTGGATGCCTCTGACTCCATAAGCCGAACAGCGAGTAGCCACAACGTCCTGCTGGCTCCTCTTTAAGACACTGACCACCAAAGCCAAGGCTTAAATCCTGACTTTATCCCTATCTTCCTGAGCGACCCTGAGCAAGTCCCTTCACCTTCTCATCTGCAAAATGGGTGCCATAGGTGTACCTACCTCATTTAAAGTGTTGTGAAGCTTGAATGAGATACTACACATAGAGCATTAATGCTGGCTCTTAGTATATGTTCAGCAAATAATATTATAACATTATATTATAATATTATAATTACTGTCCCCAAGCCAGCCCTTCACACACTTGGCTGGACTGCTCTGGGCAAGTTCACTGCTGTTCCCATCTCCAGTGCCTGGGACATGGTAAGTGCATAACAGGAAGCTGGGGGAGCCTCCCTTTCCTACACAAGTAACAGTTAAACCTCAACTCCATGACCCAATTCTTGGGCAGCAGCTTCTGTGGCCCTAAGTCCAGGATCTGCCATTTTTCTTGCGCAAGAAACATCGGGAAAAGTATCTCATTGTGCTAAAGGACGTGGCCCTGGAGCCAGATTGCCTGGGTATGAACCCTGCCTCTATCACTTGTTGGATTCATGGCCTTAGACAAGTTACTTACCTCTCTGTGCCTCAGTCTCCTCATCTGTAAAATATAGTATCTATGTCATAACTGAGATAAGCTGCAGAAAACGCATAGCATGTGGTAAGTGTTACATAAATGTTAGAGATATACAAACAATATATTCAAAGACAGAAATATAATATTTCTGCATCTATGTAGATCTCAATTATTTACGTCCATTTATACAAGCATATACATGTATGTTACATTTGGGACCCCTTGCTGTGCTCCCCTCTGTGAATTTGATGCGCTCCCTCTGGCTTTTTATCCGAGACATGGAGAGCTCCCTGCCCATGGTTCCAGACTGTTATGCTCAGGTTTCAAAGGGCCCACATCTATGTGACCCTTTGCAGAGCCCTAAATAATAATAATGATATATTGAACACTTGCTCTGTGCCAGGCATGGGCTGGTTCTGGTCATTTGTGGAAGAATCAGACCTGCGCTCTACCCCTCAAAGTTGTTCACAGTCCAGTGTGTCGTGTGTGTCTGAGGGTGAGTGTGTCCACAAGCAAACCCACACCCCCAAGAAGACAGGAGTTGCCTAAGGGGAAAGCACAAGGGCATAGAGATGCTTGCGCTATCGGGGAGGGCTCCCTGGAGGAGGTGGTGCCTATGAAGAGTAGGCATTCTCCAGACAGAGAGAGGATAGAAAGGGCTCCCCAAGCAGCAGGGAGATTCTGAAAAGAAGGCAGAAAGAAGAGTTGACATGCAGCTGGCCACAGAAACCCCAAACCTGAGCAAGGCTCTTTCAAGGGCTCCGGGGATCGTAAGGAATAGGCCCTGCTCATTCAGGAAAAGCCTGGAAGATCCTGGAAAACACATAGGGACCTGGAAACTGCCAGAGAAGGGCTAAGGGGAGAGTGACAGAAACAGGTGCCGTCCCTGGGTCCCCACCGTACAGAGTCAGCTGCCTGGTGAGGTGGGGTGGATCCCCATAGGGAAGCCTAGAGGTGGCGAAACCTGGGCAGGCAGAAGCTGGAGCATGGGCATCGGGGTGGGAGGAGCACCCTTATTTGTCAGACACAATAATGGGAACCCTCTGGAGCCCGGCTGGGGTGCATGCATAAGACTGCAGAGAAGTGGCCCACGGAGGGGGCTGGGGGAGGCACAGACAAGACACAGGCACACACTGACACCAGGCACAGGCCTTCCAGAGGTGCCCACACACCCAGACCCGGCAACAAGCACCAGATACACACAGAGATATACAGGGACACGCACAGACGCACATGCACATGTGGAGGGGCTCACCACACCCCTGGGGTACACACTTGAACCTTCAGGGCACAGACTCACACAAGTGCCATAGCCACACAAACAAGCACAGACACACACCCAGGCACGTGTGCAAACATGCCTCAGAGAAGCCCTCTCAGGTAAACACGCACACAGTCTCAGGCACAAAGACATATTCCAAAGCACACACTCAGACCCACCATAGAGATTGCTGCACAAACTTAAACGCACACATACGCACGCAGGCACAGAGGCGTGTATCCAGATGCTCACGACCTCAGACACAGACTCACGCACCTCACGTGTCTCAACTGGGGGTGTCCAAGGACTCGTGTGTATGTTTGTGTTCCCCAGACCTGAGCCATGATTATGTCCAAAGTGCATCTGAGCAATGGGTCAACTGGGGCTTCCCGGCTCATGACTTGAGGGTCCCTTAGAGATCATAGATCCCCCTTCTGGCTCCCAGAGAGGAGGGGAAGGGAGGCTGAGGACTTGGGGCCAGTGCTACTGCAGTGACCCCGTGAGATCATTCGGCTTTGTCCAGCACTGATTCCACACAGCCCCAGACTAAAGGTGACCCCAAACTTTAGCCTGAGTCCCGAGCCTGGCCTTGAACTGACGTGACTGAGCCCTGAAATGGAGCCCTCAATGGCCACAAGGAGAAGCTGGGACCATATGAGCAGGTGGGCCAGCCAGCCTGTCCCCACCCCAGGGAGCCCCTGGCCAGGTAGGCCCCTTGGCGGGGGATTTGCAACAACACTCATGCAAGCCCAGGGTGGCATATTTAAGGGCACAGTTAAGGCTTCACGGCTGGCCACCCTGAGCCAGCCCTGCCCTCACCACAGACAGAGAACACAGGTGGTAGATGCAGGGACCGAGGTGGCCTCATGCCCAGGCCCCACATTCCCTCTGGATCCCAATGGGGGCATCTCGCAGGCCCTGCCCTGGGGAGCCAGGGCTTCCCCGAGCTGCCCCGGCTGCATCTGGCGTCCACTTGCCTCCACCCGTAGGACCTTCTGTTGCTCCCAAACTGGCTCCCGCCTCAGCTGCCAGTGCAGCCCCTGCCCTGCTACAAGCCCCCAACACTCTCTCCTGCCAGGCTCAGTGGAAGCCTGTGCCAGCCATGCACACGGGCTGGGAACACGGGGACAGGATGGGACGAATCCACAAGCACCGAACGTGCCAGGCACTTACTAGGTGCCAGTGCTGCCCTGCACCTGTCACACGCCGAGGTCACCCCATCACAATGACGGTTAATATACTATCGTTACCATTTTAACAGATGAAGAAACTGAAGCTGAGAGGCGAAGCAATCTGCCCAAGGCCACACAGCTGACGAGCGGCACAGCTGGGATTTGAATCCAGGCATTTTACCCCCAGAACTTGTGGTCATAATCACCACAAAGGCTTGGATGTGCCCGCCAGGGCCTCATAGCCTGACCAAGAAATAGAAACCCTCCCCAGCTGGCTGCAGGGGTGGAAGTCACAGGGCTGGGGGTGCCTCAGGGCCCTGATCCATGTGGGCTGGTGTGGTCAAGGAAGGCCTCCCGGAGGGCGTGGGTGGGCGTGAGGTGTGATAGGGCTGGGGTTGCCGGATGGTCAGCTGGGAAGGTAATGCACACAGCTCCCAAGTCAGGCCAAGTGGGGCTGGGATCTGTCTCTCACCCTCATTGGTTCTGAGATCTCAGGCAGGCTCCTGTGGCTCTTGGGAGCTCTGTTTCCTCTTCTGTAAAATGGGAATACTAAGGTATTTTGAGGATTAAATGAGAATGAATTAACCCATGTAGAGTGCTTTAAACAATGCCTGGCACATAGTAGATGTTCAAAAAATGTTAGCCATGGTCCTCATTATTGTCACGATCATTCTCACAACTGGCCAAGACTCAGGTTCAGCCAGCTGAGGGAGGTCTGGCACGGGGTGGGCACTCTGTCCCTGCAGGCAGCAGACAGGGAGGAGAGATGCCTCAGAACAACTGGAGGGGAACCCCTTCCGCAACCACCCCCAACCTGACTCTGGGCCCCTCTCCCATCACCACCTCCGGGTGCCTCCAGGCTTTCCCTGAGTGGGTACAAGCGGCTCGGCGGGGCGCCAGAGCAGCCTGGTCCTGCAGGGCACCAACTTCAGCACCCGCGACGCAGACAACGACAACTGCCTCTGCAAGTGCGCCCAGATGCTGTCCGGAGGTGGGTGCAGGGCGGGGTGAAGCCCCACCTCCCCACAGGCACGCCTGGCTGAATACCCCCATCCCCTCCCCACTTGGTCCTTGTGCAGCCAGGTGCCATCAAGAAGTGGGTGCAGGTCAGGGTCTCGCTCACCCACGGGCTGGCCTGGCCGTGCCTCATCCATACCTTCCCCCTGACAGGATCCTTGAGGTCCCCTCCAAGGTCTCACCTCCTCCTAAAGCTGGCATCACCAGTTCTCCTCTGAGACCTCTGAGAAGCACTGAGAGTGGGCCCCAGGGTGCACCCTAGGGGGGGGTACAATGCCTAATCTGCCCCAACCCCAGGCCTGAGACTTCCTCCCCAACCCTCCTCCCGGGGCCAAGCAGGATCTGGAGGCGGGAGACCTGGGTGGAGGGCAGAGGGGCAGCTGCCCACCAACTCTGGTTTAGGCAGTGTTTTCTGTGGGGAGAGACATCAGAGAGTGGGAGATGCGGAGTGAGAGACAGAATGGGAAGGACAGAGATCAGAGGAGACCTCCAGAGACACAGAGACAGGGACAGATGGAGACGAGAGAGACATCAGGATGGACAGAGTGCTGGGCACAGAGCTACACGGGGACAGAGGGAAGTACAGAGGGAGAGATGGAGAGAGAAACACAGACCACAGAAAGACAGATGGACAAAGTGTGTGAAAGACAGAGAGACCCAGAAAGGTAGGGTAAGGGAGAGCAAAGAGAGACAGAGAGATCAGAGAGAGACACAGAGAGACAGACATGAGTGCACTGCCTCTGGAGGCCCCATACTGAGCAGCGGGTCTGGAGCCTCCCTCCCCCACCAGCCAATGCCCGTTCCCACCCAGCCCCATCTCCAACAAGCTGGCTTCCCAGAGGAGCCACCAGCCCTGATTCATCTTTGGGGTAGGGGGCTGCCCTCACCCCACTGGCTGGGCCCCCACATCCCCAAAGCCTCTAACTCCCCCTCCACCAGGATGGTGGTTTGATGCCTGCGGCCTCTCAAACCTCAATGGCATCTACTACCCGGCCCGCCACCACGTGCGCAAGCTCAACGGCATCCGCTGGCACTACTTCCAAGGCCCCAGCTACTCACTGCGTTCTACTCGCATGATGGTGCGTCCCACAGACATCTAAGGAGCAGCCACGCCTGGAGGCTGGTCCCGCAGGAGGACCTGGATGTGGTATCCTCTGAACAAGCTGGACCCAAACACAGGACACAATGCCAGGACCTTGTCCTGGACACCCTGGGTCCCCTGAGCCAGCCCTCCTTACCCCAGGAGTCCAGAAGAGTCACCTCCCTCCCTTTTTCCCTCAAGTTGTGAAATGGTGGGTGTTTGGGGGTTCCTGCCTCTTCATTGTCCCTATTTCCTCTTCTCTCCTGCCTCCTGTGGGGCCCTCCGGCCAGCTTGAGGGTCGCAGTACCCTGGATGAGCTGAGAACAGATTTAACTGGGCTCCTCAAAGGAATACACGGCTAGTGGTGGGACGTGAGGCAGGCGGGAAGGTATTTACAGGGAAACTGCCCAGATGGAGGCCCAGAGTCTGTCCCTGGGTTGTTGGGAAGGCCATCTCTTGTTCCAAGCTTTCTCAGCCTTGAGATGTCCTTGAACTTTCTGTTCAGGACTGAAGGAGCTGCATCCACCCTATAACGGGAGTTATTTCCACCCACATTGTCCACCACTCCTAGGCCCCAGCATCTAAAGCTCAGATGTGGTTTTCTCAGGGGCTCCAGAAGATCTAAGAGGGATTCCTTTACCCCTTGAATGTCCTAGAATATATTCCAGAGAGAATAACTAGGACTCCCCTCTAAAAGTACCTGTGGTCAAGTGAGGGAGGGAAACACCAGGTTTAAATCAACGTGAACCGGCATTCTTAGATGCAGGCCTTGTCAGGGCCATTAGTGTGGTCATGTGCTTAGTGACTGCCCATGAAAGGGCTAGAGTAGGCAGCTTTCCCCAAATTTATTTATTTGAAAATGGGCCCTGATTATCCCAGAGCATCTCTCAGGGCTGCGGATACCCTTGGAAAAAAGCTGGTCCTCGTATGTCATGAGCTGAAACCCCAGGTCACTATCCCCACCCCCAGCTGCTTTCACCATTTCTAGCTACGAGGGCCACAGTGACATTCTCAGCCTCTAGAAACAACTGGAAGGAATCTTTGGGTTAAAACAGATACACCGTCGCTGAAGAAGGGTCTAGAACTAAGTTTCCTGTCTGTGCTCCAGGGCTTCTCTGTCCGTAGGAAGCCAGATCTCTGTCTGGGGGCTGCCCTCAGCACTCCCTGTGACCCCAGCTCAAGTTCAGGGGCTCTTGGGGCCCACTCTGTCTCGAACAGGACACCAGTCGCTGGGTCCAGATCCCTCCTGCCTCCAATGCAGAGCCCCTAGCCTCCTCTTGCCTTGTCCAACAGCGATGCTGCAGCTAGGGCCCCATGGAGACTGGGCCTTTGCTGAGTCTGGGAGACCATGGGCTTCTCATGAACTTTTTTCAGAGAGGGGCCGCAGCCACTCTGCCACCCAGTCCCATTACTGTGTCACCCTCCTCAGACCTGATGAGGCCACCAAAGTCCTGTCATCCTCAGCCAACACCCGGACCCAGCCCATGACCGACCCGCCCTACCGCCAGGTTGCACCTCTGTCTTCAGAAGGTTTTCTCCTGGATGGGGCTGCACGGTGGAAATGGGGCACCTTCATCCCACTGGGCTCTGCCCCCGCCCCTGGGTCCCACCTCGGCCAATCCACTGATTAAACCCAGCACAGATTACCGCTGATCTCCTTCAGGGAAACCAAAGGATGTCGTTGCTAATGGTGACTTCAGGCAGGAGGGAAAAGTACTTAGGGGCAGGTGGCTGCCCAGAAGGCCGACACCGCCCTATCCAGCATTTGCTCGGCCAGCCTTTATTTAGTGTCTACGGTGTGCAGTGTGGTGCTGTTGGCAGGGCTCAGGAGTCAGACAGCCCTGCTGCAGCTCTTGAACTTGAAGCCAGTGGCTCAGCCTCTCAAGGCCTCAATCATCTGATCTGTGAAATGGAGATGGTGATACTCCGTCCTTGCTGTGATGGGACAGGAGGAAAGGAGACCTTGTATTGCAACTTCTTAACAGAGCCTGGCATGAAACAGGTGCCTAATAAATGTTAGTTCCCAAAGAGGTGCATGGGGTGGAGAAATCGGCCCCCTAGTGCATGCCGCCCCTTCTTCTGGACCCAGGGAAGGTAAGCATTTTATTTTTGTATCTACAGCATTTATTTTTGTACTACAAGTGTATAGGCAATGCTGTGTGCCCCAGGAACAGAACTCCTCTGGGTGGGGTGAAGCCCCAAATCCCTGTCTGCACTCCAGTTGTCTAAGAAGACCAAGGAGCCGATTTGGGTAACGCTCACACATCTGTTCTTTAAAATATTCATCCTTCCTTCTTACTTTCCTTCCTTCTTTGTGCCAGGACTCTCAAGTGCAAGGGATAGAAACCTTATCCTGAGGAATGGATTGACTCACATACAGGGAGTCTAGGGATGGATTCAGATGTGGTTAGATCCAGGTGCCCAAGTGATGTCCCTCCCCACCTCTCAGGCCTGCCATCCACCATGCTGACCTCATTCTCAGTCACGTTCTCTCCTGAAAGATGGCTCCAGCAGCCCCAGGCTTGTGTCCTACCTGCTTAGCATCCTTCAGACAGAAAGCTCCCCTGTCCCAGGGATTCCAGCAAAGGCAGGATTCTTTCCAAGCAGGACTGGTCCTGTGTCCATCCCTGTGCTTATCACTGTGATTCTGGTTGACCAGACCTGGGTCATACTACCATGCCTGGAACCAGGGGGTGGAGTTAGTTCCCTCCAAGTCGTGTGGACTGGCCTTGGGGAAACTGAGGAGCCACTTTAGGAAGCAGGGATGCTGGGCAGGCAAGAACAGAGGTCCACTTTTTCTCTTTCCATCTCTCAGATTCCCATCTCTCTTATCTCCATCTCTGCCTCTTCTCCTAGCCTCCCTGCCCCCAAGGCCTGCCCCTCAGGCTCCAGCTAATCCCTGGTTTGCCCCAGACTATCAAGGACACTGCTGTGTTCTGCCCAGAGGTGTCAGACCCTGGTTCGCAGTCCAGGCTCTGTCGCTGGAGCAGAGCCCCTGCCCTCTCTAAGCCTCCAGTTCTCATCTGTGCAATAAGGATGGAACGCCTACAAACATCTAAAAGAGAGCAACGCTGACTCACCGTGGCTGCAGACATGAACAGCTAAAGGATTCTGGGTGCACAAGGCCCTAGGGGGCCTGGCTGGCGAGGTCTTGGCCTTGGGTGGGTCTCCTGCAGGACCTGGCTCCTGAGATACCTACATCTGCAGGTTCCTATGTAGAATCGTTGTCCCCTCTCCCTGCATCAGACCAGCGTTCCCCCATTTTAGTAATGAAGAAATTAGAGCTCAGAGAGGGAAAGAGTTTCATCCGAGCGGCACAGCCAGTCACCACCTCCAGTGCACTTGCACCTATCAGCTGCCTCCCTTGTCCAGAGCTCTCTGGAGGCACCTCAGCACCGACCACAAAAATGCTGGAGTGGTGTCCCCTCCACCTATATCAAGGGCTGAAGGAACTTTCTGGAAAGTTTTCCAAGACTAATCTGTCTTTCCCACTGGCACCTGGTAGGTCCCGTTGGAGCCAGGCAGGCAGAATGCATTGTTCCCGCGATCTCTGCACGTTCGCAGCAAAGGCAGTTGCCACACTGGGGGAGAGAGTTCACTGAGCACAGCCCAGAGACGACAATCATGGGTGGGGTAGGAGGTGGCCCTTTGCAGAGGGCAGGGGATAAGTCAGCATCAGGATGGTTTGTCCTGCTGGCTGGGTGATTTGATCCCTTTTTCCAGACTTTCCCCCCCCCCCCCTCAGTGTCCATCTGGGCCTTCACCTCTCTCACTGAAGATGCTTCGGAAAGCTAATAGTGTTGCCTTGGCAACAGCAGCATCAGCATCTTTTGATGGAGCAGCCCTTCTGAGAATGGAATCTGGTCCAGGCCACATCCAGCAAAAATGTGTTACTTTCTTGTGTTAGATTAACGTGTGATGTGGCCTGTGAGCTTCTGTTGCCTGTGTCCTGAGGGCAGGGAAGTCCAACGGCCTTTAGCATCCAACACATCCCCACCCTCCCCTGTAGGACCTCTCTGAGCCTCACTTTCCTCATCTGCACAATGCAGAGACTGTGATCTAGTCATGGGGAAGTCGTGCAAATTCGGTGCAGTGGTGGACATCTAGGCCTGGCACATTCACTCGTGTATTTATTCATTCATACACGTATTCATTCTTTCACATGGCAGGGACGTACTGAGGACCTGCCTGGGCCGAGGCCTGCCTCGGTGATGGGGAGGGAGCAGCAAACGAGACAGACAGATGGCCACAGTCCCGAAATCATAGAGCTTAACAGGCTAGAGGGAGAGACCCGCCAAAATAAAATTTTAAAAAAATTTTTTTATTTAACTAAATTAACTACTTAATATATTGTAAGTGAAGAAAATAAACAGGAGTTACAGATAAAAGATTTCAGAGGCAGGGTGATCAGGGAAGGACTCTCTGAAGAGGGACACTTAAATTGAGGACTAAAGGTGAGAAAGAGGCAGCCAGGTAAGGAGCTGGGGGAAGAGTAGGCCCGCTGGAGAGAACAGCATGTGCAAAGGCCCTGAGGTGGTTGTGAGGAACCGTAAGGAGGCTAGTGTGGGAGAGTGATGCCTGAGCCAAAGGAGACTGGTGGGAAAAGGTGCCCCCGACACCTGTTTCGGAAATCAACTCCCCACCCCGGTGCCCACGAAGGACTGGATCCAGCACCACTCTGCCCGAGTTGCTGTGGAGCTGGGGCAAATTCCTGCCCCTCTCTAGACCTCAGTTTCCTAATCTGTAAAATTCAGGAGAGGGATCGCCTCTGTCTGAAAGTCATCCAGACCCTGGGTCTAACGTCTGTTGTGTCCACTGCCCTGAGCCTGTGCCACCAAGGGAGTCAGAAGGAGGAAGAGAAAATAGAAGTCTTGCCACTGGGCTAAACGGGAGTGAGGGGCCAGCCAGGGGCTCGTGTGGGGATAAGGGGCATTAACTGCATGGCTCCTCCATGTTAGTTCTACACACACCACTTCTGAGTCCTAGTGGGTTCTATTATTGCCCCTGTTTTACAAATGTGGAAACTGAGGCTAGGAGAAGTAAAGTGCTTTGCCTGAGGTCGCACAGAGAGTTCTGGTACAGGCCAAGCTGCTGTAGCAGAAAGACCCCAAAACTCAGTAAGTTAAATATTTCTCTTTTGTGTATGTCTGGAGTTGAGCCATCTGTGTCTGGTGGGTGGCTCTGCCATCCTCCACCACAGCTTCCTTCTCTGGGAGCAGGGCAAGCTGTACCCAAAGGTGACATTTCCCAGCTGGCAGGAAGGGAAGCAGGACATCCGACACCGCTTCCCCTCCAGCGCCTGCCCTCTCACCCCAGCCTCATGTTTTGCCTGGACGATCCCAGCAACCTCCCAATAGAGCCCCATCTCCAGGTTTGCTCCCTCTTGGCCTACAGTCATGTCACTTCCCCTGCCTAGAGCCTTCAGTGGCTCCCAAGTACCCTGAGCTCAGCCTACAAGGAGGACTCTTCACCGCCTAGCTCAGCCCGTCTCCAGCTCCCCTCCTGCTCCAGGGGTTCTTAAATTGGAGTGCAGGTTTGGGCCTGAAGTATTCCTTCTGAAGAGAGGGTCCCAGATGGCCATCAGTTGTCCTGGAAGAACTGTCCATTTCCACTTGACCTTTATTGCCCTATGGAACAGAATGCAGGGCCCGGCATGCAGCAGCTGCTCTAAGTAACATGGTTCTTTGGTTCAGCCCTCTGGTTCTGTAGAGAGCTAGGTCCAAGTCCCACTTCTGCCCCTTTCGAGGATCATGCTGGAGCCTCCAAAATCCACATGAAGGCTTAGTAAACTGTAAGGGCCCTCGTACTGGGCCTGTACATAGTAAATTCTCTGTGATGTTATCTCTAATTACTTCTCTATGCCAGGCACCCCACGAAGAACTTCCCTTAGAATATCTGGGGAAGCCCTATAATGACCGTATGGGATAGGTACTATTATCACCTCCCCCTTTTACAGATGGGGAAATGGAGGTCCAGAGAAGCCAAGATACTTGGCCAAAGTCACACAGTGAGGGGTTTCAAAGGTGGTTTTGGACCCAAATCACCTGCTCCAGAGTCTTATGTTCCCTGTGACCAAGATGAAAGGAAAATAAATACATAAGCAATTGCTGAGTCCAAGCTGACCAGTGCTTGAAGCACACAGGAAGATAAAGGCCATTGAGTCCTCTGGATCCTCCTGGGGCAGGGACGGGAGCTTCCTTCCTGCTTCTGACTTCCTGACTCCCCTGCCCTGGCTTCAGAACGTGACCACAGCTCCGCCACCCCCCAACTCTTCTGCAAGTAGGACTTAGCTTTCTTGTCTACCTCCTCAGCCTTCTCGCTGCTCTGATCCCACCTCCGGCTGCACCCATGCACCCCTCCCATCCCGCCCGCCAGGCCCTGGGCAGGGGAGGGTCACACTTGTCACTTGCAATCTGGGAAACAAGCGAGGGCTACGGGAGCCCTGGAAGCCCCCCTGGCTGGCTGAGGCCCCACCTCTTGGTCTGGGAGAGGTGTCAGGACCACAGTCACCCAGCCCTGCTTGCTTCATAGGAGTTGCCATGAAACTCAGGTAAGATGGTTCCTTCCCTCAGCAAATGTTACTGAGTGCCTACTATGTGCCAGCAACTGTGCTAGGCTCTGTGGACACAGCCATGAACAAGACAGACAGACACCTGCTCTAAGGTGCATACAGTCTGGGGTGGGTGGGAGGAGACAGAAATTCAATAACCAAACAACGGAAAGCACAGTGACAGGGGGACTATACAGCGCTATTGGAGCAAGGATACCAACTTAGGGAAGGCGTCCTTGAAGGACGAAGAGGAGTTAGGTGAAGAGGAAGAGGGTTCCAGGCAGAGGGAGCAGCACGTGCAAAGGCCCAGGGGCTGGCTCAGGGAAAAGCTTGAGAACGTTCAGGGAGGGGAAGGAAGAGGCCAGAGCTCTGAAAGAGGCAGAGGAGACAGAGCCTTGGGTGCCAGACTGAGAAGAGGACACAAAGATGTGGTCTAAACCGAAGGAAGCCAGGGCCGTTGGGGGGCCCAGAGCCTATAGGCTTTGCCATCCTCCAGTGTGAGCAATGAATCTTGAGCAAGTTACTTCCCCTCTCAGAGCCTGGGTTTTCACTCCCAGTGAAAGAGGGGTCACAATATCTATTTCGCCAAGGCTTTTGAAGATTAGAGAAGATCTATCTACTGTACGTAAAAGACCCTATCCCAATGCAAAAGACTTCTCCATAGACGATGACCACTGTTATTCTCAGTAGCAGCCCATGGCATTTCTGGGTCTTCCCATTATTTCCTGCTTCTTGAACATCTGTCATTGCTAAAACTTGGTAGCCGACAAGTGGGAACGAACCCCAAAGGTTTTAGGAAAATTTTTGCACTGAGAAGAGCCAATCCATGCATTTGTTCTTTTTCCTGTCATTTGAGAAAGAACCCCAGGGTTCCACAGGAACCTAGTTTGAGAACAATAACCCAACAGCATGGCAGAACCATAGAGGAGGATCTAACAAACGTGACATCTGTGCAACAGGTTCTGATGACTATAATAAAAGCCAAGGAGCATAGAATGTATTAGCCCCTAACGGGAAATACCAAAAGGAAATTGGATAAATAGTGGTAAATTCATACCATGGAAGGGTGTACTCACTGGGAAGGGGGACTAGGGCAGCTTTTACGTTGCTAGGAATGTTCGTTTCTTGACCTGGGTGAGGGTTACACATATGTTTAGTTTCATCAAGAATTCATCAAGCTGTACCTCTATGCATTTTTCTCTATGTATGTTTCTCTGTAGGTATGTTGGGGAGGGGAATTATACATGTACAAATATACTGTAAACACAAAGAAGGCTGTTTAGAGAGGAGTTTGGCAATAGCTAACAAAATTGTGTATGAATTTTACCCTTTGACACAGTAATCCTCGTTTCTAGGAATCTGCCCTAAGTATACATAAACTATGCACAGTTATTCATTGCAGCTTCATCTGTATTAACAAAAGATTGGAATCAACGCAAGTGAATAAACTAGGATACATTTATTACTGCATATCAAACTACCCTAATCTCTGGTGAAACATAACAACCATGTGTTTTATTGTGTTCATGGATTCTGTAGATCAGGAACTCAGACAGGGTACTGCAGGGATGGCTTGTCTCTACTCCATGAAGGCTGGGACTCAGCTGGAAGACCCAGGTGGATGGAGGTGTCTGGAAGTTGAGGTGGGGCTGGGGGAGGGCTAGGAGAGGTAGGAGTGGAATCATCTGAAGGCCGTATTTCTGTCACCTGTGCTGGGATGCCCCAAAGGCTGGGCTTGGGCAGGACTGTTGACTGGAGCACCTACACGTGCCCTTTCCATATGGCTTGGGCTTGCTCCCAACATGGCAGCTGCATTCTGAGAGGAAGCGTCCTGACAGCAAGCTTTCCAAACCGGGCCAACAACATAATTTGCAGGGCCCAATGCAAAATGAAAATGCGGGCCCCCTTGTTCAAAAAGTAGGAAAAACGTGCCAGTAGGAGTATTGAAGTATAAAGCTGTTTCCTCTCTTCTAGTCTCTCTCAACTTGCCATGGTGTTTTTTATTTACTACTAAATGTTGTTCTAAGAAAAATTAGTTTTAAATTATTAGCATGAATTTTACCATTCGTGTTTATATTGTGCAATGACAGTTTTAAATGCAATGTAAGAGCGTTTAACTCATATGTGGAATCACTGGAACTACACCATTGGTATCGCGTAGCTCATACATTCTTACCAGGACAGTGGAAACGCTGCACCAAACCAACCGAATTGCTTTTATTTCACTTCTTGATATTCACGCATTTTACCAACACTCCCTACTTCCTACTTACTAATGAATAAGGAAGGCTGAAAGGAAAGGGAAGTATGAGGTGTCCTATGCTTCCCCTTCCTTCTATGTTGTCATTTTCAGTGTAAGTGATTGGCTAAAACAGGGAAGTATCATGACTAAGAAAGGATATGTTAAGTTTCCTTGATTGTCCTTGTTTCTTGGAAGACCATTACCTTTTTTCTGTGACCTAAGAAACTTCTAGTTTGAACAGAAAGCATGGCCTCTTTGGTCTGTGCCCCTCCTTACCATAGATATAACACGCTTCCCTTGTACTCATTTTGAGTCTCGCTGAATGTCCATGCGTTGTGGGTTCACCAGAATTCTATGCTCATGGGGCACTGTGAACACTGAATGTGAATGGTGAACACCCATATTGCATGTTTCTCTTCTGCTCACACACAAGATCCATTGCCCATTGGACTTCACTTCCAATACACAGGTTCAAAGATAAAATTAAAAATTTCAAGATGACAATTATTAAGAATTTGAAGATGTGACAGCAGAGCATTAAAACAAGAGAGGAGCCCTTCTGAGCGTGTGGCCCTACATACAAAATAAGCTTGTTACAGAAGCCACGTAGCAGGCATCACAAACGCATATACTAATAAGGTAGCAAGGAACTAATGCACACATATCTCCTGCCACATGAGCCACCATCCCATCAAACTTCACTTACAAAACACAAGTTCAAATATACCATCGTCAGGAAGGTTAAGACTACAGCAGAGCATTGAAACAAGAGAATGATCCTTCTGAAAATCACAGACAAATGGGAGCTCCCAGAGCCCCTGCTCTAAATTACACATGTGGAAACATTTATAGGTGATGGATATGGTCCATTATCTTGACTACGGTGGTTTCACGGGTGTATACGTATGTTAAAACTTACCAAACGCTTTGCTTTAAATACGTGTGATTCATCATGTCAGTTTTACTTCAGTAAAGCTGTTCTTTTTTTAAGTTATTAGATAAGATACAAGTTGTTATTTTTCTCTTCCTGCCCAAATTTCCTCAGACATAGCATTGGGTAGACATAGAGGCTACCATATAGAACTGAGGAAATACAGATATTTCTTTTAATCCTCACAAATTCTTCAAGTAACTGTCTCTGTTCTTTAAATGAGATGAGGTGACTTGCTGTGATTTTCTTCCATTCTGCCACGACTCCTTAGAAAGCACATCACAGAGCTATAATCATTGACCCAGTGCGACACAAGTATGAGGATTAGCAAATGATGACCACAAATAATCCATGCGATATATGTATTATTGTTATTGATATCATTTAACATTGGGGATGAAAACAATTAACTAGACTTGGCATTTTTGGAAAGATATATTGAGAGGTACGGCTGAGGAGCAGGGAGAGATATTCAGGGAGAATATTAAAGGGCCCCTTCTGGGGGACTCCTATCCCATGGGCCATGGGCTGGGAAGAGCCTTTAGCTCTGTGGCTAAGATGGCTCAATCCAAAGACCCCTCTGGGGATTCAGGCTATGAACCCCAGGACCCCTGTGTGGGTAGGGGGCAGGCTTTACTAGACTACTGTGATATTGTGATTTATAATAAGAAATATATAGATTTGGTCTTCATTCTGTTTCTGGCACACACTTCTAAATCCTTGGAGTGAACACGGGCTGGAGGTTTTCACCAACAACCAATGAGTTAATCAACTGTGCCTGTGTAATAAGGCTGCCATAAAACCCCAAAAGGATGGGGTTCATAGAGCTTCTGGGCTGGAGAACACATGGAGGTGCAGGGAGAGTGGGGACCCAGGCAGGGCATGGAAGCTCCGCCCCCCCTTCCACATGCCTTGCCCTCCGCATCTCTTCCATCTGGCTGTTCCTAAGTTTTATCCTTTTACAATAAACTTGTGATCTAGTAGGTGAACTGGTTCCCTGAGTTCTGTGAGTTGCTCTGGCAAATTAATGAAACCTGGGGAGGGGGTCTTGGGAAACTCCGATTGATAGCTGGTCTGTCAGAAGCACAGGTGACAACCTGAACTTGAGACTCATGTCTGAAGTGGAGGGAGGGCACTCTTGTAGGATCTGACACTAATTCCAGGTAGTGTCAGAACTGAGTTAAATTGTAGAACACACCCAGCTGGTGTCACAGAACTGCTTGATGTGTGGAAAACCCAGTCCGGCGTCAGCAGTGAAGTAGTGTTATAGTGGGGTACTGAGGGCCAAGAAGCCCTCCAAGAGTGTGGTTTTCCTTTACACTTCCCAACGGCACTGCCACTCCCCACAGGCAGCCTGGCACGGGGACTGTGGTCCCAGATAGCCTTCAGTCACAGGTGCCCAAGAGAAGGGCTCACTATGGGAACCGCCTCCGCTTCCCTCCAAATTCCCCTCCCCCCAGGCTGTGCCCAGGTTACATGTCTAGACCCAGGCCAGAGGCTGAGCCCTGGGGTTATGCTTGCCCTCCTACCCCACCTTCACCTGCTGCCCCTTCCCCCGGGCCTGGCCACACTGTCCTTCCCCAACCCAGCCCTTCGGTTTCCAGGGCCCAAGGGATGTGGAGATGCAATTAATCCAAGTGATCCCAGAAGTCAGACAGAACCCCCCGAGTGGACAGGTGTTTGTGGTTCCCTTTTCTATATGCATTACACACACCCATGTACAGAAACGGAGATCCATACAACCACATGCATGACACCTGCCTAGGGACATTCACATGCGTAAGCATAACACAGAGAACAAGCCCACAGCAGACCACACAGCTCTCAGATTAAATAAGGCACTACAACTTGATATCTGCGTGACCTTAAGCAAACTGTACAACCTCTCTGTGCCTCATATCCCACTCTGTAACATGCTGGTAATAATACCTGCTCGTGGGGGTCACTGCAGTATTTAATCAATGCACAGGGCTCCTCACATCTGTCTTGTCATGGATACCTTTGGATCTAGTCACGGAGCACTTCTCAGAATGATGTTTTCAAATGCTTGAAATAAAATGCATCAGATTTTGAAGGAAACAAATTTATTAAAATTGTGGTTATCAAAATATTTTTAAAGAACACAATTGTGACATAGTATTATATATGATTCTTTATTAACACTTATGGGGGGAGTGATAAATTAGGAGTTTGAGATTAACATATATACACTACTATATATAAAATAGGTTATCAACAAGGACCTACTGTATAGCACAGGGAACTCTTCTCAGTATTCTGTAATAACCTATATAGGACAAGAATCTAAAAAAGAATGGATATACGTATTTGTATAAATGACTCACTTTGCCGTACACCTGAAGTTAACACAACATTGTAAATCAACTATACTCCAATATAAAATTTTAAAAATTTTTAATTAAAACACTTATTGCACGATCTAGTGGTGGATGTCATTAGTACTGCAATTTCAAAGTAATGGTGGCTGTGAACAACATTCTGAGCTATCTGAAACCACTGATAGGATATGAAAGTAGCCATGGTTTCTAATGGTGACAA
Organism: Phocoena sinus; assembly: GCF_008692025.1. Classification (NCBI taxonomy): domain Eukaryota; kingdom Metazoa; phylum Chordata; class Mammalia; order Artiodactyla; family Phocoenidae; genus Phocoena; species Phocoena sinus. The sequence goes on along the minus strand of NC_045777.1, from coordinate 27,847,267 downwards.
AGTTCCAGGCCCTAATACCACTGTGGCTTGTCTCCATGTTCATAACTGAAGAAAGTGCTGAAATTTTTTTTTTAATTTTTGGCTGTGTTGGGTCTTCGTTTCTGTGCGAGGGCTTTCTCTAGTTGCAGCGAGCGGGGGTCACTCTTCATCGCGGTGCGCAGGCCTCTCACTGTCGCGGCCTCCCTTGCTGAGGAGCACAAGCTCCAGACGCGCAGGCTCAGTAGTTGTGGTGCACGGACCCAGTTGCTCCGCGGCATGTGGGATCTTCCCAGACCAGGGCTCGAACCCATGTCCCCTGCATTGGCAGGCAGATCCTCAACCACTGCGCCACCAGGGAAGCCCGAAAGTGCTGAATTTAATTAAACGTGAATGAAGATAAATTCCATCCATGGACTGTGGTAAGACCCCAGTTAAGAATCCTTAAACGAATAGATATAAAATGCTTGGAACAGTACCTGACACAGAGCAAGTGAATGATAAATATTATTATTACTATTATCTTATTAGTTATATAATTCATTTATGTGCAATTAATACTATAACTATATGGTTAAAGTAGTGTTAATATAATATGTAAGTGGGAGAGGAAAACTTCTGGGAGAACAAAAGTGCCTAAAAATAGCGGTCCGGTTTGGGCAGGAGTGAACTTTTGCTTCAACTTGAGATCTTTAAAAGGGGGAAGGAATCCTCCCAGACTCACCAGTGTTGACTTAAGCTGAGAAGGAGGAAAGCAGACCTGCCATCCAGGAGCTGGCACAGATGGTGATCACGTTGCTACAAACTGGCCCGACCCTCACAGGTGACAGCTGATGTCTCACCAAACATAAACAATTTCACAGAACACCAGCGACAGACAAGGTGCTGTGGCTGACGGCTCAAGACAAAACCAAGACCACTTGTAATCATGTCCCAGGCAGAATGACCAAACACTTTGCTGAGACACTGTCCCCCTACCCCACCTGACACAGTGACTGCTGCTTCTTCACCACTTACCAGAGTTAGCCTGGCTCTAGCCCACCTTCTCTTTAGAGAAGATTATCAAGATCCCAAGCCTGTAATGACTCCCACTTCCTGACAGCATCCAATCGAGAGAAAAACCCCACTTCCCTAAACTCTCCTCAAAATCACTTCACACGAGCCCAAATCCTATGATAAGCCTTCTCTGACACCCTCTTACTGAGACACCTGGGTTCCCCATGGCATGCATTCCCTCCCTGCAGTGGGTGATAAAGCCCCCGTGTGTAACCACCACTGGTGTGCTCCTGGTGGTCCTGGGCTGGAGGCATGGACAGAAAAGTGTTGATTTGTGTCGCTCACAAGATGAGGTCTCAGGTCTTGAAGCTTATAGTCTTCAAACAGCTATAATCTGAAACAAAGTTACAAATTAAATACTAACACACTACAAAACTAATAATAATAACTATTACATAACCATAATGGTTATATTGTATATCTTATATATCTTATAGAAATAGAATATAATTACATAATTATTCTTATTATTATTACTATTAATCTACCGAGGTACTATTACATGTACTGTCCCTGCCTCACTCATTCAAGTCCCACAACCTCCCTATGAAGTAAATACTGAGTCCTTTTAGAATTAGGCTTGACTTCATGTAACAGAAAACTCAACAGATTGGCAAAAGAAAGTGGCTTGTGTAGCAGTTAGTTTTTGCTTCATAACAAACTACCCCACAAGCTAGTGGCTTAAACTGACCACTGATGTGCTCATTACCCTGTGGGTGGGCAGTGTGGCCTGGGCTCAGTGGGGATGGCTCGCCTCTGGGTCTGTCATCCATCTGCAGTTAGCTATGGTCGAAGGCCTCCCACACGTGCCTGCTGCCTGGCTGTAGGCAAGGGTAGCGGAGGTGACCAGGCCACACGGCCTCTTTTCCTCCACAGGCTAGCACTGCTTGCTCACATGGTGGTCTTAGGGTTCTGGGTGCAGCAGCCCCAATGCACAAGCCTCTTTCATGCTTTGGCCTCTTCCCATTGGCCAAAGCAAGTCACTTGGCCCAGCCCAGACTCCAGGGATGGAGAGGGGGTCAGGTCTTGATGCCAGAAGCTATAAAGTCACATTGCAAAGGCATGAGCATGGAGGAATGGGAGGAATTTGAGACCACTGTTGTTAAAAATCTACCTCAGTTTGTTTTACTCTCACGTCGAGAAGTCTGGGGAACCAACAGAACGGGATCCCAAGGTCCAAAGGTGGAACAATTTGAGCAAAAAAAGTAAAGTTTTACTGGATTACACCCCAAAGAATAAAATACATATCCATGAGCCCATACTGTTATAAATAAGTAAATAAACAAACAAATAGAAGAGATAGCTCTCCTAAGAATTCGGAATAATTTACGTAGATACTCCACCCTTAAGGAGGGAAACTAACTCCCCACTTCTTGAGTGTGGGCTGTGCGTAGTGACCTTAATCCGAAAAGCACAGCATAGAAAGAGGGGAAAAGGAGTAACTTTACAGAGAGAACCTGACAGTGATCAAAGTTCCCCTCCACACTAAGTCACGTTGACAGTATCTACCCTTGACAGAACATGAGGAGGCTGCCACTTCAGGTCTGTGACCTCCCTCCCCAAACACATCACCCAGTTCAACTATAAGAAAATCATCAGACAAATCCCAATGGAGGGACATTTTTCAAAACACCTGACTGGTATTCCTCAAAACTGTCAAGGTCATCAAAAACAAGAAAAGTCTGAGAAATTTTGATAGCCAAGAGGAGCCTAAGGGGACATGATGACTAATTAGTGGAGTGTGGTGTCCTAGATGGGATCCTGGAATAGAAAAGGGACATTTGGGGAAAACCGAGGAAATCTGAATGAAGAATGGACTTTTTAGTTAATAATAATGTAACAATATTGGTTCATTAATGGTGACAAATGTACCATACTAATATAAGATGTTAATAATAGGGAAACGGGTGTGGGGTGTATAGGAAGTCTCTGTATTATGCAATAATCCTGTAAACCTAAAACTGTTTCTTTCAAAAAGAAAAAAAGTTTATTTTAAAAAAGAAATCTGGAAAGATCATTCTGGGCCAGGGCTGGTGCAGCCTCCATGGTGTCACAATGTCTCAGGTTCCTTCCGGCTTCATGTTGTTTCATCCTTAACCATATATGGTTTCATCCTCCAGGTCCTTTTTGATCCAAGATGGTTGCTGGGGCTCCAGCCTTAATGCCTGAGTTCCATGTAGGAAGAGAAAAAAGGGCAAATTGGTTTTCTTCTCAGCTGCGTCAGCATCTTCTAAGGATATTTCAACAAACCTCACTTAACAGCTTCCACTCCTTAGCTACAGGTAGCTGCAAGAGAGACTAGGAATGAAGTGTTTTGGCTGGGTACATTGCTACCAGGACTAAAATCAGGGTTTGGTCAACAAAGAAAAGGAAGAGAAGGGAATTGCATAGGGAACCAGCAGTCTTTCAAGTGCTATTATAGCTCCATTTTAGAGATGAGAAAACTGAGGCTCAGAGAGGTTGAGTGACTTGCCCATAGTCTGAGGACTAGGCAAGGAGGAAGGTGGATTTGAACTCAGGAATCGTGTCTCTTAAGCCCTAACCACTAAGTTATGCTATCACAGCATCAATGTAACAATATTAATTTAGTGATATGGACAATGTTGCTTTGCTAAACCTGAATTGTCACTAGCAGTGTGAATGTGGGACACTCAATTGTGCTGCCATTTCTTTTGGGTTCGTCACACACTTCCACCCAACTCTGTGTGCTGCTGACTTTATTCTCCCACCACTTGGCTCTGATTTACCCATGGCAAAACTTCCTTCCCACGCTCTACCTCTGCATCACATGGCCTTCACTTAGCAGGAATTCATTTTACATATCAAGGCCACGCCTGCCTTTTCTCACCACTCCGAGCTGGTTACAGTGGTAAAGCATTGTGGTCAAGATCACAGGCTCCGGGGCGAGCAACTAAGCCCGTGCGCCACAACTACTGAGCCTGCGCTCTAGAGCCCGTGAGTGATGACTACTGAGCCCATGTGCCACAACTACTGAAGCGCACGCGCCTAGAGCCCGTGCTCCGCAACAAGAAAAGCCACCACAATGAGAAGCCCGCGCACACCGCAACGAAGAGTAGCCCCCGATCGCCACAACTAGAGAAAGCCCGCGCACAGCAACAAAAACTCAATGCAGCCGAAAATAAAATAAATAAAAAATAAATTTTTTAAAAATAAATAAAGGTAAGCAAAATTACCTTAAAAAAAAAAAAAAAGATCACAGGCTCCGAAGTCAGCCTGGGTTCCAATCTTGGCTGCACCCCATACTCGCTGTTGACCTTGCTGCAAATTACTAACCCCTCTGTGCTCAACTTCCTCTGTGAATGGGGATAATAATAGTACCTATCTTATAGGGTTGTCGTGAGGGTTAATGAATACAACATGAAAAGTACAAAACACAGTACCCAGCCCATGGTTAGCTTCTCAATAAATGTTATTCTTTGATGCCAGTGTGACCCCAAATCCAAACACAACCTCAGATAGGACTCACCTATGGTCATGCAGATGATTCATGATATTTCGAGTTACTTTTTTAGGGTTACTGTCAAAATGAAAGCAAGCAACTTAAAAAGTCTTATGGGGAGCTCATTAACCACTACCCCCAGTGCATCCCCGAATACCAGCTTGGGAAACACTGATTTAGAGCAAAAAGCACAGGATTTTCAGATCTGGCTCAAACTGCCATGAACTTGTGGTGTGACTTTGGACAAGTCTGTCTTGGGGCTCGCTGGGCTCAGTTTGCTCAGCCCCTGAATATGACATTGATAATATTGCTGGGCCAAATGTGACAACTGGTTGGGAAAGGAATTTGTGATCTGTGAAGTGCTTGGGGCCTGAGGTTCACCTGGGGGAAACAAGCCCTGCCACTAATTAGAGACAAGCTTCCTACTCCAGGGACTGTCCCATCCCCAGGGCTGGCATTTGGGAGACCCAGGAACTCTCCAGGGTCTGTCCTAAACTTGCTGCGTGGCTTTAAGTAAAACCCCTCCCTCCTCTTCCTGGTCCTCGGTTTCCCCATCTGCTCATTGAGGTCCCCTGTGGTCCCATCCCACTGGACCACACAGAGAGGCTGAGTGATTTGCCTAAGGTCACACAGCCAGAAAGTTGTGGAGAACCAGACTTCGAGTCCAGTGCTCTTTCCGGGCAGAAGTAACCGACAGCTTCCTGCATGGACCAGAGGGTTACTGCCCCATCCCACAGTCAGCCCTCAACCCGCCACAATGCTCTGTCCCCCCAGTCACCATGTTGGCCAAGGCGAAGTTGGGTGACAAACACCAGAAAGCGACTAACCGAGGGCCTGGCTGTGGATTATGGGAGGGCTCTGTCTATGTGCCCTCTATTCAAGTTTCAGATTTCTGGGAGAGACTCTGGCCTGCCCAGCCTGCAGTCAGGTGTCTGGAAGCACCTGAGAATTAGCTGTGGTCAGAGGACAGCGTGCATAATTCAAACATGGCCAGCGGGGACCTCGTGGCGATGCCCAGCCCAGTTTGTGTCTATGATACACTTCCCCACCTCCAGGTGTTTGCACAAGATACTGGTATTCCTCTAGAGAAAAGCAAGAAGTGGTTCTCAGAACTGGGAAGAGAAATAAATGCATATTTTTGTTTCCCAAAACCTGCCTGTGGGGTTGCCATTTATAAGCACTGTGATACTGGAGGCTTGGTTCAAGATGGGTGCAGGGCCAGAGGGCTGGGGGAAAAGAACTAGTTTTATTTTCCCAGCAATGTTTGTAGGCCCAGCCCACAAACATTTGTCTCCAAGGAAACCAAACTTCCCCCACCCTGGGAGGCTCTGCCCTATTGCCCCTGTGAGCTGGCACCACCTAACTTACCTGCTTGGAACAATGATAATGATGACAATAATAAAACTAGCTGACATTTTCTGAGACACTAGCCTAGGTATCTGACCTGCGTCTCTCAGGTAATGGTATGTATTATTAATAGCCCATTTTACAAGTTAAAAAACTGGGGCTGAGAGAGCTTAAGTGACGTATCCACAGCTGATAAGAAGCAGAGCCAGAATTTGAACCCTAAAATGGTCAACTGTTAGAGCTAAAAGGGCCCCCAAAACACATCTAAGGCATGAGATCAATTAACAGATGGGCAAACTGAGGCCCATAGGAAGGAAGAGGTTGGGGACGTGCATTTGTGCATTTACGGAGCTCCCACTAACAGTTTCATGTACCTGAGCTCACTGGCCATCTGGAGGAAGGCATTCCTGCTCCCATTTCATGGATCGGACACTGCAGCTCAACAAAGGGGTTTCCCTTGGCCAGAGTCTTACAGCCAGCGAATGGCAGAGCTGGGATTCTAGCCACGGTCCCTCTGACCTAAGCCTGTGCTTTGTCCCTCTCCCCGGGGCTCTCAGATTCAGGCCTGGCTCTTATGCCCTTGGGCCCTGCTCTGCTGGGGGCGAGGGTGCTCCACCCTCCTGGTCACTGGGCCTGGCCTGACAGAGAACCTGCCTGAGCTTGCTGGCCCGGGAGCTGAGGGTATTCAGCGGGTGGTCAGAAGCCAGCTCTCTAGGAGGCCGGCGCCCAGACGGAGGAGGGGTTGGCAGAGGAGCTGGTACCGCAGCCTCCTAGGAGACGAGGGGCTGGTCCTGGCAGGGCCTCTAGCGCTTGGGCAGCTTCTGCCTGACACTTCCTCCCTGCAGGGACCAGGGTTCGAGGCCCAGCTACTCTCTGGGCCCCAGTTTCCCCATCTATAGAAGAGGAGGTTGAACTCAGTGGTTGCCAAGGACCTCTTGAGCTCTGACACCGTAGGACTCCAGGACACCTGTATTAGTCACCTACTGCTGAGTAAAACATTATCACCAACTTAGTGACTGAAAACAACATCTTACAGTTTCTGTGGGTCAGAGTCCGGGCACGGCACAGCTGGGTTCTCTGCTCAGGGTCTCACCAGGCTGAATCAAGCTGTCAGCTGGGCCGTGTTCCGTTGCCGAGGCGCAGGGTCTTCTTCCAAGTTCATTCAGGTGATCTGCAGAGTCCAGTTCCTTGGGGTTGCTGGCCTGAGTTACAAACTTCCTTGCTGGCTGTTGGCCGGCAGTAACTCTCAGCTCCTAAAGGCCACCTCGGGGTCAAGCCATCCTTCATGTCCTTATTTCCCTCACCTCCCACATCCAATGCTTCCACTGCGGCTCCACCTTCAGAGTAGACCCAGAATCTGACACTCCTCACCCTCTGCCACCTTAACCCCAGTCAGCTCTTGCATATCCCACCAGGACTATTGCAGTAGCCTTCTGGCTGGCCTCCCTGCTCCCTGTCCTACAGCCCATTCTCCACCTGGAAATCTGGGAAGGGGGTTGTTAAAATACAAGCCCAATCCTGTCCCACCTCTGTTCAGAACCCTCCCATGGGTTCTCAGAGTAAAAGCCAATGTCCTCACCATGACCTACAGGGCCAGACACCATCCAGCCCTGTTACGCACTGACCTCACCTCCTAGGCCTCTCCGCCTCACTCACCCTGATCCCAACACATTGGCCTCCACGCTGTTCTTCACACACACCACCCGCCAGTTCCCTCTGTCTAGAATACTCTTCCCTGCAGACACCCACAAGGCTCCCCTCACCTCCTTCTGGCCTCTGCTGAAATGTCACCTGGTGAAGCTTGCCCTCACCACCCTATTTAAAAGCACAATTCTCACTTTTAATAAAGTTACACATACACTTCCTACTAGACCCAGCAATTCCACTCCCAGGTATTTACCCAAGAGAAATGAAAATATACGTGCACACAAAGAGTTGTACAGGAATATCCATAGCACGTTTATTCGTAAGAGCCAAAAAGTGGAAACAACCCAGATGACCGTCAATACGTTGGATGAATAAACAAAACATGGACATGGGATGCTCAGCGACCAGAAGGAACTAACACGCAACAGCATGGGTGAATCGCAAATGTGTTACGCTGAGTGAAAGAAGCCCGATTTCACTTGTATGAACACCAGAAAAGACAAATCCAATCCACAGTGAAGGAAGACTGACCGGCAAGTTTCTAGATGGGAAGTGGGGTGGGAGCTGGGGATTGACTGCCAAGGTGCGTGTGGGAACTTTACAGGATGGATGGAAATGTCTATAACTTGTCTAGATGGGAAGTGGGGTGGGAGCTGGGGATTGACTGCCAAGGTGCGTGTGGGAACTTTACAGGATGGATGGAAATGTCTATAACTTGTCTAGATGGGAAGTGGGGTGGGAGCTGGGGATTGACTGCCAAGGTGCGTGTGGGAACTTTACAGGATGGATGGAAATGTCTATAACTTGTCTAGATGGGAAGTGGGGTGGGAGCTGGGGATTGACTGCCAAGGTGCGTGTGGGAACTTTACAGGATGGATGGAAATGTCTATAACTTGTCTAGATGGGAAGTGGGGTGGGAGCTGGGGATTGACTGCCAAGGTGCGTGTGGGAACTTTACAGGATGGATGGAAATGTCTATAACTTGTCTAGATGGGAAGTGGGGTGGGAGTTGGGGATTGACTGCCAAGGTGCGTGTGGGAACTTTACAGGATGGATGGAAATGTCTATAACTTGTCTGGAGTGGTGGATACACACATGTATACAACTGCCAGCTCACCAAACTATATACCTAAAATGGGTCAGTTTTATTGTATATCAATTCTACGTCAGTAAAAATGGAAAAACCCTAGAGCCCCACCTCCTTTCCCTGCTTCTTCTTCCTCCATAGCACTTCCACTCGCTGGTAGGTATTGCCTTTCCCCACACCGGAGGGCACGAGGTTTTATTTGTTTGGTTCTCTGCTGTTTCTGTAGTGGCTAGAAGAGTATTCGGCACATAGTAGGTGCTTAAAGAGTATTGGGTAGATGGATGAGTTCAGTCCCTGAAGGCTCAGAGCTAGTTAATGGGGGTGGCTGTTTCAGTGTCCACACGCCCACCTGGAGGTTGCGAGACAAACCCCCGACAGCCAGGCCTGTGGGACTGCGGGAAGTGCCATCATTCTACTGGGGGCTGTGTCATCACTCGAGCATTTGGATGACGCCATTCCCAGGGATGTGTCATGCCCACCACCAGGCGGTCCAGCCAGGAACCTGATGCCCATTGGCTGGGGTTTCCTGTGAGTGCCGTGTGTGGGGAAACCAAAATATTACTGTAGAGGATGGAGCCACAAAACCAAGCCAGGCAGAGCCCAGAATGCAGCTGTGGCTGCCCCAGGGGAGATGGGGAGCCGACTGGGCCTGCAGCCTGAGGTTTTCTGTCTGTCTGTTTCAGGTTTCTTGCCGTCTACTTTATGTTACTTTATTTTGAATTTATCTTTATTTTTTCTGCATAGATAATACATTCACATGGTTCAAAATTCAAATGGTACAAAGAGGAAGAAGTGAGTCTCCCTCCCACCCCTGGCTCCAGCCCGCCAGTTCCCCCCAGGCAGCCAGTGTATCGGGTTCCCTGTGTAGCTCTCCAGGAGATTGAAGGCCAGTACAAGAGGGTTTGGGCACATATTCTGGTTTCAACAAACGTAGCACGTGGCGCCTGGTCTCACACCTTGCTCTGTTCATGGAACCAAGTACCTTGCCAGTCCACACCAGTGCGTGCAGTGCACCTTCCCAGTGCCGCAATGGGACATTACGTGGCTGGGCTGAGCTGATGTAACCACTTCTCATTGATGGGTATATCCAGTTGTTTGCTATTACAAACAATGGCGTAATAAATACCTATAGCCTTTGTATGGGGTACTTTTACACTTAAGTAGTTACTTGCCCACATTTAAACAGCGAGAGAACAACATACTAAATTCTTTTTGAGGGAATTCCCTGGCAGTCCAGTGGTTAGGACTCCGTGCTTCCACTGCTGGGGGCCCAGATTCAATCCCTGGTTGGGGAACTAAGATCCCACAAGCCGTGTGATGCAGCCAAAACATAAAATAAAATAAATGCTTTTTGAGATCTCGCTTTTCATGAGAACCCAGAAGTTTGGGGCCCACTGAGCCCCCGTTCTCAGGAGTGAGCCTGGGCTGGGACAGGGCCCCACTGCCCCTTAAGCCAGGGCAGGCCCTCTCCATTCACCTGGGCCCCATCCCATTTTGCCAAGAGGCACACCGAGACCCAGAGAGGGAGTGACACACCTGCTTGAATAAACGCCAGTGGGTCGGTCTCAAGGATCCCAGAAGAGTGAGTGCTGGGGTCCCCGCCCCCTCAAACTCACCTCCCTCCCCACCTCTGCCCTCCTTGGCCACGTGACCTTGAGCACATGGCTTCACCTTTCTAAGACTTCGTTGGAGGATGTGGTACACGGTACCCATGTCACAATGGCACTCATGCCCAGGAATGAGCTCCCCTGGGAGCACTTTGCTCTGTGCCAGGCACACAGTAGGGGCTTTGGGGCCTCATAGATGCTCATAGTTGGTTTGTCTATGTGATTCTTCCAACTGTTTAAATGCTTAAATACTGGCAACTAATTCAATTTTTTAAAACCTGGTCAGTGCATATAATGTTAGTCCTACTGGTGTCCAGATTTAAGGGATTTGTCCTATTGGCAGACATTGAGGTGGGGGACAGTGGTAACCCAACAGTCCACGCAGTTAGGATGCAGCAAAGGTGGGATCTCAACCCAGGCACTTTGATTCCACAAGCTGTTAACCTCCAGCCTATCAGAGACTCTGGGAGCTGGTGGTGAAGGGAGGGCACTGGTAGTGAGGTTTAACCGTGATAATGCCACCCTACACACACACACACACACACAGAGGCAGGCAGGGCAGTGCAGGGCTGCACCAGACCTGGGTTCCCCCATAACTGCACTAAGTCCTGGCTATGTAACCTCCAACGAGGCAGCTGTCCCCTCTGAGGCTTAATGCTCCCACCAGTAAAGCAGTTACCATGCAGAGTGAAATAAGACACAGACCAAGAAGGAGTTTTGCAAGCTGCAAAGGTTGCAGACATGTAGAAGATTAAGGGATTTACCCTGCCAGTGGACACTGAGAAAGGAAGGGGAGGTGCGGAGGGAGGTTGGCGGCATCCAATAGGCCCAGTTTGCCCTTAAGAACCTCCCAGGGCTGCCTGGCCCAGCTGTCAGGCGGCCTGATTCCAGCCCAGCGCCAGGCTGGCAGGCTCCAGACAGAGCCCCCTGGCTCCAGCTGCATGCCACAGTGAGGGTAAGGGGCCAGCGTAGGGGTTGGGCTAGGCTATTTTCATCCCCAGGAAGGCAATGGAGAAGGCCCCAGTTCCCTTCCTCCCTGACAGGCCCTAACCCTCCATAGCCTGGAGTCTTCCTTTCCAAACCCAGAACGAACCTAGAGACCACAAACACCTCACAGCACAGCTGGGGAAACCAAGGAACAGAAAGGTGAATGATTTCTCTAGTTCACCCAGCTGGGGCTTGAAGCCAGATCTCCTAATTTCTAGGAGTCAGTTCTTTCCAGCACGCCATTCACTCACTTGTTTTCACTCATTCCTTCACCCAACAAGTGGTTATGAAACACCTCTTGTTCCCCAGGGGAGGGGGACACAGCCTAGACAAAGTAGAGCCCATGCCTCCTGGAGCTGCATTCTAGTGAGAGACACACACAAGAAATATAATGTGGCCTTTGTTTACTGTAAGTGTCGGTGGGAGGTGCGGGGAGGGAGTATTTTTCTAGGAAGAAAAATAAACCAGGGTAGGGAACTAGTGGCTGTTGGGTGCTGATGGTTTAGCTGCGGAAAGCAGTGAATGGGTGGGTCAGAGAAGCCCTCTCTGAGAAGGTGACATGTGGGCAGAGACCTGAATGAAGTGAGGGCGTGAGTCATGTGGATACCTAGAGTAGGATAGATGCTGGCAGTAGAAATAGTAAGTACAAAGGCCCTGAGGTAGAAATGTGTCTAGTGTGTTTCTGGAACATCAAGGAAGCAGCAGACTGTATCAGAGTAGGTAAAGGGGAAGGGGGAGGAGTAACAGGGATCCTGGTCATGAGGGCCTTGTAGAACACTGTTAGACCTTTGGGGGTTTTTTCACGCTGCCTGGCAAGATAGACCCTCCCATTGTTCAAAGGCTCTGATAGCCTCAGACAGCCAGGCCCTTATGCTCCAGGTTCAGCCTCACCTACTCTCTCTGTTCCAATAATCTACTCCTCCCACCACAGGGCCTTTGCACATGCTGGTCCTTCAATCTGTAATCCCTTTCCACTCCTATCCTCTCTTCTCCTGGTTAACTCCTACCTATCCTTCACATCTCAGCTCAGATATCTCAGGCTTCCGAGACCTCCCTGGTCAGGTCAGCAACCTCTCCTTCCTTCAGGACCTAATCTTAGTGATCATAAAATTATTGGGATGATCAACTGGTGTCTGTCCACAACCTAGACTAAGCCTCCCAAGGGCGAGTGCTTTGGTTCATTTTGTTCACTGCAATCTCCCCAGGCCGTGCGAAGGGTCTGGCATGTAGTAGGCCCTAATAAATACGTGTTGCGTGAATGAACAAATGAATGGAATAAGCACTTACAAAGACCATCTCATGTCATTCAATTTTATCCAGTTTACAGAGCTCAGAGAGGCGAGGCAACTTGACCAAGATCAGACAAGTGGTGGCACCGAAAAATCCAGGTCTTTCTGATTCCAAAGGTAGGAACTTTCCCCAGTTCTTTACCCAGCACACATAGGCTGTGATAAATTGAAAACCAGCTGCAAAAATTCCTCCATGCCTGTACTCATGCCCTTTGCAATATGACTAAGAAATGGAATCTATTTCTTTTTTTTTTTTTTTTTTTTTGTGGTACGTGGGCCTCATCACTGCTGTGGCCTGTCCCGTTGCGGAGCACAGGCTCCGGACGCACAGGCTCAGCAGCCATGGCTCACGGGCCCAGCCGCTCTGCGGCATGTGGGATCTTCCCAGACCAGGGCACGAACCCGCGTCCCCTGCATCGGCAGGCGGACTCTCAACCACTGTGCCACCAGGGAAGCCCCTGGAATCTATTTCTTTACCCCTTGAATCTGACTTGACCATGTCACTTTGGCCAATGGAACATTAGTAATCATAACTCAAGAAGAGGCTTTAAAAAGCACTCGTGCATTGGAGCTGAACACGAAACCTCCAGATCACCATGTGAATGAGCCCGTGCTAGCCTCCTGGAGGTGAACTGAAGCACCCCAGCAAACAGCCTGCCAACTGCCAGACATGTGAGTGAGGCCCTCCAAGATCACCAAGCCCCAGCTGACTGCAGCTACATCAGTGAGCCTAGGTAAGACCAGAACTGCCCAGCTGATCCCAGACCAGATTGCCAATTCATAGAATCATAAACTAATAATTTGTTGTTTTAGGCCACTGGGTCTAGGGTGGCCTGTTACACAGCAAGGGCTATCTGATACATACACCTGGTGAACACACACTGTGCAGACAACATCTATGCACATACGCGCATAAATGCACACAGATAACTTTTCATATAAAATCTGTTGGCACCCATACAGACACTCACTAGCCCCTACAAGTCTCACACACACACACCCAGAGCCATCACCCAACCCCACACACACCTCTATTCAGACCACTCTCCTGGCTGCCAATGTAATGTAATGTCAATGTAAATGCCAATCTGGGAACAGATGGGTTGATACTGCCCAAGCTCTATCAGTTCCAGGGGTGAAGAAGGACCCAGTAGACTTTTGCTGAATGAATCGATGGATAAAGCGAAGGGCACAGGACAAGCCAGCGGTTGGCAGCTGTGAGCAGACAGTGCTGAGGGGTTCCTGTGGGTAAATGGAGAGGCCTGGCAGGGGTATCACAGCCTCAGTTTTTATTCCTCTTAGAGACCCACATGAGCAGGGACAGAGAGTGGATGCTCACAAATCTTATCTTACAAATTGTACTTGTGCTTGAGATTCTAGTTTTTAAATTGGTTCCATTGTTGTTTTTGAAGGGGGGGGTGGGATTGTTAAAAAGCACATGAAGGGTTTCAGGAAGAAAATTGGAACCAATAAAGTATCTTCTGTGTGTAACTATGGGGAAATTGAGGATGTCAGAGAATTAAGGATGAGTAAAGAAGAAACTAAGCAAATGAAAAACCAAAGCAGGTAGTAACTCCAGGAAGAACAGAGTTGCACAAAAAGGGGAATGTAATTGTAATATGCAACTTGGCAAGAAACAATATTTATATGGTCACAATATAAATAACATTAATTCGTCATTCAATGAAAAATTGTGATAAATGTAGATTTTGAAAGGAAAGGAGGTAGAGAAAAATTGTCTTCCTTGATAATAAAAACTACAAAAAGAAAGAGTTTTGACCACTTACTGGGTGATGTGCCTTATTCTAGGCCCTTCACGTGTTGAATCCTCGTAAGTCCAATAACTTCAATATTCTTATTACTCTCATTTTACAAATGAGGGAACTGAGGCATCAGGTGGTTAAGTCACTTGCCCAAGGTCATCTGGTCAGTAAGGGGAAGGGCTGGAATTCAAACCCAGGCAGTCAGGCTGCAGAAGCCACACTGTGGGAACATCAGACCTGAAAGTCAATATTTGCCTAAAATAATCAAGAAAATAGCAGGAGGGCTTCCCTGGTGGCGCAGTGGTTGAGAGTCCGCCTGCCGATGCAGGGGGCGCGGGTTCGTGTCCCGGTCTGGGAGGATCCCACGTGCCGCGGAGCAGCTGGGCCCGTGAGCCATGGCCGCTGAGCCTGCGCGTCCAGAGCCTGTGCTCCGCAACGGGAGAGGCCACGGCAGTGAGAGGCCCGCGTAGCAAAAAAAAAAAAAAGAAAGAAAATAGCAGGAAAAGAATGTTACTTAGAAATACAGAGGAAAGTACCAGAAGAAATAGTTTAAAAAGTTGACTGTGGTTGCTTTGGGGAGCAGGGCTGGGAGTGGGAAGTACAGGGCAAGGGAATGTTTTTATTAGTAGTATTTATATAGATCCATCCATGAGTTTGGGACAGGAACTGATGGAAGGAACGTGAGGGAACTTTTCATGGTTCTATATCCTGTCTAGGGTTTGGAGTACAGTATGTACTTGTCTAAACTCAGCAAATGGTACCTTTAAGATCTATGCATTTCACTGTATATAAATTTTACCTCCCACTCCCAAGAATAACCATAAACAAATACAGAACTCTAGCTAATGATCTGCATGCTGAAGTGCCTTTAAGGGGAAGTGTACTGATGTTTGCAGCCTACTTCGAAAAGCTTCAAAAAAAAACAAGTTGTTTTAATGGGTGGATAGATGGATAGATGTCTGATAGAGGAAATACAGCAAAATATTAACAATTGTGCATCTAGTAGGTGATATATCAGTGTTCTCTATATAATACTTTCAACTTTGAAATTTTTCTTAATAAAATTTTGGGGGAAATATATGAATATATTATCTGAAAAATAATATTAAATTTTAAAAAAACTGGATGGGGCACTTCTGTCTTGGGCCTGGATGGACCTGCATACTCCCCCTGGACACAGGATGTCAGGCAGGATGGGGGGTCTCCTCCCCCTGGTCCCCTTCAGCAACTCATTAACAAAGCCAGAACCATTTCATCAGGGACAGGAACAATGCCCCTTGCTATATCCCATCCTCTGCCAAAAGGATGAACTGCGGTCCGGCAGGTAGGGATGGGTACATTTCCCAGGGGGCCCATCACACCTTCATGACGGAAGTAGCCAGCCAGGTTGCCAGTCTCCCAAGCTCACATGTGTATAATTAGCTGGTGGGAAATAGATCAGGGAGCAGATATCTCATCTCTGCCTAATTAGGGGCTAGGCAGCTGGGGCCAATCTGGCCTGGGGAAGCTGCTATGGCGGCCAGGCGGCCCCAGGGGACAGGGCAGCAGCTGCAGGCCCTCAGAGGGCCTGAAACACAGGGGCTGCCACTCACTGCCCCTCACACTCCAACTGGAGGCAAAACAATAGAGGGCCTGTTTCTGCAGATCCCGGAGGCTGGTAGACCGGTGGGTAAGGGGAGTGGCAGAAGCCCCTAGCCACTCCCTCCACAGAATCCTGGAGGAGGGGAAGCCCTCCCAGAACGAGGCAGCCCCTGTCAGAGAAGTCAAGGCTCAATGTGGCACTTTCCCCACTTCCAAAAATCCCTCCCTGCTCTCTTCCAACAGACCCTCCCAATGCTCCTCTTGGCTCCCCCTGGCCCAGCTCCTAGGAACAGCTCTGGTCTTAGGGCAGAAGTTCCTGAGTGTGAATGACTAGTTTCTGCTTAGCTGCCCCTTCCCTCCCCCTAGACTTGGCAGGGCCCATGGCTATCTTGTCAACCGCTGGGCATCCAGTAGGTGCTCGATAGTGACTAGGAGGAAAGGCCGCCAGAATGGGGAAGAGAGGTGAGGTGTGTGTCGGGAGAATCAAGGAGCCAGAGAGCCGGTGACTGGGGTGTCCAGCAGTCCAGGGTGTGACCCCAGGCTGGAGTACAGGCCCGCTCTGTGACAGCCCGCAAGCCACTACCCCTCCCTGCTCTAAGACAAGAGGTGACCTTCTCAGGTGACCATAAAAAAGTCACCTTGAGGACTCAATGACAGGTTTAGTATGAAAGGTCTGAGCCCAGTACTGAAACTTCCTCCAGGAACAAGGGGTCTCCCAGCCCATCACCAACAGTCCTGTGACCCAAACCTCAATTTCTTCACACGTAAAATGCAGCCAACACTCCCACCTTCTTGTGTTTCTGGGGGTCTGGCAGCTCATGGCAAGGGGCAACCCTTAGCACCAAATTCTGTCTGGGTTGCCTTGGAGGGAAAGGTCTTTGACACCTCAAAGGACACGACCTCTGCAGAGCTTACCCAGATTATCCCCCCGACCCCATCACTCCTTTAACCTGGGGACCAGGCTGGGGACTGGTTGTGGACTGTCAGACAGACAGACAGCTGGGCTGACCTGGATGTTTGTCAACAGCCCAACGGAAATCTCCTCTTAATGCTTAAAATAAAACCTACATCAAACCTGTCACCAGGGCCCCCATTAGAGCTTCCTGTTTCTGAGCGCTGCAGCCCAGGCAGCCTGCGGGAGAGGAAGCACCACCCAGCCCTGCCACCCCCCCATGGGAAGAGGGGATACAGAAGCCACCCAGGCTCTCACCCTTTGTGTGCCCAGCCCTCGCTGCTTCACCAGCCAAGGGTGGGGGGTGGGGGTCTCCTAGCAGGTAACTAACCTGGAGGGAGATGGAAAGGAGCCGAGACCTCACAGCCCAGTGCCAGCCACCTCCTTCCCCTTCCCCCAACCCAAAGAGGACCATGCCTCCAACTCTCCCACGGAGGCCCAGAGAGGGAGGACTGGCTTTCCCAGGGTCACCTAGAGTTGGAGGCAAGGCCACTCATTTTTGCTATCCACCTCAAGTCCCTCTTCCTCTAAGAACTTCCACTTCCAATCTCCAATCGATGGCCTGTGTGACCTCAAGTTCAGGGCTTGCCCCCTCTTAGCTTCCTGCCCTCTTGGGAACTGGGCTGGGATGGGAAAGGGCAGAATACTTACGGTTGGGGAGGGTCCATGTACCTGTCAGCCTTTCCCAGGCAGGTACCCTTCCTGGTGCAGGGGAAAGTCTCCAGTCCTCTTCTCAGTTCTTTCCTGATTCACTCTGTGGCCAGACCCAGCGTCCTCCACTATGAAGGAGGCCCATCAGCTAGCCTCCCAGAGGGGTTATGAGGGTGCCCTGTGAGGCGAGTCTCAGGCAGAGCCAGCCACTGGCCTCATGCCCCCCCAGATCCTGGGGTGGGCAATCACTGAGTTTTGAAGGCCCCACCCCAAGACTTCCCCCACCCCTTCTCCTTGTGTACACAGAACAGTCTGATGACCCAGCCCTTGAAAAACAAGCATTTGTGTTTATTAACCAAGAGGAGGAAAGTCAGAGCAGTGCAGACTCCTACCAGTCCTTTCTGTAGTCTACCCACCTAGGCCCAGGCTGGCAAGCCCCTTGAAGAATGTGGATAGGCCACTCCTTCCTACCCCCACCCCAGGGTGAGTTCCCAGGGAACCAAGACCCACTGGGTAAGGAAGTCAGTAAAGGACAGAGGCCAAGGAAGGAAGAAAGAAACAGAGCTGCTGGGTAGACAGCTCTGGTGAGATCCCTTGGTCCCTCACTCTCAGTGGGAAGGGCTAAGTGCCCCAAATCCAAACCTACAAGCAGGGGTCCATCCATGTCAAAACCCTACATGTGAGGCGCAGGCGGTAGTCCAAGGTCAAGAGCCAACTCTCTCCGGGTCGGTCCTTGTCAGACGGATGCTGGTCCAGACTCTGAGGCTTTGCCTCTATAGCAAGTTCACATGAGGCAGCAGCCTCTGGTCTGCCCCAAGCCAGGGAATGGATGCAGGAGAGGTCAAGGGGCCTATGGCTTCTCTAAGATCTGTCCCGTGGCGAATGTCGAGTCCCATGGAGGCCTAGCCCTCAGCTGCTGGAGTCTCCCGCGCTTGTCGCAACCCATACAGCCATTTGATCACCCGGGCGTTGCGCTCTATCACTGACACACCATAGGGGACGCGCTCCCGAGCCAGCTCCTCGATGGTGGCAGAGCTGCGGCGGGAGCAGCCCCCGTCGGAGCTAGCCGGCCCAGCACTGGGCCCAGCCAGGGACACGATGTCTGAGTTGGCCCGGGCTAGGTGGGCCACACCCAATCCCCGTGCCTCCTCCTGGTCCAGGCCGCAGAAGTTAAAAAATCTCTCCAGGTCAGCTGCTGCCCGGGAGAAGCGCTCACTCAGGTCTGACTTGGAGCGTTGCAAACCTGGGGGCCGGGCCGGGCTAGAGGTGGCGGCAGTGCCTGGTGATGGGCAGGGCTGGGCAGGTGACGCCGGCAGGGGAAGGACATCCACTCGGCGGACTGCAGCAATATTGGGTGGTGGGCGTGGGGGGGTGGCTGGGGGAGCCTGGCGGGCCCCCTCTGACCGTCCGGGGGTACGGCTGGCCTCAGCAGGGGACACAGGACTATCACACAAGTTGATGAGGCTGCTCAGGATGTCCAGGTCCAGCTGGGGCCGGCGGCCGGGGCCAGGCAGGACTCGGCGGCAAGGCGTGAGCACCGTGCGGCGAGTCCCAGGGCTGAAGAGCGGTTGTTTGCACAGCAGGGGCTGCACAGGCTCCTGGCGGGTATTGGCCACATGCAGGCTCTTTACATACTTGGCCTTGTCGGCCTCCAGGCGCTCTACAGCACTAGGTTTCCGGGCTCCACAGTCTGCTGGCCGCTGTAGCTGGTAGCCGGGGACCTTGGTCTGTAGGCGGAAAGGTAGGGCGGGGGTGTCTCGGGCTCCCGGAGTCAGCGTGTCCACAGGCATGGCTGTTACATACCCCGAGGGCTTCTGTCTGAGGAGACTGGAGAAATGAGGAGACAGAGATCCAGGCGGAAAGCTGGCAGCTGGACACCGCAACGGCTGCAGCGGAGGAAAGAAAGGGGCAGAGCACACTCAGACAAAGGCTCAGCAAAGACTGAGAAAAGCTGAAGACGCCTTCCCCATTAAAAGGTAAAGGCCACGCCTCTGATTCACAGAGAGCCAATAAGCAGGCAGAAAGCACCCGCTCACGGGCCTGTGACTCCGCCCACCCCCCCTCCTTCTCCGAGGGCCCAGCCCAGCTGAAGCAGAGAGAAAAAAAAGGTGCCAAAGAAGAAAGGCACGGGCAGCCTGTGCAGAAAAGATGGGACATGGCACATTTTAAAGGAAGTAAAGGGGGTTCCAGGCTGAGTGCTGGGCACCAGCCGGCTCAACTTCAGTGGGTCCTCTTCACAGTTCCATCTTGCAAATGCGTAAACTGAAGCCCAGGGAGGTGAGCTTGATTAAGCTAATTCAGCAAGTTGGTGGCTCTGCCCCTTGCCTCCAAGCAGGGAGGTGCTTGCGCAGGGGTCTTGGGGTTGAGTGACCAAGAGAAAGGGCTCCAACCCCACACCGCACCTGGAATGCCCACAGGAAGCCTGGTACCACCTCCACCCCACACTCACCCAGGCAGGAAGCTGCCCTGTGCCACCCGCCTAGACATGCCAGGCCCCAGACATAGCAGCAGAGCTTGTGGAGGAGGAGTGTAGAAAGTCCCCACCCCTGTCCCAATGGAGTCCAGACACCCATTAGCTTCCAGTATGAAATTCCAATGCCAGGCCCACAGCAATCCATGGATGCCTGTTAGGTGGAAACGTCAGCCCTGAGCTATGCTGCTCTGAGAGAAGCTGGAAATGCCCAAGATCACACAGCCCTGCTTAGGAGCATCCAGCAGACCCTGGATCTGCCAGCAGCAGTAGGATGGACATGCATAGGCAGGAGGGCCCACATCTGGATGCATAGGTCTCCACATGATCACCTAAGCATCAGGGCCCAGTACCCCCAGACATCAGGCCACCCCTGACCTTTTTTCCAAGGAAGGGCTAGAGCCACAAAGTGCCCCCCGCAGTCCCCTGGAGATGGGCCAGAAGAAAACCCATAGACCAAGTCCTGAACCCTTTCATGTGTAAAATGGGGGAAAGGGACTCTGTCTAGGTGATCCTCAAGAGGACCTGTAGCTCAGGCCATCTAAACCTGTATTGTCTAATTCAACAGCCACCAGCCACATATGGCTACTCAGCCTTAACTTTAAATTTATAGTAAATACACACAATTCAGTTCCTGAATCACACTAGCCACATTTGAAGGGCTCAATAGTCATATGTGGCCAGTGGTCACTATACTGGACAGCACAGATTAGAGCATTTCCAGCCATAGCAGAAAGCTATGTTGGACAGCCCCACCTAGACATCCAGAATGCCAGGAGGGAAGAGTCTGGATTGGGGAGGGGAGAGAGGAATCTGTCTTCTAGACATTTGACACCATCCTCTCCTGTAATCTTCCAACAAGTCTGTGATACGGGTCATTGTCACCTCATTTTTACAGATGGAGAAACTGAGACTCAAAGAAGTGACCAACCTAGGTCCCACAGACAATAAATAAAACACAAATTCATATGAAGCCTGATTCACTTATCTAAAAAAAAACGAATAGTTTTACTCATTGTTGCTCACATTCTCCTAAAACAGCTCCACGAAGGGGGTGGGGGTGGGGGGTGTCCGTTTTGTTCACTGTATCTCAGTTTCAAGGTATTGCTCTTTACACATAATAGGCAGTCAATAAATATTTACTGACCTGAAATACCTATGGGGACCAAATGTAAGCAGGCAGACCAAGGATAAAAGAGAGGGGCATACCCACCCTACTGTAGTCATATGGGTCTAAGATGGTAGGTATAGAATGTTCTAGGAAACTGGGAACCCAGAATTGCATGGAAACTCTAGATTCTTAGCATATTTGATAATAATAATTTTAAAAACAGTGCATGGACAGGGCAAACAAAACATGCCTACAAACATATCTGCCCCCCGCCCCAGCCTGGCCCCCAGCCCCCAGTCTGAGATCTCTGCAGCAAAGGCAAGTTGACAATAGAACCTTGGGAGCTGTTGGCCCAGAGCCAGAGCTGCTCCCAAGTTAGAAGGGATGGAGTAGGTGGGAGGGAAAGCCTGCCCCACTCAGGGCCCACCCCCAAGGAGACCTCAGGAGGGAAGGGTCACAGGAAAGGCAGCCTTGCTGAGCCCTGTCAACGTAGCTAGACTCTGCCCTACCCCCGGGCCCCCGCCTCCCAAACCAGTCCAACCCGTTGGTGGCATTGGTTTCCTCCCGGGCACCATCCCGGGAAACAGAAGGAGGAAGGAGGTCAGATGGGCAGGGCTAGGGCAAAGGTTCGGCGACACCCCCCCTCCGCCCCCGACCCGGCTCGGGCCCCCACCCCCTCGGGCCGGACGTGCAGACCCCAGGGGCTCTTCCGGCGGGACCCGGACAGATGCTAGAAGCCAAACCCGGCTTTAGGGCCGCTGGCCGTCACGCCCGGAGCTGGCCCCCTCGCCCGCTGTGTGCCTTGCGCAAGCAGCTGCGCCTCTTCCAGACTTGGTTTCCTTATGTGTGAAATGCTGTTAAAAATACACCTTCCTGATCCTCCAGGTCACCGTGAGGATCGAGCGATAAAAACAAGTCGAGGACTTTCCTCAGCACCTGTTAAAAAGGCGGCGCTGCATGAACTGGGTTCCTTGTTTTTATTATGAATTTGACCCAACTCCTGAGACCGCCCCTCTCGCAGGGGTCTCTACGCATTCTCCAGAAGCGTCTGCCCGAGCCTAAGCGGCGGACAAAGGAGGCTAATCAGTGAACAAGACTCATTTCACCGGTGGGCAAAGCACGATGTGCGGTGTCTCCTGCAAGTTAAAGCCAGGGTCCCGGTCCCCGCGTGGGACTCGTGTCCTCTCTGAGGCCTCCTCTCATCGCCCAACGCCCCACCCACGGATTTCAAACATTACCCACAAATGACCGCAGAAGCGCCGGCCCCGGGCCCTTCTCATTGGCATCCCCGGGGCATGCAGCCTCACCTTGCTCACTCCCCACCGGTTTCCCTGGCGTCAGCCTCGAGGGGGAGTAGGGGGAGCACGGATCCCTGGTCTGGCTTTTGCCCTTCCCAACTGGGGGCAATCCTGGAGATTCCCAGCGGCGGCATGCTCTGTGATTCCGTCTGCTCGCCTCCCCTCTCTGAGCCCGGGTTGTCCTGGCTCTTAAATGAGGGAGCTGATGGCACGATTCCTACAGCCTCGTCCAGGCCTGAAGGTGAGTCCCTGCCCGGTCCCCGCCTTCGCTGAGGAGGAGGGAGAGGTGCCCGGGCAGCCCCCGACCCCGGCCCCGTGCCCCCGGCTCCGGCCCGCACGTACCTGGCTGCGCCCTTGCCGCCGCTCTGCGCTGCTCCGGCCCGGCCCACCTGGGCTCAGGTAACACGCGTTTGCGCAACTTCCGGCGGCCGGCCCCGGGCAGGTGAACACGCCGGCCCAGGTATTACTCGAAAAGGGAGAACGAAAGCCAGGCAGCGGCCGGGACCCGATCCCAGCCGCCACCGACCGACCCCAGTAAGTTCTTCCGAGAGCTAGTCCCACCTATCCCACAGCTGCACTGGCCCGCACATCTGGCACACAGAGTCTTAGTGGACAGCTCAGGCAACCGGACCCATCTTGGAGATGGAAAAACTGAGTCCCCCTTTCTCACAGCCACAATGACCAGCAGTTAATGTATTAACTTTTCCTGGTGTTAATTAACCCATTTTAATCTTCCCAACAACCCCTACAAGGGGAGCTCTATTATTATCCCCATTTGACTAATGGAAAACTGAGGCTACGACAGGCTGAGTCAGTTGCCAAAGTCACCCTGGAGAGTCCAACCTGGGCACTTTCCCCCCAGATCAAGCCTTAATTAATGCCACTCCTTTCTAGCTGTGTGTCCCCAAGCAGGTTGCTGGACCTCTCTGGCCTTCCATTCTGTCAATAAAGGAAAGTCCTACCTTCCAGGCCAGGTCAGTGTGAGTTCTTAGAGCTTGAGAGTGCCTGTAGAAGCTTTGTGCAAGCTGTAAACATTAGTAAGGACAGCAATAATAGAAATAATAATAACTAGAATTTTTGAGTGCCAGACACTGTACTTTTAAATCTCTGGACCACCCTGGGAGGGAGGAACTATTTCATCCCCATTTTACAGATGAGGAGACTATAGCCCTGCAGGAAGGAACTCCTGGGAGGGAGGTGATTGTCTCTTCTGCCAGCCCAAGCTCTATTATGTCACTTCAGGTGGGACATTTGATTAAGCCAGTTTCCACTGGGATTCTGAGGCCCAGAGAAGTAATTGCGCACTGGGCTCCGACCTGAGCCCCAGGGAGGTCAAAGAGGGCCCACTTCCATGTCTGTGCCTGGTAGGGGCTGCACCAGGGTTGGGGTGGAGGGCATGAGGGGACAGGAAGTGACTCAAGGAACAGCTCTCCTCCACCTGGGAGTGAGTCAGCCCTGAAGCCACTTCCAGCCCCTGGGCCCTGATTTTAGGGGAATAAGGGAGGTGACAAGACCACCATTCTCCACAGCAGCCTGCTGGGTCCCTGCCTAGCCCTCTACTAAGGCAACAATGGGGAAGCATTAGGGGGAGTGGTTGTGCTCAGTTAGGGTCTAACTGTAGTAAAAGCAAGACAACAGTGACAATTTTTATAAAATGGGTAAGACCTTTTCCAAGTGCTTTCTTTGTACCTGGCATTTGTTCTAAGCTCTTTATATGTGTTAACACATTTAATCCTCACACCTACACTATAAGGTAGATACTACTATTATGACCATTTTACAGTTGAGAAAACTGAGGCATGGAGAGGTGGGGCCACTTGCCTGAGGTCACAGCTGGTAAATGGCAGAGCCAGAACTTGAACCCAGACCCGGGTCTGGGTAGCAGGGGTGTGGAGAAGATAGTCCTCAGTGTTGGGCTTTGGCCATTCACCGGGGAACTCCTAAGGAATCTATAGCCTCTCTCTCTGGGCCCCAGAGGGAGAAGCCACCTTAGGAATCACTCCCTGGCTACGGTTCTGGGTCTTGTTTCCTCAGCTATAAAATGAGGGCAATAATGGCAATGTCTTCCCAACAGAAATCAGATGTCATCAGAGCTCTGCTTAAACCACCCCAGCCCCAGCCCCCAAGGCTCCCCATCTCCTTAGAATAAAATCCAAACTCTCCACTTGGCCCTCAGGCCCTCCAAGATCCAGTCCCTGCCCTCCTCTCCCACCTCATCTCCAGCTTTTCCTGCTCCAGCCATAGAGTCCTCCCTGCTGTTCCTGAGCACACCAAGGTCTTTCCTGCCTCAGGGCCTTTGCACCATCCTTTCTCTGCCTGGAACCTCTTCCCTCTTCGCCTCTTCAGAGAGGCTTCCCTGACCACCCTGAGGCTCCTGCCAACTCTCTTACCCAGTTTGTTCCCTTCCAAACATTCATCGCACCCTGTCATTTTAGATATTCACTATCACTTGTTTCCTATCTCGCCCATTGGGCTAAGAACTCCACCACACTCTTCCATATTTCCTTCCTCCAGTGACAAAGCACAGGACTAAAACCCTTGGACTTTGAGCCCACCTCAAAGACCAAGGCCCCTCAGCACCAAGCCTCCTCCCAACCTCCAACCCTGACGCAGGCCTTCCCCCACCTGTCCCACTCCTCCTCCAGCCTCCAGGAGCCCCTATTCAAGCTGGGATCCAGAGAGCTCTAGCTGGGCCCTGTCCGTCCTCCAAAGCTGCCACATCCAAATCTCTGCACACACTGGGTCCACTGCTGGCAATGCCCTTTTCCACTCCAGCGCCCTGGCCACCCCTGTAGCATGGACTCTGGGACCAACCTGAGTGAGTCCAAACCCAGCTCCACCAGTGATTAGCTCTGAAACGTGGGTAAGATACTTAACTTCTCCATGCTTTGGTTTCCCCAGCTGTAAAACAGGATCCCTAACAGTGCCTCCCTCCCAGTGTGAGGCCTGTACATGACAAGCGCCACCAAAATGTGCGCTGTGATAACTATTCAACCAAACAGATGCTCCAATGCCCAGCTTCTGGGTGAGCTCTTCATCAGCTCAGACTGAATGTTGACCCCTTCTCTCAGAGGTTACAAATCTAAGAATGCAGACTCACTTGAGTAGATATTTCTCCAAAAGAAGGTATACAAATGGCCAATAAGTACAAGAAAAGGTGCTCAGCATCACTTATCATTAGGGAAATGCAAATCAAAACCAGAATGAGATACCATATCACACCCATAAGACAGCCATTATCAAACATACAAATGGGGCTTCCCCGGTGGTGCAGCGGTTGAGAGTCCACCTGCCGATGCAGGGGACACAGGTTCGTGCCCCGGTCCGGGAGGATCCCACATGCTGCGGAGCGGCTGGGCCCGTGAGCCATGGCCGCTGAGCCTGTGCGTCCGGAGCCAGGCCCGCGTACCGCAAAAAAAAAAATACAAACGAACAAACAAAAACAGAAAATAACAAGTGTTGATGAGGATGAGGAGAAATTAGCAAACCTTGTACACTGTTGGGAATATAAAATGGCGCAGCCACTGTGGAAACAGTGTGGCAGTTAGGCGAAATTTTTTAATAGAATTACTATAGGATCCAGCAATTCTACTTCTGGGTATACGCCCGAAAGAACGGAAAGCAAGGACTTGAACAGGTATTTGTACACCAGTGTTCATAGTAGCATTATTCACAATAGCCAAAAGGTGGAAACAACCCAAGTGTCCACTGACAGATAAACAGATAAACAAACATGGATGAAACTTAAAGTCATTATGCTAAGTGAAATAAGCCAGTCACAAAAGAACAAATACTGTATGATTCCACTTATATGATGTACCTCGAGTAGTCAAATTCACAGAGGCAGAAAGTAGAAAGGTGATTGCCAGGGGCTGGAGGGAGAAGAGAATGAGGAATTACTACTGTTCAAGGGGTATGGAGTTTCCATTCGTGATGGTTGCACGACAGTGTGAATGAACTTCATGCCACTGGACTGTACACTTAAAAATGGTTAAAATGGTAAATTGTATTTTATATACATTAAAAAAAAAAAGAAAAAAAAGAGGGTACAGAGTCTAGAGCCAGACTCCCTGGATTCCTATTCCAGCTCTAGGTGCAAGTTATTAAACATCTCTTGTGCTCAGTTTCCCTTCATAAGGAGGAAATAACGGTAGTAATAACCACCATACATCACAGAATTGAGAGAATTAAAGGAGTTCATACTTGTAAAGTACTTAGCACACGGTAAGGGCTCAAGAGGTGTCAGGGATTTCTATTTTTTGCTAAGGGGGCAGGAGGTGTGGTTTCTGATGTTTTTCATTTTCATGACACTGTGCGCTCCCACCTCACCCCTCCCTTCCACCTGCTTCTCATTCTATTCAGCAGAAGCTCGGCCCAGACTTGGGCAGAGACAGGGGGGCCCTCTCCTGCCCCAGAGGGATTCAGGAAGGCTCCTGGCAGCAGAGACAGCCAGCCAGTAGGACAACCCAGCTCGATTTCAGCCCAGCTGTCAGGGTCAGAGACACCCAGCTGGGCATCCTCCAGGGCCACACCAGACCCCACACTATTTCTAGAATTTTCCCAGATGCTCGTGCCCTGGCTTGCCTGGAGTCAGCCTTGCCCAGGTCAACCTTGCACAGACCTTAGGAAGGGAGAGGCAAACAGGCTGTGCGAGGGGTGTGGGTGCAGCCACCTAAGGCAGGGATCTACTGTTTGGCCCACGACCTCACACTTCCACCAACTCAATCCGCTGGGCCTCAGGTTTGCACCTGAGCTTGCAAAATGAGGACAAAGGGACTTGCGGTGGAGACTGAGTAAGAGAGACACCACATGCAAAGCCTTAGGGAAGGGCCTGGCACACAGGATAAGGTAGGGAAGGTGGGGTTAGGACAGACCCACAACCTAGCCCACTTCCTGGCCCAGATTGCCCCCTGCCTGGGCCTGAGCTCACCATCATGGCTTCTTTTCTCGGCCCAGGGAAGTGAAGAAACTTGCCCAAAGTCACAAGCAAGTTAATGACAGATCACAGACAGGGCAGTGGGCTTATGATTAGATAAATAATCTAAAATACATACAGATGATACATGTGCATGGCTCAAAATTCAAAAGCTATAAAGGGAATGAAGTTTAAAAAAAAAAAACTCCCTCCATTCCTATCCCCAGCCACCCAGTTCCCCTCCCTGCAGGAATCGTTGTGATCAAACAGCTGTATGTCCTTCCACGGAGATTTTAGGCACATGCAAGCGATAATGGACATATATTCTTTCTATTTTTTATGCATATGGCAACATGCTCTGTGCACTGTTTTCGTCTTGCTCTTTCACTGAATAATATATGTTGTTCTTAATAATACGTGTTATTAACATATATTAATTATAATGTTATTAATAAACTTAATATATGTTGTGCTACATCAGTACGTAAAGAGCCCATCAGCCCCTACCGATGGCCACTGAGCGTGTGTGTCTAGTCTCTATTACAAACCACACTGCAGCCTCACTGTGCCTACGTCATTCTGCCTAGAAGTGGGACAGCTAGTTCAGGGGGATGCATGTGTAATTGTGACAGAGATGGGGGACTGTGCTCCATGGAGGCCATACCAGTTGGTCTCCCACCAGCAGAACACAGAGCAAATGATCAATGTTAGCTTTAGTCATTTGATTACTGGGGCTTTGGGTACCCCTCAATTTTGCACTCGAGGCAACTACCTCACTTGCCTCACCCTAGCCCCTCCCTGTATCACATTCCAGTCTGGGAAGATAATAAACTCGCTAATAAGTGAAATTATACGACATCGGATGGGGTAAATGCTACTGAGAAAAACAAAATAGACAAGGCGGAGGGCAGGGCATATGAAGGCAGTAAATATTTGTTGAAAGAATGAAGAAAAGACTTGTTTTCTTTCTGATCTCCCAGAGCTCATCTACCCAAAGCCAGGAGATGGCTTTGGAGGAGAGAGGGTAAGTAACTCCCCTTGAAGAGATTCAAGACTCCCAGATGCTACAATTCTGAGTGTCTAGAATTCTAAGATGGAAGCCAGATAGACTGGGAACCAGCCCCAGAGTTGCCAAGTCTGACCATGTGACTTTGAGCAAGGGGCTTAACTTCTTAGAACCTCAGTTTCCCCACCTACAAAAGGAAAACAACAATAGCAACCTGTGGGTGGGGGCTCCCCAGGAAGCAAGGCCTGCTGTAGGTCAGATGCTGTACCAGGAGGGGTCCCGGGCCCACCCCCAACTCCAAAGTCTCTGGTGACTAATGTCTTCCGTTGAGGGTGTGCCTCTACCCTTTCCCCCAACCTGGGGTAGATTCCCAAGAGTCCTGCAGCCAAAGGTCCAAGAGTCCAGGGCCAAACCATCAGCTGCTCACCTGGCACCTAGCTCAGGAATGTCAGTCCTGCCCGATCCCCCCAGCTCTTCTTTCTGAGAGGCACAGCACTGTAATTCAGAGCCCCGTAAGCGGAAGGATCCCAAGTGAGCCCTAAATCCACCCGCTGGCTTTCCGGGGAAGTGAAGACAGATGCTCTGGAGGAGACGCCAGGACGCTGTGGCGAAGAGGCAGCCGGGAGGGGCCTGAGCTCTACTGGCCATGTTCCGGTTGATCAGAGGCTAAGAGAGTGACCACCGGTTACCCGTCTGGGTTTCTCAAGGTAAATCTATATCTACCTAGACTAGAGGCTGAGAGATGGAGCAGAAGGACCTGAATCGGCTTCTCTGCCAGACTTCGCCTGAGCAGGACACTTGCCTTCCTGAGCCTCAGCGTTCTCATCTGTGAAATGGGGTTCCACAACGTCTCCGCTGGTACGACTCAGGGAGGACGCGCACCGCAGGCGCCCGGTGAATGAAGACCCCCTAGTCCCGGGCTCGCGCCCCGGACCACCCGTGCCCTCACCTGGAGCACACGCTAGGCGAGTCCGGCTCCTCCAGAGCGGGTCTTGAGGTGGCTGACAGCTCGGACCCAGGCGGGGAATGGCCGCACCCAACGCGGCTCGGGAGGCCTCAGCCCCACGTGAGGACCCGCGGGGTCTCTTCGGAGCTGTCCTCCTTAACTGAGATAAGCCGGGGGACCTGACTGTCCCAAGGCCCCCGACAGAGCGAAGGTCCTGGGGCGCAGGGGAAGGGGAAGTGAGCGCGCCGCCCCACTCCCACCCCCGACACCGGAATGGTTTGCCCTGGAAATCCTGATTGGTTTCTCTCTTCCGTTCGAACGCCGCGCGGCCCGCGTTGCCAGGCGACCGCTTAGCTTCGGCAGGGCGAGGAAGCACCCCGGCTCCGCAGCCCCGCCCCGCCGCTCACCTCCCGCGTGGCCTCAGGTTCTTCCGGCAGCCTTTTCAGCTCAGGCACCTAATTCTTTTCCTTGCTCACCCGGGACTTTCTCTTGGTCCCCAACTGGTTCCTAGTCCCGACTTCAGCTAACGCGCTGTGTGAGGCAGTGCAAGCCCATTTCCCTCTCTGTTCCCCTCACTGCACAATGATGAGTGGGTTAGCGTTAAGATGTGCATGCCCAGCAGTACCGAAATTTACTAAGGAAATAACCAAAGATATGAGCAAAAATTAATATAGTCCAGCGTTATTTATCATAGCAAAATAATGGAAATAAATTCAGTGCTCAGTGAAAGGAGATTGGTTATATAAATCCATCCTGCAGAAGAACTGAGTTTTTTACATACCAGTTAGCTTTGCATGACAAAACTCTTGTCAGTGCTCACGGCATAACCCTCTGAGATAGGTACCTTTAATTATCCCCACTTTCTGATGAGGAATATTATGCAGTCATTAAAAATGATGCGGTTAAAATACACTTAAAGGGCTTCCCTGGTGGCACAGCGGTTGAGAGTCCACCTGCCAATGCAGGGGACACGGGTTCATGCCCCGGTCCGGGAAGATCCCACATGCCGCGGAGCGGCTGGGCCCGTGAGCCATGGCCACTGAGCCTGCGTGTCAGGAGCCTCTGCTCTGCAGCAGGAGAGGCCACAACAGTGAGAGGGCCGCGTACCGCAAAAAAAAAAAAAAAAAAATACACTTAAAGTATGGGGAAAACACTAAGAAAGTATTAAATTTTTAAGAAGTATGTTTCAAAGCACTATGTACAACATAAATATGCATTAAATACATAATGGTAATATCATAATGGTAATATCACAATGTGATATTACCATTGTATAAATGTGTATTACCATTGTGTAAATGTATTATACAATGTATAATGTATTATACAATTATACAATGTATTATGTATTATACAATGTATTATACAATGTATTGTATAGTATTATACAATGTATTGTAATTATACAATGTATTATACACTGTATAATGTATTATACAATTATACAATGTATAAATGCATTATAAACATTTATAATAACAGCAGTTAATTTCTTCTTTCTGCTTGTATGAATTTTCCAAGTTTCCAATAGTTAAACCAGTCAAGAGAAAAAAAAAATACATGTTTTTAAAGAGGATTAGAAAAATTAACTCTAACACCCCTTCCAGATGAGCAAAATTTTTAGGTGTGAGTCACTGTTTGGGTGTAGGGCATTGCTCAGTTTGGACTCAGCCTCTTTCTATCCCAGATGGTGTTTTTCATTCTCTGATTGAATTGTCAGTCACTGAGCACTGACTGTGTACATGCCTTGGACAGGTGGGGGAGGAGGCCTAGTAATAAACCAATAGCTAACAATGACTGCATGTTCCGGCATGGGCACCAACTAACCATATCAGAACAGATACTATCATAAACACGGAGTCTGTGAGGACCAGCTAAATATCAAACCTGGCACTAACTATGCCCTCTGCTAGATTGTGCTCAGATGTACCCACATTTTCTCATTTGCCTTCATTACTGTCTGAGGAGAGAGATTCTATTAATATGCCTATTTTATAGATGAGAAGACTAAGGTCTGTCTGGATCCAGCAGGAGTCCTCTCAGCCATTCTGATATATTACCGTGTAACTGCAGTTTGACAGTTGCAGTGAGGAGAGGCAAGGAGGGTCTGTGATCCTAAAAGACAGAGAGAAAACTGAGTAGGAGCAGATCCAGACTTTGTACTTCCTGGGGCTTAAACAATTTAGGGAGTGTTATTTAAGAAAAGGACTACAAAATTACAGATATAAAATTAGGTAATAAAGTGGTGATTTGGTTATAAAGATAAAAGAAACCTCAACAAATGACAAATTCTACAAAGTCCAGAAAAATAACGTTATTTTTGTGAATTACCTGTCTGACATACCTCCATAAAACTTTCCATAAACAAGCTTCCGGTTCCATGTATACATTCCAAACTTCTCCTCTACTACCTCATACTGGTGGTATTGGGCACTGTAGGACCATCCATGTATATGGAGCTACAACCTCTGACTCTGCACTTTCATGTCACAGTGCCAGGTGAGTCAGCTCAGTGTGCCAGGTAGGGGTATTTCTGGAAGCCATTCCTCTACTAGGGCAGTTGGCAATAATTATCTACTCACAAAAGTGACCGGAAACAACATAAATAAAACCACTAAACCCAAATTAAATGTCAAGGTCCTCTTAGCCAGATCCCCAAAATGCTCACACTCACTCCAACATCAGCTGACACAAGGGGAAGTCGGAATGGAAGGAGACGGTGGTATAAACAGAATGAGGTTAAATTACCTCACTTTAGAAAATTTTAAAAAGCATATGACCATATGAACACATTGCTAGAGTGCCTCTCAGACCTCGGCTTCCCTGTCATTAAAACAGGAATGACAACAATGGTGTCATGGTCTAATTTTTCTCTGAAAGGTATAGTTTTAATCAGGAGCTGGGAGATATTTGAGATGCCTGGATAAAGGCCCTGCTGACCCTTGCATCTTCAAAGCTTGCCTCTGCCCTGTATGCCCTGGAGCTTAAAACAAACAACACCAAAACCCTGAGTCTCATTCCCAGATTAAGAAAGTGAGGCAAACGGAGGGCAGAAGGAACTTCCCCCGGATTCCAAATTAGGCCACACAAAGAGAGATTATTTGGACACACTCAGATTCCAGGACGCTGAGCATCTTCACGTGCCAACAACATACGGATAACAACCTCCATTTCAAGGATTTGTTAAGAACCTGGTGCCAATTTAGAGTCATTGAAAGCGTCCCAGTCCTTCCCCTTCCGCACTGTGTGGGGCGGGGAGGGAGAGCCCATAAGAATAAGAAGGTGCACAAACTATCGTTAACAGTTCACAGGAAGCTGGAAGATCCTTATGCCTTTTTTTTTTTTTTTGCGGTACGCGGGCCTCTCACTGTTGTGGCCTCTCCCGTTGCGGAGCACAGGCTCCGGACGCGCAGGCTCAGCGGCCGTGGCTCACGGGCCCAGCCGCTCCACGGCATGTGGGATCTTCCCGGACCGGGGCACGAACCCGTGTCCCCTGCATCGGCAGGCGGACTCTCAACCACTGCGCCACCAGGGAAGCCCCCTTATGCCTTATCTTGACCCAGTACGTGAGCAACAGTAACATCTCGCCCTGTACACAGGCCTGTGGCTGCTTTGTTGCCTCCTCCAGCAACCAGACCTTGGCAGTGTTTTTGTTTTTTTTTTTAATTGGGGATAGTTGCTTTACAATGTTGTTAGTTTCTGCTGTACAGCGAAGTGAAGCAGCTATATGTATACATATATTCCTTCTTTTTTGGTTTTCCTCCCCATTTAGGTCACCACAGAGCACTGAGTAGAGTTCCCTGTGCTATACAGCAGGTTCTCATTAGTTATCTATTTTATGCATATTAGTGTATATATGTCAATCCCAATCTCCCAATCTCATTCCACGCCCCCTTTTCCCCCCTTGGTGTCCATATGTTTGTTCTCTACATCTGTGTCTCTATTTCTGCCTTGCAAACAGGCAAATGGCAAATCTGTACCATTTTTCTAGATTTCACATATATGTGTTAATATACAGTATTTGTTTTTCTTTTTCTGCCTTACTTCACTGTGTATGACAGTCTCTAGGTCCATCCACGTCTCTATAAATGACCCAATTTCATTCCTTTTTATGGCTGAGTAATATTCCATTGTATATATGTACCCCATCTTCTTTATCCATTCATCTGTTGATGGACATTTATGTTGCCTCCATGACCTGGCTATTGTAAATAGTGCTGCAATGAACATTGGGGTGCATGTGTCTTTTTGAATTATGGTTTTCTCAGGGTGTATGCTTGGCAGTGTTTTCTTCGCTCAGCTTGAAACCAAGATGAAATCAGCCTCAGATGTCAATTCCCTATCTTCTGTGCACCCCATGGCTGTATTTTGTTTTGTTTCATTTAATTCAAAGGGTGTTCTCTTCATACACATTTCCTTGTATCTGAATTCCTCTGGAAGGACTCACCAGAAACTGGTCCTAGTGGTGGCTACTGGGCTGACTGGGGAACAGGGGAAAGAGAAAAGCTTTTTAGAAAGTGTTTTTTAAACCTTTTGGATTTTTTACCTTATAAACATGTTATCTATTTAAAAAAATAAACAACACTTTTAAGGATATTCTATGAGAGAACAGAATAAGGTAGTGAATTAAAAGAAAACTCAGCCCAAATATGTCCCTCCCAACACGGCAGCTGAGAGAGTCAATTGAGATGTTCTTTCTGGAGGGCAAGAGTCACTTTTCTCAAAAAATTTTGAGAAATTTTGTGCTGTGTCAATAGTCCTGTATTCTGATCTAGCAACTGTTTCTAAAAAGAAACTGACCCTAACCAAATAATGAAAGAGATTCAGAAAGATTTAACAACAATAATATTTACTATAGCATTGCTATTAATGCCCCTCCCCCCCAAAAAATAACCCAATTTTCTGGCCACAGGGCAATGCATGGTGAATGGGACTGGAACAGAATACCATACAGCCATTCAAAATGATGTTTTTGAAGAATATTAAGTGACATGGAAAGATTTTTTAAATATTCTCTCAATTAATTTATTTGTTCCAGAAATATTTTTGAGCACCTACTATGTAGATGCAAGCACTTCTTTCTAAGCCTAAGTTTCCTCACCTGGAAAACAGGTGTTAACCATGCCTACCTCCCAGGTTTATCAGAGGCATGATACCCTGACTGACCCTCTACACCCTATGGCTGTTGTTTCTGCTACTGTTCTTATGAGGCTGTTTGATAGTACAAGCTCTTGAGGCAGCGTGTCCCCAGGCATCATCACTCCCTGCCCAAACCCTCCAAGGGCTCCCCAACAAGCTTTGAATACGGGGGTCTTTGGAAGCTGATCCCTGTCAACCCCATGTCCTACCACCTTCCCCCTCAGCCCATCTTGCTCCAGCCACTGACCCTCCTGTTGTTTCTCAAATACACCAAGCACCCTCCTGCCTCAGGGCCTTTGCACATGCTGTTCCCACTGCCTGGGCATCTCTTCCCCAAGACACAGCTGCCTCCTCACCTCCTCCCTCACGTCCTTCCAGTCTCTGCTCAGTGTCATCCTCCCAGGGAAAACCCTCATCCTCCCCCTACCCCATCATTCACATTTCTTTTCATAGCTCTCCAACCTCCTAACATTCAGTGTGTTCCTGTGTCTGGGTCTCCTCTACCAACTGTGAGCTCCCAGAAGGCACGGTCCACACTTCTTTGCCCACTTTTCCTGCAGTTAGAGATGGGCAACGCACTTAACCATAGTAAAGACTCTGAGAAGGCCTGGAGCAGAAACTCCTCTTTCTCTTTGCTTCCTCCATTGTTTCCCAAACATACTCAACCCTGAAGTCCTACGTCCTCAGAACACTTCCTAAACAGCCCACAGGAACAGTGAAAACACCATCTATAGAAGGTGCGTCTCCAGGATGTGACAAGGGGCCCTTCCTCCTCTGCCAGTGCCTCACTTAAAGTACAGGCTGCTTCCCCTGGGACCAGATTTCCCAGACCTAGGAACTGTCCTCAGTCTCCAGTCCCCACCGCACATTGCCTCTCAAACTACCACAGTGCCTCCAGGGGGCCAGGTTCCACCTGCCAAAGAATCAGGCCCAGCTTCCAGGGGGATATTCCAGGACACATCCTGCTGGCCCTTCCTATCTCTGAGCCTCAATTTCCCCATCTGTACAATGGAGGTAGTAACATTCAACTTGAGTGGACTCAGAAAGGTGCCCTGAATACACAACCCAAGCGAGACTCTGGGTTTCTGTCCTTAGAAAGGATTTGATTCTAAACTAGGCAGGATCAGAGCAACCACAGAGCCATGAGGCCCCAGTGCCCCTGGATTCCCAGGAAGAAACAGCCAGGAGCAGGGGAGAGCTCAGCTCAGGAGGAAAACCCGGAGAGCCCAGCCCTCGCAGCCTCTACTCTCCCACCCCCAGCCCTTTGCAGCCCAACCTAGCAACATCCGGCTGCTTGGAGCTGTGCCCACCAGCCACCCTGATGTTCCCCTGTGTGCCCAACACCTGCAATGCTCTTCCTGGCTCACTCCGCCTTGTCCTGTGGAAGTCACTTCCTGGAGCTTTTCCTGACCCCCTCCCCGGCTGAGCTGGGAGACCCTTTTCCGAGTCTCCTGGATTTTTCCCGATGTATCAGGTTGTGTATCAGATTGTGTTTCACGTCCATTTACAGGTCCACTCTCCCCACGAAGGCAACAGTGAGCGCTAGGGGTGGCAGGGACTGGCCTGCTCCTCTCCCACACCCCAGGATCCAGCCCAGTTTACACAGCAGGCACTCAATTAATATTTGAGAACAGAACTGAGAAACAGCCTGTCCACTGCTCCCGTACATCCCCCATCCTCCCTGCTTCTCTCCTCCCAAGGGCCTTCCAGAGGGGTGACTGGTACAGGTCGGGGGCCCTGATGGACATGTGTTCAAATGCTGGTTCCACATTCTCTTGGCTGTGTGATCCTGGAAAAGTGGCTCCACCTCTCTGAGCTACATCTCTGCCACTACAAACTGGGAATGGTGATATCGCTTCACAAGGATGTTATGAAAGTCAAATGAGATAATGGGAACCAAGCATTCTGCACGGGACTTGTCACACATGGTAAGTGATCAACAGACCTCATGATTACTACCACTACTACTATTGGAATTACTGTTATGGGTCAGAGTGAAATTCTGGTTCCACTAAAAAGTTTCTGGCTTGCATCCTGGGCTGTTCCATCAGAGTAAAACCCAACAGTGAGTTCAGCTCACTGTGGACAGGTCTGTGGCCCCTTTCTATTGTGTCGGGGAGGGAGATTGGACACAGAGTCTGTTCTTCTCAACCCCTTGCCCCAGCAAGGGCTGAGAGTGAAGCCAGCACCTGCACAGAGATAGGAAACCTGGGACCCCTGCTCTGACACTACAGTGACCCTCCCAGCTGGGAGTCTCCTGACCTTGCAGGCTTCGGGCTTTTATCAGGTAAATGGAGATGATGATAGCTCCCAGGATATAGCATCTGAGAAAGGGCTTGGCAAGTATAAAGACAGGGCTGAGCTGTCCAGGTGGGACTGTTATCACTGAGCTGCTGCTGGGGCTGAGCCTGCCTCTGCCTCTCCATCTTTCTGAGGCTCAGCTTTCTGTCTGGACAATTAGGAGATGGCAGCTCCTTGTTTGGAGGCCCCTGCAGACCTCCCTCCTTGACTTCCTCTTGTCTTGTTTCAAGTTGTATTCACTCATTCAACAAATATTATCTGAGCCCCTGGTCTGTGCCAATTACTAGGAAGAGAGACGAAAACACAAGGAGTTACATGCTAGTGAGGGAGACCAGACAATAGATGAGCAAGTGAACCAAGAAATGAGAAATGTTATAAATGAAAATAAAGCAAAGTAAGGAAACAGGCATGAAAGAGAAGAGGCTGCTTTATATAGCATGGTCAGGGAGGCCTCTCCTCTGAGGTGAGACACAAAGGGTAAGAAGAGGCAGCCACGTGGAAATCAAGAGGAAGGATGAGAGGGAGCAGCATGTGCAAAGGGCCTGGGGTAAGAATGAGCTTAGTGCATTTGAGCCAAAAAGCCAGTGGCTAGAATGCAGGCAGAGAAAGAGACTGATGTTAAATTGCTGAGAGTCTGTAGGCCACAGAGGGAAGTTTCTATTTTAAACATAAAGAGCAGCAGTTTAAGGTCAAGACTGGGAATTCTGGGGTCAGCCAGTCATGGTTCCAATCCCAGCTCTACCACCCACTAGCTACCTGACTTGGGAAAGTTCCTTAAACTCTGAACTTTCCGTTTCCTCATCTGTAATCAGAAGAATAATTTCACCTATATTGTAAGGTGTTACCTTGAGTACCCAAGATGATGACAGCAAAACCTGGCCAGAGTGTGGCTCAATAAAAGGGTGCTATGCTCATGACAATATCAGAGATTATACAGCACAGTCACGGGGGTTCCCGATAGACCTCCTCAAATCCTGGCAGAGAGCACACGGGCTTGGGTCCTGGAGCCAGGAAGCCAGCTGCACCAGGTGCCAGCACAAACAGCTAGGGCGTCCAACAGTCTTCTGGGGGTAGGGGGGAGGTGGGCTGCTGAGGGAAGTAGGGGAGGGAGCAGACAAGCCTGAGGATCAGGGGGGATTTGGCCCCAGCTGAGCTCCATCAGCTCTCCACTCCCAAATCCTTCGGGTTTCAGGAGTGCGGACAAGTTTTGAACCTGAAAATCCCAGAATTCTTAAATCCTGAGGTCATCAAATCCTTAGAATCCCTTCAGTCTAAAACCCTAGATGCCCATCATGTTCATCCCTTAGACTGTGATAGTGAAATGGTCCTTAGGCCATCACCTGACACCAGGGCAGGTCAGAGTAGAAAGAGATGATAGTCAAGGTCCTACCATATAGCACAGGGAACTATACTCAATATTGTGTAATAACCTATAATAGGAAAGAGCCTAAAAAAGAATATATACATATATATATATATAAAACGGAATCACTTCGTGGTACACCTGAAACCAACACAATCTTGTAAATCAACTATACTTCAATAAAAAATATTTTAAAAAGTACAATACCCTCAAAAATAAAAGAGAAAGAAAGAGATGGTGGTTTTCACTGTGAGGTTAAAAATCAAACCCAGTGTTTCCCACGGTAGGAGAAAAGAGGGATAACTATCTCTAATTAGATGTACCAAATAAACCCTCTAGGTCAGCACTGTCTGCTAGAACGTTCTACGTGGGTGAAATGTTCTATATTTCTCCTGTAGAGTAGCCACTAGCCACACATGGATATTGAGACCTTGAAATGTTATTAAGCACAAC
Organism: Phocoena sinus; assembly: GCF_008692025.1. Taxonomy (NCBI): domain Eukaryota; kingdom Metazoa; phylum Chordata; class Mammalia; order Artiodactyla; family Phocoenidae; genus Phocoena; species Phocoena sinus. Next base: position 27,808,862 of record NC_045777.1, on the reverse strand, counting down.
TGAGGAACTGAATTTTACATTTTATTGAATTTTAATTAATTTAAATGAAAATAACCACACAAGGCTAGTGGCTATTGTACTCAATAGCATGGCTCTAGAGTCAAAGTTACTCCTCTTCTCCTCCCTTGCACCAAGTCTGGTTACCTCAAGGAAGTAAATGTGCCTGGCTTCTTTTACTTGAAGGTAGACTAGAATTTAATAACACCGTTTTGTTCCTATTCCATTATATTTTCCCCAGTATTTTTCTGATTGTGACAAGTGATACTCCACCCAATCCCACCTCTGCATGTGACACATGGGGAAACCAAGGCCCAGAAAGGGGAGGTGACTAGCCTGGATCACACTGATCAGGCGACAGAAGCAAGAGGACGCCTGTGCAGACCAGGACAGATGGTGGAGGCTGGGAGGGGAGGCTTGGGTCCCCTCAGGGCTCGGGGGTCTCCCCTCCCCAACCCTACAGCCTGTGAGCCCGGAAGGTCAGAGGCTGGGCCTGACAGATGGGATTTTGCAGGGGAAGAGTGTTCTGAGAGTGAGGGGCCTTTGTCCTCCTAGTGTTCCAACCCCAGATGGCAGGGCCAGGCCAGAGTGCAGCTGGGGGGGAGTAGAGCCCCTCTAGAACTGGAAGGTCGTGGCCCCAGAGACAGAATCTTTGTGGAAACTTAACACCCAAGACCCTCCACCTAAGGGCCTGGAGCAGGCCTTTTCAGCTTTCAACTTGACCTCTCTATTTTATATGCAAATCAGATGCAAATGAGCCTGCGGTGCTACCCCCACCTCCCTTTCTCTACTGCTGGGGCCCAACCAGCAGGTCCAGACACTGCAAGCCCCAGGCCCATTCTCAGCACAGATTCCTCAGACTCCTCACCCTGAGGATGGGCACAAAATGGGCTCATCTGTCCCATCTATGCCTGGACCCTGCTTCAGACTCTGGGCCACTCCTGCCCTCTCTCCCCACATCCATCTTCCACCAAGTGCAGGCAGATCTTTTAAAAATATCAATCAATATTACAAAACTATAGTAATCAAAACAGTATGTTACTGGTATAAAAACAATCGAGGGCCCAGAAATAAACCCATGCATATATGGTCAACTAATACTTGACAAAGGAACCAAGAATGCTCAATGAGGAAAAGATAGTCTCTTCAATAAATAGTGCTTGGAAAAGTGGATATCCACATGCAAACAATGCAGTTGGACCCCTATCTTACAACACTCAAAATATTAACTGGAAATGGATTAAAAACTTAAACCTAAGATCTGAAACTGTAAAACTCCTACAAGAAAACATGAGTATAAATTGCCTCGACATTGGTTTTGGCAATATTTTAGATATGACACCAAAAGCACAAGCAACAAAAGCAAAAATCAACAACTAGGACTACATCAAACCAAAAAGCTTCTGTACAGCAAAAGAAACAATTAATAGGACTTCCTGGTGGCGCAGTGGTTAAGAAGCCACCTGCCAATGCAGGAGACATGGGTTTGAGCCCTGGTCCAGGAAGATCCCACATACCACAGAGCAACTTAGCTCGTGTACCACAACTACTGAACCTGCGCTCTAGAGCCCGCAAGCCACAACTACTGAGCCCACATGCCACAACTACTGAAGCCTGCGCGCCTAGAGCCCATGCTCTGCAACAAGAGAAGCCCCTGCTGGCTGCAACTAGAGAAAGCCTGCATGCAGCAACCAAGACCCAATGTAGCCAAAAATTAAATAAATAAATTTATGTTTTAAAAAAGAAGAAACAATTAACAAAATAAAACGGCAACCTAAAGGATAGGAGAAAATATTTGCAAATCATATATCTGATAAGTGATTGATCCTTTAAAGTAGTTTTTTTTTTTTTTTTGACTGTGTTGCGTCTTCATTGCTGCTCACAGGCTTCCTCTAGTTGCGTTGAGCAGGGGGGCCACTCTTCATTGCAGTTCACGGGCTTCAAGGGATTGATCCCTGAATAGACATTTCTCCAAGGAAGACATACAAATGGCCAACAGGTACATGAAAAGGTACTCAACATCACTAATCATCAGGGAAATGCAAGTCAAAACCACAGAGATATCACCTCACACGTGTCAGAATGATTGTCATCGAAAAGACAAGAGATTTAAAAAAAAAAAAGACAAGAGATAACAAGTGTTGGTGAGGATGTGGAGAAAGGGAAACCATTGTGCACTACTGGTGGGAAGGTAAACTGGCACAACCACTCTGGAAAGCAGTATGGAAGTTTCTCAAAAAATTAAAGATAGAACTACCATGCCAGCAATTCCACTCCCAAGTAGAGCCCCAAAGGAAATGAAATCACTATCTCGAGGAGATTTCTGCACCACCATATTCATTGTAGCATTATTTACAATAGCCAAAACATGGAAACAATGTGTCTATCAACAGATTAATGGAAAAAGAAAATGTAAAAATATATGTATATGAATGAATAAAGGACCAAATGCCCATTCTGAAACCCCTGAAGAGGCAAAGAGATTGGTATGAGAAATGCAATGATAATCATTTGTTCATTCAACAAATTTACTGAGATCCTACTATGTGCCAGGCACTGAGGTGGGGGCTGGGGATACAGTGGTGAACAAGACAGAAGCTCTCTGCTTTCCATAGCCAGTGAGGGAGACAGAGAAGGCACAGGGATTACAGTTGTGAGTGATCACGGGCAGCTGTGGGATCCAGACGAGGGGGCAGGGCAGGCTTCTAGAAGGAAGTCATGTCTGGGCTGCAGCCCAGAGAGTGAGCAGGAAGACCGAGCCAGAGCACAGGAGGGGAACAGAGAAAGAGGTATGGAGCTGGAAGAGATGGGAAGCCAGGGCACGAAGGTCACGCAGGTCCTCAGGATCCCTGGCAGGAGCCGGGGAGGGGTGGGGTGGAAGGCCTGTCCTGGCATCACTATTTCCCCAGCTTTACAGACAGAAACACAGAGGCCCAAATCAGAGCAGGGACAGATCCACCCCTTCCCAACTCCCCTCCAGTGTTCTTCCCACTGCAGCATGGTCTTCCAGGAATCCCAGGTCCTTCCCCAGAACCTTCTGGAGTCTTGGGAATGGGCCACTTTCCTAGCCCGCCCACACCTCCCCGCCCCTGCAGACCAGTCCCACATTAAATAACTCTGACCCCAGCGTGGAAAAGGTGATTCCCTTTCTGAGTCCTTTTCAAGTCTCCTTACATCAGTGAGAAAGTCTTCTCTGCTGCTCTGTGTTCGACACCAGTGCCCACGAGTCTCCTGCATAACAAGTGGAGAGCAGGCCTCAGCTGCAGCCTGGGCACTGCATCAGCCTGAAACACTGTCTCCATTTCCAGAGGTACGTTCTGTTCATGGCAGAAAACACTTGCTTTTCATTTCGTGTGTCAAGTTTCCTTTTACAATGAATCCATGGTCAACTGTAAAACACATTTTGGAGAAAATTAAGGAAGTCAGTTGTGGACTTAATATTAGATATCAGAGAAATGTTGATATTATTAAGTGAAACAGTGGTCCTGGAAATAGACTTACTTTTTGGACATGCAAACTAAAGTATTTGGGGACAAAAATTGATGCTATCTATAATTCACATTGAGATATTTCAGAAAGAAATAGATGAAGCAAATATGGAAAATGCCAATGTTAAATTTGGGTATTGGGTATGTAGTTCATGATGTCATTCTGTATTTTTCTGTGTGTCTAAAATTATCCGAATTCAACGTCAGCCAGTTGATTTGAAGAAAACACGTTAAGAAACAATCATTAATGGCAGACTCTGGGCGTGGTCAAAATTGTGAACATGCCATGAGAGTGAAGGAAGCCTGGGCGAGGTGGGAAGAACATTCTGGGTTGGGAAAACCAGAAGCTTGGGGCTCCTTCCCCTGGGCCCCCCTGATTCTCTCCTCAGGGCTGGCTTCTTGTGCTCTGAGCAGTTCCACAGGCCTTGCTGCTGACTGTCCCCTCCCGGGTATATCTGCTCTCAGGTTTGGAGCCAGGCAGGAAGCCAACAGCTTAGCTGTCCTCGAGGGGCCCGGCCACACTGCCAGTGTCTGGAGTGGGGAGGGGCAGAGGGCACAGCCCCTTCACATCAGCCCATCCCCCCGCTTTGGACCTGGGCCTGGGCATCTGCCTCTCACTGGCTACCTCACTAGACAGACGGGGAAACAGGCCCAGGCCTGACTCAGATGCCTGTCTCCAGGGCCTGGGTGCTTCCTGAGGGCCCAGGACACACAGTCCTGCAGAGGGAAGAGGTGAAGAGAAGGCCTGTGGTGCCAAAAGGGTCAGAAGCCTGCCTCTGGCCCCCAGCAAGTCAGGGTCATTGCGGGAGGGTAGGGGACAGAAGTGTGAGGAGGTTGAGATGAGGGCACGGTGCCCCCCAACAAGAGAGTATCCCCCCTCCATCAGTGCAGCCCAGCTCCCCTCCACCTGTCACTCACTGAAAGTCACTCTTACCCTCATGCCCAGCTGTCCCTTCTCAAGGTCTCCCCTGTCACTCATCAGTCAACAAATATTTCCTGAGCTTATCTGTGTGCCAGGTACAAACTAGGTACCAGGGCCTCAGCCAGGAACAAACCAGACATGGTCCCCACCCTTGAGCTGATGCTGGTGGGAGTCAGACACCAAACAAGGTACATGAGAGAACACGTAACACAGCATCAAGGGCACAGTGAAGAAAATGGGAGCGGCATGTGCAGGGAGACAGAGTCGGCGACCAGGCTATTTTAATAAGGGGTCACCTCTGAAGGGTGAGTTTGAGCAGAGACCTTAATAAAGTGAGGGAAGGGCCATGGGGTTGCCTGGAGAAAGAGCCCCAGGTAGAGGGAACAGCAAGGGCAAAGGCCCTGAGGCAGGGCACGAGTTTGCCACGTGAGAGACAGCAGGGAGGCCAGTGTGGCTGGAGTGGAGAGTGAGGGGGGAGGGAGGAAGCCGTGCTCAGTGTGATGGGAGCAGAACCCCATGGGGCCAGTCCATGGGGAGGAAACCAGCAGGGCTGGGAGGGTTCTGAGCAGAGGCAGGACAGGCTCTGAGTCGTGCTGTGAGGGGCAGAAGGGCGAGAAGTAGTATGGCCAGTGAAGATATGACCGCAGAAGTCCAGGCAGGACATGAAGGAGGCTGGACAGGGTGGTGGCAGTGGAAGGGTACCAAGTGGCCCGATTCTGGGTCCCGAAGGATCTGCTAAGAGATTAGATGTGGGGTGTGCGAGAAAAACAGGAGTTGGGAGAGGAGAGAGCAGCTCCATTTCAGACACCGTGTTCCTGGCTGTATCCCCGGTGCAGGGACAGAGTTAATCTCAATCAATAGTCACGTAAAAGAGAGAGAAAGGAAGAAATAGACTCCCAGCCTCAGGTTCCTCTTCAGACCAGGCTGGCTTTTTTCTTCTTCAAGCCTGTCAGAGGCGACCTCTGGTGGCCAATGCTTGGAACTGCAAATGCTCACGTTGAGGGCCATAAGGAAGAGTATGAACCCTGGAACATACTTGACCGGAAAAAAATCAGAGACCATACTCCAGCCCTCACCCATTTTACTGATGAAGATACTGAGGCCCACCTACGGTTGAGGTCTGATCTCCGTCTCAATGGCTTCTCCTTCTGGCCTCCCAGCTGTTGTTTTCCAGAGCTGAGTGGGCATTTCACGAAATCCCCCGCAACCTCCCATAGGATGCTGGGAGTCCATCCTTGGCACTCCTACACTCCTAGGAAGCATATTGCTGCCTCATCTTGCATACATTCCAAATCCCCAGATTAGCCCACACCTTCCCTACTTAGCTAGATGGGAAATCTCTACCCCATCTGCACTGGAATTTCCACCATCCTTCACTCCTGGAATCCTGCCCCAGGGCAGGACCCTGCCCAGCAGAGGTCTGTCAGCAGGGACCCATTTGCTACATACAAACCTGAAAGTTGTTCCCATTCCAGCCCAGTTTTTCCAACTTGGGTAAGGGGCGTGCTCCCCCATCAGCACACTCCATTCAGGTGGCACCATAATTCCCCGCACCTTCAACTCTTGGCATGCCTTGAGCTGTCATTGTTCTTCACACAGGACAGAGACAAGGAGAGGAAAGGAGGTCCTAGGTATGCTCTCAGCAGAGCAGAGGAGGCTGTCACCCCCCTTGAGCTGCATGTAAGACTTCTATTGATGTGACACTAGGATGGCATTTGATGTTTCTTTTATTTCTTTTTCTTCATTTTTTTCTTTTTTTCAGCAATTTTTAATTTTAGGTCACACAACTAACAGGGTTATAGACTCTTAGAAAAGTAAAATATTTCATTTAAGTCTAAAGTCCTCTTCATTCCACTTCCTATCCCCTGACCACCTCCACACACACAGTCCCAAAGGTAACCACTGTTACCAATTTGAAATTCATCTTTCCAGATTTTTTCATATAGACGTATATGTGGTAAACACACATGCAGTCCTAAAGAATATGTAGCTTTTATTTGTGGAGAATATAATTTTTTTACACAAATGGAATCATCAAACTGTACCTATTTATCTTGTGAATTTTTTCTCCAGTCTGTTCTGGACTCTTGAATTCAATTCATGGATATGAGATTGTATTCCCTTTGGTGGGGTCTGCACCATGCTGGGAGCCCTGATCAGGGAGCAAACAAGTACTGAAACTGTTCTGGAGGCACCCTTGGAAGCCCCTTTCCCTAATCCTCTTTTCCCGCGTCTTATTTTCTCCTGCTCTCTTTCCTCCTTTCTCCCACCTTCCACCTTTTCTCACCTTGGCACTTAGGCCCCACACAACCCCAGTGAGAAGGTTCTAAGAGTCCAGATGCCCTTTGCAAGGTCCATCTCCCCGGAGTTTGGGGCTTCCTGCACCCCCTGGTGGCTTCTCTGAGTAACGGCAGCGGCGCCTTCAGCCCCTAATCCAATTGCCCATCAACCCGTTCAGAAAGCGCCGCACATCTCCGCAACTGCGAGTGAACCTCCGGTGCCTGCCCTGGGGGACCCGCCACGGATCAGCTGATGTCTGCCCTAGAAACTCTCCTGGTGGAATATGAGCGACCTCCTGACCGGCCAGAAGAGTCTACCTGTTTGAGAGAGCCCGGGGCAGTGCTTTGTGGAGGACTCACGGTCCTGGTGCAGCGTCCTTGGAGAGCAACTGGGTGATCGCTCTCAAGTATGTTGTAGTTCACGGCCAGGGATTGATTCTACAGGTATTTCACACCTGGGCAAAAAGACAGATTGCCACGGTATTTGTTGCAGCGTTGTTCTTGATGGCAAATGACAGGCACCCAGCAATGGGGGCAGGCTAAATTCACCCCTGTGCTTTTGGGTGAGGGAACACTGCTAGGTCCCGCCGTTCCCATCCTGGGACTCCCTCAAAGTGGCTCTACAGGCTCCCTGCACTCCCCCGCTGGGTCCTTCCCCACTCCACCTTCCCCTCACCCTGCTCTCTCTTTTTTCTACAGAGAACATCCTCTAACGTACTGAATAATTTCCTTATTCTTTACCATTTATTGTTCATCTTGCTCCACCAGAAAGAATATCAGCTCTCCAAGGACAACAGCTTTGTCTATTTTGTTCAGTTTTATATCCTAAGCTTCTCTCACAGTGCCTGACATACAACTGACACTTAATAAAAGTTTGTTGAATGAATGAAGCCAATGAATGAAGGTCTCAATGCTGGGAATATAGAAAGATCTCTACGACATTAAGCGGAAAAAGCAAGCTTCAGAATGACGTGGTTGATGTGCCCCCACTGTATAAAGAATGTGTTCCCATAAACCTAAAACTGCTAACAACTTTTAATTAATTAATTAATGTCTATTAATTAAACTACAAATATCTGGAGATGACAAGGAAGGGGGGAACCTTTTGGCTGGGGTTCATTCATTCACATATGCAACAAACATTAAATTCCCAGGGTATACTGGTTATATTAGACACATGTCAAGAAAGGTTTCTTTAGAGGAGGTGGTATTTGAGATCGGCTTTGAAACATGTGTAGGATTGTCGCAGAAAAAGATGGGGCAGAACGGATATTCTAATAGAAGGATCAGTACGGAAATTTTGGTGGCTTAAAAGTACTGTAAACACTTAGAGAATTGTGAGCAGTTCTGGCTGTAAGTAGCAAAGGCTACATATGAGAAAGAGGAAGTGATAAAGTTGTCAAGATTTATTGGTCCCAGCGGAGAAAGGATGTAAATGCGAGGCTTGGGCATTTCTCTTCATTTGGTGAGCAACGGGGGAGTCTTTGAAGGTTGACAATAAAGATATATAGATAGATACAGATTTTTTTTTCTTTTTTTTTTTGCCGCGCCACTGGCATGCGGGATCTTAGTTCCCCAACCAGGGATCGAACACGCACCCCCTGCAGTGGAAGCTCGGAGCCCTAACCACTGGACCGCCAGGGAATTCCCCAAAGATATATTTTTAAGTTAAAAATAAAAATGATATAAGGAGCACCCGTGAGACGGATGTGCGTCACACCTTAGACAGAACTTCCTGAGAGTCGGGAGGGGGCATCACTGGGAAGGAGAGATTTGGGGGGGCAGCAGCCTCACACTGCATCCTGGTAGAGGACGAGCAAATTCTTGTGTCCCTACAACCCAAAGTGTTGGGTTCATCACTTCCTGAGCCCCTGCCAAGCTGAGAGAGGGGCCCGGTCTCCTCCGCTGGGGTCTGCTTACCTCTCACCCCAAGCATTTACCAGGGGAGTGACGGCTTATCAAGTAAATGACCATCTCAGAGAATAAGACAAAAAGCAAGCCAGAATTATTCGTAGACCTCAACACACAGTGAGCCAGGCCCTGTGAGATTCATTTCACACCGTGTGTGCACAAGTTTGAGTCTGGGTTCGAATCCTGACCCGCACTTACCGGCTATAGCACCTTGAGGGAGTCACTTAACCTCTTTGAGCCTCCGTTTCCCCATCTACAAAGTAGGGAATAAAAGTAGCGCCTGCCAAGGATTATTGACAGATTTAATTGGGTATTGGACTATTATCGTTCATTGGATATGAACTATTACTACGTGGCAAAGTAGTATTTGTCCGTGGATATCAGAGACTAGCTCTGCCAGACTCTTGACTTCTCTGGGCCTCCGGTTCCTCGTTCGTAAAATGGGGATAGTAGTTGTATCTCCCCGAAAGCCTGTGGTAGGGCTTCCCTGGTGGCGCAGTGGTTAAGAATCCTCCTGCCAATGCAAGGGACACAGGTTCGAGCCCTGGTCTGGGAAGATCCCACATGCCGCGGAGCAACTAAGCCCATGGGCCACAACTACTGAGCCTGTGCTCTAGAACCCACGAGCTACAACTACTGAGCCCCTGTGCCACAACTACTGAAGCCTGAGCGCCTAGAGTCTGTGCTGCACAACAAGAGAAGCCACCGCAATGAGAAGCCCGCGCACCGCAACTATAGAAAGCCCACGTGCAGCAACGAAGACCCAACGCAGCCAAAAATAAATAAAAAATTAAAATTTTTTTTAAAGTCTGTGGGCTTCCCTGGTGGCGCAGTGGTTGAGAGTCCGCCTGCCGATGCAGGGGACACGGGTTCGTGCCCCGGTCCGGGAAGATCCCACATGCCGCGGAGCGGCTGGGCCCGTGAGCCATGGCCGCTGAGCCTGCGCGTCAGGAGCCTGTGCTCCGCAACTGGAGAGGCCCCAACAGTGACAGGCCCGCGTACCGCAAAAAAAAAAAAAAAAAAAAAAAAAAAGCCTGTGGTAGATTAAACGTATTAGTGCACCTCAAGCTCAGGGCCTGGCACAGAGTCCGCTCAGCACACACTGGCTGTTTTGACTTCTGCTCCACAAGGAGGGCGTTATTATTATCCCCACTTTCCAAGTGACTTATTTAAGCACCACTATTTGAACCAAGAGTTTCTGCTCCAGGGGGCGCCATTCCTGCACGAAGGGAATCACGGTGGCCCGAAGGTGGGGCCGGAGCCAATGCCTGGGCAGCTCTTTTGTCTTCTGGGGGTTAAAGCGCTGAGTAATGAGCCCTTTATTGTTAAGTTGAATCATCAGGATCCTCTGGATTGGGCTGCTTGGGCTGATTCAGACACACGGTTAGGCTCTCAGTGAGCCCCGCCCACCCTGCTCCCCGCCTTTCCCCCTCCTTGGGGCGGGGACAGGTTAATACTAACCGGCTGCCTCTGGCCCCTCCCATGCAGAGCCACTTGGGAACAGGACCAGCAGGTAAGCCAGCCGAGCTGGGCGACTCAGGCCTGTAAGTGCACAGCTGCAGGTACCTGGGGCCAGTCTAGTCTGGGGACAGCAGGTGGCCCATGGCCTTTCCCTTGGCCGTGGAGAAAGGAAATTTCAGCTGCTGGGTTGGAGGCCGAGGGATAGCGGGGAAGAAGGGTCTCCTCCTCCGCTGGCCCGCAGGTCCGGCTGGAGTTGGGGCACCCTGAGCCGGCTGGGTGGACTCCAGACCCCTCCTCCCCAGGCCAAAAGACTGCGCCCCCCCTGACCTCTACCCGGCTGCATCTCCACACCATTGGGACAGCTGTTCCTACCAGGTGGGGGCCGGAATCTCACCAGCCTGGCACGGAGACCGAGGGTTGGGATGGGCACTGAGGGGAGAGGAACCCAGCCAAGGTCAGCCCCTTGGGAGGCCTGAAGCCCTTCCAGGCCCTGGGAGAGGCAAGAGGGAGAAAGGGAACTCACAGTCCCCACTGGCTGGCTGGGGTCCTGTTATCTCCTTGCTTCCTCCCTGGCAGCCAAGCGCTAAAAGCCTGGGCATCCTCAGACCCTTTGGAGACACAGAGATCCAGAGAAGGTGAGCAGCTGGCTTGAGGATGCACAGCCAAGTGAGCACAGGCCTGGTTGACCAGGGGTTGGACAAGGTGTGGGCAAGCACTGCTTCCTCTCTGGGCCTGGTTTCCCCACATCTATGAGATGGGAACATTGAGATGGGATGCGGCCCAAGGTAACGCCAAGCTTATGGCAAGGAGAGGTGAAGCCCTCTTGATACACGTGGATGTGAGCCACGAGGGTGGTGGCTTACCTGGGCCGGGCCTCCAGCACACACAGACTCTCCCCTCTGCTTCTACCTCCTGTTCATCTCAGCCCCTCCTTTTGCCCTGCCTCTGTGCCTCTGTCTTCCTGCCCATTTCTGCTTCTAGCTTTTGGTTCTTTGTGTCCCTCTGTGTCTCAGTCTCTGTCTTTATCTCTCCATCTCTTCTTCTAGGTTTTTTGTTTTTGCCCCTCTCTGTCTCCCTGTTCTGTCCACTCAGAGCCATCTTGCTCCTGCCCGGACCACATCCCCACCCCTCTAGTCTTACTAGGAGTCTGGAACCTGGGACAACATTGACTCAGACCCTTTTCTGGGAGCAGTGTGTGGCCAGTGCCCATGCCGTCACCTGGCACTGCCCGGGCTGCCCTGGCCGACTTAACACACATGGTTGAGGCAGGCTCGATCAGGTGGCCCAGCCCTTAGCAAAGCAGGTGGCCATCTGGACACTGGGAGAGAGGACAGGGCCGGGCTCACGTGGGAGAGAGCAGCACACAGATAAGCTCCCGTCCCCAAGCTGATGCCCAGTGATGCTGTAAAGGAAGAAAGCAGAGAGCAGGACCGAGCGCAGGGTTGGAGGCTCGGGCTCTGATGGGCAAGGCTGGACAAGGCCCTTCCTGCCTGGTCGGGGAGGAGATGGCCCAGCCCACACATTGAGGGTGTGCTGGCCCCTCACCCTCTACTCCCTTCACTCCCTTGGGCCTGGGACTCAGCTCTCCGTGCAAGAATGTGAAGGGAAGGGACACCTTTGCCTGAGGCTGTCCTTCTGGCTTCCCTGTGTTTGCCCATCTGTTGTGGGGGCATCTCAAGTGTCTCACTCAAAGCCTTAGGTTTCTGGTCTCCCAGAGTCACTGAAGGGGCCCGGGAAACAGATATGTCTTGGAGTCTCTCCCAGGTTCTCCAGGGCCTGAACCCCATTTCTCCCTTTCCTATCCCAAGTGCTGGGGAGACTGGAGGTGAGTGGAAAGGGATCCTGCTCAGCTTGGCCCCTGCAGCAGCTTCCTAACCCCCTCACCCACAGGGCCCTGCTCAGGCTGGTTAAGAGGGCTGGGTCCACAGTCAGATATGCCTGGGCTCAAACCTCAGCTCCCAGATGACCAGCTGTGTGACCTCGGGCAAATGACTTTCCCTCTCTGAGCCTCAGTTTCCTCATCTCTTAAATGGAGACAATTATAATGCTTGTCCCAGGATTGTTGAGAGGATTTGATGGATAGTGTGTGTGAAGTGCTTAGCGCCAGGCCTGCAAGACAAGCAGCAAGAAATAGCAGCCATTGTTGTAGTTGTTACTGTTATTGTTTTTATCTTTTCTGCCTGGAGAACTGCACCAGCTTCCTAATGGGTTAACAAGTTTCACTCCTGCTTCCACCCTGGCCCCCCATTATTCTCCTCACAACAGCCAGCATGATTCTGTTAAAAACGCAATTAGAGCTGGTCCCACCTCTGTCCAGCAATGGAGATTTTAGCTCAGAGAAAACCCCCGGACTCTTGCCTACAGGGCCCTACATGACCTGCCCATTCCTCCCTACGGGAATTGCTGTAGTAGCCACGCTGGCCTCCTGGCTGTTCTTCCAACACCAATACCTGTTTCTGGCTGGGGCAAGACAGGTGAGACCCTGCCCCAGGGCCTTTGCAATTGCTGTGCCCTCCCCCACCACCACTCTTTCCCCTGACATGGCTCACTCCCAGGCTTCCTTCAAGTTCCCTCTGACAACCCCATTTACGATTGCAGCCACTCTTCTCGATTGCCTGCTCCCCCGGCCAGCTTCTTCCCTCCACAGCCCTATCACCAGCTGACTTGCTCCGTGTTCCTACTTTGCTTAGTGACTGTTTCTTCCCACACTTTCCTGAGAGCAGAGGTTGTGTCCAGCACACACCAAGTATCCAATAAATACTGGATAAATGAATGAACAAGAACTGCAAGGTCACTGTAGAAAAAACAGATAACAGAGATGTGCACTTTTAAACAATATCCCCAACACACTCTGAGCCACTCCTTAGATCTCTGAAGAAACGAGGCCTCTGCACAGGCAAGTCCCTCTGCCTAGGGCATCCCCCATCCACTGCCATTGATGGCTGTGTCGCCGGGGTCCAGGAGCACATGGCACTTGGTGTGGCTGGCTGGGAGTAAGCCAAGGCAGGGGAACCATAAAGGAGATGGGTCGTGCTGGACCTTACACCACTGTGACTTTTTTCCAGGTGAAGAAACAGAAACTTGCAGAGCCAAATCAGTTCCCTCGCAGCTGTGGTGGCACCTTCCTAAGGACCCAGAGAAAGCTCTGTGGGCCATGGGGATTTAGGCTCTCAGTGCATGGGACCCATTGCACATAAATGAAATTTAGGTTCCTTATCTCCCCTGTCTGCCCTCTTCTCCCCTTTAAGCCCACTGTTCCAGCCACACTGGCCTAGGTTCATTCCTGCCCCAGGACCTTTGCACAAGCTGTTCCCTCTGCCTATATGTTCTTTGGAGTATTTTTATGATTTTTTTTTAATTTAAAAAATATTTAAACATTTGATCCAGCTAAAATTGATTTTTTTTTGGTGGGGGTGGGGGCTGAGTAAGAGATAAGAAAGAGGTCCAGCTTTATTTATTTTTCCTAAATGACTACCCGATAGAAGTCTTATTTTCTAACTGGTTCTATTCAGGAAAACTACATATTTGTCAATGTGTAACTGGCCACCTTGCTGACCTCATAGTTGAATAGCTGTTCAAGTGATAAAAGGTAACCATCTTCTGCAAATTCGCTTCCTCCCTTTAATTATTTACTTATTCCTTAGTAGACATGGGCATATGCCTGTCATATCATTTATTGCATATCATTTATTGCCTCTTCTATATCCTTGTTTATTTTTTACCTTCTTCTGCTCTCAAGGCCTGGAACAATGAGTCAAAACCCCACCATTTACTGTGTTCTGTCCTTTTCTCCCAGCATTTCTGAGGCTTCTGGAGAATGTTATTCAGAATATAGATATTCACCACTGTTTTGACTCCATTATGAATTTGTCTTTATCAATATGAAATGACTCTGGGTCTCAGTTCCTACTTTTGACTTTTGCCATCAAATTCCATATTGAGAGCTACCTCTCCCTCTCTCTCCCCCAACCCTGCATTTTTCTGGAAGACCTTTGCCCCCACATTTACTCCTAACCTTTTCCTTTTGGTATCTCTTTAAGGTGTGTCTCAACAACTAATTTTGAGTTTGGTTTTTGATCAGATCCTAGTTGTGGCAGGACCTGAGTTTCTGAGGCTGGGCTTTGATAGTAAATGAGATAAATGTACTCATTAGTTTTTGGCTACTATTGTAACCAGAAGTGGGGTCCAGCTGCTCGCAGCTCAAAAGCCAGTAAAGAGGCAAGCTTGGTGGAAAGGAAAGTTTGCTTTATTTTGAATGCCAGCAACCGCGGTGGTGGGGGTGGCAGGCAGATGCCTGTCCAAAGGCCGACGTCCCCCCCTGACCCGACAATCAGGGGAAAAGAGCTTTTACAGACAGAGGGAGGGGGCTGCATGCAGAAACAGCATAGTCGGCTCTGACAGTCATCTTGAAATTGATCATCAGTGGTCTGACCAGTGTCATCCTGATTAAGTACAATTAATCTTTAGTTCCAGGGTTGATTTGTTTCCATTTCTTGAGGCCAGTTCTCGGAATTGTGGCAGCTTATGTCATGGCTACATCCTAATCGTCATGCAGTTAACTTCTCCACCTGGCAGGGGTTTCACTATCTATAAGACTGCTCAGAGTGTGGCTCAGAATATTATCTATAGCCCTTTGAGAAGGAACTACAGGTCCTTAACTATGCTTAATGACTAAACTATTATTATTTAGTTTTGTTGGACTATTTTCCTTTGTTTCTGCATTTTCTCACTTCTCTGATTAAACTTATTCTTTGGCTAAAGTTTTTCCACAGACAAAAGGCAGGCTGAGGACATGGGGGCAAGGACCGTACGGTCCTGCTCCATTTCACTATCACTGGTCAATATACATCCTTGAACATATATCTCCGTACACTTAGCCAGTGCTTTGCTATTTATAAAATAAGAGTGGCTTAAGCAAGATAGAAGCTTATTTATACCTTAACAACATTAAACAAGCAAAATGGTCCAACGGCAGAGAGAACACGGCTGGTGTGGCAGTTCTGGGCCACAAAGTCCTGAGGGCGTCTAGTCTCCATCTAGCCCCCATGTCATCTCCCATTGTGCAAAATGGCTGCTGGCGTTCTGGCTACCACACCTGAATTCTAGACAGCAGGATAAGGAAGAACAGAAGGGCACACTCCCTTTAAGGAGACTTCCAAAGTCGCTTCCAACTTCCTTGGCCTGGTCTTGATTGGATGGTCATGTCCAGCTACAAGGGAAGCTGGGAAATGTAGTCCTTTAGCTCAGTGGCCATTTGCCCAACCAAAAATCTGGTCTCAGTAATAACTAAGGAAGAAGGAAGAGTGGCCAGTGGGAAGCAGCTAGTAGCCTCAGCCTTGGAATATCATACAATGCTCTACCTTTTCTTTCCTTCTGTATTGTTTCACCAATCCTAGGCAGAACTCTACCTTAACTGATGTGGGTCAGCTTTTTTCCAGTGGGATTCTGCCTGCTTTATACCAGATCCTGGTCTCAGGTGGGAGTGGGCAGGCAGCACCTATTTCTGGGTCTACTTGGACAGTACTTTGGGCAGCTGAGAAGCTGCAATGAATTGCTGGCTTTTGGAAAAGGTTCTCTCCCTCCTCCACTCCACTGATCCTCCAGGGCGGGACAGCCCCTGTTTTGCAGCCATTGAGTTACCTGCCTTGGCCAAGGTAGGGTGGTGTATTGCCGAAAGCCTGCTTTCAGTTTCAAGGTTCGTTGGATTCGCTGGCAAAATAACCACTTGTCTCACACAACTGAACAGATTTAATTAATTTCTTTAATAGAAGATTATTTAACATAATTTCAATATACAGTCATTAGAAGGGGATGAATAAAAGTATTAGAGAGATATAACCGAGTATACATCACCAGATTGGGCCAACACCTTCATCCAGGTTCAAACAGCAGCTGGGAAGTCCCGAGTAACAGCAGTCTGAAGTCCCAGTTGGGAAGGGTCCCGGGCAGGGTCCCGGGCAGTGCGTGGCCGCAAACTGATATCATCTGTTTGCGTGCAAAAATGCAGCTCTGGTTCAATTGTAACAATGCTGTTGATTTCACCATGTGAGTCACAAGATTTTCCAGACCGCAGGGGACTGGCCAAGTCCCCAGGGCTCGAGAAATTCCAAGACCCACTCCCTTTCTTATGGTAAGTGCCGCCTAACTAGTTAGTAACAATTGTTAAGTGTGTAAACAGGCACGCAGCCAGTCGAGGCAGGGTCACAAGACAGTCAGAGGCCTACTTCTGCCTCTGAAGCCTGAACAAGACTACTTTACTAGTTTTCCCAGCAGGTGGGAAACCCTGCCTTTCCATCCAGTCCCAGCCACTGCACCCTCCCCTCTACCTGCAACTCTGCCTGCTTTGGCCCATGATGCATCTGGGTCCTGCAGCCCACACACCTCTTCCTCACACTTTTCTCTGGGCATAGCCCCTGTGACTTTTCTGCCTGCATCCCTCACAGCACTGGGCACAAAGTAGGTGACTAATAATCCCGGATTGATTGTTTAGGGGGAAGTGATGATAAAATTTTGCCATCAGGAATGTGTGTTGTGGTATCTAGAAGTGTGCTCGGGAAAATTGTGTGTTTTTAAATGCAATTGACATGTTTGCTGAAATCGTAACCATGATCGTTCACGTTTATTGAGCACTTACTATGTGTCAGGCATCATGCTAGTATTTTGCAGGTTCATGGTCCTAACAATTCTGATGTTGGTACTGGGACCCTCCCATTTTGCACAAGAGGAATCAGATAGCAGAGGTTAAGTTGTTTGCGCAGGGTTGAAGCTGCGATTTGAGCCCAGGCGGCTGCCTCCAGGTGGCTGGAGTCAGTGCCCGGAGTCCAGTACTGAGAGGCCCAAGGTTGGATCCCAGCCCCCATTTTGCCCCCAACTAGTGGGGGATCCTGGGCAAGCCACATCTTGCTGTCAGAAATAAGGGCTAGGCTTGATCAGGGGTTGCAGTGTCTACCGGGCCTGGAGGGGCCCAGGCAGGTGCCCTAAGTTACAGAGGGCCAAGGGTGATTGTTGCCATGTGGGCACATTGTCCTGGTGTGGTCTTCCAGAATATTCCCAAGAAGCCAGAAATCCTGAGTTTTGTATGCCACCTCCTTCCTGACTTGTGGATTTCAGTAACTAATTATTTACAACATGCCACACATCAAAATAATACATCTGCTGCTCGCCTGCGGCCAGTGAGTTACCAGTTTACAAATCCGGAGCTAGGTCATCTGTAAAGGCTCTTCTGCAGTCAAAATGCCAGATTCCAGGGCTTCCCTGGTGGCGCAGTGGTTGAGGGTCCGCCTGCCGATGCAGGGGACACGGGTTCGTGCCCTGGTCCGGGAGGATCCCACATGCCGCGGAGCGGCTGGGCCCTTGAGCCATGGCCACTGAGCCTGCGCTCTGGAGAGGCCCCAACAGTGAGAGGCCCGCATACCGGGGGAAAAAAAAAAAAAGCCAGATTCCAAAGCAGCCCCTGCCCTCCAGGGGCTTCAGTCTCCCCGGGAAATGTGCCAGCATACACCCACACCAGGAGAACCCTAAATGGAGGGTCCTGGGTCCCAGGGCTGGGCAGCCAGATGAGGTTTCCTGGGGCGTAGGGTCCTGCAGAAATCTGGGATATGGACGGGAGGGGGATGGCGCCCCAGGCAAGGAGCACTGCACAGGCGAAGGCAGAATTTTGCCCTCTCTCCATGGGTCCTCTGGGCATGCCCAGAACCAGGCCTGTCCTGGGCTGTTAGTGGGCCAGCTTCGCAGGTGAGGAAATGGAGCTTAGTGACTCACCTAAGGCTCCCAGACAGGAGGTGGTGAAGTGGGACTGAAAGCAAGTCGGGCTGCATTCTGCATTCTGCCTCCCAGAGAGGAAGAGGTGGCAGCCCGAGGACTGTGTTTCCTCCAAGGAGGAAGGAGGAAAGGAGTCTGGACCTGGAGAGTCAGTTCTGTGTGTGGGAACCTGGAGGGGAGCTTCCTGGGTGGGGCGTAGCCACAGGGCTGCCCCTGCGGGTTCTAGAAGAGAGACGAGGAGTTAAAGGCTGACCATGTGAATTGAGCAGAACCGAGATTAGCGTCATGAGGAGAGGTAGGCGGAGCCAAGTGCCGCAGGGGACCCCGCTCCAAATCCCATCACCAGCCTCAGCAGAGCCCCTACACCCCTGCAGGCCCCACCCCTTTTCCCATCGGTAAAGGGAGGTGATTGGCCCAATCAACATCTCTTCCCAAAATGGTGCCACCAGTATTTCAGGTGGTACCTCATGGGGAACTTTTTTCCTTCATTAATTTTAATAGTCATATGTTAATTTGCATGCAAATTAGAAAAAAATAATTGTCACCAAACCTGGCGTTGCACCATAGCAAAAACAGCTAACCCTTAGAGAGCGTTTTCTGTGCGGCAGGCACTGCGACGACACATACTCATCTCATCACAAACCATGAGGTCGATACTATCATTGCCCTCTATTTACAGAGGGGGGAAATGAGGCACAGAGGCAAACTCAGTTGTCCAAAATCATCCAGTTAAGAGGCAGAGCTGTGTTCAAGTCCAGGCAGCTGGCTCCAGAGTCTCACTCAAAGCTGTAAACAAAGAATGTTGTCTGACATTCCAGCTCTACAAGGATCTAGTTGCAACCCACAGAAGTTGACCACGGACAGGGCTCCCTGGGGGGAATTCAGGATGGAAAAACAGCATGAAGCATTCTGTTTTGGATATAGAGCCCCTAGACAGTTAAGATGCATATCTAAGGAAGAATTTCAATGACCCAGAAATCTTGCATATTCCCGTCCATAGAAAATCATTAGCTTGAGCTATCTGGGTTTGTGTGTGTTTGTGTGTGATCTTTTACCAAGATGTATGCATGACTACATGTATTTCCCAGCCAAGAAATTCCTACATATCCTGGATCTTCCCCTACCTCTCCCGAGCAGTTCCTCAGAGCTATCTGAGGCTGTAGTCCTCAGTAAGACCCCTGAATAAAAACTGAAACTCACTGCCCTTATGTTGTGCACTGCTGTTTTTTTTTTTCAGTTGACAAAGCCTCTCCAATATTTTTCCTTAGACTGAGGGTAACTGCACAGGTGGTATGACACAGGTAACTGGGAAGGTGGTAAACAGATCACAGAATGGTTCCAGGGGGGCTACAGTCAGGCAGTCTCCCAGGGCCTGTCCAGAGAGGGAGCTCTATAATTTGAGGAGAAAAACTCCAGACTGCAATTTTATATCAGATAACCTTATTTTTGTAACAGGTAGTATGTTTTTTTAATGTTTTTTTGACAATGATCCTGACTTTTTTAAATATTTTTTTGTTTTGGCCGCATCGGGTCTTCATTGTGGGATGCAGCCTCTTCGTTGCAGCATGTAGGCTTCTCTCTAGTTGTGGCGTGCGGGTTTTCTGTCTCTAGTTGAGGCGTGCGGGCTCAGTAGTTGTAGCGCGTTAGCTTAATTGCCCCCACGGCATGTGGGATCTTAGCTCCCCGACCAGGGATCAAACCCACGTCCCCCGCGTTGGAAGGTGGATTCTTTACCCCTGGACCACCAGGGAAGTCCCCAGATAGTATGTTTACATGGTTCACAAATCTAAATTATATAAAAAGATCTATACTGAGGTGCTGAACATCCCAGCAGTTTCTGTGTGTCCTTCAAGGGCTGCTTTGTGCAAATACAAGCAAAGAGAACATATTCTTCCTCCTTTTCTCCTGTCTACCTACCTTGATGTTGTTCACTTATCAGCTCGGCCTCGAGGCCTGTCGTTATCCTATCAGCCAGTGAGCTCTCCTTGTAACAGGTGTGTGCTATTCCAAGAGGCAGCCATCCCTTCCACTAGCCCCTCTTCTGTGGGTGGCAGGGAGATTGTCTCCCATGTTTTGCTATTACCAACAAGGCCGCAAGAAGTAATAACCTCGTACATACATCATTTTTTCCAGGGCAGGTAAACATTGGCGTTGGGACAATCTCACAGTGCGAAGTGGCACCTTGGAGTCATTGTTAATTGACATTTCCCATGGTGAATGAAGGTCATCTTTTCATATGTCTAAGACTTCTTTGTACTTTTTCCTCTGAACTGTTCATATCCTTTGTCTACTTCTCTATTGGGTCTTTTTGTTCTTAATCTATAAAAACTCTTTATACATTGGGAAGATAAATCTTCTGTCTGTGATTTACATTGCAGTATTTTCACCCAGGATGTCATCTGTCTTTTGATCTTGTTGTTGGTATTTTTTGGCATTTTTTGCAGAGGCTGTTTTGTTGGTTTTCTTGCTTTTGTGTGTTCTAAGATTTATGCAGTTGAAAGTATCAAATTTTTCTTTTGTAGTCTCTGGATTTACAAGTCATGATTAGGAAAGCCTGCCCCACTGGAAGCTTACTTATAAAGGAATTTGTCCATGTTTTCTGCTAATAAAAAGCCACCTTGTTCGTGGGGAGGGCCCAGAAGCACAGTCTTTTGCTAGATGGTGAACCTGACTTTGCTCACCTAGTATTTTTCTTCATCAAACACTGCAGGCTGATCTGTGGAGGCAGCAGCCTCCGGCCCAGGGCAGACGTCACCATGGCCTTCCTGATACACCTGCTGGTCTGTACCTTCGGGATGGGCTCCTGGGTGGCCATCAACGGGCTCTGGGTAGAGCTGCCCCTGCTGGTAACGGAGCTGCCCGAGGGCTGGTACCTGCCCTCCTACCTCACAGTTATCATCCAGCTGGCCAACGTCGGCCCCCTGCTGGTCACCCTACTCCATCACTTCCAACCCGGCTGCCTTTCCGAGGTGCCTATCATCTTCACTGTGCTGGGGGTGGGCACCATCGCCTGCACCCTCTTCGCCTTCCTCTGGAATGTCACCTCCTGGGTGCTGGGCAGCCACCACAGCATCGCCTTTCTGGTCCTCACCTTCTTCCTGGCCCTGGTGGACTGCACCTCCTCCGTCACCTTCCTGCCCTTCATGAGCAGGCTGCCCACCCACTACCTCACCACCTTCTTTGTGGGTGAAGGACTCAGCGGCCTCCTGCCTGCCCTGGTGGCTCTCGCGCAGGGCTCGGGTCTCACCACCTGTGTCAACATCACTGAGACATCAGACAGCACCCCGATCCCTGAGACCACCAGGAACATGGACAGCCCACAGGTACCTGGCATTACCCAGAGCTGTTGCAGCTCTGTTCTTGGTCATAAGCAAGGTCCTACGGAGGGCTGGTGTCTCCTAGATGTTGGGTGGACCAGTGTTCTTGACCTGGCGGCACTTTAGAGCCCCTGGGGGAGCTGCTGAGACCTATGCCAGCGGGCACCCCCTCACCCCCATCACTGAAATCTTTGGGGTCAGGTGTGTTTTGGAATCTGGAGCTTCAGGTTTTAGAACACACTTACCCCAAGTCTGGGACAGGGCCTGTGACCCAGCAGTGCAGCACAGTGACCCCCCGCTGCCCACAGCCCGGGGCATTCATGCCCAGTAGGCAGACGAAGGCTGTAAATGGACTCATATCCAGCTCAAGTGTTGCTGTCAAATGAGTCACAGAAAAATTCTGGCTTTTAGAGCTTTCTGGATTTCAGAATTGCAGATAAGGGATTGTAAACGTGTATGTATTCAGAATTCCCCAGCTGTTGCTAATGTACAGACAGGGCTGAGAACCATAGACTTTAGACGTTGCTTCAATACCTCGTGCTGTTACAACATCAGACTTCCTTGCTGGATATTGGACTGTATATACACCTAACACTATCCAAACCACCGCCGTACAGCCATGTTTGCAAACCAGTGGCCTGGGCCACCATAGCATGAAAGCATTTTTCTTTTTCGAGAGTTTGAATTAGTTGATAACATTTAAATTTTTTGACATTTCACATGCATAAATCTAGAGGCATGATGTCTCTTGGAAAAAAGTCGCCACAGGGCGCCTTTGGGTGGGGCTGCTCTCCTGTCTCCAGCCAGCCCCTCCTCTGAACATGTATATTTGTGGTTACCAGCCCTGGAGGGCAGTAAGGTGGGAAAGCTGTAGCTTCTGGGTCAGAAAGAACCAAGTGCACTGGCTTCGCCACGTACTCCCCGGAACCCTCAGGTAAGACAAACTGTCCTGACACCTCTGTGCCCTCTAAAACCAGGGGTGATGGACCCCACTGCGCAGGGCCGTCAGAAGGCGCACACAAGCTGCTGTGCAGTGAGCAGTCAGTCAGTGTGAGCGTTTCTTATCCATCACTTACTTACTAATAATAACGCCTAATGTTATTGTATACAGGCAGACCTTGGAGATAATTGAGGGTTTGGTTCCGGACCACTGCAATAAAGCAGTATTGCAGTAAAGAGAGTCACACAAATTTTTTTTGGTTTCCCAGTGCATATAAAAGTTATGTCTACCACTATATGTAGTCTATTAAGTGTACAGTAGCATTATGTCTAAAACAACAATGTACATACCTTAATTAAAAAATACTTTATTGTTGAAAAATGCTAACCATCATCTGAGCCTTCAGCAGGTCATAATCTTTTTGTTAGTGGAGGGTTTGAAATATTTCGAGAATTACCAAAATGTGACCCAGAGATACAAAGTGAACAAATGCTGTTGGGAAAATGACACCGATAGACTTGCTCGATGTAGGGTTGCCGCAAAACCCCAGTTTGTACACACACACACACGCACAATGCAACATCCACGAAGTGTAACAGTGAAGCACAATTAAGCGAGGTGTGCCTGTATTGTCACCATTAATTGTGTTGTCACCTGTGCCCTGACATCACCCAGGGATCCGACTGACCCTTGTTTTGTCTTTCCCAGGGAGCTAGCAGCGCTTTGGTGTCTGAGCTCGCTAGGACGGCACCCTCCGTGGTCCACCTGGAAAGCCGCTACCTCCCCGCCACCTTCTCGCCCTTTGTCTTCTTCCTCCTGCTCTCCTTCATGATGGCCTGCTGCCTCATAGCTTTCTTTTTCCTCCAGCGTCAACCCAGGCGCTGGGAAGCTTCCATAGAAGACCTCCTCACCTCTCAGGTCACCCTCCACTCCATCCGGCCGCAGGAAGGGAAGGACCTGGGCCCCCCAGGCCCGGAGGACAGCAGCAAGGGCCAGGAGCCTCTGGAGGAGAAGACAGCCCCCCAGCACCTGGCCCACCTGACCTTCATCTACGTCCTGGTGGCCTTTGTGAACGCGCTCACCAACGGCGTGCTACCCTCCGTGCAGACCTACTCCTGCCTGTCCTATGGGCCTGTGGCCTACCACCTGTCCGCCACCCTCAGCTCCATGGCCAACCCTCTCGCCTGCTTCCTCTCCATGTTTCTGCCTAACAGGTCTACCCCCACCCGGCCCTGGAGAACTCTGCTTGGGGGCACACTTCATGTCAGAACCCAGAATCCCACACCCACCTATCAGGCTGGATGTGTAGTGGTTAAGAATATGGTTTCTGGGGCTCAACTGCCTGGGTTCAAATCCCGGCTCTGCCACTTACTAGCTTTGTGATACTGGACAAGTCACTCCACCTCTCTGTGCCTCAGGAATCTAGAAAACGGGGATAATAATAGATCTTCTTCCTAGGTTGCTGGGAGCATAAGACGAGCTAATTTGGTAAAGCTTTTACAGCAGTGGCACATGTCAGGTCCACCATCACCGCCATTGGCCCATGTGGAAGAGCAAGCAGGAAGTGAGGTTCCCACTTACAAATGGAAACCCTGAGGCTTGGAGAAAGGGTCTGCCGTGGTCTAATTCCCAGGATCTCAGCCCTGCCCTCCTGCCTCCGGCCCATGCCGGCTCCCTTACAGCTGCAGTTCTAGAAGAATGGCTGGGCAAATTGATAAAATGCAGATTGATCCAGCCTAGATTTCAAATTTTTTTTAATATAAATATTTATTTATTTATGGCTGTGTTGGGTCTTCGTTGCTGCGCGCGGGCTTTCTCTAGTTGCGGCGAAGCGGGGGCTGCTCTTCGTTGCGGTGTGCGCGGGCTTCTCGTTGCGGTGGCTTCTCTTGTTGCGGAGCACGGGCTCTAGGCGTGCGGGCTTCAGTAGCTGTGGCTCGAGGGCTCTAGAGCGCAGGCTCAGTAGCTGTGGCGCACGGGCTTAGTTGCTCCGCGGCATGTGGGATCTTCCCAGACCGGGGCTCGAACCCGTGTCCCCTGCATTGGCAGGCAGATTCTTAACCACTGTGCCATCAGGGAAGTCCCAATTTCAAATTTTAATAAGCAACCTAAGTGTTTCTGATGTAGGGACTTCGGATCCGCACAGGAGAAACACCCACCTTGGGGCTGTGAAACTTTAGGTGTCCCTGCCTCCCACGTGCTCCTCTGCCCTGCCTGGCCTCACAGCCTCTCAGCCCTGCCCACCCCCCACCCCCCAGCCCGGGAAGGAGGAATAATGAGGACAGGAGAGCTGGACAGAAGATGTCACTTTGCCAGAAAGCTGATTTTTCTCCCTTGAGGTTTAAAAACTGGAGGGAAGCTGGAGATTTCTCAGGGATCAGGACCAGAGGCCACAGACCTGTGGACGCTGAGACACCCAGAATGTTAGAAATACAGAGTCTGAGAGTCTCAGAATTCAAGAATCTTGAAGCAGAATGGGTCCTTCGAGGCAGGGCAGCCCCTCCACTGTCACCTAGGGGTGCATACCTGTCAGTGTTCTGAAGAATGTGGCCAGGGAGACCCCAGGGAAAAGGCCTCAAATGAAGGATGGTGTCCTCAGTGGTCAGACCGAGGGCCTACCTGGAAGGCCACCAGTGTAGTGCCTCTAAGCCAGCCACCAGGACCCCCAGATCGTGCAAACCTCACGTTGTAGACAAGGTAGCTGAGGCTGGAGGGAGAAGGGTCACCGGAGGTCGCACAGCACACACCCTGCAGTGCCACTAACATGATCCAAGCCTCCCGCTCATCAGCGCAGCTTCCTGGCTGGGCTGGGGAGCATCACAGCAGGAAATGGCCGCAGATGGTAGCAGGTGGGCCCACAGCCAGGGCCAGGCCCTGCACACTCTGCTCCCCAGCCCCACAAGACTCCTTATGCAGGCGAGGAAACTGAGGCTTAGGGACCAGTCCTGCAGGTGGAACTGAGATTTGAACCAGGCTCATGTAGCACTAGAGACTGTTCTGTTTTTCCTGCTGGGATGCTGGGCCCTGCTGTTAACACTCAGGATGACTTAGGCCAGCCTTGACCCCAGGAACCTCGCTGACCCACTTGAACTGGGTAGCCTGGAAGTTTCCACATGGGTCTAACCTCTAAGCATGGAGACTCTGACCCACTCCCTGTGGCCCCCTGGGGCTGGGGCAGGGTGGGGGAGTAGGGGCAGAGGTCAGGCTACTCACCTCCTCTATTCACGTCCCACCCCCCGCTCTGTCCTAGGTCTCTGCCATTCCTGGGGGTCCTTACAGTGCTCGGGACCGGCTTTGGGGCCTACAACATGGCTATGGCCGTGATGAGCCCCTGCCCCCTCATGCAGGGCCACTGGGGTGGAGAAGTCCTCATCGTAAGTATCTGGCCTGTGGAGCTGTCCGCCTCCCACCCCCCAGCTAGCCAAGGCCTGGGAGGTCGAGAGTATAGCCCCTTCTCTTGACCAAAGTCTTTGTGGTTACTCACTCAGGAAGCCCAAGGTTGGGGGGAGGGGAAGGGATGCTTCTTATTTGGAAACAGAGGCTTAAGAAGGTGAGCTGACTGGTCCAAGGTGACAGTCCAGCTTCTCCCCTGAATGCCACACTCTCCACTATATGTATGTCAGCGTGGCCTTCTCTTAGTTGCCCTTGACTTGATCATGAGACAGAAAAGCTATTGGGCTCTCCTTTGTCCTTGGGGAGGTCAACTCAGGGGGCCCTATTAGTCCAGCATAGAAGCGCCCTTCGCCCTTGGGGCTCGCCCCAAAGTTACCTTCACTGCTGAGTCTCTCCCAACCAATCCCCGCAGGTGGCTTCGTGGGTGCTGTTCATTGGCTGTCTGAGCTATGTCAAGGTGATGCTGGGCGTGATCCTGCGTGACCGTAGCCGCAGCGCCCTCTTGTGGTGCGGGGCGGCGGTGCAGCTGGGCTCGCTCCTCGGAGCGCTTATCATGTTCCCACTGGTCAACGTGTTGAGGCTCTTCTCATCCGCTGACTTCTGCAGCCTGCAGTGCTCCACCTAGGCCAACTGAAGTGGCGTGGTCCATCATAAGGCCCCGCCCCCATTACTAACACCCGGAAACTGGGACCCCTCGAGGCAAGGCGTGTGCCCAAGGTCGCAGAGCCAGTGGTAGGGAGCTAGGAGGCAGAGCTTTTTAACTGATTTGCAGCACCCTGCTGGAGGATGTTAGAAGCGGAACAGCTGGGAGGTTGAGCCGCCCATTATAAGCTCTGTGACCTTGGGGAAGTCACTTGATTGCTCTATCCCTCTGTTTCTTCATCCATAAAATGGGGATTATAATAAATAACACCTACTTCATAGGTTTGGCCCAGCGATAAAATGCAGAAGCACCCAGCACATCCTGATCTGACGCCCAACAGTACTAACAGGAGTGACAATCTACAAAGCCTAGAAGTGGCCAGAGGCGTTGAGATGACCCCTTTCCCATATCCTTTTTCCCCCCATCGTCTCAGAGAAGCTTCTAGAAGACAGATGGCTAACGGTGGAATCTCAGGCACCTTGGCTTCCCAATTCCCAGTATGGAGGAACATTGCACCCCATGCACCCCTTCCTGTCACCCCTGCTGACCCAGGAAGGCCCACTCCTTGGAGATTAAGTGACCGCCTAAGAGGCAGAGAGAGGATTGGGACAGAGGGGCCACAGCAAGACTCTGAACGTGAGTCCCCCGCACCCCATTCACCGGCCGACACTGAGCTGGGGGGAGGAGGAGAGTGGGGAAGAGTATGTTAGCTACCTGATAGTTTTTTGGTTTTACCTTTTGTTTTTCTTTTTTTAAATAAAGACATTCCCTGCTTTTACACTAAGGTCTGCCTTCCAAGAAAACGTCCAGCATGAACACCGAAAAACAAGTTTCAATATAATCAGCTTTCAGTTGGTTCTAAGGTCAAGGCTGAGCTCAGAAATAAACAGAATCAAGGGCTTAGAGAATGTCTGGTCCCGGCACTTCTTTGCTTCAGAGGTTGGTTTTGTTTGCTTGCCACCACCCTTCCTTTTTCATTTTGAATAAATAATATAGTCACGTGTTTCAAAAGTCAGAAAATACAAAATGATGTTCCATCCCTGTCCACTCCCCCCTCTGCCCAGTTCCCCTTAACACATACATGAGCACTTTTATTTGTTCCCTGTTTACTCTTCCAGAGATTATGCAAATTCAAACATAGAGCCTTTTTACATAAAAAGTAGTAAACTGCTGTGTACTTTGCACTTTCAAGCAACAGTGAAAGTGCAGAGAGCCTTCTTGTTCTTTGTCGTGACTGCCTAGCATTCCACTGTGTGGAGGTGCCAGATTTGTTCAACCAGCCCTCTGTAGAAAGACATTTGAAGGTGTTGGAGACAAAATTAAACACTAAATCTCCCACCAACCCCAAAAACCTCTCCACAAAATTAGAAAAGAAAGAAAATAGTTTTCCTCTTGAATATATGTTCGACCTGATTGTGGTGCACATCACAGACAGCCTGCTAAAGAGATTGCACGAGCAGAAACTCTACCCTTCTATGTAGTCCAGTAGACACAACCTATTACCTCCAGGTTCTCAAATGATAACCTCAAGTAAGAGAAGTAGATAACGCGGTTTGTCATTTCTGAACTCAGCTAGTGACTGGGGTGGCTCTCTGTGTTAGTTAATTGTCCTTAACCACAGGAAAGGACTCATATCTTTATGAAAGGAGGTGGCTTCGCAACTTGGAGCCAAACCCTGAGTTAAGCTCCTAGCTCCGGAGACTGGGTGATAGGGGTGTGGCTTCCTGATATTTACATTGCAAACAGAGGGTTCCCTTGTGTGGTAAAACTGGCAAGAGGCTCACTCAGCTTTTTTAAAAGCCTCGCATACGTGCAAAAAGGAGCAGAGAAAGAATTTATGTTTTCTAAATTAAATGCTCAAGAAAAGGGAGCGGGGATGTCTCTTTCCCTTTTTGGCACCAGAAAGAAATGTTTTTATTTGTATTTGCCCTTACAAGGGCATTTGGGTTGTTTCCAGTCGTTCTCTCCCAGAAAAGACATTGGAGTAGATAATGAGCAAGAAGACCATCTCTCTACTGACGTGGGAAGATGCTCCAAGATTAATTACACACGTGGGAAGCAGATGCAGAAGAACGCGTAGAGTGCGGTGCTAGCCATGCTAATACACTCTGTCAAGCACTAGGTGGGAGGGCGGGTGACTTGCTGTTTGGAAAAGGCACCTCCATCTGACAGCCCTCTCTATGGTTTTGCTTCCGCCCTCCTCCTTGGAAGTCTGTGACCTTGACAACCTTTTAGTTACCAGGCACGAGTCAGCTGTCCTCCACCTCCTCCTCCATACAATGGAGACAATAAAAGCCCCTCCCTTTCAGGGTTGTTGTGAGGGTTAATCAGCCCCATACCTGCAAACAGTGAGCGCTCAATAAGTGTTATTAAAAAGCTTCCACTTTGAGAGAATATCTGCTATGGACCCTGGATGCCCCTTCCACCCCACCCCCACCCACCCCCTCCCTGAACTTAAGTCCAGTTGACCCACGTCACGTGATGTCTCTACAGTCCAACCAAGGAAGTTTCCCTGAAGAATGAGAGCAGAACTCTGGACTCAGCCTAGGGTTGGCAGCAGGTGGGCATCCCTGAGGACGACCCCACTCCCCAAGCTGGTATCTCAAGGTGGTTGGAGGGAAGGAGGTAAAGCAGGAGGGAAGGAGGTAAAGCAGGAGGGAAGGAGGTAAAGCAAGGAGGGAAGGAGGTAAAGCAATGAGGAAGGAGGTAAAGCAATGAGGAAGGAGGTAAAGCAAGGAGGGAAGGAGGTAAAGCAGGAGGGAAGGAGGTAAAGCAGGAGGGAAGGAGGTAAAGCAGGAGGGAAGGAGGTAAAGCAAGGAGGAAGGAGGTAAAGCAGGAGGGAAGGAGGTAAAGCAAGA
Source organism: Phocoena sinus (assembly GCF_008692025.1). NCBI lineage: Eukaryota > Metazoa > Chordata > Mammalia > Artiodactyla > Phocoenidae > Phocoena > Phocoena sinus. The sequence goes on along the minus strand of NC_045777.1, from coordinate 27,779,895 downwards.
AGGAAGGAGGTAAAGCAAGGAGGAAGGAGGTAAAGCAGGAGGGAAGGAGGTAAAGCAGGAGGGAAGGAGGTAAAGCAGGAGGGAAGGAGGTAAAGCAGGAGGGAAGGAGGTAAAGCAAGGAGGAAGGAGGTAAAGCAGAAGGGAAGGAGGTAAAGCAGGAGGGAAGGAGGTAAAGCAAGGAGGAAGGAGGTTAAGCAGGAGGGAAGGAGGTAAAGCAAGGAGGGAAGGAGGTAAAGCAAGGAGGAAGGAGGTAAAGCAGGAGGGAAGGAGGTAAAGCAGGAGGGAAGGAGGTAAAGCAGGAGGAAGGAGGTAAAGCAGGAGGGAAGGAGGTAAAGCAGGAGGGAAGGAGGTAAAGCAGGAGGGAAGGAGGTAAAGCAGGAGGAAGGAGCCTTCCGGGCAGCAGAAACTGCGCTTGCAAAAGCGGTGGGGCAGGAGGCAGCAGGCCGCATTCAAGCACCTAAAAGGAGGCCACATTAGGGAGGCCAGGGGCAGGCACAGAGGCAAGGGCCTGAGAGGCCAAGGTTGTGAAGGGGTGGAGGGTTGTGTTGGCCTCTGTGGGTTTTGGCGGGGAGGTGGTGATATTGCAGGGAACCACAGCAGATACAAACAGACTTGGAAACTACTGCAGCCATCTGGGCAGAAAGGGCCCTGCGCTGGGTGAGCCATGCAGAGGCCAGCTTATCACACAGGCTGAAATATACGATTTGTCCTTTTTGGTCTCCTAAGAAATTTTCCTGGAAGTCAATGACTGATTGAGCAAAGAGTCTCTAAATAAAGAGGACAGAACGACCCTCCTTCCACCCCAGGCCATGGATGGGGGCTAAAGGGATCTGAGTATGGAGAGCAGGTAGGGTCCCAGCCTCTGCCCCAAGAAACCAGAGCAGGAAGGGCTGATCTGGTTTGAAGCTGGCCACCCAAATCCCGAGTGGGGGTCCCCAGGAGACATTCCCTCCCACCATTTTGCTGGTAGTATACTCTGAGAAATGTTTAGAACTGTCTGGAAAACAGAGCCTGAAAAGTGACACCTGGGGCAGGAGTCTCACAGGCCCCGGTGCTCTGGGGAGATTGACCTGGTCAGAGCTGCCCTAGGTTAGGCAAGTCCAGCCAGCCTCTGCCCAAGAGCGCTGAACCCGAACCCAGCTTCCGCCCCATCCTGTCATTTTCTGCAGTGGAGACACCCTGCGAACCACCTTCCAGAGAAACTGCAGAGAGCAGGGGGCACGGCGGTATGGTTTGATTTATACCTTCTAATGCTTTAGACAGATGGCACATGGGCCTCTGAGTGGGTCCCAGGTCCTGCAAATGGGGTCACGTGCGAGCAGTGGTCCTCGCTCTTCAGGGCTCCGAGCTCCATGAGGGAAGGCTTGCATCTAGACCGTTTATCCTGGACTCGCAGGCATCAGCACCATGCCTTGCCCTGAGAAGGGCTCAGCGAATATTACTTAGTGTTGGGAAGAATGGCCTCTCCAAAGCTGTGCATGCCCTAATTCCTGAAACCTGTAAATACGTTACATTACACGGCAAAAGGGGGTTTACTGATGGAATTAAGGTTACAGACCTTAAAATAGCGAGTTTATTTTGGATTTCTTGAGTGGACCCAATCTAATCACATGAATCTTTAAAAAACAGAGAATCAGAAGAGGTTCAGCTGAAGAAATGAGAAGAAAGATGCAGCACCATACACTAGAACAGCAAAAAATCCAAATAATCCTATTAAAAATGGACAAAGGACCTGAATATGTGTTTTTCCAAAAAAGACACACACATGACCAACAGGTACATGAAAAGGTGTTCAACATCACTAATCATCACGGAAATGCAAATTAAAACCACAATGAGATATCTACCACATGGCTGCTATCGAAAAGACAAGAGTTAAGAGTGGGGATGTGGAGAAAGGGCAACCCTCGTGCACTGTTGGCAGGAGTGTAGATTCATGCAGCCACTATGGAGAACAGTAGGGTGGTTCCTCAAAAAAATAAAAATAGAACTACCATACAATCCAGCAATCCCACTTCTAGGTATATAACTGAAGGAAATAAGATAACTATCTCAAAGAGATATCTGCACCTTCACGTTTATCGCAGCATTGTTTACAACAGCCAAGACATGGAAACAACCTATCCATCAACAGATGACTGGATAAAGAAATGTATTTTTATACACAGTGGAATACTAATCAGCTATAAAAAAAATAAAGAAATCCATGGGGCTTCCCTGGTGGCGCAGTGGTTGAGAATCTGCCTGCTAATGCGGGGGACACGGGTTCGAGCCCTGGTCTGGGAGGATCCCACGTGCCGCGAAGCAACTAAGCCCGTGCGCCACAGCTACTGAGCCTGCGCGTCTGGAGCCTGTGCTCCGCAACAAGAGAGGCCGCGATAGTGAGAGGCCCGCGCACCGCGATGAAGAGTGGCCCCCGCCCGCCACAACTAGAGAAAGCCCTCGCACAGAAACGAAGACCCAACACAGCCAAAAATAAATAAATTAATTAATAAACTCCTACCCCCAACATCTAAAAAATAAATAAAGAAATAAAATAAAATAAAGAAATCCTGCCATTTGTGATAATATGGATGGACCTTGAGGGGCACTAAGTGCAGTAAGTCAGACAGAGAGAGACAAATACTGTATATTCTCACTTATATGTGAAATCTTAAAAAAAACTGAACTGATAGAAACAGAGTAGATTGGTGGTTGCCGGTGAAACCATGCATCTCAGAGTGGGACTTGAACCCACGGTCTTTTAACTGTGATCACACACCTGGTCTCAGGACTTAGTGAAGCTCAGGTTCTTGATGTCTCATCACAGAATGAATTCAGTGAGAGACAAAGTGATAGGTAAGAAGCGGGTTTACTTAGAGAGAAACACACTCCACAGAGTGTGAGCCGTCTCAGAAGGTGAGAGTGACACCAGGGTATGGGGTTGCCAGTTTTTATAGGGGTGGGTAGTTTCATAGGCTAATGAGTGGGAGGAGTATTCCAGATATTTGGGGGAAGGGGTAGGGATTTCCAGGAATTGGGCCACCGCCCACTTTTTGACCTTTATGGTCAGCCTTGGAACGGTCATGGCACCTGTGGGTATGTCATTTAGCGTGTTGATGTGTATGAGCCTCAGAGTATACTGAGGCTTAAGGTCTAGTGGAAGTCTTGTCTGCCATCCTGGACCTAGTTGGTTCTAACCATTTATGTCTTGTCATATGGCTATGTCGTTCTTTTAAATGTTGTGCCCTGCCCCCTTCACCCCTGTTTCACCAGGGGCTGGGGGTGGAGGAAATGAGGAAATGTTAGTCAAAGAGTACAAACTTCCAGTTACAAGATGAATAAGTCCCGGGGAAGTAATGTACAGCATGATGACTATAGTTAACAATAATACTGTATCGTATACTTGAGGACTTCCCTGGCAGTCCAGCAGTTAAGACTCCACGCTTCCAATGCTACGCGGTGCAGCAAAAACAAACAAACAAACAAAAATCTATTGGGACTTCCCTGGTGGCACAGTGGATAAGAATCCGCCTGCCAATGCAAGGGACACGCGTTTGATCCCTGCTCTGCGAAGATCCCTCATGCCGCGGAGCAACTAAGCCACAACTACTGAGCCTGCACTCTAGAGCTCGCCTGCCACAACTACTGAAGCCCGCGCGCCTAGAGCCCGAGCTCTGCAAAAGAAGAGCCACCGCAATGAGAAGTCCGCGCACCGCAACGAAGAGTAGCCCCCGCTCGCTGCAGCTAGAGAAAGCCGGCGCGCAGCAACGAAGACCAAACGCAGCCAAAAATAAATAAATAAATAAATTTATTTTTAAAAAAAAACTGTATTATATGCTTGAAAGTCACTAAGAGAATAGTTGTTAAATATTCTCACCACACACAAAATAGTAACTTTTTGAGGTGATGAATGTGTTAAGTAACCTCATTGTGGTAACCGTATATTATACATGTATCAGATCATCAGAATGTACACCTTAAACTTACACAGTGTTATATGTCAATTATATCTCAATAAAGCTGAAGACAGAAAGAGAGGAACAGAGACAGAAAGAGAGAGAGTGAGAGAGGAAGAAAGGAAGGGAGAAAGGAAGGGAGAGGGAGAGAAAGGTAGAGTGAGAGGGAGGGAGGGAAGGAAGCAAGGAAGAGAAAGGAGAAAAGAAAGAGAGAGAGAGAGAAAGAAAAAAGGAAAGAGAGAAAGAAGAGGGAGAAAAAGGAGGAGGAGGAAGGAAGGAAGGAAGAAAGGAAGGAATGGAGGAAGGAAAAAACAAAGACTTGGCAGAAGTCAGAGAGATGCCAAGTGTCCTGGCTCTGAGATTCAGGAAAAACACACATGCAAAGGCCAAGAGAGGCCCTGAGAAACCAAGCGCAGCCCTGGCTGACAGCCATCGAGGAAGCAGGAACCTGCAACTGCAAGGAACTTGATTCTGCCAGTGACCTGAATGGCACGGAAGCAGATTCTCCCCCTGTGGACACCTTGATTTTAGCCCCGTGAGACCTGTTTCCGGCTTCTAACCTAAGAATCGTGAGATAATAAATTGGTATTGTTTTAAACTGCTGTTTGAGGCAATTTGTTACAGCAGCAACAGAAAACGGATACCATGGTGTTCCCTCTCTTGTTCTCATAGCCCCTTTAAGCTTGTAAGATGCATTCACGTGCATTATGACAGTCACCCCCAGAGTCTGACATCACACTGCAGACGTGGAAGCAGAGGTCCAGATGGGGAGTGACTGAGCCAGAGTGCCCCAGAAAATGGGCTGCAGAGACAGGGCACAGACGCTGGCTCTGAATCTAGGGTTCTTTCTAATGAGCTGTTGGCATAAATACTGAGGTATCACACTTCAGCTTTATCCTCGAGGAAGGTGGTCCCAAGAACTTGGAAGCATAAAATCAGGGCTGCTCTGAGGAGAGACCCACAGAGACCCACAGAGTCATCTGAAAGGGAATTGAGAGGCATTCCAACATGCTTCCTCGGGGTTGGTCAGCACTGGAATCCCCGAAAAAGAAGCATCCACCATGTCACCCCCACTCATGTCCACCATGGTGACCATTAACTCTGTGACTATAAAGAGCTTCCCACTGCTGCCCTTCCTGGTGGGCCAGATGCCAGGGCACAGGGCCATTGCCAAGGGCCTCCACATGCCCCGGGCTCCTCCTGGGCCTTTACTGATTTAAATCTCACAGAAGGGCTTCCCTGGTGGCGCAGTGGTTGAGAGTGGCTGATGCAGGAGACATGGGTTCATGCCCCGGTCCGGGAAGATCCCACATGCCGCAGAGCGGCTGGGCCCGTGAGCCACGGCCACTGAGCGTGCATGTCCGGAGCAGGCTCCAGGAGAGGCCACAACAGTGAGAGGCCCGCGTACCGCAAAAAAAAAATCTCACAGAATCACTATGAAATACTTTCTATTATTATCAGTCCTATTTTGCACATGAAGAAACTGAGGCACAGAAAGGTTAAGTTACATGAGGTCACACAGCCAGTGAGTGGCAGAACCAGGGCCTGGACCCAGAATGCATAGGCTCTGTATCACATGATCTTTCTGTGTCAGCGACATGGGTCTCAAAACACGTGAACTCGCCAGGAAAACCTTGGCTTCAGACGAGGAAACTGGGCCACAGAGAGATACAGCACCTCCCGGTGTCATGGTCATCTGGTTTGAAATAGAAACAGAAGACTCCAACTTCATCACCCCCAACACACACACACACACAGGCACACACATGGACACATTCAAACTCCTCTGGAAGTGAAAAGAGGAAATTAGTGCTTTTGTAGGCAGGATGTGATTTACACATGCAGAGACTAGTGGTATCCCTTTAAGAATGAGTAGCAGAGGCGCTAGAAGTTGCCAGAGTTTTGTCACATACAACGCCTTGAAATTCTGATTTTGCCATGGCATGGCCTTTCCTGATTCACTTCATGATGTTTATAGAGGTAAAACCTGGGGGAAGTGCCATGACAATTTTTGGTGTTTCCAGGACTCTGCCTTTCATTTGGAAACTGGTGGGTGATCAGCTGGCTTCCGGGTGTGCCTTAAGAAAGAAAGGCTGCTCTCTATTACAACTTGCAATTTGGCCCAGACCTGTGTCTTCTCACAGGGCTCAGTGGTTAGAATGTAAGATACATAGCTTTCTCTCTTGATAGGAAAGATACTCTTACTAAGAGAACAAAGATAAGCAACAAATAGCACTGCTAGTTGCTACAATGTCCATTCTCCTGTCTCTTTCATAGTCATAGAACCCCGATTTTTATTTATTTATTTATTTATATTTTTAATTTATTTTTGGCTGCATTGGGTCTTTGTGGCTGCACGCAGGCTTTCTCTAGTTGCAGTGAGCGGGGGCTACTCTTCGTTGTGGTGCGCAGGCTTCTCATTGTGGTGGCTTCTCTTGTTGCAGAGCATGGGGCTCTAGGCATGCGGGCTTCAGTAGCTGCAGCTTGCAGGCTCAGTAGTTGTGGCGCATGGGCTTAGTTGCTCTGCGGCATGTGGGATCTTCCCGGACCAGGGTTCAAACCCGTGTCCCCTGCATTGGCAGGCAGATTCTTAACCAGTGCACCACCAGGGGAGTCCATAGAACTCCTGATTTTAGCTGGACACATAGAATAAAGGCCCAGAATAAAGGCCACATTTCTCAGGCTTCCTTGTGGCTGGGAATGACCACGTGACTAAGTTTAGACAAATGTTACAAGAATAACGCTTATAACTTCCAGGTTGTGTACTTAAAAGGCAGAGCAGGACCTCCAATTCCCATTTCCCCCTTCTTGCTGGCAGAAATGCAGATGTGATGACTGGATCTGCAGCACCTATCTTAGACCAAGAGGAGGAAGCCACAGGTTGAGAATAATACAGCAAGAATATAGAAGGAGGCTGAAACCATGATTGTGGAGCTACCATTCTGCCTGGAGCCCAGATCTAACGTGACAGAGAAATAAATTTCTGTTTTTTAAGCTTCTGTAATGTGGGGGACATTTTGTTACAGCAGTGGAATTCTCATATTTGTATATGTATGTTTCTCTATATGTGTGTGTGCATGTGTGTGTGTGTGTGTGTGTGTATACACATACATACACTCACAGTTAGTCACACAGAAAGAGGAGAGGACCTGGAAAGATATATACTGAAATGTTGGCCTAGTTAATTCTGGAGGAAGGGATTTCTGGTGATTTCTTTTTTCTTCTTGACACTTTGCTGTAATTTGAATTTTTTTCTTTTGAGCATGTGTTATTTCAAAACTCGACAAAAATAAAGAAAAGCCTAAAGAAAGGGAGCATCCTATAAATAGATCCCATTGTTTAAATCACCTTCATATGAGCCTTCATAGGTCACACACACACACACATAAGATTTTACAGAATATTTCGCTTTGTTTCCTGTGGGTTGTGGAACTTTTTTTCAGATGTTCTTTTTTTTTTTTTTTTTTTCAGATGTTCTTTTTACTGAACAAAATGTCTTGGAGATGGTTCCATGTCCTATGTGTAGGGTGGCCTCGTTTCTTGTAACCAGCACAAAGCACTCCCTGGCTGGGCATGCCAGGTTTACAGAAAAGCTCTGTTGATGGACCTCTGCAGTTTCCAATTTTAAGCTACTGAAAACAACACAGTGATGAAAGTCTTGAGGCCTACCTCTCTGCACTGTATGGAGCTTTGAAGCTTCTTATCTGGCTCCCCTGCTTATTCACTGTGTGACCTCAGGCAACATACCGTGCATCTCTGAGTCTCTATCTTCTCACCTGTAAAACAGGGGAAATAACGAAGATTGCTCTATAACATTATTGTGAGGATAATATCTAAAATGTATCACGGCTTACTGCATGCCAGGCACTTTTCTAAGTGCTTCTCAAGAGTTGACTCATTTAATGCTCGCAATAGGGTGACATGAGGTAATGCTTAGACAGATGCCCTGAAAGCTTTCTAGAATCTTCCAGCTTTCAGACAACCACCATGAAATCCTCTGGCTAAATCTTCATGTGGAACCATTTCAGGGACTTCTTAGAGTTGGTGGTCAAAGAAGATATTTGTATGACTTCAATCTTTTAAAATTTATTGAGATTCATTTTGTGGCCTGACATATGGTTTATCCTAGAGAACTTCCGACGTGCATTTAAGAAGAATGTATTCTGCTGTTGTTGGGTGGAATGTTCTACAAATGTCTTTTAGGTCTAGTTAGTTTATAGTGTTGTCCAAGTCTTCTATTTCCTTGTTGATCTTCTGCCTAGTTGTTCTATCCACTATTGAAAGTGGGGCATTAAAGTGTCCACCTATTATTGTTGAATTGTCTATTTCTCCTTTTAATTCTGTCCATTTTTGTTTTTGGTTTTTTGTTTGTTTTGATATTTTATTTATTTATTGGCTGCATCAAGTCTTAGTTGTGGCATGCAAGATCTTTCATTGTGGTGCATGGGCTTCTCTCTAGTTGTGGCACACAGGCTCATTACTTGCGGCACACAGGCTCTGTAGTTGTGGCACGTGGGTTTAGTTGCACCACAGCATGTGAGATCTCAGTTCCCTGACTAGGGATCGGACTGGCATCCCCTGAATTGCAAGACGGATTCCCAACCACTGGACTACCAAGGAAGTCCCCATTTTTGCTTCATATATTTTGGGTCTCTGTTGTTAGGTGCGTATGTGTTTATAGTTTTTATAAAATCATCCTGATGAGTTGACCCTCTGATATTGCTGTTTGCATGATATATATTTTTCCATCCTTTAACTCTCAACTTATCTGTATCTTTGAATCTAGAATGTGTCTCCAGTAGACAGTATATAGTTAGAGCTTGGTATTTTTATCCAGTCAGAATATCTCTGCCTTTTGATCGAATCCATTCATATTTAATGCTATTAAGAATAGAACTAGATTTACATCTGCCATTTGACTTTATGTTTTCTATATGTCTCATGTCTTTTTTGTTCCTCTATTCTTCCTTACTGCTTTCTTTTATATTAAATGAGTAATTTTTATTATAACATTTTATCTTCTTTAATAGTTTTTTCACTTTTTTAAAATGACTGCTCTAGTTTTACTATATACATCTTATCAGAATCTATGTCAGATTGACACTAACTTAATTACAGTAAGATACAGAAGTGTTGCTCCTCTATTGCTCTATTTCTTTTCACCCCTTTTTGTACTATTCTTGTCATATGCATTACATCTCATATGTTTAAAAAGCCCACAACACTCCCTCTAGGAGTGTTCACTAGCAAGAAGGGAGGCAAGAGGAGGGAATATTTGGTTAGATCACCTGCTTCCCCCAAAATCTGTTCCAGGCTCCAAAGCTAATAGCAGCTTTCCTTCCAAGGAATTCAAGGAGGCTCCTTATCCCCCAACTGCCATGCACACAGCCAACAAGGTTCATAAAGATCTGGCCTGCTGGTGCCTCAAGACACCCTCCATTAGGGCTGTTGGATAGCAGGAATATTAAATAATATCCCCCAAACTGAGAAGGAACTTTGAGACCTAAAATGAAGCAGGCAACTCCATAAAGTGCAGTTATGAAGTTTATTGTGGGTAACTTACAGACAGGCAAAATTGAGCAGACAACAGTCTGGCTCTGCGCAGCCAGAAGGGATACAGGAGGATTTAAAGGCGCCAAAGTTAAAAATAGAATCTAACTACCAAGGAGAAGTACGTCTGCACTGATGGGAACCGGGGTTATTTCCTCCCCCGGGGGTCTCATGGCCATTATTCCTTGCAGACCATTAACCATCTGTGTCAGCAAAAGGCATTCTTTCAGTTTTCATATCAGATGAAGGAAAGGGTAAAAGTTGATAAGGAACTTTTCAGGCTTGGGCACATTCTTTGTGAGTAGGTTAAAGGTCAGTCACACAAAAGGGTAGGGAGTAGGACTGCAGGTCTAAGATAGAACTGCCAAATGGAATCAATGTGGTTCAGCCACACAGGGACCTTGACCTGAGGATACACATTGCCCTGGTCAAGTTCCCTCCCACCCACTTTTTTTAAAACATAAATTTATTTATTTATTTGGTTGCGTTGGGTCTTCGTTGCTGTGCTCGGGCTTTCTCTAGTTGCGGCAAGAAGGGGGGGCTACTCTTCGTTGCGATGCACAGGCTTCTTATTGCGGTGGCTTGTCTTTCGCGGAGCACAGGCTCTAGGTGCGTGGGCTCCAGTAGTTGTGGCACGCAGTATCAATAGTTGTGGCTCGAGGGCTCAATAGTTGTGGCTCGCGGGCTCTAGAGCTCAGGCTCAATAGTTGTGGTGCATGGGCTTAGCTGCTCTGCAGCATGTGGGAATCTTCCCAGGCCAGGGTTGAACCCGTGTCCCCTGCATTGGCAGGCAGATTCTTAACCACTGTACCACGAGGGAAGTCTCTGTCAATTTCCCTCTTTGACACTGCAAGTCCCATTCCCATCACTCCCTTTCCTAGAGTGGGGAAACGAGAAAGTTCCTCCACCTCCTAGGCTGATTTATAATATTAATAAGTAGATTTATAATATTAATAAGTAACATTTACTGTTCAAAGAGAGCAATAATTATGGAGTAACATGGTTGCTGTCATGAAACCCCTAATGAAATAGGTAATCATCTTATGGATGAGACTACTGAGGCCCAGAGAAGTTAAGTAACTGAACCAGGTCACAGAGCTGATAAGTAATAGTTAGAGTTTGAGCGCAGGTAGTGTGGCTCCAGAGCCAACAGGTGAGATCACTCCACTGTACCGCTCCCTGAAAGTGGTCATTAGAGGATCCATTTCCTCCTGGCAGTGGTACATGTTTAACATCTCTAAAGGGAAATCCCCCTGTTTGTACCATTGCCAATTTCCATGGTGTAATTACTCTCACTGTTGCCGATTTCAAGCTACAAATATGTTACTGAAAGCAGCATTGGGAAAAGAATGCACACAATCAGCGCTCCCAGGCTGGTGCAGACTGAAAGCCCAAGGAGGGGGTCAACGGGCGGTGGGCAAGGGAGGACAGAGGATCTTTAAAGAGCTTTCCCACGGAGGAGCTCGTTGGGCCCTCCAGCAATCTGAAGTGCTGACTCTTATTCTTGTCTTACAGATGAAGAAGCTGGGGCTCAGTGAGCTTGATGCGCTGGTTCAACAGTTACTGAGCATACACTCTGAGTGGGCCCCAGATGAACGGGACCAGTACTGGGGATGCCGAGATGACCCAGACCAGATTCTAGCCTGCCTAACGGAGCTTGTGGACTGACAACAGACACACAGACACATACACGTGGCTCCCATGGGGCCTCCCTTCGAATGGGTAGCATGACAGTTAAGATGGTGGGTTCTGGTCCCAGACTCCCTGGTCTCAAGTCCAGGCTTTACCATTTACTAGCTGTGTGATCTTGGGCTAGTTACTTAATCTCTCAGCTTCTCAGTTTACTCATCTGTAATAATGAATTAACGCAGACAAAGGCCTCAGAACAGTGCCTGCTGCATAATAAATGCTCAATAAATGTTAGCTGTTTTTATCATGTAACTTCAGAAGTGCAACTCTGTGTGCCCAGAAAGAGAGAGAGAAGGGAGGATGAGTACATGGTGTGGGTGATTCCGCCTGGACGTGAGCCCAGCTGTGAGCAAGATGCTGGGGGCATGGAGAGAATCCCACACATCTGAGCGAGAGCCGAATCTAAAATCACAGTGTGCAAACCAATGCAATGGCTACCACACACTGCCACTTTTTATGTTCAGAGTGTATTTATTACTGCAAATGACTATATTCAGAAGACTGCCAATACCTTTCTTTATAAGAGATTGAAAGAATTTTTCAGAGTTTTTAAAAATCTGTTTATTTTTATAATTTTCTCCTCGCATTAGAACATAACACCCACGTTAAATGCTCTCCCTGCAGTAACTATCGTTTCAAAATGATAAGCGCTAGAATAAACAGTGGGGACTTTCCAAAGGCCATTCAGCTGGTGGTTGGGAGAGCTGGAGCGAGACCCCAGCTTGAGGACTCACAGTCCAGTGCTCTTTCTTCTTCAATCTGGGCCCTGGGGGACAACAGTGACGTTCTCCCAAAGACCCCGACCTCCACTTCTGGCTCCTTTCTGAGTGGAGGGGAGGACGGGTTCATCTGCAGAGCTTGAACTCACCCGAGGAGGGTGTTTGGAGTGGAGAGAAAGGGCCTGTGGATTAGAATCCCGGCTTCACAGCTGGCTCTGTGTGACCTCCCTGAGGCTCAGTCTCTGTAGATAGAGGTTGACACCTACGTCAACATGTGTATATGGTACATACATTATATGTATGTATTCTGCACGCAGCAAGGGCTCTCGTTTACTCCCTTCCCTCCGCGCAGGTGGTGGGCTCTGGATGCATAACTTTGAGCCAGCAGGTGGCGCTGCAGCCCAAGAAGCAGGAGAAAGGGCAGGAAAAGGGTGTGCCTGGAGGGTTGATCAGCTGGGGTCCTGCAGATGGGGGGTGGGGGGGCATTCAGAGGGAAGGTAGTAGTCCAGGCCATACGAGTGCCTCCCACGCCCACACAGGCAGACATACCCAGCAACTCACATATGTGCATAACCAAGGATCGACCTTGCATGGGGCGGAGGCCTTCCCATACAAGTTCTCCTTGAATCCTCACAATGGCCTTATGGGTAGTGCCAATGTGATTCCATTTTGCAGGTGGGAAAAAATGAGCCCAGAGAAGCAAACTGAACTGTGCTAGGTCACACAGCAAGTCCATGGCAGAGCTGGGATTTGATCTTTGCCCATAATAATATTAACAGTCAACCCTTCTACATGTGTTAATACTGTCCCAAGGCCTTCTGTACACATTAACTCACTGAATCCTCATAACAGCCCTATGAGGTAGGCATTAGCATTTTTAGTTTCAGGTTACAGACGAGGAAATGGAGGCACTGAGAGATTGGGCAACGTGCCCAAGGCCACACAGCCAAAGCGAAAGAGCTGGGATTTTAACTCCAGAGTCTCTGCTTTAAACCGCTTCACTCCTTGGTCTGCTGAGGCCTACGGGATGCACGGACACACCCTCCTCTCCTACTCACATTCTCAGCCAGGGCGGCGCCAAACTGTACAGAGTGCAAGGTCCCTGGGTGCTATGAAGTGAACAGGGCCACAACGCACCCCTCACCTGGCCATGACACCACCTCCCCTGTCTGGCCACAGCAGGAGCCACGCCTCTGTGGTGGTGAGGGGGAGACCTCCCCTTGGAAGGACTCTGCTAAATGCTCCCACTTCCCCAAGGGAGCCTCCTCCGTGAAATTTTCCTGCAGCCCCCCCGACACCAGGAGGTCACCCCTCCTGTGGCAGCTCCACTTATGCACTGAAGGCAAGATCTCTCTGGCTGCTGCCGCAGCCCAGGCTGGCAAAGAGCAGGAGTGAAGCAGGGAGACCGGTGAGGAGGCCGTGGCCATGACCCAGGTGGTGGCGGTGGACCCCGGTGGCAGATTTGGAGGTGGGAGGAAGGATTTGGAGTCAGGATTTGTTTTGAAAGACGAGCTCACAGAATTTGATGAATTTGATATATGGGTGTGAGAGAAATTGTTATGATGTGTAATAAAATAGATTTCATACATTTTGTAATACGGCATTAGCTATCAACGCTGCATAGCAAATGAACTCAAAACTTAGTGGCTTAGGATGACAATAGATATTTACATCTCAAACCGTTTCTGTGGGTCAGGAATTCAGGAATGGCTTAGCTGGGTGGCTCTGGCTCAGAATTTTTCATGAGGCTGCCGTCCTCTGGAGACTTATTGGTGCTGGAGGATTCACTTCCGAGGTAGGTCACTCATATGGTGCTGGCTGTTGCCAAAGGGTCTCAGTTCCCCACCATGGGCAGCTCGAGCGTCCTCATGACATGATGGCTGCCGGCCCCCCAGCCAGTGACCAAGCGAACAAGATGGAAGATGCAGGGCCTTTTATGACCTAGCCCCAGAAGTCACACTCTCTCATTCCTGCATTACCTGTTGGCTTCACAGGCAGCCATCAAGGCATGAATGGCAGCAGGCATGGATCCCTGGGCATCATCTTGGAGCTGGCTACCACATAAGAAGAAAATTGTTCTCCTTTCCTTTTTTTTTTTTTTTTGTCTTATTTTTTTTAATTGTGGTAAAATATATATAACATAAAATTTATCATTTTAACCGTTTTTAAGTATACAATTTGGTGGTACTAAATACATTTACATTGTTGTGCAACCATCACTACCAATCATCTCCAGAACTTTAGCGTCTTCCCAAACTGAAATTCTGTACCTGATAAAAAATAATGTCCCATTTCCCCTTCCCCCGAGTTCCTGGCAACCACGATTCTACTTTTCGTATCTATGAATTTGATTACTCTAGGTACCTCAAGTAAACGAAATTATACAACGTTTGTCCTTTTGTGTGACACATTTCCCTTAGCCTAACATCATCAGTGTTCACCTATATTGCAACGTATGTCAGAAATTCCTTCCTTTTAAAGGCTGAATAACATTCCATTATATATACCACGTTTTATTTACCCGTTTATCTGTCGCGAGATGCTGCCGTTGCTGCCACCTTTTGGCTATTTCGAATAATGCTACTATGAACACGGGTGTACAAATATCTGTTCAGGTCTCTGCTTCCAGTCCTTTAGCTATGTACCCAGAAGTGTAATTGCTGGATCATATGGCAATTTTATGTTTAATATTTTTGAGGAACTGCCATACTGTTTTCAGCAACAGCTGCACCGTTTTCTATTCCAACCAGCAATGCACAAGGATTACATTTTCTCCATATCCTCACCAACACTTGTTATTTTCTGTGTTTTTCTTTTTTAATAATAATCATCCTCATGGGTGTGAAGTGGTATCTCATTGATTGTGATTTTGATTTGCATCTCCCTAATTATCAGTAATTTTGAGCATCTTTTCACACGCTTATTGACCATTTGTATATCTTCTTTGGAAAAACGTCTAATAAAGTCTTTCGGACATTTTTTCATTGGGTTGTTTGGTTTCTGTTGTTGTTTTCTCCTTTCTTGGCAAGTATATACCCTGCACGCTGCAGCAAATCACACATTTTGGCTCTGCCTTTTTCCACTCACTCTCAGTCCATGCCAAGCCCTGCCCTATATGATGGGGATGCTGTGGGGAGCAGAACCCGAAGCTTCCTGCCCCCTGGAGCTCACTCCACGGGGAACCAGGCACTCACGAGATGTCAGCTGGTGACAGAGTGGCTTTTATTTCAGGGGACAGCAGCAGGCAGTCCCAGGCCCCTTTCAACCCTTGCGCCTGGCATGTCAGCTCCTCATAACACGTTCTAAAAGTCTGAAAGAGTTTCCAGCGTTTTTAAAAATTGGGAGACAACATCAAAATGTAGATTTATTGCTACTCTTGCAAAACTGGAAGTTCTGACCACTTGGGCCTGCTTTCCCGCCTGGCTAACATCACCGGGATCAAGGTATCAGCCCCCACCTATGGCTACAGTGTTGGCTACTGATGGCTCGCCTTTCCCAGGGGCACTCACTCCAAAGACTGGTCAGTGCAGAGCACAGAGGCCTGACCTACCTGTTTCAGACTGTGACATCTCTGAAGGGCTGTCCCCGCTCTAGAGCTCCTGATGGGACTGCCCAAGACCTCTGTTGCAACTGCCTAACCCTGCTACCTTCACTCCCCCAATATCTGAAGAGCGTTCCCTGGAAAACAACCTGCACCCAAATTTCCATCTCATGGTCTGTTTCCTGGGAACCCTAACCTTCAAGAAAAGCATGTGCTTGCCTGCTCCCCAAGGCCCTGGCCTAGCCCACATGGCATTTGAGTTCTCCATCCCTGGTTGTGTCCTGGCCTCCCCACAGTGATAACAAAAGGAGGAGCTGATGCTTCCAAGACAGGGACCATGTGCTCACGTTCTAGACATTATTCTCAGCAATATTCTCATTTAATCCTCACAACAAACTTGTGACCCTAAGATCACTAGGTACTTATTAAAAAGGCTAAATTTTTTTTTAAAAATTGACAATACTAAGTGCTGGTGGGAATGCAAAATTGTACAGTCATGTCGGAAAACAGTTTCTCAATTTCTTATAGAATTACAAATACAGTTATAATATAACCCACTAATTGCACTCCTAGGTATCTACCTTAGAGGAATGACAACTCATGTCCACACAAAGACCTGCATGTACATGTTCATAGCAGCCTTATGGATAATCACCAATAATTGGAATTGACCCGAATGCCTTTCAACTGGTGAATGGAGAAATAAGTCATGGTGTATCCATACAATGAAATACTACTCGGCAATAAAAAGGAACAGACTTCTGACAGATGGAACCGCATGGATGAATCTCAAATGCATTATGCTAAGTGAAAGAAGCCAGGCTCAAAAGGCTACATACTGTAAGATTCCATTTATCCAACGTTCTTGCAAAGGCAAAACTATACAGACAGACGACAGGTCATGGTTATTAGGCGTATTCATTTCCGAGGACTACTGTAATACAAAGTACCACAAACTGGGTGGCTTAAAACAACAGAAACTTGTTCTCTAATAGTTCCAAGCCCAGAAGTCTGAAATGAAGGTGTTGGCAGGGCTGCACTCCCTCCACAGTTTCCCAAGGACAAGCTGTTCCTGCCCCTTCCAGCTTCTGTGGCTCATTCCTTGGCTTGGGGTCACATCACTCCAATCTCTGCCTCTGTGGTCACATCAGCTCTTCCTCTGCATGTTTGCCTCTCTCTTATAAAGACATGTGATGGCATTTAGGGTCTGCCTAAATAGTCCAGGGTAATCTTCAATTCAAGACCCCTAATTTAATCACATCTGCAAAGATCCTTTTTCCAAATAAGGGTACATTTATGAAATTCAGGGTTAGAATTTCGGACCTTTGTGGGATCCTTATTCAACCTACTATACAGGGATTAGGGGAAAAGAGATTAACTACTAAGGGGCATGAGGGAATTTGGGGGGTGATGGAAATGTTCCATATATCAGTTGTGGTGACAGTTGCATAACTTATACATTTGTCATGCCTCCCCCAGTTGTAAGTGGCAGAACTGGAATGAATGAGGCAGGCTTGGCACTGAGACTGTTCTCAAGGTAATCAATGCACTATTTATTACATGGGGAGAAAAATGAGGTGGGGTGTGCGTTCTGCATTCCACTGCTAATGATTAAGCAGAAAAGTTTGAAAATGACGAGAATGGATGAGCTTCCCTCCAGTGATGACATTTCACGATTCTCCAGTTCTCTGGCTTTCAGACGCTTTCCTTCAAAATTCTGTGAAGCTGAAGATGCGGCCCACCTTGGAGCCAAGAGGGTAGTTGTCTGGGATGCGCTGGCTGGGTGGGGGAGGGGAGAGGATGCTGGGGATGGATGAAAATAATAGCAGGGGGAGGGTTCTGACCCCTCTCCCCACAGAGCACTCATGCCCTTTCCCCCCTGGGACAAGGCCTCTGTCCTCTCCATTCACTCACCCCAGCTGATGCCACACACCCCCCACCAGAGGCCTCCCCACCTCCTCTCATTGTCTGATGGGCTCAGATGGAGGGGCAGCCCATTAACCCCTTCCTGGCCTCATTGCTTCACTCTGCAGCTGTCACACCCGCAGCCTCAGGCCCAAGCAGGGAAGAGGACCGGGTAGTTAATCACAATTACTGCACAGAGTGTCAGCTGTGAGGCTGGCTTCCTCCATTGGCTGCCAGCCGGCCCAGGCCAGGGACGACCAGCACCAACCATGCAGCAGATTCTAAGACCTACAGAGGCAAAGAGAGGACAGTCTCTTCCTGGTTCATTTCTGCGGACTTCCCCCAAAGACCCCAGCAAGGTGTCCTCCATTGTCAGGGCTGCAGCCAGTAGCCTACAAACCCCCAAGCTCGCCCCCTGCCCTCAGCACCTTTGCGTGATCCTCAGGTGGTGGACGCCTCATCTAGAAACGCCACCTCCTCCAGGAGGCCTTCCCTGAGCACCCTGGCTGATGCGGCGCTGCTGTTCCCAGTCACTCTTTATACATGCCCTGTTTACAAGCTGTTTCATTTTTCCAAAGCACTTGTCACTACCTAGAATTGTCTCAGGTGTTGACTGGTTTAATGTGAATATTAGTTTCCTGGGGCTGAAATAAGAAATTACTACAGGGCTTCCCTGGTGACGCAGTGGTTGAGAGTCCACCTGCCGATGCAGGGGACACGGGTTCGTGCCCCGGTCTGGGAGGATCCCGCGTGCCGCGGAGAGGCTGGGCCCGTGAGCCATGGCCGCTGAGCCTGCGAGTCCGGAGCCTGTGCTCCGCAACGGGAGAGGCCCGTGTACCGCAAAAAAAAAAAAAGAAAGAAATTACTACAAATTAGGTGGTTTAAGGCAACAGATATTTATTCTCTCACAGTTCTGAAGACTAGAAATCCAGTATCATGGTGTCAGCAAGGCCATGCTCCCTCTAAATGCTCCAGGGAAGGATACGTCCTTGCTTTTCCCCAGCTTTGGGGGGTTGCCCACAATCCCTGGTGTTCCTTGGCTTGTAGACTCATCACTCCGCCTCAGCCTCCATCATCACATGACCTTCTCCCTTCTTGTGTCTGTGTCTGTCTACAAATTTCCCTCTTCTTATAAGGACACCAGTCACTGGATTAGGGTTCACCCTAATCCAATATGACCTCATACTTGATAACATGTGCAAAGACCCTATTTCCAAAGAAGGTCACATTCGCAGGTGCCAGGGGTCAGGACTTCAAATCACACGATCCCTCAGTGATTGTGCCACAGTGAAGCATCCCACGATGTGGGGTCACCAGTTTGTTGATGGAGATTGAGCTGCCTCCATTTACTGTCTATTACAAATGAAACTGTTATGGACATTTGTGTACAAGTCCTTGTGGGGACATATATTTTTATTTCTTTTGGGCAAAAACCCAAGGGTGAAGTTGCCAGGTCATAGGTAGGTGTATGTTTACCTTTCTAAGAAACTGCTAAACTGTTTTCCAAGGTGGAATATCTGAAATGCTGTTTCATGTCAGTGTACCGTGAGTGTCCTCGTTTGTGTTTCTGGCTGTGTACTGCTTCAGTGTATGGATGTCTCAAAATGTGTCTAACCAGTCCCCTATTGAGGTTGTTTCCAGTCCTTTGCTGTTACAAACAATACTGCTGTGAATAACCTTGTAGATATGTCACATGTCACATGGGTGAGTGCACCTGTAGGACACACTCCTAGAAGTAAAAGTCCTGAGTGTGACAGAGACTACTGGCTGTCCTCCAAAATCCAGGCTTCACTTCTTCCTTTGAAACAGAACCTACTGTTTTTGTCTGGATACATGATGCCTGGAACACACACTGTATTTCTCAGCCTCTCTTGTAGCTTACTGTGGCCATGGAATCAAGTTTTGGCCATAGGAATGTAAGTAAAAGGATCACATTTGACTTCCAGAAAGGGTCTTTAAAGGGACTTCCCTCCCTTTTTGACTCCTTTCTAATGACCGGAAGTCTCTCCCTCTGGGATGCAGATGTGATGGCTGGTGTTTGAGCAACTATTCTGGGCCATGAGGTAGAAGCTATATACTGAGTGTGGTGGAGTAAAAAGATAGAAGGAGTCTAGTTCTCTGAACTATGGAGTACCATGCCAGCCCTAGACTGCCAGCCACCAGACTTTATTTACATGAGGGAGAAATGCCTCTACTTTGTTTAAATCACTATTAGTATGGGTTTTCTGTCACACGCGGCCACTGGGTTATAGATCCTATGCATTTGTAAGTTTGTAAAGTAGTGCCACATAGCTTTGCTTTTAGAAAGGTCATTTTGGGGGACACAGTGCAGGTAGGCTGACGGGTTAAGGAAATCAGGGAGACACCGGGACAGTGGTAAAGGGGGAGAATGATAAGGCCTAAGCCCTCATGAGAGCAGTTTAGGTGGTGGGGGGTGGGGGGGTGGGACAGCCAAATTCTTTCCAAATCTAAAGGAGAGAATGATAAACTAGAAATGACAGGACAGGTGCTCCTACCCCACCCCACCCTCAGCCCACACTTTCATCTGACCCCAGCCTGCTTGGCCACCCCCCTGCACAGTAAGTTCCAGGCCCCTCCCCGGCGAGCCAATCTTCCCAGGTACACCGTACTTGCTCTTACTGCAACACTTTGTACCTGCTGAACCCTTTTATGGGCAAAGCCCTCATTTGCCACATCCCTCCACCCCCTCACCTGGCTAATTTCCACTTGCCTCTCTGGCCTTATCTCAGACTGGGCCTCCTCCAGCAAGCCCTCTCTGGCTCCCTCCTCTGCCGAAAGTCCTTCTCTGAGCCCACGCCCTGTTGCTGCCCTTCCTCTAGCATTTTCCAGGCTGTGTTATAATTGTATAGAAGTCACCCTGCAGCGCTAGAGAGCCTTTGGCTGGTGAGGGGGAAACCAAGAGGGGCCCAGCCCAGGATGCAGCATTTAAAAAAACATGACCCACTTGTCAAGGCGCTATTCTCAGCACTTACACTTGCCTAACTCAAAGCAACACTGTGAATGGGCTAGTGAGCGAACGAATGAATGAACGAGTGAACGAATGAATGTGTGAACGAATGAATGAAGTACCCACCAGGGGGCGGTGGCGCTTTACCGCGGAGCACAGGGTGGAAGAGACTGGGAAGAGCCGCTTTCCCACTGCCCCTCCTCTTCGGGTCTCGCCACACACACACCCCCAGCCCCGCGAGGGAATCACCCAGCCCCGCCCGCCCCCTCCCCGCCTCAGATAATTAACTCGAACCAATAAAACGCTGATTGCGGCGCCTTTGTACCCGCCGCCTCGGCATTGTCATGGTAAACGGGGTCCCCTCCCCATCCGGGCTGCCGGCCCCTCCCCAGCCCCCGCAGCTGGCCCGGAGTCGGCTCGAGCCACCTGGACGGGACCGGGGGACCCAGAGCCGTCCGGCGCCCCATCCATCTGGTCCTGCTCCCCACCCCCGCCCTCACCGTCAGCTGCGGACCCGGCCCAGCCTGGAGCCGGCGAGGGCTGCCTGCGAAGCCCGCACCTCTTTCCTCCGCCTCACCCCGTGGGACCCGCAGAGCGGGCGCCGGGGATCCCTCCTGCAAGCCTGCGGTCCGTCCTCAAAGACGGCGCGGGTGGAGGTGCGTTCATGGTCAGAAATAATAACAATGCTGAGAAGCCAAAGGGTACAGAGGGAACCAGTGGGAAAGCGCACCCCCGTTCCTAGTTCCCCAAGCAAAGCTTCCAGAAACCTTCTAACATATATACATATAGGAATATATTTTAAAGAGGATACAAGTAATACAGGAAAACAAGCTGGAGGTAACCAATTTAAAGAACGCAGTAGGTTTTACAGGACTGTTCCCCCTTCATCCTCACCACCCCCCTCCCCACGACTGTCAGTTTGGGGGTATTTCTCCAGAGAGCTTTCTCTGCATGCAGACTCATAAATGTATCTGCATATACACACATGTATTACCCTAAATGGAATCATGCACTACCTATTATCTACGGGTCGCTTTACTTTACTCGACAAGGAATGTGGCAGAGATCTTTCCGTGGCTGGGCTGTTTATAGAACAACGCTACTGCTACCGCAGGCCCCCTCTGTCAGCTCCCACCCCCACCCCCCTTCAGCCTGGGTGTGATCTGCTGCCCGGCCTGTGTGCCTTTCCCCGCTGTGGGAGAAGGTTCTGTCCTTGTGTCCCTGTGTGAATGGGGGCGGGGTGGGATCTGTGTGTTTCTGGGCTTCTGGGAACTTATCAGGTCTGTGAGCTGCCTTTAGCAGAGAGAAGTGGAAAAATAATAATAATAACAACAACAGCGGCAGCAGCTGTAAAGCAGAAATATCCAAAACATAAGAAATAAGACAAAAGGAAGTCTGTGTATCTTTTCAACGTCATCCTAAGCACAGTCTGATCAGCCTGCCTGGGTCACCTGATTCTCTAGGCAATACACCTTTGTTTGACTTCGCTGTTTATTATTGCTCAATGTCCCTACTCAGTAAACTTACAAGCTATCTTGTAAAAAGAAGCACAGGGACTTCCCTGGTGGCGCAGTGGTTAAGAATCCACCTGCCAGTGCAGGTGACATGGGTTCAATCCCTGGTCCCAGAAGATTCCCACATGCAGCAGAGCAACTATGCCCATGCGCCACAACTACTGAGCCTGCACTGAAGGGCCCGCGAGACACAACTACTCAGCCCGCCCGCCACAACTACTGAAGGCCAGGCACCTAGAGCCCGTGCTCTGCAACAAGAGAAGCCACCACAGTGAGAAGCCCGGGCACCACAACGAAGACCCAATGCGGCCAAAACACAAATAAATACATAAATAAATAAATAAAAAAGCACAGTTGCAGATGATTTCTGTCCTATAGTAAAAATAACGCAAAAGTTTGTGATTTTGTTGCCCTGCAAGACATTCACCTAACTTGGCCGTCTTTTCCTCCATTGAACCAGCTTTACCATCCTGCTGGTTCCCCCATTAATGAGTTAAATAAAGCTTTGACATGTGCTTATTATATATTTGCATGAGCTTCGTGTTTTCAATTTTCTGCAAATAATACTTTGAACCAGTTAACCTTTCTTGAAGCCGCTCTCTGTGCCAGGCACCTTCCTCAGGGCTTCACTGGGAAGAAGGAGCTTAGAGGCTGACTCTAGGGTGACAGATCCGGGCAAGCACCGTCTCTGTGCCAGGCTCATCCACATTCTTATCTCTTCCTCAACTCAAATTGCATGACATCACTGCAAGAGGAGATTTGCTTTCACATTTTCCAGTTTTGTGCATCCCTTTCCTCAAGACATAGGGCTTCGAATATGAGGCGAGGTTGGTGACAGCTGCCTCCCAGGATTTGTGAGGGTGTAGTGGGATAATGCTTGAAAAGGCAGCTCCGTCAGTAGTGCATCGTGTTACTTGTGGTTCAGCAGCCGGAAGCTCAGGGAGGGGAAGTAACCTACCCAAAGTCACAAGGTCCCAAAGTCTGGGCCATCACACCTGCTGCCTTGGTCACATAATGTCCCAGAGCCACCATTTCCACATCTGTAAAATGGGAATAACAAAACCTCCAGGGGATGTTGCCAGATGAAAGCAGACTCTGCCTGGCAGAGAGGTCAGCTGTCGTGGCAGCTGCAAACTTAGTTTCATGGTTGTGTGAAAGCTCGAAGGTGCTTATGTCACACATCAGGTCATCTGTTGAGATGCCTTTTGGCTCTTGCTTTTACAGCCAGCACCTGAGAGGAGGGGTATTCTATCTTCCACCCCAACACAATGATTGTTAGTGCCCTGACCTCCAGGATCTTGCTAGGGGGTCCTTGGCAGCTTCTTTATGGGTCTAGGGTTTTCTTTCCTGAAATGGAGCCCACCCAGATTTGGGGTCAAAGGTGGCAGCTCCCGAGACCTCAGGCTTGGAGTTTTCTGGGGCTGCTGTAACAAAGCGCCACTAACTGAATGGCTTAAAACAACAGAAGTGTATTGTCTCATAGTTCTGGAGGCTAGAAGTCTGAAATCAAGGTGTGAGCAGGGCCATCTTCCCTCTGGGGCTCTGAGGAAGAATCTGCTCCAGGACTCTCTCCTAACTTCCAGGGCTTGTCCACAATCTGTGGCATTCCTTGGCTTGTAGACGCATCACTCCCATATCTGCCTCCATCGTCACATGACGTTCTCTCTCTATGTCCGTGTCCAAATTTCCCTCTTCTTATCAGGACAATAGGCATTGGATTAGGGTCTGCCCTACTCCACTATGACCACGTCTCAACGATCACATCTGCAAAGACCCTATTTCTAAATAAGGTCACATTCTGAGGTTTTGGGTAGACACCAATTTGGGGGAGGGGGATGTTATCCAACCCCAACAAGCATCTCCCTGGTGATCCTGAAGGGAACCGACCCTCCCCACATTCTCTGGATTGCAAAAAACCCCAGGATTCCTGTGAGACCCTCTGGATGAGCAGCATCAAGCGTCTGACCATCCTATCAGCAGGGAGCTAGGTGTTGCATTTCCTCTGATTAGATAAATAGAGCATAAGTGTGCCAGGGAGGAATGGACAGTGCCTACCACCCATGTCTCTTCGCTCAAAACTGTGCACCCAAGTGCTGGGCTCTGAGCTGCCAGCAGGTCTCTGGTCTATATTTTCCTCATCTGTCAAATGGGCGCGGTGAGTATACATATACAAAATTTGAGAACACACAACATTTATGGTGATAAAAATCAGAATAGTGGTTACCTGGCGGTTGGGCAGGAGGGAGCCTGCTGGGTGGTGGAAATGTTCCATAGATCTGGATGGTAGTCACACAGGTGTACACTTACGTAAAAATTCATTTAACTGCACGCTTTAGATGTGTGTGCTCTAGGTACTTTTTTTAGTGTCTATATTTTATACCTTAATAAAAAGGTTAAAAAAAAGGAAGGAAGGAAGGAAGGGAGGGAGGAAAGCAAAGAGAAGGAAGAAAGATGAGCACAATGACCTTTGCCAAGCCTTGCTTCCAGAACAAAGAGGAGAGGCCCATGCCTAGACCTTTCTGCAAATGGCAGGCAAAGGGTCACCGAGATGTAGCCTTGGCAACAGAAACAGAACGGAGGGGCTGGTGTCGGTCAAGCCCTTCTTTCTTTGTTTTCTCACCCCAGGCCTCACTCCTGGAAGACAGAAAGTGGGATTTGGGAGTCACACCCACTGGCTGTGTGACCTTGGGCATGTTGCTTGCCTTCTCTGGGCCTTAGGCTCCTCACCTGGAAAATAAGGACAATACTCTCAAGAAGCGTGGCAAGGACTGGGACACTGGCTGAGCTGCCCTCAGCCTGGTGGTGGCCCTCTGGTCGGTGCTTCACTCCACTGCTGCTCTGCTCACTGCTGCTCCTAGCTCAGGCCCAGCTTGGGGAGGGAGCCATGTCTGAGCGCCAGCTACGCTGTCCTCTAGTGGTTACAGGCAGGTGAAAAGCAGTGCTGGATTCCTGGGTTCAAGTCCTGATTTTTCCCACTCACCACCTGTGTGACTGTGGATCAGTCGCTCGTCTTGGTTTCCCCCTCAGTAAAATGCCTTCCCTCCTGACGTTGTCGTTTCATCCACCCATTCAACCCGGGGCAGCTTCCTACACTTTTCTGTGGCTCAGTCTGCTCATCTCTAAAATGGGGATGAGAACAGTCCCTATGGTATAGGATTGCTGTGATGATGGAAGAAATCTGCACTTAGAGCAGCGACTGGCCCAAAGCAAGGACTCGGGAAGCCTTAGCTGATACCACCCTCTATGCCCGCCCATTGATTGAACTGCTGTGCGGTGGGCACCGGGCTGGGCACCGGGGGGGTCCCTGTGGGCCCAGTGGTCCAGCAAGTGGATGACAAGGGAGCCACGGAGCCCCCCCAGCCTTCCAAGGCTGCTGCCTCCCAGGCTGAGCGTTTCAGCTGTACCCAGGCCAGAGGCACGGTTCTGCCAAGTGAGGCGCTGAGAGAGGCTGTCGCTGGGCGGCACAAAGGCAGCTCCGCACGTCATGGGCGGGGCTGGTGAAGAGCTCCAACCACCTGGCTCTGCAACTGCTCCCGGGGCAGCCTGGCCCCAAGCCTGTGCTCCCTGCCTCTCCTCTCCCGGCCAGGAAAGATGCGGCAGCAGGGCAGGCACGGGCAGGAGGCAGGCCCAAGATCCGGACAGAGAAGGGGCAAGAGCTGGAGCGCAGGGCCTGGAGGCAGGGAGGGAGGGAGCCCACGCGCAGTGACGAGCAAAGGAGGGGAGGGAAAAATGTTCACACCAGCAGCTGACGCTCGAGAGCACCCAGAGGGCTGGGCCCTGGTCTCAGTTACTCCTCATAACAACCTCAAGAGAGATGCCCATTAGTTAGCGCTCCATTTTACAGCTCAGAAAACCGAAGCACACAGAGATTAAGGAACTTGCCCAGAGTCACACAACCAGTACATAGCAGAGCTGGGATTTGAACCCAAGGCAGCTAAGGTCCACGCTCTAAATCATGATGAAGAGGAGGAAAAGGAGAGGGAAGGAGAAGAATGACTAGAAAGGCAGAGAGAAGGAGAGAGGAAAAGGGAAGCGAGGAAGGAGAAAAAGAGAAAAGGAAGGAAAGAAAAACGAAGATGGAAGGAGAGAGGAGGAAGAAGAGGGAAGTGGAAAGGGTGGAGGCGTAGAGAGAAGCAAACATTCAGGAGGGAAGGAGGCCCCTCCTTGGGGGCCTGGGGGAGGGAGGCTGCCTCTGCCTGCCCCAGCCCTCCTCCTCCCCCTCCCCTCCTCCTCCCCCTCCCCCCATCTCCCCAGCCCTCCCCCTCCCCCAACTCCCTCACCTCCCCCACCGCAGCACCCCCCACCCCGCACACACCCACACCCCACTGCACAAGCTGCTTCCTGACAGGCACACCAGGAGAGTTGGGCCCCTGGAAACAGTGGCTTTCCTGAGAGGGCCTGAGGGGCCCAGAGCCAAAGATGGGAAGTTGAGGGCCTAAGAAATGGAGGGCCTGTCAGCCCCTGTGTGCCTGGCCTGGAGGGCTAGCTTCTACCCCACGGCCACCCTCCAGGGGGGCTTGTCCCCAGTTCAAAGTTGAAGAAGCCAAAGTCAGAAGGTGAACTTAAGTCCCCCGGGGCACAGGGCTGGTAAAGCTCTGGTGCAGGGCTGGAGCCACAGTCCACCCTGGAGGCTGCTGCGCTCTCAGACTCCACAGTCTCCAGCCTCTGTCCCCTCAAGGTGGAGTCTCCAGCCAGCTGTCAGCTTCAGCAGCGGGCAGAGCTCTGCTGGAGAAGCCGGCTTGTACACAATCCTATGGGCACGCTCACCCTCTTCCTCTTAAAGTGACCTACTCAGCAGCCCCAGCCAAGGGCACAGAGAAGGGAGCCCAGGCTACTCACATTCAGCCTGGACCAAGCTGAAGGCCTGCTGCAGTCAGCACAGGCTGTGTCATTAAGCAAACATCAGCTCAGCAGCTGAGGTCCTGCTTACTCCTCACTCAGGTGACGTGGCCACTGGGGGCCAGCTGGGGCCTCTGGAGTCTGGGGGCCCAAGATTCTGTTTTGGATGGCTTAGGATCCCTTTGAAAGTGCACCCCAATTTAATTCCGTGCATAGATTAACTATTCTGGTCTTTGGTTTTCATCAGACTCTCAAAAAGGGTTAAATCTCCCAAAAGGTTAAGAGTCACTCAGAGGTATTCAGCTCAAACAGGGGTGTGGAGGACCCTCATTATTTAATGCTGCGTAACAAATCACCCCAAAACTCAGTGACTTACAACAACAACCATAATTTAATAGGTTTCATGCTTTCTCAGGGTCAGGAGTTTGGGACCAGCTTGGCTGGGTGGTTCTGGGGCTGGAAGATCTGCTTCCAAAGTGGCTCTGGCTCATTCATATGACTGGCAAGATGGTGACAGCTGGAGGTGGGCCTTTCCACAGGTTGCTTGAGTGACTTCAGAGCATGGCAGCTGGCTTCCCCAGAGTGACCAAACCCAGAGACGAAGGCAGAAGCTGCAATACTTCTCGTGACCTGGGCTTGGAAGTCACATTCCACCATTTCCACAAAATCCTACTGGTTACACAGGTCAACTTTATTAGAATTCAAAGTTGTTGTGAATCTCAGGAGAAGAGGATCCTTGGGGGCCACCTTAGGGGCCGGAGGCCACAGAAGAGTCAGAGAGGTGAGAGGAAAATCTGGAGAATTCAGAGCCCTGGAGATCAGAATTCTCTTGCAGAGAGTAGCCCTGCCTTGAACAGAGTTTGGGTCCAGAGCTTGACGACACTCCCAAGGCCATACCTTTCCCCCACTATCTCAGCGTTCTGGACTTGCTGGGTTTTGATCGATTCTCTAAAAGCAACATGAATTCTCCCACCTCCAAGCCTTTGTTTCTACTCTTCCCTCTTCCTTGAATGCCCTTCTCACTTCTCCTCTCAAGCTACCTCCTCCAGGAAGCCTCCCTAAATGCATCTCTACATGAGTCAGTCACCTTGCCCAATCCCCAGTGCATCCTCCATGGCTGCACAGACCCCTCTGTACAACTCTGCCTCCCCCACCCCAAGTGCCCTGGGTTGGAAGGCTGACCCACAGGTGCCCAATGCTATATGCTGAATGCATGAATGATGGTAACACCCCACACACAACAGGCACAGAGAGGAACTGAGACATGGCTGATGACCTCCTTGGGCCTCAGTGTCCCCACTGGTCAAATCCCCTCCAGCCCCAAGATTCTGCTTTTACATCCTCCTGGAAGTATCCAAGCACCTTGCAATTAGAAGAGACAGGTCAGAGCAGGGCTCAAACCCCAGAGCCTCCACTTACTTCATCTTCAAGGTCAGGCGTTGACCTCGCCACACCTCAGATTCCCCAGCTGTAACAGGCACTAATGTTATTCACCTCCCAGGTGGAGAGGACTGAGCACTATGGCACGAGAGGTGTTCATATCCTGGCTCCACCTCTGGGCAGATGACCTCATTCCTCAGAGCCTCACTTTTCCTATCTATTAAATGGAAACAATTATATTTGAGTTGTCAGATTGCTCTGGGTCTGAAACTGCACTCATCCAAGTAAATGGTCTGCCCAGAGCCTGGCACATGGTAGACACCATGGCAGCCTTGGCAGTGTTCTCAGTCTCCCTTCAAGGGAGGACTTGCCCTTTGGGTACCAGGAGAGCAGTGAGCTGACAGCCTCCAGCTGCGGCAACTTCAGGATCCACCTCAGCTTTTTTTTTTTTTTTTTTGCGGTACGCAGGCCTCTCACTGTTGTGGCCTCTCCCATAGCGGAGCACAGGCTCTGGACGCGCAGGCTCAGCGACCATAGCTCACGGGCCCAGCCGCTCCGCGGCATGTGGGATCTTCCCAGACCGGGGCACGAACCCGCGTCCCCTGCATCGGCAGGCGGACTCTCAACAACTGCGCCACCAGGGAAGCCCCCACCTCAGCTTCTGAGCCAAGGTCACACCCTTCCCACGCAACCCCAGCCAGTGTCCAAACCAGCAGGGGAAACTTCTGCCCAGAGTGGGGCTCCTCTGATGGGCACACTCTTCTCCGGAGTTCCCCATTGGGTTGGCGGTGCCAGATCTGTGTGGTGGTCTCAAGTTCTCCCTGTCCAGTTCTGCTCCCCCTTGTCTGGCATAGGCATCAAGCCCCAATAAACCTCTTACTCTCCTGGCTCCATCTCATGCCTGCACCTAAATGACACAAACTGACAGGGCACTCAAAATGGAGCAGTGGTTCTCAACGTGTGTCCCCAGAACCAGCAGCATCTCCATCACCCGGGAACTTGTAAGACGTGCACATTCTCAGGCCTCACCCCAGACCTGGGGGTGGGGCCCAGCAACCTCACTCAACTTTCAGAACTGCCGTAAGAGAGGAGAGCTATTGTTCAGACATCACAGTGGCAGTGCAGTGGGGGATAGGGACGGGGGGTGGGTCTGCGGGAAGGGGGGGAATGTTTTATCACAGTCTCAGCAATTCCCCACGCGCCAAGTCCCTCTCTCATTTATTCCGAGAATCCGGAGGGCTGAACCAACAAGGATCCCTCTCCACCCCATTTGGGGAAGGGACCAGTCCAACATCCAGCTGGAGACTTCACAGGTCTGTGAGGCTACACACAGCCCTGCCTTCGTTTCTCCTGCTTCTTGCCCCTCTCCTTCCTTCCCTCCGCAGGGGCACCCCAGCCCCACCCGCCTACCTCCCCTTTGTCTCCCAAACTGTCTCCATCCCAAGATGAGCCCCGGGCCTCCACCAGCCAGTCTGTGCTCTACCTACAGGACCCAGAGAGAGGCCTCTACACTCCCAACTGCTTCTCACTTACCCTGGGGAAACGTCCAGGGGAACAGTTCATACTCCTGGCCTCCCTGCCCCAGCCCAGGCCAACATTTGCCCCCACCCCCCCAGGTCTGGAGTATACTCTCCCATCTAAGGCACTCAAAGCATCTCCACGTGACAAGTGAGGAAACGGGACAGAGAGGCACAGAGATTTGTTCAAGATCACACAGCAAGAAAGAGAAGCAGCCAGAATTTGGACCTTGCTCTCGCTTCCCGCCTCAGCCTCCCACTCCCAGGCCCCCAGAGTTGGCAGGTGACAATTTTGAGATGGTCACATGTGGCAGGGACATTGTTGGCCCTGGAAGATGCGAGGTCTCACCAAAGCAGCAACAGCTTATCCCTGTGGCACGGTGGTGCTGCACTCTTCTTTCCCCGGTGGGCGTGATCCTCATCCTTCTCGCTGATGCCACAGCCCAGCAGATAAGGCTCAGAGACAGGCAGACACTGGCCAGACGTCACACAGCTGCTTTCGCTTTTCTAAACTGGAAGTAGGGTGGTACTTCATGGGTGCCCAGCTCATCCTCTGTCCAGCCCCACCTCAGAGAACCCTGGACTGTCAGGGCCAGCATAACAGTGGCAGTAAAGACAGGCGCATTTACTGAGCACTCACTGTGTCGCAGGCATGGCTGGCATGTGCTCTGCAGGCACTGTCCTACGTAATCTTCCCCAGGAGCCCACGACAGATATGCAGTTATCTGGCCCACTGCGGTCACGAGCCTCAGAGATGCTCATGTTTTAACTCTAACTGCCCTAGACCAACCCCTCTTTTATTTTATTTTACTTTATTTTATATTTTATTTTATTTTATTTATTTTATTTTGTATTTTATTTTATAGTTTTTAGCTGCGCTGCGTGGCTTGTGGGATCTTAGTTCCCTAGCCAGGGACTGAACCCCGGCCCTCGGCAGTGAGAGCACAGAGTCCTAACCACTGGACCCCCAGGAAATTCCCCAACCCCTCCATTTCGTAAATGGGGGGTTTGAGGCCCAGAGAGGTGCTATGATTTCTTCAAGGACACACAGCTAGTTAGTGTCAGGACCAGCCTTTCCCAGGCAGCTTACCTAGTGAGAGAAATCCTAGTCCACTCGTACAGCACTTGATGGTTGCCAAGCTCTCATCCCCGCTCAGAAAGACAAGGGTTTCTTTTGCTTAACGGTTATCATTCGGGGATTTTTATTATGATGTGCCAATATAATTCTGAAAACTTTATATTCACTAATGTAATGTTCACAAATACTCTACAAGGTGGGTGCATTTATTATCCTGATTTTACAGAAGAGGAAACTGAGGCCAGAGAATTTAAGTCATCTGCCCAAAGTCACACAGCCAGGATTCAAATTCAGGCTGCCTGAGGTTTTAACCACTATGATGTCCTGCCCTTTTTACAGCTGAAAAACCCGAGGCTCAAAGAGAGGACATGACTTGCCTGGGGCCACAGAGGTAGAGACTGGGGAGGAGGGGGCGGCTGGACAGCGGCTCAGACCTCCTGCCTCCAAACCCAGTGCTGGTTGTCCTCCCCAGCAGCGTTCTTTCTCACTCCTTGTTTGCTGATTAACAAACACTGGCTGGGAACCTTCTTTGCCAGAACAACCTACCCAAAAGGTAAGGCAGACAGGAAACAGACGCCCACAATACTGAGGGATGAATAGGTTCATGGAGGTACCAGAGGCAGCTGTGGGAGTACCTGGCAGGACGCTGACCCACCCTAGGAATAAAGGGAGGCTTCCAGACGTCTGATCCTTGAGTTGAGTCTTCAAGTTCAAGTGGGAACTCTTCCAGAAGGACGGGGGGCATAATGCATCCCAGATTGAGGAAAGAGCATGGGCAAAGGCCAGCAGTGTGAAAGAGAGTGTAAACCTTTGTGAAGAGTTCGGTTCAGTCCTGAGCAAAGGCGGGGACAGAAAAGGCTGACAAGGCTGAACAAGGAGGATCATGAAACACTCCTGAGGGAGTCAGGATACTGAAGTCCCAAATCTGCCCATATCTAACAGAGTGACCTCAATATTCCCATCCTCAAAATGGGAGTGGGGGTAAAGATTCGGTGTCTAAGGGCCCTGCCAGCTCCAAATTTCAGCTGGTGGAGTCAGGATAGATTTGAACAGGAGGACAGTTTTGATGTGACTGAAGGAAGCAAGGGAAAGAAGGTCATTCTGGGAAGAGGGACCCACAGGAACAAAGGTCCAGAGGAAAGAAAGTGCAGAGCAGGTGTTGAAAATGGTAAGGAAAGGATATAGCTTCTATACAGGGTCTCTGGGATGGTGTAGACAGACAGAGGAAAGCAAGTAAAAAGGTTGTATTAGTCTGGACTCCTCAGTTACAAGTGAAAGGAAGAAAAAGAAAGGAATTATTGATTTATTTAACTGAGAAGCCCAGAGCACTGAATTCAGGTATGGCTGGATCCAGGTGCTGACAAGTTATTGTGAGGACCATGTCTCTCCCACTATCTTGACTTTGATTTCTTCATTACTATTTTTACTCTCATGGAGTTTCAGACCTCATGGAGGCAAAGGTAGCCACCAGTACCTCCAGAATCCATCACACATACTACACTCCTAATGTAAAAATAGATTCTCAAACCCACTCATGGCATTATCCTGGGCCCTTTTCTTTCCCTCACATCTAACATTAGATCTATCCTCAAATCTTTTTTTTTTAAAGTCTTTATTGAATTTGTTACAATATTGCTTCTTTTTTTTATGTTTTGGTGTTTTGGCCCCGAGGCATGTGGGATCTTAGCTCCCCAACCAGGGATCAAACCCACACCCCCTGCATTGGAAGGTGAAGTCTTAACCACTGGACTGCCAGGGAAGTCCCTATCCTCAAATCTTGTAAGATTTACCTATAAAAGAGATCCAGAATCTCCCCACATCTCCCCCCCCTCCACTGATAACAGCCTGGTCCAAACCACCCTTATCTCTCTATTCTACTTTTTAATTGAGGCATTGCATTCAGGTGGACGAGAACACAACCAGAGATGTATATCTGGCTCAATGAATCTTCACACAGTAAGCACAGATCAAGATACAGAACACTAACAGCATCCCAGAAGCCTCCCTCTAACCCCCTTCTAGTTAATACCCCCTTAACAGTGTGTCCTCTTATGTGTCTGAGTCACCATCATCTTTCACCTGGTTCAGTGCACCAGTTATTGGCTATCTCAAGCTTTCACTCTTGCCCCTTTCAGTTAATTCAGTCAGTTCAGAGATCCTGTAAAGTGTAAGTCAAAAGATGTTTCCCCTCGGCCCAAACACTCCCATAGCTCCCATTTCACTTGGTATAAAAACCAAAGCTTTTACCATAGCCTGCAAGGTCCTACACAAGCTGGCACCTCATCCCGTCTCCCCCTCTCCCTTCCCTCAGCATCCCCTGCTCCAGCCTCACTGGGTCCTTTCTGTTCCTCAAACACTCAGGCACACATGCACAGGACCATTGTACTTGGCTGTTCCCACTACCTGGAATCCTCTTCGTCCCCCCAGCCCCATATCCTCATGGTTCACTCCATCACCTCCTTCAAGTCTGTGTTCAAATGTTCCCTTCTGATGTCTGCTCCCACTCAAGATAGAGGAACAGGAACTGAATTTACTCTCCCACTTGAAACAACAACAACAACAAAAAGCAAACAAACAAACAAAAAAAACAGGCAAAATATATGAAATGACAGTTTCAAGACACTGGGTATCAGGCAATGAAGAATAGTGATCCCTGAGTGATGGGAAGCAAACAATGTAAGCCCCGTGATTGCCCAGGTTTACTGCCTGGGAGGAGTTTCCAGATCCTAGTGCAGGGAGGTGGTGAAGCCCAACAGACACTTTGAGTTAAAGAAATGCAGCTGAGAGTCCAGGAATATCAAGGAGAGCAGAGTTTGCAGGACAGAGTATCAGAGAGGAGAGAGCTGCACAAAAAGAGAATTCCAGAGATCTGCAGGAAGTTCCCCTAGAATATTAGGCTGAGCACTGGTTGGTGCTTTTCTGTGACAAAACTACTCTGGGCTGGGAAAAACATGGGTAGAGATTAGACAGCAGTGCCTAGCAGTCACACAGGACCAAATATAG
Source organism: Phocoena sinus (assembly GCF_008692025.1). Classification (NCBI taxonomy): domain Eukaryota; kingdom Metazoa; phylum Chordata; class Mammalia; order Artiodactyla; family Phocoenidae; genus Phocoena; species Phocoena sinus. Next base: position 27,746,254 of record NC_045777.1, on the reverse strand, counting down.
TGCCAAATAGAAAAAAGTCATAATTCATGGGGAAATGGTTAGAGTACTCAGGAAGGTCTTCTCTCAGTATTGGTAAAGAATTAGCCCTTAACAGAGCACCGTTCTGGGCCCATTCAACAAATCATAAAAGCAAGACTTGAAAGGATCAAAGTATTTCCAAGTAACCTAATTGAATCTCAGAACAAAACTCAAAAAGATATAAAGAAATATAAAAATATACAGCATCCAACAAAGGTAAAATTCACAACGTCTGGTATCCAAACAAAAATTACAGGCATGCAAAAAAAAAAGAAAGATTTCAGTCATGCAAAGAAGCAAGAAAACATGGCCCATAATGAGGAGAATAATGAACCAGTTGAAATTGACCCAGAACTGACACAGAAGTAGTAGATAAAAGTACTAAAACAATTATTAAAACTGTATTCTAGGGACTTCCTTGTTGGTGCAGTGGTTCAAATGCAGGGAACGTGGGTTCAAACCCTGGTCAGGGAACTAGATCCCACATACATGCCGTGACTAAGAATTCGCATGCCACAACTAAGGAGCCCATGAGCCGCAACTGAGGAGCCTGCTGGCCGCAACTAAGACCCAGCGCAACCAAAATAAATAATAAAATAATAATAATAAACTTAAAAAAAAACTGTATTCTATATACTCCAAAGTTAAAGAGACACATGGAAGATATAAAAAGATCCAAATTAAACTTCTAGAAATGAAAACTACAATGTCTGAAATGAAAAATATGCTGGGATTAATGGCTGACTAAACACAGCAGAAGAAAAGATTAGTGAATTTGAAGACATAGCAAAGAGAAACTATCCAAAATGGAACACAGAGGGGAAACATTTTTTAAATAAAAACAAGAAAAGTATCAAGAAACGTGCAACAACTTCCAACAGTCTATGTGTAATTGAGTTGCCCCAAGGAAAGGACACTTTGCAAAAGTCTGGCTAAAGAATGGCTGAAAATGTTCCAAATCTTATGTAAACTATAAACTCACAGATGCAATAAGCTTAACAAACCTCAAGCACAAGAAACAGGAAGAAAATTATCCATCATGATCAAATTGCTCAAAACTGGTGACAAAGAGGAAAATATTTTTTTAAAAATCAGAGAAAAAAGGCATGATAAATAATAATGGCAAAAAAATAATGATAATGGCAAATTTCTTATTGGACATAATGGAAGGGAGAAAATAGTAGAGCAACACCTTAACTTACTGAAAGAGAAATAAATGTGTCAACATAGATTTGTTCCCTGTTAATATATCTTTCAAAAATGAAAGTGAAATAAGATGCTTTCAGACATACAAAAGCTGAAAGAATTCTTCACCAACAGATCTGCACTATAAGAAATGATAAATGAAATTTTTCAGGCAGAAGAAAAATGATACCAGCTGGAAATCTGGGTCTATGCAAAGGAATAAAGAGCACCAAAAATGTTAGCTAAATGAGTAAATATATAAGATTTTGTATTATCATTTAGATGTCCTTAAAAGGTAATTTACTATTTAAATAAAAATAATAATATTTTGTGGAGTTTGTAACATCTACGTAAGTGAAATGTATGACAATAACAGCATTAAAGTCAGAAGAGAGAGATGGAAGTATACTATTGAAAGGTTCTTACACTACATATGAAGTTGTATAATATCACTTGACAATAGACTGACAAGTTAAAGATATATACTATAAATTCTAATGCAACCACTGAAATAACAAAATGAGGAATTATAGCTAATAAACCAATAAAGGAGGTAAAATGGAATAATGAAAAATACTCAGTTAATCAGAAATGAGGCAGAAAAAGCAGATGGGACAAAGAGAAAACAAATAGCAAGATGATAGACTTAAATCTAATCCTATCAATAATCACATTAAATGTAAATGGTCTCAACACTCCCAACTGGGAGTGGGACAAATTGGGAGATTAGGTTTGACATAAATACACTACCACGGGGCTTCCCTGGTGGCGCGGTGGTTGAGAGTCCACCTGCCGATGCAAGGGACGCAGGTTCGTGTCCCGGTCCAGGAAGATCCCACATGCCGCGGAGCGGCTAGGTTCGTGAGCCATGGCCGCTGAGCCTGCGCGTCCAGAGCCTGTGCTCTGCTACGGGAGAGGCCGCAACAGTGAGAGGCCTGCGTACCGCAAAAAAAAAAAAAAAAAATATATATATATATATATATATATATATATTCATAAAAAAAAAAATACACTACCACGTGTAAAATAGATAGCTAGCGGGAACCTGCTGTATAGCACAGGGAGCCCAGCTCAGTGCTCTGAGATGACCTAGATGGGTGGGATGGTGGGGGTGGGAGGGAGGTCCAAGAGGGAGGGGATATAGGTATACTTATAGCTGATTCACTTCATTTACAGCAGAATCTAACACAACATTGTAAAGCAATTTTACTCCAATAAAAAATAAAGTATTTCTTTGCTATGTTTGATATATTATAAAAATTGTAACTAAAATTTATTGAGAAATTATTTGGCAATGCTGTGCTACACACTTTCATGTATCATTTCATTTGAAAGTTAAGAAATCTGAGGTTTTAAAGAGCTAAATTAAAAAAGAGAGAAAACAAATAGCAAGATGATAGACTTTAATCATATCAATGATCACATTAAATGTAAATGGTCTAAACACTCCCAGTTAAAAAGCAGAGATTGTCAGATTGGATTTTTATAAAGACCCAAATATGTGCCACCTACCAAAACAAACACACATACACACTTCAAATATAAAGACACAGTTAGAAGTACAATGATGGAAAAAGATGTACCATACTAACACTAATCAAAAGAACACTAGAGTGGTTAGTTTAATATCAGACAAAGTTTATTTTAGAGCAAAGACTCTTACCAGGGATAGATAAGGTCATTTCATAATGAGTGAGAGGTCAATTAATCAAGAGCATATAACAATTTTAAATGTTTATTCCCCTAATGGCAGAGATCCAAAATATATAAAGCAAAAACTGGTAGACCTCCAAGAGGAAATAAATCCAGTTATAAACTGAGATTTCAAATCTCAATAAATGAAAAAACAAATAGAAAATCAAATTTTACCTTCTTAGTGTGCCCTACCTTGACCATCCATTTAATTGTGCCCCCTCACTCCCTCCCCCTCCCTCCTGTACACCTCATCACCTTCTAACAAAATATGTATGTATGTATGTATGTATTTAAATTTATTTATTTGTATAATCCTAGAACAGTGTCTGGCAGTTAGAACATTCTTAAAACAACAACAGCAACACAAACTGTTGTATAAAAACATGATTGAAAGACTGTTGATTGCTGTTATGACTAGTATGCGACTCTGCTTGTAGTCTTTCTCTATTGTTATTTCAATGAGTAGACCCCAACAAAATCAATATTGGAGCCCCAGAATTCTAGAACATGAGGGCAGAAATCACAGAAATCCAGAATGTTCATGTAAGATGCATAGGATGTTAATATTCTAAAAGTCAGAGTCTACAATGTTAGAATTCTGGAATGTTTAGAGCCAGAACATCAGAATCAGGGACCAGAGTTGACAAGGGATCTGAACCTAGTGTGTATGGGGAGGAGGGGGTAGCGCATTCAGAGTCAAACAGTACATTCTTTTATTCTACTTGCTAGTTCTGGGTGTCCCCTAACTTTAGTACCCATAGGGAGGTGTATCTGCAGCTCACTAACTCAGCTTAGCAAGGCAAAGGGACTGAGAAACTATTCACCCATGGCCTCAGGGGATGTAGAATGAGGGGAGTGGTGAGCGGGGGAGGGAGGCTGTCTTCCTCCATTTTAATAGAGCTCCTGCTCACAGGGCCCCTTCTGGACTATAAACCCGTGAGGCCTTTCTGTCATGCAAGACTAGAGGCTGTCATTATCAGAGGGAACCACCACCACCACCTGCACAGGAATAAGGGGCGGGGCCACAGCAGCCTGAGGTCTGCCCATCATCCCGGGGACCCTGCTCCCCCACCACAGAACTGGCTGGGGAGGCTGAGCCCTAGGGAGTGGAGAGATAGGCTGCACGGAGTCAGGGCGGCCTAGGTCTCTAGGTCCAGGAGTGTAGCCTTCACTGCCCTGGCAATGGGGCATCTTGTGGGGGTAGGGGTCTCCAGCAAGTGGGGCCCACACACTAAATCAGTTGTCCTGCTTTGTTTTTATCTACAGCTCTTATCACCACTGAACCTCATGACTCATGTGCTTATCTTCTTTCTCATCCATCTCCCAAACTAAATTGTGCGTCCATGAAGGCAGCCAACAGCTCTGCTTTGCTCATGCTGTCCTAGCACCTAGGGGTGCTCTTGTGGACTCTGCAAACAGTGAATGTTCAGTCAGTGTTGCTGGTGGATTGCATGGGTGAAGCTGCTTTGCCAGCTCTGTACACAGGGATTCTGTGCACATTGGGTCACACCCCGCTTATGAGAACTAGTGAAGGCTGTGAATCCTCTATCCAAACAAATCTCACACGCTGGTGCAGACACTTAACAAGGAACACACACACACCAGCCCTAAGCTCTGCACAGACAACTTTTGCACCCATGCCCAGGCACCAGTCTCTACCCCACTAGCCCTGGTGTGGGATGAAACTCAAGGGCCTGTTTCCAGCACCGTCTTTCACCCATCAGTCCTGTACTGTCCAGGGAAGACCAGAGAAAATACCAAGAACCAACACTTGTGAGCACATGCTGGGTGTCCAGCGCTGTGCCCACATGGTCTCAGGCTGTGGCCTCCACCACCCCTGGGCACAAAGCCACTACCTCAGACATAACCTCCCACAGTGAGTGGGGAGCGCTTTCTGAACCACTTTGCTATTGGCCTCTACAATAGCTCTGCATTTAGCCTCCATTTAGGACCCGGGTTCTCAACAATCTTGAATCACAGGCTGCGTTTTTGAGGCTGGGTCAACTGCTGGCAAAACCCCAGAAAAATGCACAAAGAAGCACGATTTATCAGGCAAATTCCCAGGGACTCTCCCTCTTTGCCCCTACCCCAACCGCGGTCACTGGAGCCTGTAGAGCCCCAAGCCTGGAACCAGACGTTACACACTTGGGGTACACGATGGGGGGCAGGGCTCCCTCTTTTTTGGACACTGCTCGGAAGCCCCCCCAACCCTTAGACTGCGATGTGCCTCTCGCCCCCCTTCTTAATTACTACCGCGCTGCTTAATTGGGCGCCCCGTGCGTGTGTGTGTGTGTGCGTGTGTGTGTGCGTGTGTGTGCGCGTGTGTGTGTGTCTAGGGAGCTGGGGCGGGGGTGTCACTCCTACACATGGGGCGGCCGGGTGGAGGGGGTGCTGGCTCCCGGCCCGAGACCGAGACCCCTCCCCCCGCCCGGCCGCTGGAGGATTGTGAAGCTCAAACAGATGGACCGAGCCGAGGGGGCGGGGGCGCGCTGACGGGGTGCGAGACAGCAACGGCGGCCGCGCCTCCCTGCGCCCTGACAAAGGCGGGGGCCGGGCGGCGCGGGCGCCTTATCAGCGCGAGCAGACCCGGCGTCCGGGCTGGCGCCCGCGGCCCGCGTACAGGCGCACAAAGGCTCGGTCTGGGCCGGGGGGTGCGGGGGTGCGGGGGGCTCGAAGATTAATTGCCCAATCAAGTTGTGGGCGCGGGGCGGGGGCGGGGCCGCGGCCCCGGGGGACGCGGGGCGGCGCATAATGAAGTGTGCAAAAAGTTAATTTGCTCCGCGACTCGCTGCTCGCCACAATCAAAGGCGGGCGGCGGGGAGGGTGGATGTGGGGAATGTGCCCGCCTGCCCTGCCTGCGATCTGGGGGGCGCCGGGGGAGGGGACACAAGACACCCCCAGCGCGGGAGCGGGGGGTCGAGGTCTTCAGACGTTCGTTCGACAGCCACTTCCGCCCACCGAGTGTCCCCAGGCAGGTCCCGTCCAGTCTCCCAAGCGCCGCTCGCCTCTCCTGCACGCACAATGGTTGACGTTTCTGGAGCGTTCACTCAGGGCCGGGCTCTGCGCCAAGGTTTCTCCTGTCTCAACCTGAGGAGATAGGGCCGGTGAGCATCCCGGTTTTGCAGCAGAGGAGCCGCATGGAGATGCTCGGGAAGTGATCCAAGGTCACACACAGTGCCCTAAAAAGACCCGGAGCCTTGGGGGGAAAATGGCACGATGGAAAGTGTCAAATACAAAATACACCGGACAATGGGAGAGATGATTTGTTTCAAGCTCTTGCAATAGGGGGATCACCTGTAATCCCAAGACCACAGCGTCTGGGCAGGACCGGTCTGCCTTAGACTTTTATAGGGTGGAGTAGACAGGTTTCACGTAGGGGGATTTAGAGTTGAGATTGTTTTACAATCAGGGGAAGTTGCCTCAATCAGCTGAACAGGAAATATTTATCTTTGTGTCTAGTTTCAGATGGCACAAACAGTTCTAATATCAGCTAATCAACCATGAGACAAAGAATGGGAAGGTGGGGGGTCTTTGTCTGGCCTTAGCAGGTTCAGGCAAAAGGGGAAAGGTCAAAGGCAAACAAGGGAGTCATCTCCAGTCTTATGGGAGCCATGAGAAATATGGACAAAGTCTTACCTAAGTCTTATGGGGAAGGTGGTGGCTTGCGGTGAGCCATTTACCAGAACACAAAAGGGTAGAGGGATTGCAAAAGGTTGGGGGGATTTCTTAACCATTCATGTTTTGTAAGAGCACAGGGCGCAGGTAAAGTTTAACACTGTCTAAAGGTTGGCTGATGGCACAGGTAGAAAGAAGCTCTGGTTTCTTTTAACAGCAGTTTTGCTGAGTGGCTTAGAGCCACTGCCTTGTGAGGCGCTCATCCTCAGTAAGTAGAAATGCCCCTTTAGTCATTCCCCCGGGGTTGTGGCCTTGGGCAAGTCATTTGACCTCTCCTCCATACAGTGGGAGCCATAACAATACCCACCTTATAGGATACTATTATCAGTGAGAGCATACAGTAAGCACCTGGAACATAGTAGGTACATCATTACTGTTAGCTCTGAGTGCTAGTATTTTCTCAGAAAGCAGAGGTATCAGGATTTGAATTCAAGCTGCATGGTTCCAGAAACTACGAGCTCACCCAGGTGCACAGCCAGATCTCTGTGTATTGCTTCAGTCCTCAAACACCAAACACATCCAGAACCTGGGCATCCTGACAAGAAAAGGCGCAGGCCCTGCCCTCCTGGAGTGGCTCATCCTGCAAGGCCAGCCAGCCCCAAACAGACAATGGCACGGAAGCTGCAGTGGCCATGGGAGCTCACGGGAAGTGCCAAACTTGGGGTTAGGGCCGGCTGTGGGAAGGCCTGGCAGACATGTCCCAGATCCCCACAGGCCAGTTGGCACAGAGAAGTGGCGGCCATGGCCCCAAGCCCCATCAGACTCCTACCAAGACCCCCTCCTCAAGAAGCAGGTTCCAGGACGGGCTCACCCCCTGGAGCTGACTGATGGCTCCTGAGTTCTTGTTCTCTGACCCACTGCCCAGGCCTGTCTCTGGGCCCAGGCTGTGCCAGGGGACTGGGGAGGAAGCCGTTGAGGGTGACAAGAGCCAGGCTTGCAGGCGAGAAGGGGCGGGATTACAGCCAAACCAAGATTTATGGGCCTGATCATAATAATGAAAGAAAGAAAGAAAAAAGGGATGCGTGTTGGGCAATGCCCAGGGACCAGGGCTGCTGCCCTATTACCAAAAATGTCGTAGCTCTCGACTCTACATATTAGCATAAAACATGCTGTTTTGCATCTATTTGCATCCATTTGCATGCTAATGACTTGACGCCACAATGCACCCAGTCCCCTAAGTGGCTTCTGGTCCTTGCTTTTCTCCCAGCCACTGCCCCTTGTCTTGCATTGAGAAAACCAGGAGATCTGGGTTCTAGGCTAGGCTGAGCCACTCACTCCCTATGGGGCCTGGGCTGCTCCCTGTCCCTCTCCTGAGTCTCAGTTTCCCTGCCTGTGAGCTGAAGGAGAAAAACAGAGCAGGAGTTTTCATATTATGCTCCAGTAGTCCCCTTGGGGGCTGCAGACACAGAGAGGGGGGGAGCAGGTGGGGCAGGCGCCCCCTCCCACTATCCCCTTGAACAGCTGGGCCTCTGAGTAAAATTTCTCTTGAGCAATGCAGACCTTCTTGTTAAAAACAAAGACCAAAAAATTTGCAAACAAATGGACTCAGTTATCTCCACTGAGTCTTTCCACTACAACGTTCTCTAAAGATCTGAATAATAGTAACAATCAGAGTTAAATATAGCACTTACCATGGGACAAGCAGGATTCTAAGCACCAGGCACACATAACTCAATCTTCAAACAAGCCTTGAAATAGGTGCTATTATTATACCCTCATTTTACAGATGGGTAAACTGAGGTACTGAAAGTAACTTAGCTAGGTTCAAACAGCAACTACATGGTAAAGTGAAGATTCAGACAGTCTGGCTCTAGAGTCCACACCATGAATTTAGCCAAGCCAACTCTTCCATTATACAGATGAGGATACTGAGGCCCAGAGAGGGAGATTAAGCATCTCCCTCTAAGCATCACAGGTAAACTGGCACTTGAACCTTGCTTCCTGCCCGAGCCCCAGGCTCTTTGCCATCTGGGGAAGGACGAACAGAGAAGGGAGGTCTGGGGTTTCAAAGATGCTCAGGACTCCTTCTCTCTTGGTCCAATGGGCTTGCCAGGTTGAGGCATGCTTCCTACCCTGGCCACTACCAGAGCCTGCTTCCTTCTCCTTAGCCAGACTCATCCCAGCTGGTGGACCTCAGAGAACAGGCCCTGAAACCAGCAAGGATGAGCCCCTAAATCAGAACAGACAGCAGGCTAGTGAGAGCACCAGGTGTGCCCATCAGAGCCAGGAAACAGTGCCCTGGCTGGCTGTGCAGGTGGAGGAACTGCCCAGCGGGCTCCACTGCAGGGGGCTGGGGGGCTTTATCTCTGCAGAGGCAGGCAGTACCAGGCCAGCAGGTGCTCGGCCCCCACCCCTCAGGGGTCTGGCTGGGAAACTCCCAGATGTAGGGATGACTGGCTTCCCTGAGCGGTGCCCCCTGGGGATCTAGTCATCCCTCGCTCTATTCAGGGCCCCTGGATGGTACCCTGACCCTTCTGAAGTGCCCTCCCTCCTGCCAACCTCCCCGTCTGACTGCCTCCTCTCACCTTGCTCCAGCCACCCTGGCCTTCTCTCAGCTCCTCGCACACCCCCAAGCTCAGTCTTACCTCCGCACCTCTGCACTTGCTGTTCCCTCCACCTGGAACACCCTGCTTGGCTGCTTCACACCCTTCAGGTCCCAGGTCCAGTAGCTTCCTCGCTACCTCGGAGAGGCCTTCTCTGACCACACCCTCTAAAGCTCTCACTACCTACCCCCACTCACTCCCTAGCACTTAATCTTGATGTCTTCTCCACCATTATTACAATCTGAATTTATCTTGTTTATTTATGTGTCTCCTCATTTAGTGCCTGTCTCCACCACTAGACTGTCACTCCAGGAGAGTCAGGACCGTGTCTGTCTTATAGAAATATGGTTCTCAATAAATATTTGTTGAAGGAAAGAAATAAAGAGGGAAGACAGTTGCTGCTGAAGATTTATTGGTTGTTTTCAGTCTTCCCCTCCCCAACTCTGCCCTAGAAGGTCAGCTCCATGGGGGGCAGGGATTTATGCCTGTTTTCTTCTTTGCTGTGATTCCCAGAGGCTAGCACAGTACCAGGCACACAGTAAGTGCTCAATAAATATTTGTGCATGAATGAGCTAAGTGTGTAAGATCTCTGCACTGGAAGTCAGGGGACCTGGGTCCCTTGCCAGCAATGCCCTTGATGGTGTGTAGGACCCGGGGCAAGTTCCTTCCCTCTGGGGGCTTCAGTTTCCTCATCCAAAGACTGGACTTTGGAATCCCTGCCACTTTCACCAGGACCGTGGTGGGCAGAGTGTGGTCCGCCCTCGCTCCTCCCCCAGGGAGGCAGATGGGGCAGCTGCCAGGAGGCAAGGGGAGGCAAACCTGGATTCCAATCAGGAATGGCTACTACCTGGCTGTGTGACCTTGGAGGAGTCACTGTCCCTCTCTGAGCCTCCATTTCCTCATTTGCAAAAGGGACACAGTAGCTGTGAGGACTGAACAAGACGATGGAAGGGAGAGTGTTGTGTGCCTTGCCCCCAGAGGTGATGTCATTTCTCGTCAGCAACGCAGTGCAGCAAGGAGATCACGACACGTCTCCACCCAGCACGTTTCTGTATTTTTCATCTGTAAAAGGGGGTCCTAATAGTACCAACCTCACAGGGCAATTGCAAGGATTAAGATGAGAAAATGTTATGTATGTACCTGGCACATAGTAGGGACTTTTCCAAATAATCAGAGCACAAAGGAGACTCAGAGTGAGGGTGGGCGTGGGTGTGGTTTGAGTTCAGTGTTGGGGGTGGGTTGGGGAGGGTGAGGCAGCAGAGGTGGGTCAGGATGAGATCAGACAGCCCTGAGGGCTGGATGAGAAGTTAGCCTTTATAGTGGGAGCAGTGAGAGCTACAGGATGGTTTAAAGCAGGAAATAAAATGATCTGATCTGACTTTAAAAACACTCAGTCTAGCTGCCACGTTGCCAGGTATGGTTGGCATTGCTGGTGGTTCCCCGTGTCCATTATCTCCCTTTCCCTTAGTATTGGAACACCTAGACATAGCTGGACACATGGACACCAGAATAGAGACCATACTTCCTAGCCTCTTGCAGTTAGGTGTGGCCATGTGTCTCTAACCTGGCCAAGAGGAATTAAGTAGAGTACCACGTGCAATTTCTGGGAGAGATCCATAAAGAGAGGGGGAGCATTCTTTGCCTCTTCTCCCTTCCCTCTGGCTGGAATGTAAACATGATGGCTGGAGAATGAGCAGCCATTCTGGGCCATGAGGTGTTGAGGAGTGTAGAGCAATAAGATAGAAGGAGCCTGGGTTCCTGGGGATCAAAGTGCCATCTTGCTAGCTTAGGACTGCCTGCCTCCAGACTGTTTATAAGAAAGAGAAATAGGTGTTTTTCTTCTTTAAGTCACTCTTCTTTGGAGCTCTCTGTCACTCACAGCCAGCTCCAAAACAGACGCAGTTGGCACAGGTGATCTTGGAGTGCTGTAGCCCATCTTGAGGTGTACAGGGCAGAGGACTCACCTGGGTCCTTTTTCTGCTCCTGAAGCCCCTGGCCTTTGCTGCCCAGCTCTGCCTGTCTGAAGGCACAGCCCAGGTCAGCCCAATTAGTGGGCATTCCTGGCTGGGCCAAGCTCTGACAGGTGCAGAGCTCATGAGGGCCTAAGACCAGGGCTCCTACTGCGGTTTTCACAGCTCTGAGAGGCAGGGCAGAGAGCAGACAGTGGACAATGGCAGGATGGCATTGCCCATCCTGATGGCCACCTCCAGCCCCTTCTCACCCCTCTCCACATGGCACCCAAGAGAGCCTCTTAGTGCCCTTTCCCGATCTCACAAATTCTACCACAGTGCCCTCCTGCAGCCCCACTGGGCCCTCAAACTGACATCCGGTCCCCTCTCTGGCCCACATCCTGGAGGATGGTGTGCAGCTTTGAGTCAGACTCTTGAGGACAAATCCTCTCTCTTATGTGCTCTGTGACTTTGGGCAACTTGCTAAAGCATCTCAGGTCTTAGTTTCCTCCTCTATGAAATGGAGATGATTATAACAACTATTTCCTGAGTCAGTGCAGGGATTCCAGTTGTTCACTGTTGAGTAACAACCCACCCCAAACACAGTGTTGTTAACCAGTTTCTTAAGCTCACAGATTATTATGGCTCAAGAATTCAGACAGAGCACATTAGAGATGGCTTCCTGCCATTCTACAATATCTGGGGCCTCAGCTGGAAAGAGTTGAAGGCCGGGCACTGGAACCATCTAAAGGTGTCTTCCCTTACATGTCTGGCAGCCAAGCCTAGCTCAGCTGAGTCTATTGGCCAGAATAGCTACATAAGGCCTCTCCTTGGGTCCAGGGCTTCCTCACAGCATAGCAGCTGAGTTCCGAGAGTGTGTCCTGAGACCCAAGCACAAGTGATAGGCCACATCTAACCTATCCTCAGAAGTCACACAGTGTCACTTCTGCCACATTTTATTTCTAGAAACTATCACAGGAGGGCACATAGACCTCACCACTTGACAGGAGGAGTGCCAAGGAATTGGGAGCCATATTTTAAAAGGCTTGAACAATGCGTAATACGCACTCATTAAATGTTAGCTGGGAAAAGTGGCAGCAGTATAAAAGTGGCAGGGTTCAATCCTATACGTGTTGAAACAGTCATGTGACACTAGACATAAAAATGGTTAATGGAGGAGGCACAGGAAGAGGTCCCTGGAACCTAACATCCCCACTAGGTTGAAAGCTAGAGTTTAGATAATAACAGCTAATAGGTATCGAGTGCTTACTAGATGCCAGGCTCAGGGCCAAGCACTTTCCATGCATGATCTTATATAACGCACACAGTGGTCGAAGAGGCCGTTCCTAGCATTACACCCATTTATTGACGAGCGGCCAGAGGCTCAGAAAAGCAAAGGGTCTTGCCCAAGACCACAGAGCTAGAAAGAGGCAGAGCCAGGATTTGAACCTAGGCAGCAGGCTG